>NW_024704742.1:58390525-59590525 GCF_018977255.1 Callorhinchus milii | reverse complement strand
CTTGATTCACTTTTACCATCGCCTCCGCACTACAGGCACTGGCAGCATCACCATCCAGGGATGCACACTCCACCTCACCAAGCCAATCAGGAACCTGGGCGCCTTGTTTGATCCTCAACTGTCCTTTCTCCCCTATATCCATGACATGATCCTCTCTGCCTTACCACACCTCTGCAACATTGACCAACTCCGCCACTGCCTCACCCCTCTGCTGCACTGGGTCTCCATCCCTCTGAGAATAGAATTCAAAATCCTTTTTGACTGTACCTTCAGCCGCCCTCCTACCCCCTCTGCCCTCCCTCATCCGAACAACCCCCTCCTCCACCACCACGCTCGGGGCTTGATCACTGACTGTACAGTAACTTGGGATGTCCTCCTGACGTGAAAAGCACTTTAAAAATTTAATTTTTTCTTGCTGTTCTTGTGCACAGCCTTAAATTCCACCCTGAACGTCTTGGGGCTATTTTTCTTCTCTGCTCAATTTTCATTCTGCTCAATTTTCAGATAATAATCCCTCCAAAACAAAACAATAATAAATTGGTCATTTTCAATCCATGACTGTTTGTGGAACATTGCTGTGCGTAATTGGCTGCCGTGTTTCGCCCACAAATATACAGACAATTCGCTCTACAGCATATTCTGTGAAGCACTTTGAGATGTTGAGAAGATGTGAAAAGCCCTATATTAAATGCAAGGATTATTATTATTATTATTATAGGTGTCTCCTCGTATATCTTAGAATGTATCTCCTAATTTCTCCTTAGGGTTCTACTCTAACCATCTTGATGCAATATATCTTTTTTTCAAATAAAAAAATGCAATTTGAGATATAGTCCACATCAGAACCATGTCAGATGTCGCTGGCATTTGTCACTATCAATCACAGGACAAAGAATTGTGTAATCATATTCTGGTAATGAATCGATGATAATGTCCAGATGTTTCAAATGTTATCAAAAATGTGATTGTGCATTTTAATAACCCAGAATTAATTTCTTACATCATGGTCATTTCAACTGTTAAATTATCAGAATAATTTCTAATAATCCCTGAATTTGCTACAGCACCTTTCACATCGGGAGGACGATCTACAAATTGTAGTGACTGCAATTTGTAGGCAAACTTGTAGGCTTAATTTGCTGAATGAATTACAATAAATCCTATTCACAGAGTCCATTTCAGTTGTTTATAGTTTACCTCTGTATTGAGGCAAATGTACCTCACATTTGTCTCAATGTGATTCAGGGTTGAGATTTTTATTAGAGAACAACATTTTATTAACGCAGTACACATTGATGCTAATAGCTCCTTTCAGTCCAACAGCAACATATTAATCCATTAATTAATTGGTGTTAAATGGGCTTTAGCACCACCACACAAACATTTAAAATCATCCATTTCTAAAAATAATTGAAAAAAATCTAATTAATACTCTTGTCCTTTTTTCTTCTTCAGCTTTTGTTAATGTTAATTTTAGAGTGTGAAATTATTGTGAGAATTGTTCGTAGGAGTTACTCAGGTTGATTTTGCTAGTGGATGAAGTAAATTACAGTATTTAAATATGGAGATAGTTAAAGTACTCAAGGTTAATGACTGTACCTATTAATGCTAATTTATACTGTTAGGTTCAGTATTTCATCCCACCGCATTTATCTCTGATAGTATTAACACAACAACACCTTCACTTCTTTTTCATGTTGGGAGAATGTCTCAAAATGTTCTTCAATGGTGAAATGAGAACCCGAGATGAATAGAATTAGGATGGACGGGTGGGTGGGGTGGGGAGAGGAATGGAAGCTGAAGGCGCAGGCAGGTGGAGTTGGATGTCATCCACGTACATATGCAAAGGGACTTAATTTCATGCTTGTGGGTAGAACAATAGAACAACAACAACGTGCATTTATATAGCACATTTCATGTGGGGTAGCATCTCAGAGTGTTGAACAGTGCTGGAGCCTGACACTAGGATAAAGGAGGAGGTGACCATAAACACAGTCTTGATCTGAAAGCGGAGTGGTTGAGAGAGAGATTTCCAAAGTTTTGGGGAATAGTGGTTGAAAGCACGGCCATTAATGGTGAAGCGTAGAGGATGAGGGACAGTCATGAAGCCGGATCCAGCTGAGCGGAGGTGGCAGGTGGTGAAGTGGGGAGTAAGCAGGTTGGAGAGGTGGGGAGGTGCCAGTGTGTGAAGGGATTTGTAAATTAGTGAGAGGATCGTGAAATCAGTCTGTTCTGTGTTAGGAATCCAGTGGACCCTGGCGAGGACTTGAGTGATGGGAGTACAGAGGTTAGAGCAGGTAAATATATGGGCAGTGGAGTTCTGAATTAGTATGATTTTGTAGATAGTGGAGCTGCGGAGATTGGTGAGGACGGTATCAGAAAAATCAAGGCGGGAGCCGATGAAAGGACAGACGAGAGTCTCAGCTATTTTTAGGTGCGAGGTACAGGCATAGGCGGGCAATGTGATGGAGATGGAGGAAAGCGGACTTGATCAGGGACTGGATGTGGGATAAGTAGAATAGCTGCAGAGCAAACCTGACACCTCGGTTGCATACAGGATTGGTAAGTCTTAGATATCAGCTGGAGAAGTTGAGGAGATCAGAGCCCCAGGAGTGAAGATGTTCACGGAAGCCAAGGAGCATGGCTTCCATCTTATCGTCATTCAGGTGCAGGAAGTTTGCACTCATCCAAACCCTGATGTCCCACAAACAAGCTAACCCAACATCAAAGGACCTGGAGTTGCAACTGGAGGAGGATAAGTAGAATTGGGTGTCATTCGCATACATGTGGAAGAATGCCCTATGTCTGTGGATGATATAATTGAGAGGGGGCATGTAAATAAGGAAATGAGGAGGGCTAAAGATGGAGCCTTGGGGTATGCTGTAGGTAACTGTGCAGTGGCGGGAGGAAAAAATGTTTGCGGAGACAAAGTAATGGCAGTTGGTTAAGTGGGACTGAGTCAGGCACGTGCAGTCCCACTAAAGTGGATGAGCAAAGGGAGGCAGTGGAGGTGGATGGTGTGGGCGATCGTATCAAATACAGCGGAGAGGTCAAGGAGGACAAGGACTCAGAGGGAGCCCTGGTTACAGAGAGAAAGCACGTAATTTGTGAATTTTACGAGCACTGTCTCTATGCTGTGGGCAGGGCAGAAACCGTATTGGAGGGTCCCGAGTGGAGGGAGAGGTGTGAGCAAAGTTGATTTGCAACATCTCGTTCCAGAACTTTGGCAAGGAAAGACAAGTAAGAAATGGGCCTGTAGTTTATCGGATGACAGAGATCGAGAATGGGTTACCAAAGGGAAGAATGTGAATGAGGAACGGGTTAGGACCTAGGATAGAATCTTGAGGAATGCTGCAGATGACCGTATGGGGGAAGGAGGAGAAGCCATTAGAAAATATGCATTGACGACCCTGGGACAAGCAGGAGTGAAATTAGGATAGTGCGGAGCCGATGGAGATGTACCAGAGAGGAGATATTGTGGAGGACAATAGAATAGTCAAGGGTGACAAAGGAAATGGAGACATTGAGGAGAACCAGGAGAGACACGGAGCCCTGATCGTAGGCAGAGAGGGTACCATTTGTGTATTTGACCAGGACTGTCTCGATGCTGTAAAAACCGGATTGGAGTGATTCATTCAGGGCGGAGGTAGGAAAGGAAGGAATAAATCTGGGAGACAATTACACATTCAAGTACTTTGGAGAGGAAGAGCAAGGTATAGATGGGGCTGTAACTGAAGTGTTTGGAGGGGTCAAGTGTAACACTCAGAGTTAAACCAAAAATGTTCAAATATCAAAACAATAATTGAAAAATAAAATGGTCTTGATAATCGTTTTCAAAACTGTGTTTGATAAAAGGTGGTAATGATAGTAATATGCCTTCTATTCATCTCTTTTTAAAAGATTAATACTGACATTGGAGCACTACAATACTACTTGCAACTGGCACTACATTTTATTGTGTCAAAAATGTTCCAAGACTGAGTAATAACACAGTACAATACAATAAAAAATTACATTTGTAAAGCGCCTTTCACATCGGGAGGATGCCCAAAGCCGCTGAACAATCCAGGATTAGGACCCGAGCGGGGGTCTGGGGGGAAGTTGAGGGAGGGATCAAGGAGGGTGGTGGGCAGAAAGCGTAGGAGGGTGGCCAAAAGCACAGGTCTTATGGCGTGCCTTGAAGAAGGCAAAGGAGAGACCGAGGCGAAGGGAATGTGGGATCGTGTTCCAGAGGCTGGAGGCAGAGAGATTGAAGGCCCGACTGCCGATGGTGGGGCAGGACGGGAGGGGAACAAGGAGTAGGCCGGAATCTGCTGAGCAGAGGGAGCAGAGAATAGTTTGAAGTGTAATGACAATTGTTGGTATTTGCAACTGTGACATTAGCACATTAGCAACACCCCATAAATAATGAGTAGGAGAATGACCAATCTTTTTATCTGAAGTTGGACTACAATACAATTTAGATTTATACAGGGCTTTTCATGTCAGGAGAACATTGCAAAACACTGTTGGGTGGGCATCCGAGCTGGGGATTGGAAGAATACGAGCACTGGGATTAGGGAGGAATATGCGCACTGAGAGAAAATCGTCTTTAAAATAGTGCCATGCCATCTTCTTAATGCCTACCTGCAGTGCCAGTACAGGCAGATGAAACACTGGTACCTCCATCAATGCTCTACTCTGTGTCAGTACTGTATTGAAGTGTCAACCTGGATTATGAGTCCCATCTATGTATTGAGAGTTATGCACATATCACCCATTCCCTTTCAAATAATTAAGAATAAAAACCTCTTGTGGAATCTCAACCCTAGATTCACATTATTAATTTGAGGATTTTTTTAGAAAATTGGTATAGCCACACTGTTCAAATGTGGCATCATTAGTGCTGACAGGCTGACAGCACACGAGTGTCAAAGATTAAAATCTATTATCATCCAACTCTTTAATGGAGATTTGAGTGTCTCTGAAGTATAGCTGCAACTTGATAGATTAAAATATGGAATAATAATGTCCAGTACTGTTGATCCTGGAATACTATTTGCTTGTTGCTAAATAAACAGAGTTAATGGTTCCTGTGGTCGTTTCATTTTGATTGTGAACCTATCTCACTTATACAGTTCAATGGCAGTTTCCATAAGTGGATTCTCTATTTCTTTTGTCGCTTATGAAACAGAATATATCTCTTTCATTATTCTACCCCATCAATTCTTGTGACACAATGTCTAGCAGTTGCCCTGCAGGTAATAATTTGCTACCAGAACTGTTTATGTCGCACAGGGACCAAAATCTCTCAGCAAAGGTGATCATTGCAACACGGACCATCAGTTTTCAGACTAAACAAATTCCTGGTTTTATTTACAAAGGCAAATTGGAATAAGCAAATAACTACTGGCAACATGCTGCAGGGCACAACATTTATCCCGGACTAGAAAACAAACACTTTCTCAATGGGTCAATTTACCCTTGAGTGGATACTACACTTTTTTTTAATACCCCCAACCTCTGGACCTCTATCCTACATTCACTTGCTCTTGCTTTTAACTCTTTAATTTGGTTAAAAACATAAATTATTATTATTATTAAACTATTTTGGTACATTTCAACGTACTTTAGAAAGAAAAATTATTTCAGTGGACTTGCTTTATCACCTAAATAATTGAACAATGGCACAGTAACAATAAATTATTTTACTGGATTTACTCTATTAGGGTGATATTTGTTAATCACCTCTGGTATTAACGAGAATAACCCTTCACAATTACAATGGCAGCTTCAATGTTTGTTAGTTGCAATCCGGAATGAGTTAAAAGTGAAAGTTGCCCTTGTGTTTCAGCACAACTGAAATTGTGACTTCTATTATGAAATGGGATAACATTCGGGACTGTTTGATAGTAAATGTGACAGTTTAAAAATATGTTCAGCGTTTGTTGGTTACAAATTGATTTTGTTTAGCATTAAGCCTGATCTCACTTGAAAAATCTGGTTGTAATCAACTGTAGTGCACCTTCACGTCCAGCAGAGGGCAAAGAATGTCAGATGCAATGAATGTCAGGAGAGCAAGCACAGTTTAATTTTATAAAGATAACTTTTCTCAAATAGATGGTATTTCAGTAAAGGTTCTTTCTCGCAGATCGTATGACTCAAACTTTAAGATGCACTTTGAAAAATATACATTTTGGAAAATATAATTGTATCCGAATGTTTCTCTGTAATAGTATCATTGAATTATTCAGCACACAAGGAAGCTATTCAGCCCATCATGTCTGTGCCAATTAGTACTGTAGTTTAATTCAATCTTTTCATTCACTGAAATTATATTCACAAAAAAGACACACCTGACAAGACATGGGAGTGTACTGAGGCAAGTCTTTCTGTCCTCAATGCTCTATTCGGTGTCATTTCTCTTCCTGCCCCACAGCAGTCAGTGGGCCCACTCAAAACCAATAGTCACACTTTTCCCAGCTGATTTATAAAAAGAAAGGATGTCGTATCAAATAGGTACATATAAATATTTAGTATAGCAGGGGTCCATTTGGCCCATCATGCCTGTGCCACTGAAGTATTGCATTTTTTGGGGTTCAGCTGTGTATCTGATACATGCGGAAATCCATCACCGTACTTAAAAGTGTTGATGTTTAAAAGTATGCAAACCAAACTTAGATTTCCATATATGTTTGCCACCTCCACATGGAAAATTCTTTGTGCCTGGAATAGAATGTGCACTTTCTTCCCGGAGGGGTGCACATTGCTTACCTAATTCTAGAGACTACTACAACAACTTGCATTTGTACAGCGCCCCTCATGCAGGGTAACATCCCAGAGCACTTGAATGCAAGGGTTGGTAAAAGCCAAGGCTTGGGGAACACAGAATTTTAGACGGTTAAGCTCTGCTAGAGTTTAACCAACTAAAATCACATAGCTTCCATTGAAAGCATAATCTGGCAAGCGTTCTGCTGTTTGCTCACCTTGGGCATACCTACCCATTAGGCCTGTGGCTTGCATGACTAGTCTGCCCCTCCAAATCCTGCCAATGGACGAGGCTGGCTGGTCTTGTCTTGTCTTTTGATACCATATAAGTGTTGATCCAGTGTGACAGATAACAGATGTTTGAATGCATCAACGGGTAGTTAGTCAAAAGTATAAAATCCCAACATATTTCAGGGGTCCTTTGGAAAAATTATTGCTCCATCACACATTCACAGGAAAAAAGCATTACCCACACCTCATGTATGATTCATGAGTTGTTGGATAAACATCACAACCTCATCCCTATCTGGAATATTTTAGCAGAACTTGAGAAGGAATAGAGTACCTGATGTACTCGTCAAGAATATATATATTCTTGAAGATATACACGGGAGGATGCCAGGAGGATATCCCAGTGCCTTGGGACATCCTCCCGATGTGAAAGGCGCTATACAAATGTAATTTTGTATTGAATACAATACAATTGGGTCCTCATCCCCACGTTGGGACATCCTCCTGATGTAAAAGGCACTTTACAAATGTAGTTTTGTTGTTTTTGTTGTTGTAAATGTATATGTACATTTGTACATTCGTGGAGTCCTGTAGCTCAGTGGTTAGAGCACTCGCTTTGCAAGCGAGAGACCCGAGTTCAATTCCAGGCACAGGGCGAAACCTTGGGCAAGTTTCCTTACTACAAACACCTAATAATAATCCCTCCAAAACCAAAAATAATAATAAATTGGTCATTTTCAATCTACGACTGTTTGTGGGACATTGCTGTGCACATTTGGCTGCCGCGTTCGCCCACAAATATACAGTCAATTCACTTTACAGTGTGTTCTGTGAAGCGCTTTGGGACGTCCGCCCGACGTGAAAAGCGCTATATCAAATGCAAGGATGATTATTATTATTATGTATCAGAGTCTTTCAAGTGAAAATGATTAGCTCATGCATATGCAACAAAACATAATGCTTGTAATTTAGTAGATATGATTGTTTCTGCACTGCATCATTATATTTTGAATGAATTGTGGAGTGCCACAATCTTACGTTAGCCTAGAGGTGTGCGTTTCATTAACACTGCAGCCCTGCACATCTAAATGACTCAAGTAAGGTCACCAGCAGGATTTTCGATGCCCATGATCCTATGTATAATTAATGAATTCAAGTTGAGGTGTAAAAGATTAGTTGTGACAGGGTTTCACAACTAAAAATAAAAGGTATAACAAGATTATAATACTGTTAGATGATTTTGGGCTACATCAGTTGTCATTTCATGTAGAGGTTTACACATAAATTGTATTAAAATTTGGTTGAAACTGTGTTAGAGGACCGATCCAGTGTGCAAGATCCTTTGAAGCTTTGTCACTGAACAATTTCGATTTACACAGTGCCCTTCACATAGAATAACATCTCAGAGTGCTTTACAATGACGTGTTGTATGGCGAGGGGCGGGGGGTGGGGGAGCGCAAGAAGAAGTTGACTATATATTAATATTTAAATAAAATGTAATCCCTGCAGTTGATAAAACGCATTTCACCTCAAGAGGATATCTCAAAGCTCTTCACAGATATTGCTGTTCAGCAAGCTTTCCCGCTACTTCTCCAGCTAGCAGCTCCTTACCTGTTACAAAATTACATTTGTAAAGTGCCTTTTGCATCGGGAAGACGTCCCAAGGCACTGAACAGTTGGGGATCATGTCCCGAGCACGGGGAGGCAGGGTTGGGATGAGGGAGGGCAGACGGGGTAGGAGGGCGGCTGTAGGCGCAGTCAAAAAGGAGGGTCTTGAGTCGTGCTTTGAAGAAGGCAAGAGAGGGAGCAAGGCGAAGGGTCTGTGGGATGGAGTTCCAAAGAATGGGAACAGAGAGGCTGAGAACCTGGCCAACGATTTTAGGGCGGGTCGAATGGGAGACATGCAGCAGGTCAGAGCCTGCTGAGCAGAGGGAATGGACAGGTTGATAAGGGGTCAGCAGGTCAGATAAGTAGGACGGGGCAAGGCCATGGAGGGCCTTGAAAGTGAGGACCAGGATTTTGAATTCTATCCTCTGAGGGATGGGGAGCCAGTGGAGTCAGGCGCAGGTGGGAGTGATGGGGTCACAGAGCCTGATGCCGGAGAGGACACGAGCTACAGAGTTCTGGATGATCTGCAGCTTGTGGAGGGAAGACTTGGGAGGACGACAAGAAGGAAGTTTCCGTAGTCGAGCCTTGAGGTGATGAATGCATGTATGAGGGCTTTGGTGATCTGAGGGGTGAGGCAGTGATGGAGTTGGGCAATGTTATGGAGGTGGGGCAAAGCAGAGCATGGCATGGATATGGGAGAAAAAGGAGAGTTGAAGGTTGAACAAGACACCCAGTTTCCTGACTGGCTTGGTGAAGTAGAGTGTGCAACCGTGGATGCTATTGCTGCGAGTGCCTGAGGTGCTGAAATGCTGGCATGAGCCAATCAGGAGGGCCTTAGTCTTGCTGACATTCAGTTGTAGAAAGTTAGCTCTCATCCAGGACTTGATAACAGGATCTGAGAGGGATGACTTCCTGCTCCCAGTGACTGGTCTGCCCTTCCAAGTCATCAGCAGCACCTTGGACCGAGCTGCCTCAGGAAGCCAACTACCGAGACCACCACAGAAGCCTGGCTCAATTCTGACATTCCATTGCCAGGCTTGTCACCTTGGAGCCAGTTAGACGCAACAATGAGCAGATATTAAATAGTTACATGGAATTTTTTTCTGAAAGTTTATCATAGTTAGCCTCAAGAAACAAGTCTAAAAGCTACAGATATCCATATACTAGATAGCTTTTAGTTGAACATACAGGAGCCTCTTATATATGTGGATCAAATTCTGAGCCCTTGTTTCTAATTGAATTTCACAAATATTTGTGTTCATTCTAAATATTCAAATATATATGCATAAATGAACCTGAAGGCAAAATAACTCCTATTTGAAAGGACTCGTAGTAAATATTTCAGGCAATTGGCAGGTGAACAGTTTAACCGAGTCTGCCTTTAACTGTTCTTCTTGCTTTCCAATTTGTCTTTAATTTAGTAGTTTGCTCGCACAAATGTATTTTACTCACCGTAAAATTTTGTTTCTGATTTTCTAAGTCCACAAAGTACGTCTTCATTGTACTCTAGAGGAAAGTTTCCACAAGCACTTGCCTAGTCCTTTTTAGCTGCAGCAGAATAAACTTCAAAAACAAGGGTGTCACTAATCCCTATTCAATATAGAAAAAATAGGATAATGTCTTGAATGCATCAGACAAAAAAGTACCATGAAAGGATGTTCTATATCTCTGTAGTTCTCCGGTCTTCCTCTCCTAAAGTTATTTTGATTATTTTTCCTAATTTATAAGATTGCTGGACATTTTCCAGTACCTCATTCAAGTGCCATTCTTTTTGAGGGAGCCTTGATAATGAGTGTTGGCAATATATTTGACCACAGGGACATGATAGCTAAGTACAATCCTTTCCTTTCCTCAGCTGCTTAGACACAGGCATTCTTTTCAACAGGGGTTCAAGAATTCTGATTAATTGCAGCACAATTGATGCAATTGCTAGACATAAATAATGTGTTTAGTTATGCAAATAGACAGATAAGTGAATTAATAATGAAGAAATTTCTACAAAAGAAAGATGAGAATTTTGTGAATTATTCAGTTAAAAAGACAAATGGGAAGCCAACTTTCAAGTCAGTTTCTTGACCCAGGTCATGGGAATGCTGGTTCTTACTCCATATAATGAGTGTAAACATTGACAGAGAGATCCTGACTGCAATACGTGGAGACATAGGCTGATACAACAACAACAACAACAACAACAAGATTCCATTTATAGAGCGCCTTTCACGTCAGGAGGACGTCCCAAGGCGCTGTACAGTTGGGTCAGGACCCGAGCAGGGGGGACATGGTCAGGGTGAGGGGAGGGAAGGGAGGGAGCGAGGAGGGGGTAGAGAGTCGAGTGGGGAGCTGAAGGCACGGTCAAAGAGAAAGGTCTTGAGACCGGCCTTGAAGGAGGAAAGGGAGGAGTCAAGGCGAAGGCACTGGGGGATGGAGTTCCAGAGCCTCAGGGCTGAGAGGCTAAAGGCCCGGCCACCGATGGTAGGGCGGTTGGGGCGAGGGATGTGGAGCAGACCAGAGCCAGAGGAACGGAGGGTACGGGCAGGTAGGTAGGGGGATAGTAGGTTAGAGAGGTAGGAGGGAGCAAGGCCATGAATGGCCTTGTAGGTGAGGATAAGGATCTTGAATTCGATCCTCTGGGGGATGGGGAGCCAGTGGAGGCGAGCGAGGGTGGGAGTGATGTGGTCACGAAGCCTGGTGCGGGACAGCACACGAGCTGTAGAGTTCTGAATGACCTGCAGCTTATTGTTTTAAGTGAAGTGTAGTTTACTGAGTTAGAGAAAGTAGCATGCAAGTCCATCAATCACTGACTCCGTGTTTAGACTAAATGTTCCAGTCCACTAATCACTGACTCCCTGTTTACACTAAATGTTCCAGATCCTCTTGTTTTCCTGGTTATGCCTGTTTTAGTATATATGTACTATATATACATATATGTACACATATGAGAGGAGAATATTGATCAGGTTCTTGCTCCTGATCACTGCTAGTGACAATGTTGGATTGCACCTGTAAGGATGTGAAATAAGGACAGGAATGGGCTCAGCTGTTAAGGTTCCCAGAATCAAACAGCCCATGAATACTCATCGCCTAGGTTCAAATATTGAAAGATGCCAATATTATGTGAGGTTTGGAGAACTGTCAGCATCCTCGGAATCATACTTCAGCTAGTCTTTGAGGTTTAATTTGCAGATTGTGCTAACATTGTGTAAACATGTAAAAAGGAAATGTTTGCCTTTAATTATGTAATTATGCATTAGTTCATAATGGCATAGTCCCAAAGATATACACAGTTCTGCAAGTCTCGCATTTACATTGTATATACACATATGTATACATATATGTATATGTGTATATACAATGTAAATGCGAGACTTGCAGAACTGTGTATATCTTTGATAAAAGATATTTTTATACATATACTGTATATATACAGTAAATCCTATGAAACACGTTTTGTCAAAGCGATAAAGTCCTATATTAAATACAAGAATTATTATCATTATTTTTCATAGTCAGTTTTTTTGGGCGGCCTGCCACATCTAATGTGTGGGGCAAGTATCAAGAATAGCAACATCAACAACAATGCTTCATTTCTCTTTATCTGCTTTCACCTCAGGACGACGTCTCAAAATGTTTTGGGCAACGTCCTCATTACATAGATTTTTATGCCAATGCCAACTATTTAAGCAACAAATCTGTGACATTCCTTAATATCACTTTTATCTAAATTAACATAAAGATTATACTAGGAATATTGCAAATTATACACCCATATCTAAAATATTCTAAATAAAAAAAATGGAAATTTTACATCATTGGTTACTGTCTGGCAAGCTTTCCTGCTGCTTGTCCAGCTAGGACTACCTTACCTGTAAGGATTTTGACTTGCAGGGCTAACACAAAATATCTGGGAGGATTCCCAAACCCCAGTGACTGGTCTATCCTTCCAAGTCATGCTGATGAGACAAGTTAGCTGTGCTGTCAGCAACAGTGCCCTGGAATACTGCGGCCCACTTTGCTCAGGATCCAGACTACCGAGACCGCCACAGAGGACTGACTCGATTCGAATATTCTATTGCCAGACATGTCACATGGGGCCAGTTTAGCTCCAAGGATAGTCCGCACTTAACTCCCCCCAAATAGCATAAAACTGTGATCTGGGTTAGATAAATGCATCATATAGTTTGATATTAACATATACAGACAAGGCTATAGGTTTCATTAAGTCTGTCAGTTTTACTCAGGGACAAAATCCAATTAGTCTAGTGTTCCTGTCCGCGAGAGAAGAATATTGATCAGGTTCCTGCTCCTGATCACTGCTAGTGACAATGTTGGATTGCACCTGTAAGGATGTGAAATAAGGACAGGAATGGGCTCAGCTGTTAGGGTTCCCAGAATCAAACAGCCCATGAATACTCATCGCCTAGGTTCAAACAATGAAAGATGCCAATATTATGTGAGGTTTGGAGAACTGTCAGCATCCTCGGAATCATACTTCAGATTGTCTTTGAGGTCTAATTTGCAGATTGTGCTAACATTGTGTAAACATGTAAAAAGGAAATGTTTAACTTTAATTATATAATTCATAACCAATTAATTGCATACTCCCAAGGATATACTCAGTTCTGCAAGTCTCTCATTTACACAAGGGTACATCCCACAAATGGCTTCAGAAAACACAAATGTTAAGATTAGGGCAAGGATTGTCTATATATCTACATTGACTGTATAGAATGTAAACAGGCCGATCCCAACAATGTAGGGGATTATTAGCCACAAATCCTACCAAAATGGATTCCTAGCACATTTTGTTCTAAGATTTAAGATCCTGCAGAAGTGTGGAAAATTTATCAATTCAGTTTTAATTTGAAAACAGGCTCTTTTTAAGTATTGCTGAAACCTGGATTCCAAATTTAGGTTGAATTTACGAATTTTCTACAATTCTACACAATCTTAAATGTAATTCAAAATGATCTGACAGGCTAAGACTAGGTGGAATATTTGACCCTAGGTTTTCCCCCATAACTTTGAGTGTCAGCATCACCAGCTTCAGTGTCACAATCATTACCATTCTAAAATTTCAGTATTAGTATACACACCAAAATCTTTATCAGGATTTCCTGATAAAAATTTTAGTGTGTATACTAATATTGAAATATTGTAAATATGGAGCAGTGCTGAACTGCTTTAGGCTGAAGATTATTTATTATATTATTTATGTCACAGTATGATGAGCAGCACATTAATTGTGCTTCCAAAATAATGATCAGAGAGAAAATGTAAAATGTCCAGGACTTGTAGTGATCCAATGTAAGCTTTTATTTTCCTTATTAATTCTTTATTTCTTTTGCAAAAAAGACCTGTTAAATATATATTGCAATTACCAGCTGCTTCATGTTAGCTTTGAGGCTCACCTTGTATTGTTTTGCTTCTCTCAGTACATGTGTGGACAGGCTGCACAGAGCATTTTTTTCACTGTGGTCTATTATCATTCAATTTCCTGCAAAGACATGAGTTGGAATGGGAGTGCGAAAGCTTGAAAAATAATGGAAATCATTACCGCAGATGAGGCAATATTTGCAGTTTGGCAAATTTTTTACAATCCTTTTCACAGCTAACAGCTACAATGTTTTGATCTTTCAACAGTCATTCAAATCAAAGACAGCTCTGTGGACCTTGGATCTATTCCAGGAAGCAAACGTGAGTTACCCTGTCCTTATTTATTTCCTCTTATTTGCATGGTGAATTAAATATTGTTATTTCAGAATTTTATTTTCATCATTATTTTCATTGTGTTTGATACAGAACCTTTCAATCAGAAGGGCGTCTCAAAACACTCACAGGAATTACTGTAAAGTGTAGTAACAGTATTTTGTAGGTGAATATGGCAGCCAATTTCTGTACGCAATGTCCGACAAACAGTCATGAAGTAACTGACCAATTTTATCCAAGGAATTCCTAACCAGAAACTCCCTACTCTTTTTGAGAAATGCTGTGAGATCTTTAATGTCCACCTGAACAGGCAAGTGGGACCTCGGTTTAACATCTCATTCGAAGAATTGCACCTCTAACAAGCACTACATTGGAGTGTGAGCGTAGACTGTAGGACTTCCAAGTCCTGACGTGGTACTTGAACAACAACAACTTGTACTTATACAGCACCCTCTACGCGGGGCAGCGCCTCAGAGCATATGGTTCCTCTTTCTTTCTGCTTCTTATTTAGAAGCAAACATATACAAATATAATCCACAGGCTTCTAACGCAGAGGCGAGAATGTTGCCAATAAATGCTAGGCTGACACATATATGTTATGTCAAGGTCTATGATATGATAAATAACTGCAAATAGAATTGACTGGAGTACACACAAGCAAAGGAAAGATACCATACATGGTAATTTCCATCATGCATTTCCGTAAACGTTTCTATGCATATCACATACATAGTTTGTTTTCAACTAAATGCAATTATTTTTGGTGGCTGAGGAAAATGAGTTGGAACAGCTTTCTTATGTCATTCTGCCAAGATGATACAATTTTTATTTCCACTATTATTTCCATGCATAAATGTTTCATAAACAGCACAACATTGAGAATTCTTACAAACCCCTCTTGGGATTTCGAAGGAGCCTGTGTTTGAAAATGTAAGATCCTGATAGTTTCTCGGTCTCCCGTGGGAGGTGAACCATGTGTGGATGCTCCATGATTTATAAATCAGGCACTTGGCTCTTTAACATCAGGATGCTTGAAACAAAATTCCCAGATAATGAATGCACATTTGAACAATATACTGAGATTCCCTATTCAGCGAATGTATGGTTTGCTTGTCAGGCAACATTCCCCGATCAGAAATTTACAATGATCAACTGGCAAGAATTTCTCTTGCTTAGCTCCTTATCAAATTTAAAAGTGTACCCAGAGCGTTCCCACTGTGTAAACTGGCTTCATGCTGTTATTGCTTTCAACTTTTTAGGCAAAAATGGAAATAATGCAAAATATTATGTAGATAGTTGACCAGGTATAATTTAGACTCCACAGATTCAACGTGCATTATACAATATCGGGGGGGAAAAGATGCCGATATAAAAACAAACAAGTGCTCTCATTTCATTAACCTGAGTGACAATACAATGTATGCAATAATACAGCCTGCACGATTAGCAATGCTGCCAAATCATGCTGAGACTTTTCCTGTGTGCCACATGGTTTCTCTTTCTTTCTGTTTCTTATTTAGAAGCAAAAATGTACAAATATAAGTGGGGAATAATGAAATTACTATTATATTTTTATATTAAAAAAATTCCAAAAAGTGTGCTTCAAACACACAAGCCTGCTATGACATTTGCACCATACCTGCAATTTGTGCTATTATGTTAGAAAGTGGATTCTTTAGAATCAGTCGAAAACAAGTACGCCTGCATGTTCCTTCCATTTTATATTCACTTAGTATTTCATCTCTAACATAGTAGGACACTTGTCAATGATTTAGAAAAGTATGACATCCAGCCCACATCATTATCTGAGCTCATATTATAGCCTGATACCTGACAACCCAACCAAGTACTTTGCAGGGGATTTCTACGTTGGCTGAGGTGCTATTCTTTGAATAAGATGCTGAATATTAAAGATACCATGGAACAATTTGAAAAGAGAAAGGAGTTTCTCCCATTGTCATGGATAATGTGTGTTTGTGAGACCTTGCTGTGCAGTGATTGCCAACAGCTGAGCTTGGCAACCCTTTTGTGAAGGGAATTGAAATGGTTCAATGTTACAGGTGTTCCTGTATATCACATGCAAGGCTGATTATCTGTCTGATCAAGTGTGTACAAAAAGAAGAAAACCTTTGTATTTGATATAGTTCTCATCATCTCAGGAGGATGTCTTAAAGTGCTTCGCAGGATTTACTGCAAAGTGTAGTGGTTGTGTATTTTGTTGGCCAATATGACAGCTAATTTGCACACAGCAATGTCCCACAAACACCCATGAAGTATATTGCCAATTGTATCTGGGAATTGCTGGCCAGGACACTTGGAGGAACTTCCTTCTCTCTTATAGCTGGATAGATTTACACATAAATCAGTAACATGAATATTTTATTCATGCCAGTGGAAATAGACTCTCTCTATACTTTAATTGCCCTGATTCTCTGTCTGCCGATGTTTTTTTGAAAGGTTTTACAGATAATCCAATGGAAGCTGCAGTGTACTGTAGATAGCATTTGACTGCAGCAGGAAGAATAAAATGGGTTATTTATTCAAATGTAGAGTAAATTATAAAAAATACCACCGACTTTTGAAAAAATATATGAAAGTGAGAACATGTAGAATCATCAGTTCTGGTGATGTAAGCTTTACACGTTACTAGCAATCCCCCAAGGATACCTAGAATTACATAAAATCTGCAGCAACAAAACAGACTGTTCAACCAACTTGTCTGTGCCAGTGTTTATCCTCCACCTATCCTATTCCTTCTTCCCTAACCTTTCCACCCCCACCATATACTCCTCTATTCCCTTCTTTTGCATGTATTTGAGAGAAGGTAATAGAAAAGTTGGGACTAAATTGCACTATTATGTAGTGTTTTAGCCAATTAATACGTGCCTGTCAATATTTCTATTTGGATTTTAAAATGGCATAGTTTAAGAATCTTATAAGCTAATAAAAAGAAATATAAGTAAATATAAAACAGCCTGTATTTTAATATTCATTTACACAAAATAAGAATCAAGGTCCACATCGCTCAACCACTTTAGGTTTTTAGGTGAATAGTACAGTCCAAAGTAGTGAATGGTGAAACTACTAATAATTTTACTGAAGAGCAAGAATAAATTTGAGTTCAGGATCCTTGTTTTAACCTTTAAATCTTTCCATGGTCATGCCACAACCTACCTCTGCGACCTCCTCAAACCCTTTCAACCCAGCAATTCCACTCAGCGGGCACTGGCCTGCTTCACATCCAATTTCCTCCCCTTCCCCCCCCCCATCACCCCCACTTCCTCGTCATTGGTGATCAAACTTTTAGCATATCTGCCCCCACTCTCTGGAACTCCATCCCAAATCACCCCTTTCCTCATCTCCAATGGCTGCCTCAAGACCTTCCTCTTTGACTGCACTATCGACTGCCTTCCCTCTTGTCCCCAACTCCAGCTCAGGCGCAAACCTTGACTGTCCAGTGCTTTGGGACATCCTCCCATCGTGAAAGATGCTATGTAAATGTAAATGTGTATTGTATTGTAAATTTGTACCTAGAGGAATATGTTTCAGATCACAATACATTATGATAAATATGCGCACTAGTGAGACTCGCCTAATAAATCACCAAGCTTACATTTTAAAAAAAGAATTCAAAACTATATCCCGATGTGACACAACAATTGTGATTTAATTATTTTCATTTATATATCTCTTCACAGCAGATGTTGTATATTTTACTCATCAACAAGTCCACAATCAGCAGTTTACAGCACAGGGCGCTGTAGCAAAGGTGAGCCGACAGTGTATTCAGTAAATCCTAGAAGTCTTAGCAAAACGGAATGAGCTTCTGTCATGCAAATGCAGTGTTAGCTTGGTTCAGTTGGCAGCACTTTCACCTCTGAGTCAGTAGGCTGTTGGTTCAAGCCACACGTCAGAACTTTTAACTCATATAACCAAAGATGACATTCCAATGCAGTGCTGGGGGTGTACTTTAAGCGCTCCGGGATGCTACCCCTTGTGAAGGACCCTATTTAAATGCAAGCTGTTGTTGCTGCATTGTTGGAGGTGCTGTCCTTTAGATCAGATGTTAAACTGACGTCCCACCTGCCTGTCCTGGTGGACATTAAAGATCCCATGGCACAATTTGAAAAGAGAAAAGTTTCTTCCCATACATCGGCCAACATTTCCCAGATAAAATAAAATAATTCACTTCATAATTTTTTGTGTGACTTTCCTGCGTGTAAATTGACTGTCACATTTGCTTCTGAAATATACAGTCACTCCACTTTATAGTAAATCCTGTGAAGTGATTTGAATGTCTACTTGACATTCAAGGTGCTAGAATGAAAGGATTATTATATTATTATAATACTAAATCAGTGCAGCAGGTATATAACCGTTAGCAGTTTGGTAGTAGCAATACAAACCAGAGAACCACTATGAATGAATTGTCTTTAATCCTGTACCTGTAGGCATTGCTGAAACTCCTCCAAACTGAAGGCATGCAAAATCTTTTAGCAGTACAATGGAATCCTGTAGCTCAGTGGTGAGAGCACTCCCATTGCCAGTGAGAGGATCTGGGTTTGTTTCCCAGGCAAGAAGAAATGTTAGGCAAGTTTCCTTACTCCACAAGCTTACGTAGCAGTAAATAGGAACCCGGTTGTTAATCGACTGGCAGATTGCTTTACCAGGGGTAATAATACCTTTTAAAACATTTTTAACAAAAAACATTTGGTCACTCATTCCTCGACTGTTTGTGAGATAATTGGCTGTTGTGCTTCACCCACAAAATATGCAGTCAATTCACTTTAAGGTAATATTCTGTGAAGCGCTTTGAGATGTCTTGAAGACGTGATAAGGTGCTATACCAAATGCAAGGATTATTATTAGGATTATTATACAATGTGAGAGGTGTAACATCCTGTGTTGGCACCATGATGCTCTGTATCATTTATTACAGTGCTCTTTGTGTCATTTACAAGAATATCTTATTTCACCAATGGTAGTGACATTTTTGTGAGTTTTTTTAATACAGGGTCAATTATTGTTTTTGTGAAGTAGAAGAATACTTTTGAATATCAGAGAGTTTTAAAAAATAGGAATTTGGAAATGAAACTTACAAGGAACTGTGATTTTTGTTTTACAAAATGAGTACAGTATCATGCTTTTCGACTCACCAAATCTGTTACATTATCAGGGGAGCAAGCTTTGAGAGGTTACAAATGCAGAGCACTTTAATAGTTCCTATTGCATAATTGCAATGCCTCTTATTTTGAAAATCTTATAACTGAAGATGAAGAATTGTATTCACAGGATGATTTAGCCCCTGGTTATTTATTTTACTGGTAACTCACAGGCAGTGTGTTATTATAGATCAATGTCTGGGTGTTAATACAAAAACGTTAGATTACTTTTATTTGATGGGTGGAAGGATTTCTAGAATCACAGAATGTCCTTTCTTACCTGTGCTCGCTTTCTGAAAGAGCTATTAATTTCACGCCATTTCTCTGCCCTTTCCCCATACCTATACTTTGTCTTGACATATTTTTGTAATATCCTTTTAAAGCGATTATAGATTCTGCTTCAACCATTGCTTCAACCACGTAGTGCATTCTCTTTCCTTAAAAGGAAGAGCTCTTTGAGACACCTTGATGACATGATAAGGCCCTGTATCAAATGCAAAGATTATTATTATTATAAATATATGGTCCCTATTTGCTGACTCGACAAACAATGGAAATAATTTCCCCAATTTACCTTATTAAAATTCCACTTCATTTTGAACCTCTATATCATGCTTGTTCTTGTGAAAACATTTTATCTAGTTTTTCCTTATAAATAAAGCCTCTCAACCAATGTACCTATCCAGGACTGTGATACCATCAGGGCTTTGTGCCATAGGATTTAGGACATTATCTATAGATAGTGTGCGCCTTTGATCTGTAACATGCCTTACATTTTACCAGATGTGTCTTTCGAAGTTACTTCTGCTCCAGGCTTAATGTACGTACCTCTAGAAACATAGAAATCTACAGTACAGAAGATGGCTATTTGGCACATCGAGTCAACACCAGCTTATAGAACAAGGAGATTAATTCCACCAAGTCTTTTCCTGTAAAAAAACATTTTTAGTGTTAAAATTAAAGGTCAAGCAGAATTGTGGAAAATTCGAAAATGTAGTCTTCATTTGAAACCAATCTTTTGTATGATCCGTGGAATACCGTCCTCTAAATTTATGTCTCAATTGTGGAAACGTCCACACAATCTTAAATTTGAAGACAAAACAGTTTTACAAGGCAAAGGCAAGATGCAGTTTTAAGCCTGGGGCTTGCAGATTAAATATTTGCAGTGGAAAAGAGCTAGGAGAAAGAAACAGGAAAAATAATAGACAAAGGAGAAATAATACAGCACAGACAAGCAAGCAAGATGATATCTAGAAGGCAGCCTTCATAAAGAGCTTGTGAAGATATGCCCATTCAAAGCCACTGAACAAAATTTTTATAATTTCCGCTATTACGAGGCAATTTAAACATAAGTCAGTGCTGATATTTAGAGTGCCGCTGAAACCCATTGACAGGCTCCAGCCATACTACAGAGATCGAAAAACAACTGGAGCCAATCGGGAGTTTTATTCTATATTTTATATTTAAAATATTTTTTTTTAAATAAATTGTTTCGAGACGTCTCAACGGCGTGATAAGATGCAATATCAAATGCAAAGATTATTATTATTATATTTTAAAATTGCGATTGGGACAGTAATTGCCTTTTGGGATATATAAAAAAATGTCCTCAGTAATGATCTGTTTGAAACATTTTACAAATAATTTTTAGAAAAAAGTGACTAAAAGTAAAAATAATAATCCTTGCATTTAATATAGTGCTTTTCATGTCTTCTAGATGTCACAAAGCGCTTCACAGAATATAGTGTAAAGTGAAATGACTGTATATTTGTGAATGAAATATGGCAGGCAATTGAGCACAGCGGTCTCCCACAAACAGTCCTGGATTAAGTGACCAAATGATTGTTGTTTGTTTTAGGGATTATTGTCCCTGGAACAGCAATCCACCAATCGACTAACAACCAGATTCTTACTTGTTGTTAGGTAAACAGAGGTATGTGGAGTAAGGTAGCTTGCCAAACATTTTGCCCTGATGGGAATTCAACCAGGTCTCTCACTTGCAAGGCGACTGCTCTAATATAGATTTTAGCAACACACAGCAATATATTATGGGAAGCTTGTTTTTCTGCAAGTAAACTATGTGTTTTGTACTGGTAGACATGTAGTCGGTGAAAACATTTTTTCTAACTGCGGATCACTGTGTGGTTGGTGGGAACTACTAACTTGTGAAAAATAAAATGTTATTGTGAATCTGTACAGCCAAAAACAGAGGTTTTCATTGCTTGAGATTTGAAAAGGAGCTGTGTACTCAGTGTATCTGTTTTATTCTGGATACAACAGCAATCTCAGTCTGGATTCCATAAGGGCACTGAAAGTAAAGGGATCAAATTTGTAACTGAGTAATATACCCACTTCTTTATTAAGGGGCTACTCTATGGCATTATGCCAATATCGTAACAAGAGGGCTCAATGCAATGACAGTAGTAGGGCAAATTTTTGCAGAGCTAGGGTCATAAAAAAGAGTAACTGATGATCAGCAACACTATTTATCTCGAATTGCACTTGGTTGTAATCCACTTTTTTCACAATTTAGTTTCATTACTTTATAGTCATTATTGCGCTCTTTTAGTTGTTTTTGCAACTTCTGCGTTCAAGAAACATTAAACTGACCCTTCTGCTGCTCTGTCTGCAAAAAAGAGAAAAAAATGTTTGGTCCAAAACATCCCAGTGCTTTGGGATGTCCTTCCGTTGTGAAAGAAACTATACAAGTGTAGTGTGTTGTTCTTGTTGATTCTGATTGGCCTCCTCCTATTCCTATGTTCCCATGCGTAATATGCAGAGGTATGGTGAAAGAGGCTGGTAAATGGGACTACATGGATTACTCTACGAGCCAAATGGCTTTTTTTTTACTATTTCTTTAGTTCTATAAATTTGTGCACAGTACTGGGATTAAAAAAGGCGCTCAATTCACATCTGTTTGTGGGACACTGCTGTGCACAATTGGCTGACACATTTCACCCACAAATATGTAGTCAATTCACTTTACAGTATAGTCTGTGAAGTGCTTTGAGAAGTCTAGAAGATGTGAAAAGCGCTATATCAAATGCAAGGATTATTATTATTATATAAATACAAGTTATTTTTATTGTTCTTGGCCTAATTTCTGAATGAGAGGGATATTTTGGCCATGGAGAGAGAGCAGTTCAGGTAGTTTCAACTTATTTGTTCACCTGCCACAAGATGCAGGAAAAGATTTGCTGTGTGATCCAGCTCATCACGCACACACCTGAAAAATTCAAAATAAATCTGTTAATTTTGTACAGTTAATATTGCAAAATAAAACTACATTTCTTTCAGTGAGATTTCAGTGATTCTCTTTCAGTAAGAGGCCACAATTGCTCACAGATCCTCTCTTTGGATCAGGTGATAGCAACCTGCAGGGACATTAAACATCCATAGCTACCAAGTTATTTTTCATGGATTTAAGGGTTATAAATAAATTCATCAAGCAATATGTAACTTGGGAAGGACAGCTGATCCCAGAAGGACAGAACTCCAAATTCTTGCCACAGGTAACGTTCCATCAAAATTTATCCAGCAGAGTCCAAGCTCCTTCAGTTGAGAGACATGAATAGAAAATGTACAAATCCACACATTCCAATGCATCAGAACCAAGATTTGAGCAATATTCCTACAGGGTCAGCCATTAAAATCTAGTCATCCTGTAAAGCTGTGCTGCCCATTAGTTATATTTTTCTCCAATGTATAAGTGCAAATCAGGATCTTTTCTATCTAAAATATTTTCTCTCCTCCTCCAGTAGTTTTCAAACGATTCCAATTTTCATAGCCGAGGTTTGTTTCAAATCAGTTTAAAAGAGTACGAGGAAAAGGTGGCAGAATGGAACCAAGCAGATATCTCTTATGGGGATATGTGTGTGTGGGGGGAGGTGGGGAGCTCTGGGGGGGGTGTAGGATGATGTCAGAATTTGTGGGACATTCCTATGTGCAAATTGGACATGGCGCCGGATATTTACTTTGCACCTAAACATTAATGCAGAAAAATTGTGGTTTGTGAATGCTGGTGTCTGATAGATTCTTTCAAAATTTAGGAATTGGAAGTTATTTTCAGATTAAGGCTTTATGGGTTTTGATACAACAAACCCAGCGAGGTAATAATCACCTGCTGGACAGGTCTGCTGTGAGTGTGCGTGTATACATATATATATATATTTATATATGTACACTCATTTCAATGGAAAATGGCACCACACAAATGGAAATCACAGAGCTACATGGAGCTATATAGATTGCTATGAAATGGAAAGAGACCATTTCATCCAACTTGTCCTTGCCATTGATTAAACACCATACAACCACCCTGTTTCCCTTACCTATCACCCTCTATTCCCTTCTCCCTCATGTATGAATCAAATCATCTCTTAATACGTTGATGCCATTTTCTTCAACGGTAGCTTCCAGCAATGGGTTCCACATTCTCTCCATCTTATGATAATAATCCTTGCACTTGATCATCGTACTTTCTGTGAAAAGAGGTTCCATCTATAATACAATCCAAAATTACATTTGTAAAGCGCCTTTTACAGGAGAATGTCCCAAAGACTGAACAGTCAGGGATTAGGACCCAAGTGGAAGGTGTGGGGTAGGTAGGTGGTTGGGATCAGGGAGGGTGTACGGTGCGGAGGGTTGCTGTAGGAGGGTGGCTGAAGGCACGGTCGAAGAGGAGGGTCTTGATGCATGCAATGAAGGAGGCAAGAGAGGGAGTAAGGCTACGGGAATGTGTGATGGCATTCCAGAGGGTGGGGGCAGAGAGGCTGAGAGCCTGATTGCTGATGGTGGGCTGGGCGGGAGACATGCAGCAGGCCAGAGCCTGCTGAGCGGTGGAAATGAACGCGTCGATAATGAGTTCATAGGTTGGAGAGTAGGAAGGGGCAAGGCCATGGAGGGCTTGAAGGTGAAGACAAGAATTTTAAACTCGATTCTCTGAGGGATAGGTAGCCAGTGGAGCCGGGTGAGGATGGGGATGATGGGGTCACGGAGCCTGGTGCGGAAGAGGACACTAGCTGCAGAATTGTGGATGATTTGCATCTTGTGGAGGGAAGAGTTGGGAAGCCCAACAAGCAGGTGGATGGCACAGTCGAGCCTAGTTGTATGAGGGTTTCAGCAGCTTGAGAGGTCAGAGAGTGGTGGTGTCGAGCAATGTTGCGGAAGTGGGGAAGGCAGAGCAGGTCATTGCATGGATATGGGGGGATAAAGTACAGTTGAAGGTTGAACAAGATGCCAAGGTTCCTGACTGGCTTGGTGAGTTGGAGTGTGCATCCGTGGAGGCTGATGCTGCCAGTCCTTGAGGTGCGGAGGTGCTGGTGGAAGCCAATCAGCAGGACCTCGGTCCTCTACATTCTTCAAATGTAGAAAGTCGGCTCTCATCCAGGACTTGATGTCTGACAGGCAGTCTGTCAGGACATCAGTGGCCTGGGGTCGAGGTTGGAGGCAGAGAGATTGACTTGGGTGTCATCTGCATACATGTGGAAGTTGACCCCATGTCTTCGGATGATCTCACCAAGAGGGAGCATGTACAGGTTGAAGAGGACAGGACCGAGGACAGAGCCCTGAGCAACACAGCATGTGACAGTGCGGGAGCTGGAGGAGAAGCCATTTGTGGAGACAAAGTGGAGAGGTAGGATCTGAACCATTCAAGGACAGAACCTTGAAGATTAAGGTGAGAGGAGAGGTGGTGGAGGAGGATAGAATGGTCCACAGTGTCATAAGCAGCAGAGAGGTTGAGGAGGACAAGGAGATAGAGGGAGCCCTGATTACAGATGGACAGAATGTCATTTGTCACCTTGACCAGGGCTGTTTCCATGCTATGGGCAGCACCAAAACCCATTTGGAGAGGCTCCTAAAAGGAGTGGCAAGAGAGGAAGGAGTGAATCTGGGAAGCAACAACTCTTTCAAGGACCTTGGAAAGGAAAAGGAGGTTGGAGATGGGGCACTAGTTAGTGTTAATGGATGGATTCAGGGAAGTTTTTTCTAGGACAGGGGCGATGACAGCTGTTTTTAGGGGGGGGTGGGAATGGTGCCAGTTCACAGGGAGAGGTTGATGAGATGAGAGTAAAGGGACGAGGAGGTATTGCTGGGAGGTAAGGAGAGGTGTAGAGATGGGGTCGAAGGAGCAGGTGGTGGTCTTAAAAATAGTTTAAGTTAAATGGTTAAAACATCTAGCCTCCCGATTGGATATATTATTTGCTATCTTTTATTTATGCCTGCTTGTTTTGTTCTCTTTTTGCCATGCAATGCAACCATATGGAATTTCAACCCGATAGAGTCAGCCTTAGCACAAATTGCTGAATGACCTTTTTCTATGGTTGTAAAGTTATATGGTTTGCAAAATTGGACCACTCACCATTCATGAGTTCTGATTCTGTGAATTAAAAGCCATGTTAAACCAGGTTAGCTTTGTCAACTCCTTTGTATCCGAGCTAGTATTACAACAGGGCACCTTGGGTTCAAATTATTCTGTTTGAATCAGTTTTCAATTCTAAAAAAAATAAAGAAAAATTCTTGAATGTTCCCTGACAATTCCTTTGTAGAATATGCTAAGCTTCGTTCAACCTTGAATATTGGTATTTTTTCATCAAAGCGTGTATCTTTTGAAAATCAAAATATATTCCAAACATCCGCGTGATGTACAATGCCACATTCCGATTATTGACCTAATTGGATAGAATGCTATGTCTGGTATGTTGAGGAGGCAGGGAGATTGAAAGCATGGTCGAAGAGAAGGGTCTTGAGATGGGTCTTGAAGGAGGCAAGGAACGGAGCAAGGTGGAGGGTCTGTGGGATAGAGTTCCAGAAGGGGGGGGCAGAGTGGCAGAAGGCTCGAACGCCAATAGTTGGGCGAGCAAGACGGTGGACTTGAAACAGGCCGGAGCCCACTGAGCCGAGGGATCGAGCAGGATGGTAGGGGTTTAGGAGGTTGCATAGTGAGTGGGGGTCCAAGACCATGGAGGGCTTTGACGGTGAGGACCAGAATCATCAACTGTATCTTCTGTGTGATGGGAAGCCAATAGAGTCGACGAGGATGGGGGTGATAGCGTCATGGAGCCTGTTGCGGGAGAGGACATGGGCTGCAGAGTTTTGGTTGATTTGCAGGCTATGAAAGGAGGAGTTGGGGCGATAGACAAGCATAGTCAAGCCTCAATGTAATTATAGCATGTATGAGGGTTTCGGCGGCCTTGGTGTGAGACAGTGGCGGAACGAGATGGTGTTGCAGAGGTGGGGGAAGGCAGATCATGTCATGGCACAGATGTGGGTGGAAAGTATAGTTGAGGGTCAAACGAGACCCCAAGGTTCCGGACTGGCTTAGCAAGGTGGAGTGTGCAAGCATGGATGCAGGCACTGATGGGAGGCAATCAAAAGAGTCTCGGTCTTGTTGACGTTCAACTGAAGAAAATTAGCTCTCATCCAGGACTTGATGTCCAACAGACATTCTGCCAGCACAGCAGTTATCCTGGATTCAAGGGTGGAAGCAGAGAAGTAGAGTTGGGTGTCATCCGCATACATGTGGAAGTTGAAGTATAAACAGAAGTCACTGGGAACACTCAGCAGGTCAGGCAGTATCTAAGGAGAAAGGAAAGTGAGGCAAAGTTTTGTGTCCCTGATCCTTCCTCAGAATGATTCTGAAGAAGGGTCGTGGACCCGAAACATTGACTCACTTTCCTTTCTCCATAGATGCTGACTGACCTGCTGAGTGTTCCCAGTGACTTCTATTTTTGTTTCAGATTTCCAGCATCTGCAGTATTTTGTGTCATGTGGAAGTTGACCCCATGTTTGCGGATAATGTCATCAAGATGGAGCACATAGATATTGAAGTGCAGGGGACCAACGACAGAGCCCTGAGGAATGCCGCATGAGACGATGCGGGTGCTAGAGGAGAAGCCATTTGTGGAGATGAAGTGGAGGCAGTGTGAGAGGTACGATCTGAACCAGTCCACGACAGAGCCGTGAAGGATGAGGTGAGAGGAGAGGTGGTGGATGAGGATAGAGTGGTCAACAGTGTCGAAGGCAGCAGAGAGGTTAAGGAGGATGATGAGGCAGGGGAAGCCCTGGTCTCAGATGGACAGAGTGTCATTTGTCACTTTGACCAGGGTTGTTTCTGTGCTGTGGGCGGCATGGAAACCCGATGGGAGGGGTTCGTGAAGGGAGTGTCGGGAGAGGAAGGCGCGACGCCGAGAAGCAACTACTCATTCCAGGACCTTGGAGAAGAAAGGAAGGTTGGAGATGGGGTGGTAGTTTGAGAGTAGAGATGGGTCCAGGGAGGGTATTTTTAAGGATAGGAGTGATGACGGCAGTTTTTAATAGGGTGGGAATAGTACCAGAGAACAGGGAGAGATTTCTGATGTCAATGAGTAGAGGGCCAAGGAGCTGGAGCTGGGAGGTAAGGAGAGGTTTAAGGGTGTGGTCAAAGGAGCAGATGGTCGATTTCATGCGGGTTATAGTGCTGATGATAGAGGAGGTGGAGGCAGGTTCGAAGGTGGGGAGGGAGGGATGGGTAGGGGCTGGGGTGGGAGGGGAAGATGGGGAGGGGTTAGCAGATGCAGTGGCAGAGGCAGCTGAGCAGATTCCCTTGACTTTGTTGTAGTCCAGCATCACCTCACAATTGGCATTTGAGGTGAGGATGGGTGAGGCATGGGAATGTGGAGAAGAGGAGCCTGAGGTCGTCCTTAGCCTTCAAGATTGTCTTGGAGTAGAATGAGGGTTTAGTGGAGGTGAGGGCTGAGTGGCATGATTTGATATGGTCCAGCAGATCTGCCGATGGACAGTTAAATTTGATTTAAGCCAGGTGCCTCAGCAGAACGCACTTGTGGTTTAAGGGAGTAGAGGAGGCTGGTGTACTGTGGTGACTTACATGAATAAGAGACGGTTCGGGAAGAGAGGGGAGCAAGGGAATCAAGAGTGAAAGAGAGGGAGCTGTGGAGAAGAGTGACTGAGGAGGATAGGTCATTGTGGGAGGAAGCCCAGAGGGGAAGAAGTTCAGATGTCTCCAAGGCAGCCGAGAGGGAGGGGATGGAGATTTTTTTCTAGGGGCGATAGGAGGTGGAGGTGGGTTGGGTGGAGGTGGAGAGAGCGATTGAGGAGTTAAGGTAGATGAAGTGATTGTCTGAGATTGCTTTGTCGATGATGGTGAGATCTGAGACAGTGATGCCCCAAGTGATCATCAGGTCGAGGGGATGACCGCAAACGTGGTTGGTGGAGTGGATGTGGAGGGAGAGGTTGAGGGAGGAGATAAGGAAGGAGAAGTCAGCAGATTTAGAGCAGGAGAGGGTGAAGTGAAGTTTGAAGTAACCTAGGATGAGGAGGTGTTCAGAACAGAGGGAGAGGGAAGATAGGAGGGTGGAGATGTCGGTGATGAAGGTGGGGGAGGGCTTGGGGTGTTGATAGATAAGGAGAATTTTCAGGGAAAGGTTGGAGGGGTAATAAAGTGTAAGGTGCTGAAAGGAGGGGAAGGTTTCAGAGAAATAAGGGAATAGGCCGAGCGGGGATTGGGAGATGAGAGCCACATCACCACCTTGGCGGTTAAGTCATGGGATATGATGGAAGTTGTAGTTGGGAGGTGTGACCTCCGTTAGGGGGAAAGTGGCGCCTGGAGTGATCCAGGTTTCAGTGTGCAATATGTAATAGGTATGTACAACAGCTTAACTAAAATAATTCAAAACAATTATCCTATGATTTTTTTTGCAGGTGAGGCAGGTGAGCATGCATTTTATCCCTAGATATGGTTAAACCACAATGCATTTTTTTTATCAGAGCATAGAAACATGGAGGGAGTGTGTAAAGAGAATGTAATTTGTGGTATTTGACATTATAATTATAATTTCTATAGACAATTGAGTCAAAACCCATCCTTAATGGCATGTTCAGGAGTAAGCTTCCCACTCACATCAATTTCAAGAGAATGATTTTCCTTGTCAAAGAGACTTCCTCCTCCCTAGCTGAAATAAAATAACTGACATTGAAGCTACAGAGTGGCTGAGTGAAGGCTTTGTCTGATGCTTGGAAAAGGTTAATAATAACCCGCTTGCCAGAGATTGACTGCCTTGATCTGCCGAACAAGATGGGAATTTCTCCCTGTCTCCTGGCCAATGATCCTCCAAATAATTTGATCATTCACTTCATTGATGTTTGCAGGACATTGCTGTTTTGTTCAACTACAAACAATGAGTCACTAATTTTTTTTAGCCATTTCTTGTGAAGTACTTTGAGATATATGCCATTATAAGTGTTATGACAAATGCAAGGATAATTATTATTAATAATATTAATATTCAGATCCTTGGTTTGTGCTTAAAATACACAGAATGAAAACAGTTTGTTGTTGTGATGTTGTCAGAACACCTCCATTCATTAATGTCTTATTTATTACTGCCCGTCATCAAAATCTTTATACATAATTTCTTTATGCAATGCTAGATGAATTTACATTTAGAAAATGAATGTTTGTGAGGTCACAAATGAGCTTGATGCTGGTATCAAAAACTCAAAGACCAAGAGGACTCCATTCCACGACCATCTATTGTTCTTGCACAATATCGTACTGCACTTGTTTTGATATAATAAGATATGTATCATATGTACAGCTTGCCATAATAATAGATTGCACTGGTCAATAGATGGTAATACGGTTAGTAATTGATTCCACTGAGAGAAAACTGCAGACTTCTTTCAGTGTTGGTTTCAAATATTGGAATCAGAACATTTGCATTTTGTATGAGCCAAAATTTCAAAAACGTTTATTGTAATATTCATATTGCAATGCAGAATACTTATTTTCCATTAAGTTTACCACAGAGAACATTGACAAGGGAGTAATTACACCTAGGTATAAATTTGTCTATTGATGTATATTATTTCAGAACATCCAGATTTTGACAAATTATTAAATGCTACATTTTGAAGATGATTTCTGTAACTTTCTTAAAAATCTACAGAATATTGGCTTCAAAGTTAAGATTCAATTCAACAATTTGCCAAATTATGGATACTCTGATGTGCTACATATATAGTTTGCCTATACAATACTTTGCAGTATGTTATGCGAACTGCTTTAAAACGATTTCCCAAATTGAAACGTGCCATATCCAATTCAAGGATTATTATTATCATCGTGAAACTAATCCTAGATGGAATTTTTCTCCAGACAAGCACATTTCAGTGATTGTTGAATGGCCAACCAGTAACTATCTTTCTTAGAGGAATGTTAACTTGGATCTCCTTGAAGCTGAGCTGGCTCCAAGATGGCATGTTTGTCAAAAGAACGTCAGAAGAAAGCCACCCCCTCAGTGCCAGTCTCAGTAATCCGGTTCCTGAACAAATTGCACTCCAAGACATTGATGATGACAGGCCGTTTCATCAGCAGGACTTGAAGAGGCAAAAATGTCAATAGAGTGCAGGGATTATTCCCACTCAGCTTCTGTTAATTCTGCAAGAAAAGCTCTGAAAAGTAGGGTGATTAAAAATGCACACCAATCAACGATGGCAAGAGGAAGGTGCGTAACTTCAGTTGGTTAAACCCTAGTGGTACCCCAATGCCCACTCTGTGGTCTCTAAACCTTGGCTCTAGCGAACCTATGCTCAATATGTTCAGGAATTAGATAAGCAGGGTGCGTGCCTTTGGGAAAAGAGTGTGTATTGTTTACCAGACTGAAGAAAATGTTTATGTGTAAATGTGGAGTTCTCAGACCCAATTTGTATACTGTTAAGCATGGCAAAGGGTTTCCACACGTCAGTCACTCAGCTGACCAAAAATTAATGTGATTTCAATTGTCATTATTTTAAAGCAGTAGTTTAAACAATAAGCCAACAAGTCATGATTAATATTTCACTTGAAAGCACATTTTGTTTTCAACAACAAGAGTGCATATAAAGTATAATTGCAGTGAAATCAAATGCAATAATTTGATATAATATAATTTACATTTTTGTAGCATATTTCAAGTTGAGAGGATGTCTCAAAGCTCTTGACAATTGTCAGGTTTTATCTCCTATGACTACACAATGTATTGTCTTGAGCATCACGAGAGAGCAAAAATACACTTACACAAAACTTGATATTAAGACCATTTCAAATAATGTTCAATGAAGAAAACGTATCACAAGATCTGGCACTGACATCTCTATAGTGTTACTAAAGATGCTCATATAAGCAATAATGCACTTCAATCCACCAAGTGAAGATTTCTGTTTGCAAGCAAGAAATGACAAACCAACCAAAAATATAGTTGACAAATCAGCAATGCTGACCCAACCTCTCCAAATAACAGAAAGTAATTTCATTTTATAATGGAAAGGCTCGGTATGTAACAAAACAATATTTTCTGGCATATATTGGAAAAACTTTGTTATGTTTGTATTTTCTTGGATTAGATCAATGCTGGCAACTCAGTTATCACAATCTGTGTCTGATTTTTAGAAACATGAAGATTATATCAATACACAAACATTTTTCCAGGACTCTGTCTCTGGGTTTGTTTAATAAAAACAAAGCAGGCAACTGTGTGGACACAGGCTGGCTGGCAGCAAAATACACAGTCACTACCCTAGCATTATATCCTGTGAAGTGATTTGAGAGGTTCTCCTGACATGAAGGGTGCTCTATTCAAATGTAAGGATTATTCACTTATTTATATTTTACTTAAATTTATTATTGAGACTTACATTTTACAGAATTTTACAGAAACTTCTGTCTCGATCTGTTGTGTGGTTTTGCCCTATTGAAAAGTTAAGACCATTGAGTATTGAGACCATGGAGTGAAATTTGTGCCTTTTCATAATATGTTGTGAAGCGCTTTGAGACATCCAGAAGACGTGAAAAGCACTATATCAAATGCAAGGTTTATTATTATTATGTTTGATGTTTGATGTGATAATTAATCACATTTGAAAGGTTGCTAACATTCAATTGGATAAATATTAAAGTGTAAAAGAATATGATGAGAGAGCAAGGAATTGTGATTAAACTAGTTAGCTCCAAAAGAAAGCTAACGCTAGTTTAAACTCAGTGAGCCAAATGGTTTTCTGTGAACTGCTTTGAGATGTCTTTCTGACATAAAAGGTACAACATCAAATGCAAGGATTATTATGGTTTATAAAAAATAATCTACATTAAAAAATCAGAATATTTGACACATCATATGAATTATATCATTGTACATTATTTACATATTTTCAGCTTGTATTGTCTAAAACTTTTAATTATTAACTTCCTAAATAGAAATAAATATATAGTAAAGTTGAAATGATACCAACTGGTATAAATACAAGCATTAGCATAGGCTAAGTACTGAGTATTTCATATATCCCATAATGATTCAATTAAAAAAAGACCAATAATTTGACAGATTTGCCAGCATTTCCAACGCAAATCCATTCTGCTAATACAGTGCAGATAGATCACCATAGAGTGCACCAGGAGTCAGCAGAGAGCATTGGTGAAGATTTGATGCAACACAGATGGTGACCTATCACTTTATTACAAAGCTGGGAGAGAATATAAAACAGTGTGTCACCATTTATTTTATTTATATTCATGATGATGCAGCAGATGGAAAAAAAACTTTGCCTGTTGGTCTGAACTTGTTTCAAATTTCAAAGGGCGTTGTAACCCACTATTTTACAGTTGACGGCTTTAAACATGCTTGTTGGTGAACCAGCAACTATCCTTCTTGGTGGTGGGGTGAGGATGGGGGGATGGGGTGGGGGCGGTGGAGATAAGAGGTGTCTCCTTGAAGCTGAACTGCCTCCAAAGCGGCATGCTTGGCAAAGGTATGTCGGAAACAAGCCAGCCCCCGGTGGTCGTCTCATTGGTCTGGTACCTGAGGCTGGCCGGTCCATAATATTCCAGGGCACTACTGGTGGCAGCACAGCCAGCCGGGTCCATCAGCAGCACCTGGAAGGGTCGACCAGTCTATGTGGGCAGGGAGTCACCCCATTCAGCTACTGCTAACCCTGCAAACCAAAGCCCTAACAGGTAGGGTGGTCTGACAAGCAACGGAAAAGTTTGCCAGACAGCAATATCAATGGCAAGGTATGCAGTTTTAGATGGTTTGACACCACCAATACCCCAACACAAACTCTGAAATCCCCAAGTTTAGGCCCTTGCCAACCTGCACCTTATACCTTCCGGAATAAGGAAAGCAGGATGTGTCCCTCCAGGGAGAGTGTGCATTCAATTCCAACAATCTATCTCTGGGATATCCATGTGAGGTGGGATGCGTAGAATTCTGAGCTTGGTTTGGATACTCTTAAGCATGGTGATGGGTTTACGCATGTGTCAGACACCCGGCTGACCAAAACAAAATTGTTTGTTGGTGAACCATAGCAGGCAGATGTAGAGAGAATCAGACAGTAGGCAACACAAGTACAGGATGAGATAATTATTAAGAAGAACAAGTCAATGACAACAACAGTAAATTGTCTTTATATTGGAGAGGATAACATCTTGGAGCACATCACAATGGGGTAAAACAGATGACCAATGATGGTTATTATATTTAGATAATCATACCCTTTTGAATCCAAACCCTCCCAATATTTTTATAGAATTTCCTGTCTCGATCTGCAGAATGGTTCTGCTCTATTGAGTGGTATGGCCATAGAGGTCATTTGTAAAGACCATGGACCTAACAACAACAAAAATTACATTTGTATAGCGCCTTTCACATCGGGAAGGCATCCCAAGATGCGGGACAGTCAGTGCTTTGGCCCCAAGCTGGAGGTCGGGATTGGGGGGAGTGGAGGGCAGGGAGGGAAGCAGGGAGATCAAAAGCATGGTCAAAGAGGAGGATCTTGAGATGAGTCTTCAAGGAGGCAAGGGAGGGGGCGAGGCAGAGAGATGTAGGATGGAGTTCCAGAGGGTAGGGGCAGAGTGACTGAAGGCCCGCCAATGGTGGGGCGGATGAGGCGAGGGACGTGAAGCGTGGTGGGGCGGTTTGGAGGGTATATATAAAATAAGCAGACTGATTTGTAAACTTACCAATACTGAACCTTCATATGGATAGATACTTCACATCATTTGCCATAAAACACAGTCACTGCACATTAAAGTATATCATGTGAAGTGTTTTCCTGCATCCTTCTGCTGTAAAAGGCATTATACCAAATGTAAGGATTATCATTCTCCTGAAATGAGTACAGTAATAGCTCACTCTCGCAGCTAGGTTAAACTTTAATATTTTACTGCAGTAACCTGTTTTTGTTGTTTTTGTAAATACCATTTTATTTTAACTCAAAGTTCTGGACATTTGCTTTGTGTTTTCTGCCTTTCAATCATGTTATGTGGTTCTTAACTCTAAGTCCTGAAGATGGATTACCATTACATTTATTCTCAAAGTCTGGTGTTAAATGAAAGCCATAAACTAAGTAATACAATTCTATAATTTTTTTAAAAGGTGCGCAATCTGATCACATTATTTTTATAGTGACTGTCTTCAGGCTGTAACTTAATCCCTCTTTCAGTACTTGTGTACAAATTCATCATAAACAGGTTATTGCTAGATTTTGTGGAATGCAATTGCAGATCAATAAGGGTTTTCTGTGGGCCTTTAATCCATGTATATAATCTGTCTTCAGAAGCCACGGTATTTGTCATGTCCCTGAAAGTGACTGCAAAATATTTTGATTACATTTTTTTCTGCCTTGAATTTATTCAGTCCATTTTCTGAATCCAAATATCAAATTAATGTGCAGCATGTGTGAAAGTGGTGAGTAAATAGTTATGTGAAGATTGAGTTGAGCTATATGGTAATGAGATTCTTGCTTTCTGGCTATGGCTATCTTATTTTTGTTGAGAAATTTCTGTACAATACGTTTTTTTACTTTGGAATCAACCAAATGGATGACAATGATCATTTCTGGTCTTGTGCATTTCTGTGTTCCCAATAACAAGGTTATTAAGATGCTTGATTTCAGCCTCGAGTATTTTAATTAAGTAAATGGGCCATTTGATATTGGACTAAGCTATCAAAGTCCCAGTTAATCCTCAATCGTTGTTGTTAGTTGATCTGTACCAGGGAGGGACATGGTACTACAATTTGTCTGAGCATCCAAACCTTCAGGTGAACAGAAAATAATTATCACTCAGGGTTCTCACTCTTGTTGACTATTTGTTATTACTGGCTGGCCTTTTTTGTGAAAGCATGAAAGCTGAGGGAGAAAAGGTTTCCATTCTACTGTGGTGATCTCTGTCAAATGTAGGAACAGAAGAAAAGTAGGAGGCTATTCAGACCACAGTTGTTCATTGTTTTCCTATATTCCTGTAGCCTTATATCTATAGAAGCAGCGAACAAAATAAGCTGTAGAATAGAAGTCTGCTTCCTCCTAACCCTGTCAGTGTGATTTCAAACCCAAGTACACATCTAAACATGTAATATAAAATTGTTCTTTTTTTCGTTTTCTATGAGATACTAAGAATATATGTTTGAATATGGTATTACAGGGCTAGGGATAAAAGTGAGACAGACTGAGGTAAGAGTGATGTAGCGGGCCAGCAGATTAGCGGCTGTGTGGATATAGATGATTATTATATAGTCCTACTTAATCACTTTAGGAGATCAGGGAGTATTTATACAGAAAATTTCCTTGAGAAAGAAAATAGATGGGCACACTCCATGTACAGGATAGCTTATCCATAGTCAACAGAGACACTAGGCTTCATTGCCTTTACAACTGTCCTGCTTTTTATTGAGAGCTTGGCTCTTCAATCCATCAAACACAGGCAAGGGTTGTGACAAATCTGAGCATTTTGCATTCATGCTGCACATTTTGCAACAAATCATAATGACGTTACCCGAGACTTGTCACAAAATGTGTTCCAGAAATCAGAGTCAAGCACAACATAAATCGTGCTTGAACCTTGCTCATGGTTACTTTGTCTTCAAGGTGATTTGTGGATTCTGTAGCGTATTGGTTAGAGCATTCACCAAGTAATCGAGAAGCCGGGTTCGATTCCAGGCAGAGCGAAACGTTAGGCAAGTTTCCTTACTCCACACGCCTTTGTTTTTCTAGCAATAAGTAGGAACCCAGTTGTTAATTGATTGGTGAATGACTTTCCAGGAGTAATAATCCATAAAGAACAGTTATGAACTGATGCACCCCCCAAACCCCCGGAATACCCTTTACAATTCTTCGATAGTTGGAGCAAAACAATAAATGAAAACTGTGCTTAATGAAACTCCTAGCTCTCACCATTAATTCTGACTGATTAATGCATGTAAGCACCAGCAGTTTCAAACCCATAGGTATGGTTTCAGAGCATAAAACTATCCAGATACTTTGGGATGAATCAAATCAAATCAAAGGCACTATAAAACTCAAAAAAGTCATTTCCTCCTTTTGAGATTTAAGTTGAATAGGTTCAAGCAGTGTTGCATTGCTTCATGCTGTTCCAGATACACATCATCTTCTCTCTGAGACATGCTCCTACTCAAAAGTGAAGTGCAGCAGTATTTATTGTCCTCTGTGTTTATCACATCCTCACTGACACAGGTGTATGTCAATCCATCATCATGACATCACTTTCAGTCAGAAAGTCTTGAACCGACAGCAGATAGCAGAGAGTCTCGGAAAGATAAACTTTATATGCAGCGGATTAAAAGACAAACTGATAGAGAGGTGGGGTGGTGTGAACGGTCATTCAGCTAAAGCAGTTCACTGTATAGAGCAGAGTTCAACCATTTGTCACTTGCAAATGGAGAGGACCGTTTCAAGTTGTTACCTTGTTACATTGTACTGTAGGTGCAGGTTTGATAGACAGACTTATTAACTCAGTCTGCTCCGCTTCTCAAGCTGAACTGAAGTGAATTTGTTTTTAATCATGGTTCAGTGAGGTTAAAGGAGTGCTGTCCTAGAATCTATTTTTACCTGGTCATTAGTTGTGAATACTGGGGGAAAAGGGGAGATGACAGTAGGCATGGTTGAAGAGGAAAGTCTTCATCTGAAGTTGACCATAGTGGGAGCAAAGCGAAAGGATTGAAGCAGGGAGTTCCCGATGATCAAGTGTAAGTCTGAAAGCATGGCTGCTGATGATGGTAAGAGGGATCGAGGAACATACAGAAGACCTGAGACAACTGAATGAAGGGGTGAATAGAGGAGTGGGGTGTGAGCAATTTGGAGAGATAGAGAAATGCCTGGAACATACCATATATTGTAAACCTACCAAGACAATAGTTTCCAGGGTCAAATTAATGCAGGCATGTTTAAAAGAAACATCAGGACGTATTATCTTGCACTGAAGGGAATTACTTGAAATGAGTTTCCAGAAGGATGGTTGAGGTCTGCAACTGGAATTATACAAGTTGATGTGTAATGGGAATAGAATCAGGTTAGTATTCTCAAAGAATAGGTTTAAAGTCTTCTTCATCAGAACCTCTCTTTTTCCTGTGAGCAATCATGCTCCTCCATCTGACAAAGGGTCTAATTTGTGATATTTCATAAAAGGATTTTGTGGATAAGGTAAGGCTTTTTAGACTTGAAAGGAGGTGGCTCAGGGTTAGGGGCTTTGTAGGTATATGTAAATGGCATTGAGAAAGTAAACCAATAATAATAATTTAAGATTTGTCAGGTCACCAGAACAAAAGGATGCAGGTTCAGGTTTGTGAAAGATAATTTTACGTCCTGAAAATATTTATTTACAAACAAGGTTACAAAGGGTTACCAGGAACGTTGTTGAGATCAGGGCACTGGAATCATTCAAGAAACTGCTTCTTGTGATGGGAGGACGTTTAGGTAAGTATTCTGGTAAAATAGGATTAAAGGAGCTGACGGACCTTCTTCATCTTTATACTGTAAAATATAGTGACTGTGTGTTTTGCCCACAAGCGCTTTGAGAGTCTCAATGACCTGATAAGGCGCCATATCTAATGCAAGGATTATAATGATTATTATTCATCTAAATTTTGATATGATAACAGTGATGCTGTTGGAATTCCTGCAGGAAATCTATTCTGGAAGTAAATTGCTTTAGAAAGGAGTTCCCATGCATGACATACTTCGGGTTACTAGAAAGTGATCACCTTTTATCAGACTTGTATTTCACATGAAGAAATCCTATTAGTGAATCTCTCAAATTAGATCATCAATGAGCAGTTCTTTCAAGGTATACCTGAAATCTAGCCTAAGATTGATTTATAAGTTAAGTATATTGTAGGGGACCAGGTAGAGGAAGCGGAATGCTATCTTATCAGGTGGGCTGATGCACTTGACAAGAGATGCACAAGGTTTGCTGCCAATATGGTGACTTAATAGGAAGCACCAGCAAGTGTTTGATTCAAAGTAGTCCAGGCAGATGCCTCTCCAATCAATTTTGAGGAAATTTCCGAGGACGGAAATTGAAATGGATTGAAGCAATTGAATGGTGCAATTCAGGCTGTCAACAGCCTGAATCTAGTCAAGCCTGAATTAATTTTGGTATCAGTCTAGCTGATTTTAATAGCCAGATTACACGATTAAATCAGTATGTCACATTTTTTTTTTGTCGGATAGCCGGGTGTCTGACATGAGGAAAACCTGTCACTGTGCTTCAGAGTATCTAAAACAGAGTGAGAGCTCCACATATGTATGCTACCTACACATGCAAATTTCCCTGGGAATGGTATGTGTATTCTCTCCTTCTGGAACATGTGATGTTAGGATCCTGAGCATCTGTTTAGGGTGCCTCCACCAGTGCATATACCTAGTTTTCACGCAACCTGCTGGAGAAATCTGTGTAGGGGGTATCTTGGTGTCAGTATTTGAGTTTGTCAAACATCTGCTACTGAGACAACCAGGATAAGCACCAGCTGCAGTTCCGAAAACAAAATCTTGCAGTGGCCATGTAGACAAATCAAAGAAAAGTTCAGTCTCTATTTGCTCAACCGAACTTTTACATTTTTCTCATGATTGTCTCTTCTGTGTGTAAGGGTTAATTTAAATTTGTGATTCTGCGGTGAAGTAAGGACTGATACAAATGGTGTACAAAAACAAAGATGTTTATTAATTCAGATTAATAATAGTTATAAGTAATTGAAAGAATTCATCACAATAATTCTTACGTATCGATGCATAGTTCACAACGATTTAAGTTGACCTAACCAAATAATGCGGAAAAGATAGAGGAGCATTGGCCAATTTAATGCCCATTTTAATGAGTCCTATTTAATCCAAATATATGTGTCCATCCAAAGATATCCAAGTATTCTTGTACGTTTCTCATTTCGATCACCCCAAAGTATCCAGGTATGATTATATGTTCAATTCTATTAATGGCACGTCCAATTTGATTCCTCTCCTTCAATTCTTTCTTCAGATTCTCTTCCGAATCGATCTCTGTTTATACAGCTCATGAGGTGACTTTCACCTATTGTCTTTTGCAAGATAGTTACTTTGTGGAAAAAAAATACAACACAGTTCTCTCTCCAGCTGCAGACCATTTTTCCATGAGAAAACGACTGATAAGGACTGAAAACAGTGTGTTGTTTATAAATAGTCTTTTGTTTCTTCTGGGAAGTAGTCACAACCAACTCCCATCATATAAGATTCATCATATGTCTCAAATATATAAACATCGAAATATAATTTGAGATTTTATTTAAATCTTACTTGTGTTTGAGGCAATACAAGTCAAAGACATTTTTAGTACACATTGACACCGGGGCAGATATAACACAACAAATAGGTCTTTAAGGCACACAGAAGCCCAGTTTCTCCATCAAATGATATCACTTTTAGAAATATTAACAATCCTTACATTCGATACAACAACAACAACTTGGATTTAAATAGCGTCCCAGAGCATCTTTCATGTCCTAGGTGGTCTCAAAGTTCTTCAGAAGATATAAATAATGTGGAATGACTATGTACCTTGGGGGGGAAATGCAGCAGACAATTTGCGCACAACAACATCTCACAAATAGCAATTAAATGAATGAAGAATTTTATTTCTGGCATTCTTGGTCAGGACAAGCTACAATGAGGCATACATTGTATAATAGGCAGCAATAATAATAATAATAATCCTTGCATTTGATATAGCGCTTTTCACGTCTTCTCATCATCTCAAAGCGCTTCACAGAATATGCTGTAAAGTGAATTGACCGTATATTTGAGGGCGAAACGCGACAGCCAATTGTGCACAGCAGTGTCCCACAAACGGTGTGGATTGAAAATGACCAATTTATTATTGTTTTGTTTTGGAGGGATTATTATTAGGTTTGTGGAGTAAGGAAACTTGCCCAAGGTTTCGCCCTGCCTGGAATTGAAGGACTAAGAACAGTCCTTTATATCTCCTCCAATTGCCTAGTGAGTGAAGGCAGGGAATATGGTGGGAAACATCAGCCAAAGTTTCTTGCTCCAAATTCCTGCCAGAAAAACCTGCCAGAGGCACACAGAGATGACAAGTGAGGACAGTATAGGGTTTGACTGTAATGCTTCCCATGTCTGAATAGCATGCCAACATTCACTGTTAAGGTTTACAGATGAATAACTAACTTCTACGGAATGACACTAGAGGAACCCCATGGAATGTTACTGCAGTGAAGGAAGACAGTGAAGCCAAATGTATTCAGGATTCGAGGAGATGGAAGCAGATAGAAGAAAAAAAATGGTCATAAATACAAGGTCCTTTATTTCCCATCTGTCATCTTCACTCAACTAATGCAGGCCTCCTGCTTATCCATCAACCCCTCCATGCCATTATGTGTGGTCATTCTGTCAGCCACTATGCCCCTAACCTCTGCAACTCCCTGCCTCAATCTCTCCACCTCATCTGTCCTATTTAGCTATTTTTAAATCCATCTTTAAGACTTACCTCTTCGACTGAGCCCATGGTAACCTCCCTTTCCCCTTCTCAATTGCTTAGCATCCAACCCTGCCCTGTACAGTGTTCTAAAACCTAAGAAAAAAAACTGGAAAGAAAATATTGCCTGTAAAAGGGCTTTGGCAACCTTCACGATTGTAATTTTCAATTTTTTTCAGATCATTTAGAAACAATCCCACAATTTAACACACAAATAGGAATGTTAGTGATGCCACTTTAGATTTGTAAACTCCACATTTTCCTTTTTTGAATGGACATTTAAAATTTAATTGCATTCAAAATCTTAGAAAAACAAGCAATAACATCTGGAAAAATGTCATTGTGTTTTTTTTTCACATGGTGTTCCTGGAAATCTGCAAATCTGCTTGACTGAATTGACTCAGGGTTAAACTAATGCTATTACACAAAATGAAATGGCTAATCATCAGCAGCTTGGACCTAACATGAATCAGAAGTATAGAAGTTAAATGTAGCCAGCCTTCAACTTCAAAAACTGTATTACCATCTTTCCAATTGTAAATCAGCTTGAAATTTGTCACATAAATTTTCGTACTGTTAGAAAAAAAATACCGACAGCAAAGTCACTCAGACAGAGACAGTGATCTACATTTTAGCCTAATCCCATGCCCTCCCTTGTATTACCAGCATTAGTTCTAGGAAGATGAATGTCATTTTTCAGCAATGACCTGTTTCCTTTTATAGTGGAAAGTTAGTTATCTTTCATATTGAGGAGATTTTTATCCCACTCTCCCCTCCCCCATTGTCCGGTTTACAATTGAAGTTGGTGAAATAAAAAGATTCCACTATGGGGCAAAAAGTGCATTACTCTTTGAAATGGTGATGAAATTTATCAATGCATTTAAGCAGAGTTTAATCTGGAACAAATGTGTTCTGTGTGAAGGGCAAAAATTGTTGTTGTTGGTGATTGGGCTTTCAGCCTTTCAGTCCCCATTTCCTGGAGCTCTATCCCACAATCTCTTCACCTCACCAATTCATCATATCCGCATCCCAACCCCACCCTCCCTTGGCTCCAACCTATCCTGAATCCAACCCCCAGCTCGGGTGCAAACTCTCGACTGTCCCGTGCTTTTGTACAAAATGTGACAATGTTTCTCAACACCCATATACCCAAGTTCAGTTTTTAATCACCATTATTGTTTAACAACAACGACTTGCATTTATATTGCATCTTTCATGTGCAGTAGCATCCTGGAGTGCTTGATAGTGGCGGAGTCTGACCCCCGAGTCAGGGGGAAAGGGAAGGGAGAGGTAACCGTAAGCATGATCAAAAAGGGATGTCTTTAGGCAGCATTTGAAAGTGGGGCCGGAGGGACAAGGTGGAGGGATTGGGGGAGAGAGTTCAATAGCTTCCGGGTGTAGTGGCTGATGACACGGCCACTGATGGTGGAGCGGAGAGGGAGAGGGACAAACAGGAGGCTGGAGCCAGCTGAGCAGAGGTAGCTGATGGTGGCATGGGGGATAAGCAGATCGGATAGGTAGGGAGGTGCGAGAGCATCAAGGGATTTGAAAACAAATGAGATGATCTTACAGTCAATCGATTTAACATATCTGAAGTGACAAATTTTGGGTGTGATAATTTTTTTTGCTATAATAATCATTTCCAGGATAGATCTTTCGAAAGACCGTGAAATGTGTTCTTCGTCCAGTCCAGCAAATATCGTTTCATATTCTGTCAGAGGATGTAAAGATGTTAAGGTTGCTGGAATTTTCTTCTTTAAATCGTAAAAGCAAAATATAGAGATGATCTTTATGGTGTACTAAAAAAGAAAATTGTGGAAAATTAATATAAATAGTTTCATTGAGGTGGCAGGATTTGACCAACCCCACCGGATAACATATTATTGTGGCCTGGGGCAGGAAGTAGATTCAATAAAGTGCATTAAAGTAGACATTGTTTCTTACAGGGAAAGAGTGCTTCCCAGCCTGTGGGGCTTTTGAAGCTGCAATTCAGAACTGGACTATGGAATACTGCTTTAATTCAACTTTGAGATTTGAGTTAAGATGATATTTTAGAACAAAGTGATTCTGAAATTCATGTGGCATCAGGTTCAAAGCCCCAACAGGCCAGCTCAATGACTTTCACAGCTTTTGTCCCAATCCATTCTCATGCACGCAGGAGTGTGGGGTGGGCTGGAGGGGGCGGAATATTTATCTGCCTTATGTTATGAACAACAACAGTAATTTGCATTTATATAGTGCCTGTCATGCGGATTAGAGTCCCAGAGGGCTTTATCAACCAGGACAGGACCACACCAAGAGCAGAAAGCCATATCACATGATGATAAATAAACAACTTACATTCATACAGCATCTTTCACATTGGGAGAAACATTCTAAAGAACATTACAAAATGAGATTAGATAGCGATAACAAGATCGGTTTGGACAAAGAAGACCCTTCAGCCCGTCTGATCTTATCCTCTCAGAACAGCCCCTTGAAGAAGTGAAGGTTGTTATATTGGAATATACTTTCATGGTTCTGTCCTTGAATGGTTCAGATCCTACCTCTCACACCGTCTCCACTTCATCCCCACAAACGGCTTCTCATCCAGCCCTGCACCATCTCGTGTGAATTTACTAAATGCAAAAATATTTAATTAGATCAAATTGCACTGAACCTCTTTGAGTGATACCAAAAGTGCATTGGAATGCATATGTAAAATGGTCTTGTTGGCCCTAGTGACGGGAAGTTTGCATGCTCCACCGAGTCTATAAATAGTACACAAGCTCCACAGGAATGCAATAGAAAGATTCACTGAGGAATTTCCTGTAACAGAAATGCAATTCAATGTTTTTAATGGTTATGAATGTGCAGCAATAAAGCTGAGGAGCAATACACTTAGCAATATAACAGATATCTAATGCCAGTGCATGTGGGTAAAAACCTTCAAATGTACTGCTGCACACTCCTTGTACGCATGAAAAGAAAAACTGATTTCAATCAGCATTGTAAGAGGTGAAAGTAGATTGTTTGCACTACCTTATAAAAATAAGCAAGATTCTATGATTTGAGGTTTCTTCCATCATTGTTTCCAGGGACTTTTATTGATTTTTGTGATTATTCTGTAACACAAGAAGGAAAATTTCTTTAATAGTATTAAATCACTGCTTTCAGTGTGAAGTACTGTAGTTACCAGCAGTGAATGGATTACATTCATTGAAGGTTTTTGAGATTCAACATTAACAATGTTAATAAGCAATTAACTTGCATTATATATTCAAGACATATATTTTGGTCAGATTGTCTAACAGTGTATTTTTTGGCTCTTTGTGTATAATAACTACAATACCAGGGAAAAAGTGCTGTTAGGGTACAAAAGATATTGAATTGTGAATAGAGTGAAAAATCATACTTTGCAGTTGTATAGATTACATTGCTTATCTCAGTGCTTTATGCTGACTCTGAGGATATGGAGAAACCAATGTTCCATTCTTCAGAAATGGCATCTCACACAGAGAGAACCGCAGCGTACTGTTGAGGTGAAGAGGAAAGGAAAGGTTACTTAAGGTGATTATATATTCTTTTATTTCTTTTCCTCCACATCTTTCCTCTTTACCATGATTTTACCGCACGATTTACAACTATTTTGATTGATATATCTCAAACATTCGGTCTAATTGTTTCTGTGTCGCAGTCTGGCTCAATTGATAGCATTCTTGCCTCTGAGTCAGAAGGTTGTGGGTTGAAGCCCCCATGTTGGAACTTTGAAATGATAGTGTTTAAGCTGACACTCCAATGCAGTGCTCAGGGTTTCCTGCATTGTTGGAGAGCCGTCCTTCAGATGAAATAGTGACTGAGGTCCAGCGTCATTTATATCCTGTGAATCACTTTGTATCATCCTCCTGATGTGAAAGGGGCCAAATTAAATGCAAGGACTATTATTATTATTGCTAATTATGCTAGTAATAACAATTGCAAACAGTAATTTAGCTTTCAAGAAAAATTAGATATTTAAAAATAAATCATTTGCAGAGATACAAGGAAAAGGCAGATAAATGCCTTTTCCCTGCCCCATCATACCAGCTCTAGTCAGGCTACACCATTGCTGAATGGATCGATTTCAAGATCCTCACATGCGTTTTCAAAATCCCTTCATGCCCTGGCATCTCCCAATCTCTCGGACCTGCTTTCCCCCCAACCCTCTGCCTTCGCTCAACTGGTTCCGCTGCCTGCACGTCCCTCATGCCCTCAGTTCCACCATCGGTGGCTGTGCTTTCAGCCACTATGACCTGAAACTCTGGAACACTGTTACTCTATCCCTGTGCCTTGTCGCTTCCTTCCCCATCTTCAAGTCGCACCTGAAGATCTTCCTCTTCGACTGTGCCTCCGGCCACTTTCCCCCAACTTGGCGTCATGCTCCGCCACTGTCAAGCGCTCATGGATGCTACCCTGTGTGAGGGGCGCTATATAAATGCAAGTTGTTGTCGTCGTAAATGGAACTAATGGATTGCTGTTTGAGAGAGTCAGCAAAGACTTGATGAGCTTAGTAAGCCTCTATGCTGTATATTTCTATGATTCTATGGAGTTTAATTTGCAGTATTCGCAAACCAGAATTGTTGCAATAATAGCAACTTCTGGTTTGCATTTTTGCTCAAGCAGTAAGTTGCAACAAATCCAGATTGCGAATATTACAAATTATACCACATATAAGTCTTGTTTATATTCTTGAGTTTTTAAGCAGCAATATCAGCGAAGTTAATGCCTCGCACTAGAACACGTAGCTTCAGTATGTAATGCGTGTCTCCTACAGGGAACTCCTACACTGACCCATGAGAAGGCAGTTCTGAAATGGTTCTGGGTCAGTGTAACATTCAACGGATTCCCTGCAAGTCTTCAATTTAAACCTAAGGCACTTTTTTCCTCCGTGATGAGTTATTCATCTCTGTCGTTTTACCTGAGAGCATTTGTTCAACCCATGTATGTTCCAGTGAGCATAGTGAACATGAACACCAGCAGTAATACCATACATTTCCTAGATGGGCAAGTAGCATGCCTCAAGGTTCCTAACATTATTTTACAGATCATTGCTTTCTTTCATAAGAAGAATTAACTAATCTGCAAGGTTAAAATGGAACTTTGGAACTATTATTTTTTGATAAATACAATACAAGATTATATTTGTAAAGCGACGGGAGGACTTCCCAAGGCACTGAACAGTCAGGGATTAGGAATTAGGACCCGAGCGATGCGGGTTTGGGATCTACAGTAAGTCCTGTGAAGTCCTTTGTCTGTCTGCTTGACGTAAGGTACTGTATCAAATGCAAGGATTATAATTATTATTGATAAAACTGAAAAGTACTCAAATTCAAAGTGAATAACACTGAACTAATATTTTCCTCTTGTCTGCATCAAACAAAAATCCTCTCAGGGAAAACAGTAGAGCTTGTTAGTTTACACAGCAGTTTAGGGAAATACGGGTTAAGGGAACAATCCCCTATGTTCGTCTCTGAATCAAAAATGGAGCTGATTGGCTTAGATTGGCAGGTTTGGGAAATTGGGATGAAGAGAGCAACTTTGTTGTCTTACAAAGGGGGACAACCAGCTCTGGGACCAGAATGATAGGACAGGGAAAAAAGTGTCAACAGTGTTTTACAATGTTCTCCATACTTTCAAAAGCATACCATATTTTGCTTACCCATTCTTTGAGATATGGCTCAAGAAGACTTGCATGTTTTGTGCTTCTTTGCCAGATATTGGGCTAAAATTTATTTTTATCTTTAATATATTAAGGTTGAAAAGCTGTTCTTGTTGCTTGAAACCAAAAAGGTAATTTCGCACTGAAAATGAAAAGTGGTCAAAATGATTGTGAGAAGGCTGAGGGAGGAGCCATTCTTTTAAAGTCTGTGTGTGTGCGTGTGTGTGTGCGTGTGTGTGTGTGGGGGGGGGTTGTTGGATGTTCAGTCCCAAACTGAACATTAAAATCAGTCATTAAATGTTCTTAAAAGACTGGTTAATTATAGATATGCCTTGCATAAATATCTACTACATGACTTCTAAAATTATACTACCTGCTGCTTGCTATCCCCATCAATGTTATACTGCCTACTGTGTTTTTAACCTTCCCCCAGAGAAGGTATCACATACCATATCACAACAACATAGTAACATATGCAAGAGCTTAATTTACCAATGCAGTCATTAAAACCTATTAAACTTAATTGTTTCTGCTCTGAACCCGGGCAGCGTACAGAATCCTGCAGTGGCAAAGCAGCAAGTGGAGTTTTCCAAAAAATACAGTCACTACATGTTACAGTGAAGTCCTGCAAAGCGCTTTGAGATTTTTCGAAGACTTGGTCAGTTGCCATATAAAACGCAAGGATTGTTATGATGATGATGATTATTATTATTAATATTATTATTACTATTATTGCATCAATAACTGCTGAATGTGAAAAGGAATTTATGCCTGGGATGTTCTGCTGAATGTAATTCAGCTCAACTTTCAATCCTACATTTCCCACTCTGCACTTCGTGGCCAACAATGACTTCTCCTCCAGCCCCGCACCGTCACATGTGGCCCTCAGGGCTCTATCCTCGGTCCCCTCCTCTTCAATCTATACGTGCTCCTGCTCGGCGATGTCACCTGCGGGCATGGGGTCAATTTCCACATGTATGCGAATGACACCCAACTCTATCTCGCCGCCCCCACCCTCAACTCCAAGATCATTGATGTCCTGACTAATTGTCTATCTGACATCAAGTCCTGGACGAGAGCCAACTTCCTCCAGCTCAATGTTGGCAAGACAGAGGCTCACATGCTTGGCTCCCGGCAGCGCCTTCTCACCTCAGCTGCTGACATTATCAGCATCCATGGCAGCACTCTTCACCTCACCGAGCCATTCCGAAACCTTGGTGTCCTTTTCGACCCTCAGCTATCCTCCAAACCCCACATTCGTGACTCTTTCCGCCTTTCTACATGTCTGTAACATTGCCCGCCTCCACCGCTGCCTCTCACCACAAGCCCCTGTGCTTTCATTACGTCCTGGCTTGACTACGCTTACTGCCTGCTTACTCGACTTCCCAACTCTTCCCTCCACAAGCTGCAGATTATTCAGAACTACAGTTCATGTCCTCTCCTGCACCAGGCTCCGGGAACCTATCAACCCCGTTCTTGCCCGGCTTTCTCTGGCTGCCCATTCCTCAGAGAATCGAGAACAAAACCCTCATTCTTACTTTCAAGGCCCTCCACGATCTTGTTCCTCCCTACCTCTCCAACCTCATAACCCCATAGCAGCAAGTCAAGTCCCATCTGAAGACCTTCCTCTTCAGCCACCCTCCCACCACGCCCCCCCACCTTTGTCCTGCTCTCCTTTTGAGCCCAACTCCCAGCTCAGGTCCAAAACCCCTGATTGTCCAGTGCCCTGGGATGTCTTTCCTACATGAAGGGTGCTATACAAGTGTAATTTTGTTGTTGTTATTGTTTTTGACTTCAGTTCCTGTATTGCACACCAAACAGAAGAACTCAGCTCTATGAATCAGTGTTTCCTTTTGCATGAAAATATGCGTGACAATCCAGCTTGAGCACCACATCTGTACTATGTTTTTCTGAAGCTAGAAAGATTCTCTTTATGATCTGCTTGAATTGTTTAAATAATGAAGAGAATTGGCATGGCTGATTGACTGGGAAGCAATTCTTCTCACTCATAGGGTAATGGAGAACAAAGGTCGGAATTTCAAAAATGGAGTTGAAAAGGATAACAGTCGATCAATAAAATGTTTCTTCATGCAATGGCTTGTGAGTGTTGAGTACATCACCCTCCAGAGTGCTTAAATAGAGAGGTGACAGATACAATGAAAGTAAAGATTATAATTGTTGCATTTGATATAGTTCTGTATCACATTGAGATGCCTCAAAGCATTTCATGGGATTGTACTGTGAAGTGCAGTGACCATGTATTCATAGGTGAACATGGCAGCCAATTTGCAGAAAAAAATTTCTCACAAACAGCCATGAAGTGAATGTTCAATTTTATTTAGTGGATTGTCAGGAGCATAAGGAAGAAAATCCCTACTCCTTTTGAATAGCAGCATGGGACCTTTAACATCTACCTGAACAGGTAGACGGGAGCTTGTTTTAACATTTCATTCCATTCAATAGATGGCACCTCCAACACTGCAGCGACCATCGGTAATGCATTGGAGTCAGCCTAGACTGTGAGTTCAAAGTCTCGGCTTTGGGCTTGAACCCACAACTTTCTGAGTCAGGGGCAAGATTGTTACCAACTTAGGCAGGCTGACACCTAATATGGATAATATCATCCAGGGTAATGCAGGATGTAAGAATATAAAGTACAAAATGGAAGAAGAAAGAGCTGCCACAAACTAGTAAAACGTCAGAGTAGGATTGATGAGCTGGTTGAACTAAATTGAAAGCGAAACAAAACAATAATAAAGGGAAAATAGGATACAGGAAAACATGATATCAACAATAATGACCCTTAAGTTTATCCAGCTCAGCATGTTGGTTACAACATGATTGTATCATAAAGACCAGGACATAGTTACGTTCAAGTCTTTATAAGGCCTGCTCTAGCTGTAGAGTGCTCTGGTCAGATTGAACCTAGGTACTGCACGTAACTCTGCATGTGACGCTGACTCACTCAATAGTTTTCTCCAAAAGTAGATTGCTTCAGTTTCCATTAGGTACTGTGACATATTTCCAGTTTCCTTAAGGAATCTCATTAGAAATGATCATACATTAGACCGGGTCGGGTGCAATGAAGGAACACTCAATGAAAGCATTCAAAACTAAATGGGGAAACAACAGTTTTAACAGTGTATAAAGTACTCATTCGTCAAATTGCATTTAGCGTTATATGTTTCTTAAGCTTTTAAATCATGTCGCCCAGTTCTTTCTGGAATCAGCACAAATGTTTTGTTAGATAAGCCGAAACAGTCTACAATTCAATCCACTCTCAACCTTTCCTTCATGGCCATAACTTATGGGTTGGACCATAGCGCAATTATCTTATGAGGCTTGTATCTTGAGCAAGGTTTATGATTCGTGTAATGAAACATCAGCTATGACTTACTGCTATGTATGTGACTCTCTATATTGTCTCCATGAAGTCCTGTTCCTATGTTTCTAGTCTCCCTATAGAATGAATTGGGACACAAGTAGTCATGCAGTTGACTCTGGGTGGTTGATTTAAAGGCATGGGTTATGACATCTTGCACATAACAAATCATTCATATGTTCACAGAATGGGATCTTTTTTCTGTACGGGGAGGCAAGCACTTTATATGAAGGTGTGCAGCTAACACTTGGAAAGCAGTAGGGTAACTCACCTTTATCAAGTGGTTACATGCCGCTCCTCACCTTTCAAGAACTAGATGCACTTGGAAACCTTCATTAGCAGTGCATCTGTGAGCTCCTGAAGGCAGTCAGCGTCATGCACTGAGATGCCTGTCTGCATAATCTCTCCCTTGATTCTGGAAGCAGCCAGTGGCATTGAAATTCAGGGCTTCACTGACCTTCACAAGTAGAGGTAACATAGTGGCAATCACACAGCGTGATACCAGAGCTGTGTGCAACTGATGACATATGTGAGTGAGCACATCTCTGCTGAGGCAAAAACAAGGCAGACACAGCTGTTCTGTCAATGCCAAATCGTTTCATTTTTGCCAGTAGATTTTTCAGAAGAGATGATGCTTCTTTCTCCTTCTGCTATTTCATTCTGCAACTGTAAGCCAGTTACTGCCACAATAAATACTTCATTGAAACATAAGACATGATTCTGTACTTTGTAGGTAATGTCCTGAGAGGATTTGATTACAAGTCAAAGCAGATTATTTGTGTTCCTTTGTAATGCGTTCGAAAACTTTCACAAGTTCCTGCATTCGCTGAGTTGATGAAGGCACCATCAGGTGTAAAAAGTGAGCAGTGCAGAATTAGAAGGTCTTAATGTTTATCTCAACCCGGGTAATGGGAGGAGAGTGTGTGTATGGGTGAGTGGAGGACTGAGCTCCAATTTTCCTTTCCACCTGAACAATTAAGCTCTGAGACTTCACAACTTGGTATGTTCTGTGTCCTATAAATCTATTGTGATAACTAAGTGAGGGTAAATTGTGAGGGATGATAACTTTCTCATGAAACTTTCTATCTGAGGCACTTTTACTCTTATCTTATATGCAACATCATTCACATCATTTGCTATTTTCACTGCTAGTAACTTTTTAGATTTGTGTTAACATTTGTTCATGCCAGGACTGCGTATTCATCTTTTACAGCTAGATTGGTTATTTTTCATGTGTTTACCCATTGATCCTACTTTACAGCAATATTTATCTCTTGTATTTGGGTTCTCTTTAAATCATGGATCTCCTTTCCAGACTTCTTACTCCATTGATACTGTCTGACGATACTGAGTATCTTCTTTGCACTATCCCCCCTCCCAAATTGTTTCCCCATCTCTTCATAATCAGGTTCACTAGTGTCTCTTCATTGAGACTGTTCTTTGAGTTGATTCAATCTCTATTCAAAATTGACCTTTTTAAATTTGTCAGCAATTCAAGATCTTTTAGAATCATAGAATCATAGAAATTTACAACACAATTTACATTTATAATAGTGTTTTTCATTTTGGGAGAATGTTTCATAGTGCCTGCAGCACAGAAGACCATTTGGCCCATCATGCCTGTACTGGCTCATTGAAAAGCAATCAATTTAGTCCCATTTACTATTCTTTTCCCTATATCCCTGAAAATTACTCTTTATGTTACTAAATGTTACAATAGAGCTGAAATAACATTAAAATAAAGTTGGTTAGCAGAGCTTATTTCAAATGCCAGCAAGAGTAATTCATCATGTGAAATATACTTCAGTGTATCTTTGAGCATAATATTTAATCACATACAGTATTATAAACTAGATATTCATCTGTAATGGTTAAAACCATTCCATTTAACTATTGAGTTTTTTGAGGAAGTCTTAAATCCAAGCCTTTAAAAGATGGCGAAAGACAAAATCTGTGCAAACCAGAACTGTAATTTCCAGATCACTCAACCACTAATATTCTGTAGAAAAATAGATTGATGCAAAAAAAAACACTACTGGCACCAGTTATAGCGTAATTCGGATTTGTGCCCTTAGCTGATAAAATATTGCAAATGAAACATTGAAAGTATGAAACAAAGAAACAAAGTAAAGTGAACCAATATCCAGCAATGACATGAAAATAGTCCCCATTTGTTCATTTAATTATTTATCCCTATTTTAAGCAGTTCAATTTTATTTCCATTTTCTCTGCAGCTCAAGAAATGATGGCACATCTCGCGGTTTTAATGATTGAATGTCACAGTTGATTCACTAAAAATGCTGGAATCAAGAAAGTGAAGTTGATAAACCTGTTGACATGTTCCTTACAAATGTGAAAATTGAGGTTGAAAAATTGTGGATTTATCGGGTGAAACCTTGCTACAATGACTTTAGTTTTAATCAGATTGAAATCTGAAATGCTCTCAAGTGAAAAATGATGACCGGGCTTTATGTACCGCAGGGCCAAATGTATACCGTGTTTGTACCTGGGGTCCATTGTACTATTTATTTGAGGTCACAATTTGATTCATGAATTTCTCATTTAGATCTGCCCTCTATATTTCCTTTTTTTATTTTTCATTCTGTATTATTTTCTCTCCTGGGTTGATCTCATGTCCTTTCTGTCCTTTCAGTACTGATTTTCAGACGATTTGGACCTCTGTCTGTCATATTTTCTTCTGACTCCACTTTTCCCTGTAAGTAATAAAACAATGCAGGATGAGCTGCCATATGTAACATTCATGTGGTCGGACAAAAGTGCATAAAGAAATTATATTTCCAGATTGCTCTGCTCTGGGCCAAAACATAGGAAATATTTTTTAAAAATCATGTACATGGCAATATTTCCTATTGCTATGTTTTAGACACTTCACAGGGGTAAAAATGCAACTTTCTATAAGGAACTGAGATATCAAGGAATTGTTTTTTTCTACATGTAGAATCTATTGTAAGTTAAGCGTTATTGTCTACAAGTTGTCGTAGCCTCAAACATGCTTTACGACAACCCCATAAATTACTCACTGTGTGTGAAAGAAACATTTTCTGGTGCCTGTCCTGAAATTTCCCTTTACAGCTCTGAACCTGTGCTCTCTTGTTCTGCTGCCTTGACCTATTATTTGAAAGCACTGTTCTTGATTTTCTTTCTCAATTATTAATAATAAAAATAACAAAACAACTTGCATCTATATAGCTCCCTTTTCTGGCAGGTAGTGTCTTGGAGCATTGAATAATCTTACAAGCACCATTCAATTCAGGAGGACATCTCAAACTGCTTCACATGATGTGCTATGGAGCAACGACTGGATTTGTAGGTGAAACTCGACAGCCTATTTGCACACAGCAACGACCCACAAACAGATCTGAAGTGAGTAAGTCATGAAATAACTCACAACGCCTGGATTTAGGCTCATTATATCTACCTCTTCTGTGCTTTCATTTTAAAGATGTAAGGAAGAAAACAAAACAAAACAAAATTTTGCAAGTGACGTGCAAATCAAAAATGGTTCCGGTAACTGGAGTCTGATACTCCAGCGATATAGCATTTTCAACAGCAATTTGACCATGCAACCATGGTTACAGAACCCACTTACATTACTACTGAGTAGGTAAAACCAGAGCTCTGTGCCATTGAACCCAAATGTGCTGTTCTTCAGCCTGAAATACTTCTGCGATTTGTGAAAGCACAAACAATTATTTTCAATCAATATTTATAATTACCAAAATCCGTCTCTATCATTAAACTGAGCAGGTAAAATATAATACATTCAAATTCTCACTACTGTATTTTAATATCAAACAGTAAAAATAGAGGTGGAGGTCCTGTAGCTCAGTGGTTAGAGCACTCGCTTTGCAAGTGAGAGAGACCTGGGTTCAATTCCAGGCAGGGCGAAACCTTGGGCAAGTTTCCTTACTCCACACAGAGCCTGATAATAACCCCTCCAAAACCAAAAAACAATAATAAATTGGTCATTTTCAATCCACGTTTGTGGGACATTGCTGTGCGCAATTAGCTGCCGCGTTCGCCCACAAATATACAGTCAATTCACTTTACAGTGTGTTCTGGGGCGTCCTCCCGACGTGAAAAGCGCTATATCAAATGCAAGGATTATTATTATTGATTATTATTTTGGTGTAGAGGGTCAACCAAGGTTTTATCTGCTTATCATTCCAGACTGACCACCAAATTTAATAAAACTACACTGCAATTGCCTTTCAATAGAAAGTGAGTGAGTGAGTGCGTGCGTGCGTGCGTGCGTGCGTGCGTGAGTGAGTGAGTGAGTGAGTGAGTGAGTGAGTGAGTGAAAGGCCACTCCACGCTGGCACAACAGTACAGTCATTATATTGCATTGTTACACTCTCCAGAAGTTTCTGCTATCAGACTCAAGAATTCAGACACAAAAAGTGTTTTTTTGCCATTTTTTCCCCTCATCCAAGGCTCTTACCAGCTTTCTCCAGCATAAAGTAAATAATAATTATCCTCACATAGCTATTTTATGTTAAGAGGACATCTCAATGCACTTCATAGGATTTACTCCAAAGTTTGTTGTATTCTGTGCAAATCAAATGTTACATACTGCCATAAAGTGAATGATCAATTTTTATCTGAGGGATTGTTGGCCATGGCATTGGGAAAAATTCCCTTCTTTTTTCAAATTTTCTCATGGGGTTTTTCATGTCCATCTTGAAAAGCAGATTGGCCCTCAGTTTAGTGTCTCATCCAAAGGATGACAATGCAAGATCCCTCCAGCACTGCATTGGAAAGTCATCTAGACTGTGAGTCCTGACCAGCAGCTCAACTCCACAATCTTCTGACTTAGAGATGACAAAGATACCAATTTTTTGCCATTTTTTCCCCTCATCCAAGGCTCTTACCAGCTTTCTCCAGCATAAAGTAAATAATAATTATCCTCACATAGCTATTTTATGTTAAGAGGACATCTCAATGCACTTCATAGGATTTACTCCAAAGTTTATTGTATTCTGTGCAAATCAAATGTTACATACTGCCATAAAGTGAATGATCAATTTTTATCTGAGGGATTGTTGGCCATGGCATTGGGAAAAATTCCCTTCTTTTTCAAATTTTCTCATGGGGTTTTTCATGTCCATCTTGAAAAGCAGATTGGCCCTCAGTTTAGTGTCTCATCCAAAGGATGACAATGCAAGATCCCTCCAGCACTGCATTGGAAAGTCATCTAGACTGTGAGTCCTGACCAGCAGCTCAACTCCACAATCTTCTGACTTAGAGATGACAAAGATACCAATTGAGCCAAGTCAAAATTGATACAATTGCATTATCATAAAATAAGACAAATTTTACAGCACAGAAGAAGACCGTTCGACAGATCCTGGTGCAAGCTCCCCCCTGAAAGTGCTGTGCTTTATTTCAATTCCACTGCTCTTTCCCCAAATCCAATAATACTATTTTTTTCTCACGCCAGCCTGATAGTCACAAGATTACAAGATAATAAAATTGGTTTGGTTGTGGAAGACCCTTTGGCCCATCTGATCAAATCTTTCAGAATACCATCTTCACATCAAGCTGTTTTTAAATGAATCCAGTCTTCAACCATCCTTCCTGGCAACTTGTTCCACTAAAATAAAATTATCTTTGTATCTGAAATTGCGCTTTACAACTTTAAATCTGTGTCCTTTTGTTCTATTGTGTTGGTGCATTCCAAAGTATTGTTCTGGGTTTACTTTTTCAGTCCCCATTAAAATGTCATATGCCTCAATAAGGTCCCCTCTGAATGCCTTCTGTAAAGACTGAAGAGCCTATGTTGTCTAATCATTGGTCATAGTTCATTCCACTAACACTGGGAATCATCCTCATTGCTTTCCTCCACATTGCCTCTAAGGCCCCTTATGATTCCCCCTTATGTCATGGTTACCAGGACCGTATGCAGTACTCTCAGTGCAGCCTCATCAGAGCTCTTTAATAGCTTGGGTATGATGCCTGGGAATCTGAACTCAACGGATTTCCCCTGAGGTGGCAAAGCAGTTTGCTTCCTCCCAGATGATCAATCAGGAGCTGGCAGGAAGACATCAATTTAGCACCTGACACAGTACACAGGAAAAGATTGGCTTCAGCATATGTTCATGTTAAATCTGAAATCACTGCCAACAGACGAAAAATGGGAGCCTCCAGTAGAAGTCTAGATGTGCCTGCAGATTGTTCTCAGATTAGTTGTTTACCACAGCTTTCTTCTGAGAGCTGGGAAGAACTATTCAGTGTTGTGGGGTTTGGTCTGGGCACCAAGCTGAATTGGTGTGTGCCAAGAGATAGCTTCAGTGCTTCAATATAACTGTTTCACCCAGAGGTCCACAATTTAATATGAGTAATTATAATTCACGTATTTCGTATAATTAGATGTCAGGCTGGCTCTGTTGGTTGCATTCTCACCTCTGGTTCAGAAGACTGTTGATTGAAGCCCTACATCATGACTTTGATCTCATAAGGCTAGGCTGACACACCAATGCAGTGCTCGGGATGTGATGTGTCCCAAGACACTGGACAGTCAAAGATTTGCACCCTAGCAGATCAGGAGGGGTGGAAGGCAGGGAAGGTGAGAATAGGAGGGTGACAGAAGGCATGGTGGGAGGATATCCTAAGGTCTGGTTAGTCACAGATTTGGACCCGAGTAGGGGTTTGGGATCGGTTGGGGGTGGGGGGCAGTGCAAGGAGGGAAGGGGTAGGAGAGTGGCCGAATGCACGGTCGAAGAGGAAGATATTGAGAGAGGGCTTGAAGAAGGCAAGGGAGGGCGTGAGGCAAAGAGACTGTGGGATGGAGTTATAAACAGTGGGGGCAGAAAGGCTAAAGGTTAGGAAGGGAGGAGCAAGGCTGTGGAGGGCTTTGAAAGCGAGGATGAGGATATTGGTTCTACCCTCTGGGAAATGAGGAGACAGTGTATCCAGGTGAGGATGAGTGGGATGAGGTTTACAAAGGAACGCAGTTCCTTCCTTTATGACCTTCAAACATGTCCATCTCACAGGTAGATGAGTTAAATGATAAATGACTCTAGGGTTAATAATAATAATAATAATCCTTGTATTTGATATAGTGCTTTTCACGTCTTCTAGATGTCTCAAAGCGCTTCACAGTCAATGCTGTAAAGTGAATTGACTGTATATTTGTGGGCGAAACACTGCAGCCAATTGCGCACAGCAGTGTCCCACAAACAGTCATGGATTGAAAATGACCCATTCATTATTTATTTTTGTTGTTTTTGGAGGGATTATTATCTAGGGTTGCAAATACAAAGATCTTCTGGCTGAGAGTCAGTCACCCAGTTGCTTAATGCTACTGGCCAATAGTTACAGTATGTTTTAGGAAGCCAACAGATGGAATGATGGAACTGGCACAGCATTACGGGTAATGGTACGTAAAATATGGTGCAAATAACTTCCGTAAATTTTTATTAATTTATGCTACCATCAGATTTTTAAATATTAATAGCAGTTTTAAAATAAATGATTGTGTTCTATTCACCAACAAAAAAATTCACTTTTTATGACATATGTAAGATATTGCAGGGCTGTAAAAAAATACTTGCAGAGTTAGTTAATGAATGATACTCTTTGAAATAGTTTTGAAGTGAAGGGCAATAATCACTTTTCATACAGGATTTCATTTAAAATTTATGAAGCATTGCAAAATTCATTACCGTGTTTCAGGTTTAATATATCAGACAAATATAATTTTGACTACTCGAATTTAAAATACTACAGTAGTGAGAATTTTACTGCATTGTATTTTTACTGCTTAGTAAAATGACAGAGATGGCAGTTGGTAATTATAAGACTATTTCTCATGCATTTCTCAATTTCACAGTAGAATGTTTCCAATTCCCACTTATCAAAAGTTGGGAACTGAAGCAATATTGGTAATGAGATGTTACAAATAATAACAACTCCTGGCTTTTATCAATGGATTTGCATCTCTTCTCACCTTAGGGAAATCCTATTACCCTGGGGTAGAGTCCTGTAGTGTACAACAACAACAACTTGCATTTATATAGCACACCTCTCATAAGGAAGCATCCCAGAGCACTTAGGCATTTGCAGAGTGTCCCAGATTGTATTGGTTAAAGCACTTGTCTCGCAAGCGAGAGGACTCAGGTTCGAAACCCGGGCAGAGCAAAATCTTAGGCAAGTTTCCTTACTCCACACCCCTCTGTTTACCTAGCAGTAAGGAGAAACCAATTTGCTCCTTCTGTCTGAAACTTACTGTGGAGTAAACAGTGCAATAATTATCATGAGTTGCATGGGAGTTGCGGGGTCTCCTTGGAGCTCAACTGGCTCTAAGTTGATATGCCTGGCAATGGAATGTCAGAATCGAGCCAGCCCTCTGAGCTGGTATCAGTAGTTTGGTTCCTGGGCCAGGCAGATCTGCAGTATTCCAGAGCACTAATGATGACAGAAAAGCCAGCCTGGCTCATTGGCAGGACCTGGAAGGGCTGACGAGTCATTGAGGGCAGCGAGTCATCCCACTCATCTCCTTTTAACACTGTAAATCAAATCCCTAATGGTCCTAGCTGAACAAGCAGCAGGACAGCAATACCAATAGCAAGCTATGGGGTTTTAGCTGGTTAGACTTCAGTAGTACACCAAAGCACACTCTGGGGTTCCCAACCTTGGCTCTTGCTAATCTGCTTTCTTAATCCAAAATTAGGTAAGCAGGTTGCGTCCCTCCAGGGAGAGTGTGTGCATTCAATTCTACAATCTATCTCTGGGATTTCCATGTGTGGGAGGGATGCATGGAATTCACAGTTTGGTTTGGGTACTCTTAAGCATGGGGATGAGTTTCCACATGTGTCAGACATCCCCCCACAAAAAAATCCCCCAGTGCTTATTATGAAATTGCTGAAATTGTGGTTGAAATTTTTTTAAATTATTGATTGGTTTGAGTGTGAACACACCTTCCAAAGTCTAAATTATGTTACCATACTTACGATGACCACAGAACTCTGTGATCATCACTTCAGTGCCACTTAGCGGATATGGTCCGGGTCTGATCCAAACTTCAAAATAAGGAAAGCATAAAAGAATGAGAAGGTATAGAGAAAGGCTTCAGTAAATGGGAGAAAGGCACAAGGAACAAACTAGCATTATAAGGGGTGGAACAAAGAACAGTATGGGAGATTAAATAAATATAAAAATATAAAAGGTTTCACAAAATGTACTTCACTACATTCCTGAGAATAAAAAGAATTTAGGATTATTAGGAGACCAAATAAATTTGTTGAATTTTGGAAGTAATTTTGGGTCAAACTATTGTGCCAGAGTGGGTGTGGGGGTTCACTAAGGTGAAAAGCAATGGTTGGATCTGGAGATTTCAGTAGTATTAGTACGAACTAACTGTATTTTCTGAAGATGAAACATCAAGTTCCAGTGCTACAGGTAATGGGGGAGGTTTGGCTATCATCTGGCTTTAAGAAAGTTCAAACTGAGATCTAGTGCAGTCTAGAAGTTCGGTTTGAGCCCCATATTGGGTACCTGAAGAATTTATTGGTTACAAGTCCTTCTGCAAAGTGAGACCTACTTTCCACCACTAAATTTTCAATTCTGCAATAATTCGGCTTTCATTGATGGGCTGGTCATTTGTAGTTTGTTGAGGAAAGAAATATTGTTTCCGTTTCAGGATCAGTGAACAGTTTCATCATCAGGTCTTGATGGGAAATCTTTTGTTGCTTCTGATAGTTTAATTGCTATTCTATCGTATTCACTTTGAGTCTAATAAATCATACCTGGTGGCTGGCCCACTGACACAGCTAGAAACTAATTCCCAGGACCATGGAATTGACGGGCAAAACTACTCTGTATTGCCACCAGGGGCTGTTTTCTAAATTTGGCTATACTGACTATAATCTGGATTTTTGTCTAGGAATGACGTTTCGTTGGTTTAAGACACAAAGTATTTTCTTGTCATGTCAAGAATGTTTTCAGAAATGTTTTTGGTAGAGGTTGGTAACGGATATAGAAATTATGTTATTGATGAGTGTAAATAACAATAATATTTACACATTATCAACACAATAATGAGTGAGAATTTTTTCATCATTTGTGACTGTGTCCCAAAGAATTCCTGGCAGGACGAAATGTTGGCCAAGTTTTCTTACTCCACACGCCTCTGTTTACCTACTAGTAACCCAGTTGTTAGTCAGTTGGTAGATCGCTTTTCCGGGGATAATAATCCCTTCAAAATAAATTTTAAATATTAACAATTAAATCCACAACTGTTTGTGGGACACTGCTGTGCACAATTGGCTGCCGTGTTTCACCACAAAATAACACATCTCAAAGTACTTCATTGAATTTACTGCAAAGTATAGTGACTGTGTATTGGTCAGTGAATGTGACAACTAATTTGCTGATAGTAATGATCCATGAACACTCATGAAGTGCATAAAATGATTTTTAAAAAATGAGTCTTTGCCTCAACGACACGTCCAAGAATTCCATTCTGGCTGTTCTTTACCTTCTGTGGAAAGAAATACAATACTTCCAATGTTTTTCTCAAAATTACCCTTTACATTCTTGAACCTGTACCATCTAGGACTGCTTTCTTGGCATATTTAAAAGTATTTTTAAAATTTACTTTTTCAATCACATTTCACAACTTCTGCAGTGCTCAGCCACAGTTTTAACAGAATTTCAATAGGAGGGAGTGGGCTTTGGTAATCGTGTTTGTGTTTTGAGTTGAGTTATTACCCAGGGGTAGGCAATGTTACCTTATAGACAAATGATCTTAGCTAGACCTGCCCACATATTAAGTGTTATTCTATATCAGTATAAACAAACAGTTAATGGACAGCCGATGAGTTGACTGTGATTTGTCAACTTTCTTACAATAACTCTTACAGATAAAATCAACTGAAATGGTTTATAAATCAAATGGTTTATTTGAACTTTTATATGAACTTTTCATACTGTTTTTCAATGGGGATTAATTTGATATCATTCCAATGTCAGCATCTAAGGCTGGAGCTTATTTTGCTTTGCTGCTATTGTAGATCCATTAATGAGTTTGAGTATTAAGGAGCAACCATCCCCTGAGATGTACAGAAAGGTATCTTACCAGAACCCAATGTCCCTTACCTTAACCCAAGTCAATCTTTCTTATTGTCCTTAATATGGGATTGGCGAACATTTGCTCAGATAAGAGCAAAAAAGTGCAGTTATTGGAAATGACAGCCACATTCTTACATCCACAGCTAAATGCCTGCCAACGTCTAACAAGGAACCATTTATAATAGTATGGATAGTACCCAGTTTCAACCATGATCTGAGTCATTTACTTTCAAAATTATTACAGAGTGGAATCCTGTGTTTTTTCTCTAGACGATTGTGGCTTGTGATGGGATCCCATGGGGTCATGGAACAAGTCAGCTCTTAGAATTTGCTATGCATAGCTATGTTGTCAAGTGCAAGGAAAGATCTGTTTGTGCCAATACACATACCTCATCAAAATGATTCCAAAGTTTCCGAAAGTTATTTATTAACTGCAAATAATGTGGGTATTCTCCAAAGCTTTGTAATGCCAGTTTGATGAAGTATTTGTTTACCACAAGCTTTCAGGAAATAATCAAATTAATAGATTTATGTGGGTGTTAAATATTGATTAGTTACAGTGTAAAACAACTATAATCACCATCTTATGACATGCACAGTGCTTTCATCTACTGAAATCCATGGCTCAGAGAAAACTGCAAATAGTAATCCTAGAATAAATCTTACATTTGATACAGCACCTTTCATGTCAGGAGGTTAGAAACTAGAAACTTAGAAACATAGAAACAGGAGTAGGCTATTCAGCCCCTCGAGCCTGTTCCGCCATTTTATAAGATTAAGGCTGATCTGTACCTCAAGTTCAGTTACCCACCCTTGCCCCATATCCCTTAATTTCCTGACCTAACAAACATGTCTTAAGGATGTCTCACAACACTTCACAAAATTACTTTAAAAAGTAATTATTGTATATTTTGTAGGCAAATAATGCTTAGCTTTGATGAATCCTGCATGGAACTGTGTTCTTTCAGATAAAGGACGTTATAATGTCCACTAACCGTGTTCCATTTCAATATTTTGTTCTTAAATTAATTCAAAATATAATCATTATTAAGACTGATGCTCAAGAATGCCCTTATCTTCCAAATAATGCATAATCCTCTTAAGGATCCTTGAATGGTTACAACAAAGACTGGCTTCTCAGACTCATTCTTTTTCGTTTCTACAGTGAGAGAGAGAGAGTTTACATGTTAATACATATTACATATTTTAAACACTCTCACCTGTGAGTCAGAAAGTTGTGGGTTCAAGCCCACATCAGGCCTTTGAGTTTTTCGTTTAGGCTGACACTTCAATACAATGCTGGGGAACCCTGTAGTGACGGTTCCCAAAAAGTTACCAGATTAATCATAGCTAGAAGTTTTCACACTGGAAGTGAATATTGAAACTAAACAATAGTGCTATTAGTTGAATAGTATCAGAATGTTGAAAATAGGGCCCAATATCCAGTATGAATTCAACTATTGCATTATTAGAGTCTTTCACAACTAGTGAACTATTTAGTGTATATTAAATTGGCATTTATTCATTTTTTGTGGTAGATTAGCTAATCATTTTGAGGTCTCACTTTTTGTAATACAGAATATAAATATTGCCATTGTTGACATTGTTAGCAGCCAGTATTATTCATTTATTCCAATGGGAATAGTGGCATTACTCAGAGACACGACCCCATGTGAAGCCACTATTTAAATGCAAGTTGTTGTTGTTACATATTATTGTGTTTCCATTTAATTCGTGCCATGTGCCAGAGGCGCTACAAAAATACACACTGCTGTTATCATTGTATTATTCAATCTACAAGTCACATCTTCATGCATGCATGCCTTCTAAAACTGTCAGATTTAGACTGTCATCTACCTACATGACTGTCAGACTTTTAACCAAAAGGGAAACTGCAAAATAAGGGAACAAGTTTTACAATGTTACAATTTTACCCCAAGATCTAAAAATAGGAGTGGAATTGTTGTAATACTTCTTTATCATAGGGATGGGTAGCTTTCAAAAATATTTATTTATGTAAAACATTTTACTCTCTTTCGTGGTTGTGTCTTCTTTGTTTCCTTCTGTCTTCTTTTTTTTCTGGCATCTGTGTCCTCGCAGACTTTTAATCCAGGTGAGGAATTCGGTGCCATTCTAATTTCTCTGTCGAATCCTGTTGTGTCCTGTTGAAATCAAAGGATACTGCAAAAAATAGTGCAAGAGGCATTACATCTCTGCCTGCATTGCAGGCAGATGGAACTGATGACAGTACTGTCAGCACATTGAGATTTGGAAGGCACATTTAAAATTGATAAAACTCTATAATGCGCTGAGCTACATTTACACATCAAGCCAGTATTCCATCCAAATCAGCTGGATCTGAGCTGCATACAAATCATTGCAATATTTACTTTTTCCCTATTGTCTGGTTCAGACGCTAATAAATTACTCATCCAATACACATGCTGTATTCTTACTCACCTCAAAATAATAGTAGCAAGTCTCATTAGAGTCCGATTTCCTACCACAAAGGAGGATGCTGTTTCTTATGAACTACATTTGATGCATGAACTGTGATTCCAAGTGGTTTATATATCCTTCTGATCCATTCAAGCTGCCCAGTATTTTTTTATTATCATCCACTGATTGACTGTAGCTCTGTAGTACCACTGTAGCTCTGCCCCATTCATTACAATAGAAATTAGCCAATAAACAAGTATAAGCAAAGCTTCAAGAATGATGTCCTAGAACCAGGGGTCAAATATGCACAAAATTAAAACATTAGGAGATTGGTTTGGATAAAGAAGGCCATTCAACCCATATGATTTCATCCCTTAGAACACCCACCCTATCATTGTCTCATCGCCCATCACAGAATCAAGGTTTTTTGTCTGACACAAAAGGTAGATTAAGATGTATCTTTTCTTCAGGCATAACATCTCATACTGTAGTCACAATACAAACTACCTTCTGGGTGTGTGTGGGTAGGTTAGTGGGTGGCAAGCATCGGGAAACTTGGCAGACATTGCTATGAATGGCAAGCTATTTGGTTTTAAATGGATAAATCAAGCAATATCCTAATGCACACTCTAGGGTCGCCAAGGATTGGCTCTCGAGAACCTGCCCAAAATACTCTCCAGAATTAGGTAAGCAGGACATAGCCCACCAGGGAGAGAGGGCAAATTACACTCCAAACTCAGGGAAATATCCATATGTAGATGACACAAACATGTGGAACTATCAGTGTGGTTTGATATTTTTAAGCACAGTGATGGGTTTCCGCGTGTGTCAGATACCTGGCTGACCAAAAATAAAATACTGTGGCGGAAAACAGTTGAAACTAAGGAACTATTGGAGCAAGAAAAAAACATTTCATTCACACATAGCTTGCCATTGATAGCAATGTCTGGCAAGCTTCCCCATTGCCTGTCTTGTTAAGGGCACCATTGGGGCTTTGGCTAGCAAGGTTAACATGAATCAGTGGAAGGAATGTGTACTGGTTAACAGGAGTCAGTGAAAGGAATGTGTACAGAGTCTCTGAAGGATTGTGCACTGGCTCAAATCATTCATTCTGCTATTGTGTGTTAATTTTTTCATGAGCTCCAGTAACTTTGGTTTTGGCAGGCCCACGGCTAGAACTGTGCTCACACTATCTGAATGAAATGTCAGAGTCTGGTGCATTGGCACAGTTTACCATCCTTTGTACAAGTCAGAAAATGTTGCAGTGCCAAAAACAAAATTATTTTTTGGAGCATTTTCATCTCACCTCACTTGTAGATGTTTTGATTCAAAAGTTTGTACAGAATTATGAACAGTGGATGTGGACTCTAATAATCTTGCTTCTGTAAGAGAAACTTGTATTGAAATTAATTTATGCTACACGTGACATAAGAGTCCTCATTGCTTTCGTCAGACCCAATATTTCACCTAGCATTAGCCAATAGGTCAATTCTATCTTAAATTTTAAGATTTCATAGAATTGTTGAAAACAACCTTAAATCCATTTTAATTTGGAAGATAGTTCTTTTCAAAGACTGAGAAAAACAATTTTTTTTATTTAGTCTGGGTTTAAGGATTTTCCATGATTCTGCACAATTTTAAACATTTGAGACAACATGTTTTTATTGATTAAAAGTAGCCCGAATTTCAAGCCTATCAAATGCAAAGTGGAAAACACCCACTTCTCAAAGCTATCATCGCTCATTGTGATAAGTACAGTGTGTACAGCACAGTAGGAGGGAACAACTTTGTTTTCATCAACAGATAGCTGAAGGAACATATGGGCAAACACATAAAGGATTAACAAATTTGAAAAAATAAACATTTTTAGTACATTTACATCATTAGTGACTCATAGCATCTGTCAGCCCTAGCATCTGTTCCGATTCCTGAATAATACAAATGTTTGTTGCAAATTGTAATTTTGCAGTATATAATATGTTTCTCAACTATAGATTAATATAATATGTTTACTGATCATTAGCTGCAACTACAGATTGATTATTTCATTACCTGAAATGTAATAAATCAATAGATATGAGCAGTTATTTGCTTGCTATTTTATAACCATTTTCTGCTACTATTGTAAAAAATATACACCAGCTATAGAATTTCTTGTTACAGAAATTCCTAGTGATCAACTGTCAATTATCAACGATCAACTAACACGTGAAACTGACCACGTGCTCCCTCGACCCAATTCCTACCCCTCTCCTTACCTTCCAGCTCCACTTCCTTCCACCCTACTCACAGATATCATACATCTCTCCCTGTCCACTGACACCATTTCCTCCCCTATAAAAACAGCCATCATATAATAATATAATAATAATAATAATAATAATTCTTGCATTTGATATAGCGCTTTTCACGTCTTCTAGATGTCTCAAAGCGCTTCACAGAATAAACTGTAAAGTGAATTGTCTGTATATTTGTGGGCAAAATGCGGCAGCCAATTGTGCACAGCAGTGTCCCACAAACAGTCATGGATTGAAGTGACCAAGTTATTATTTTTTTTTGGGGGGGGATTTGCCCAAGGTTCTGCCGGGAATCAAACCCAGGTCTTTCGCTTGTCAGGCTAGTGCTCTAACCAATGAGCAACAGGACACCTCAAGAGTCATCACTCATAGAAGTCATCACTCCTATCCTTAAAAAAAGCCTCCCTGGACCCATCCCTACTCTCAAACTACCATCCCATCTCCAACCTCCCTTTCCTTTCCAAGGTCGTGGAATGAGTTGTTACTTCCCAGCTTCACTCCTTCCTCTCCGACACTCCCTTCACGAACCCCTCCAATTGGATTTCTACTGCCCACAGCACAGAAACAGGTTTGTTCAAAGTGACAACCAACATTTTGCTCTCTGCCTCCTTGTCCTCCTTGACCTCCCTGCTAGCATTGATACAGTTGACCACTCTATCCTCCTCCACCGCCTCTCCTCTCACCTCAACCTTCATGGTTCTGTCCTTGAATCAGTCCGGAACATTGGCGTCTTGTTTGACCCTCAACTATCCTTTCTACCCCACATCCATGCGATGACCTGCTCTGCCTTCCGCCACCTATTCAACATCACCCGGCTCTGCCACTGTCTCACACCGCAGGCTGCCAAGACTTTCATCCATGCATTCATAACATCGAGGCTCGACTACCAAATGCTCTGCTTGTTGGCCTCCCCAACACCTCCCTCCATATGCTGCAGATCATCCAGAACTTTGCAGCCTGTGCCCTCACTCACACCAGGTTCCGCGACCCTATCAACCCCATCCTTGCCCGACTCCACTGACTTCCCATCATACAGAGGACACAGTTCAAGATCCTGGTCCTCACTTTCAAAGCCCTCCATGGCCTTGCTCCCCGCCACCTCTGTGACCTTCTAACCTCCTACCAACCTGTACACTCCCACTGCTCAGCGGGCTCTAGCCTGCTTCACGTCCCCTGCCACCATCGGTGGGCTGCCCTTCTCCTACTCTGCCCCGACCTCTGGAACTTCATCCCACTGTCCCTCCACCTTGTCCTATCTCTTGCCTCCTTCAAGACCCGTATCAATATCTTCCTCTTTGACCGTGACTTCGGGCACCCTCCTTTCCCCCTGCCCTCCACCCTCCCCAATCCCGACCCCCAGCTCGGATCCGAAACATTGATTATCCAGCACCTTGGGATGTCCTCCTGATGTGAAAGGCGCCATACAAATGCAATATTGTTGTTGTTATTTTATTAAATTTGCAGCAACATTTGGAACATTAAAACCCAAATTGCACATGGTGTTTCAAGTCCCATCTCAAGACCTTCCTCATTCAATGTGCCTTCAGTCAACCTCTCACCCTCACTCCCTTGCCCTCCACCCCTTTTGATTCCAACCCCCAGCTCGGGGACAAACATAAACTTGGGATATTCTCCTGACATGAAAGGTGCTATATAAGTGCAATTTGTTGCTGTCATTTTTGCAATCGTATGGAATACACTGACAGATACTTTAGGCATCAACATCCACCATTGGCACAAGATGGGGCCAAAACAATTAAATCATTCCAAAAAATGAACAGTGTATATTAGTTACAATCACCAGATAGCCTGGAGTGATTTTATTAATCTAATGCCAACATTCAAATTTGGACTGATGTAATATCACCTGAAATGCTTCATCAGATAATTACTTTGTAGTTTATCCACAGTGACCCTCCAATTACTCGGTTACGAATTGGGTTAGAGGACTGATGCGAAAGCTAGACGGTGCTTGAAGCAGCAATAATATAAAGGCTTTTTGGTGAGTTTACACATAGCAATACATTGTGTTCTCGTATATATCAATAGATGCGACCTCCACTGCCCTCCAGCTGCCCTACTTTCCCACTATCTTTCACGATATGCATACAGATGAGTGGAGTAGAACAAAGGATAATACTCAAAATGCACAAGAGTTCTACCCTATCCTTGGTCTGCTGTGGGGAAGCATCATACAACTACAACCTATGTAATTCACTGCTCCTCTGGGTCTGCTGGAGTCTGACCACTCTGTAATCCTATCGCAAAAAGAAGGAGGTGACTGTCCTCTGAGCCTGGCAAGTTGGTAACTGATTCATGTCTCCAAGGCAACGTATTTCTCTTTTTAGTTCTTGGTCTTGAAAGATAGCCTAACTCTCTAAGACTGCGGAGCTCTTTCTTGACTAGGTAAAGCCCTGTTGAGAAATTTTCTTTCCCCATTGTCTGGAAAGCTCTGTATGATTTCTAAAGGTCAATGATCGCAAAGTACAGAAACATTATGCCTTTATGCCAGATGGCCATCTTGGAAAATTGCTCAGTGCATCACGTTTTGATTAGGAGTAATATGCAGACATTGTACCACAGTATCTAATTTGTCTTAAATGTGTCCTGGCACAATGTCCTTTGGGTGGGATTGGGAGACTTGATGCTAGTCACTATAGAGAGGAGAGAGACAAAGACAATACATTGGTACTGTAGGTAGTTTCAGTGAGTCTTTCAGTGAGTAAAGAAAACCTGCTGCGATATTGCTCCCTCTAACATCCAAAGAACATGGTGAATGGAGAATGGTGAGAATGTGGAACTTACTGCTGGAAGCTGTGGTTGCAGCTAATAACATCAATGAATTTAAGAGAAAACTTGAATTCTTGAGGAAGAGGGGAATAAGAGGGGTGAAGATTTGTTTGGAGTGTAAATCCTGGCATGGATTAGTTGGGCTGAATGACAAGTGACAATTTGATGGTCTGGATGGCTATTTTCATTTATTCTTATGGTTTTACATGCTCCCCCTTGGTGACATCATCCTCAGATAATCCAGAACTCTGCAGCCTGTGTCCTCTCCCACACCAAACTCCGTGACCCCATCTCCCCCACTCTCGCCCGACTCCACTGCTCCATATTCTTTAGAGGATCCAGTTCAAGATCCTGATCCTCACGTACAAAGCCCTCCATGGCCTCACCCCACCCTACCTCTGCGACCTCTTAACCCCCTACCAAACCGCCCGGTCCATCCGCTCAGCCGGCTCTGGCCTGCTCCACGTGCCCCGACCCACCCGTCCCACCATTGGTGGGAGAGTCTTCAGCCACTCTGTCCCCAACCTCTAGAATTCTATCCCCCAGTCACTCCGCCTCGCCCCCTCCTTAGCCTCCTTCAAGTCCCGCCTCAAGACCCTCCTCTTCGACCATGCCATCGGACACCCCCCTTCCCCTCCCCTCCATTACCCCCCGAACCCCAGCTCAGGTCTGAAATGCTGTACTCTGTCCAGCGCCTTGGGATGTCCTCCCGATATGAAAGGAGCTATAGAAGTGTAATCTTGTTATTGTTGTTGTTGTTTTCATGAGTAAGAATCTTATACAAGAATAAACCAGTGGCATACAAGATTTATTCTACATGGCCATATTTAGATTTAATAATAGTGAAAGCTTTACATTGACATCTATAGGCTTTGCATTGAATTATGCTGAGATATTAGCTGGTAACGTATGTAGCAGAGTCTTACTTTGTACATTTGCAGTTATAAGTTTTCCCATTAATAGTGAGCTATTTGACTCTGCATAATAGAAAATGTAGAACAGTTTGAGATCATGACCAGCATATTAAAGTGTGAAATATTCTATGTGGGATGCTCAAAACCAGTTATTATTTTAAATTGGTTGTATTTTAGCATTGTGTGTCAGTCTGGCACAGTGGTAGCACTCTCGCCTCTGAGTCAGAAAGTTGTGAGTTCAAGCCTCACATTGGGACTTTGAATAACATAATTTAAGCTAGCACTCCAAAGCAGTGTTGGGGGTGTGTTGGATAGGGTATTACCATCTAGACTATAGACGGCTTTTGTATTTTTCCTGCCAAAGTAAATTACTTTGCATTTTGCTACATTAAGTTTAATTTGCTATCTATCTACCAGTTTTTCTTCCTATGTCTTCCTGCATTCTGCTTCAATCCTCTTCACTATTTAACATGCTCCCAAAATTTGGTGCCATCTGCAAATTTTGACACCAAACCTCCTATACCTAAATCCAAATCATTTACATGTATGGTGAATAGTAATTGCCCTAACACGGATCCCTGTAGAAACACTTTGTACTTCTTGCCAACCCTCAGAAGTTATCCTTAACCTCTGCCCTTTGCTTTCAGTTTCCTAAAGATTTTTAATCCAATCTGCTATCTCTCCCACAATTCCACATGCCCCTATTTGAGTCATGGGCACGTTATCAAAGGCCTTGTGGAAATCCAGATGCACTTTATCCACTGTATTTCTCTTATCTACTTTATCAGTTACATCAAAGAGTTCAGTAAGATTGGTCAAGCATGATTTTCCTTTTGGAAATCTATATTGGCTGCTCTTAATTATATTCTCCTTCTCCAAATGACCAGTTCATAACTCTAGTATTCGAGAAGTCTAGTCTGACTTCTTTCTGTTTATAATATGGTAATGAATTATTGAAACAATTTTAAATCAACTCATGCATTTAAATATTCATAGTACTTATCTGACCCACTGGTGAAAACAATTAAGACTTGGAGCTGAGACAAGCCCATATATTTATTATCTAATCCCTTCAGGGAATTTTCACTCCAGTACTCAGTCATCTCTGAACACTGAGGTGAGAGGCAACTTAAATGATTTATTTTGGAATATTTCTGTACCCTTTTGATCTCATGCACATTTATCCTAAAATAAACTAAAACTTACATTAAAGTTGGTCTAACTTTTGTTACATTAACAGAATTTAAAGTGGAATCGTCCACAACTGAGTTTGTTCATTTCTTGCAAAGACCTTTGTCACACATGAACTTCAGACTCTTTCTGTGGTATCAACTGCATATCCTTTGTTCATCCTGCCATTCATACTATTGTATTCCCCCCTCTGATCTTGATCACATCACACGGCCCATTTTTCATCCCAAAATGCCCATCTCCTTTTTTTGGTCAAAATGGTGTCCGATATATGTATTGCAATACCTATCCATTGTAATAGTTAAGAGTATTAAGATTAGACTGGAAGTTGCACCTATGCATATCACCTACACATGGAAATCTTTCTGTGTCTGAAATGGAATGCACTATCTGTCCCTGGAGGATGACTTTGTTAACTTAAATTCAGAAAGTATTCGGAACAGGTTGGATTGGATAACCCAAAATGTACACTGGGATACCACTGAATCCAACCAACTAAAACTACATAGCTTGCCATTGGTAGCACTGCCTGGCAAGCTTTCCAAATCTTGTCCAAATAGGACCACGCCACCCATTAGGGCTTTGATTTATAGAGTTAACAGGAGCCAAGTGAGAAGAATGAATTGCCCCAAATCTTAATCAAATAAATACATACTTATTTATAGTGTTGAAATTTCTGGATACGGGTAGGAAAATGTATAACATTGCAATTTTAGGTAAGACCATCAGCTCACCTAGGCTATCATTCAAAAGTGAAGATGATCAAATACTCTATGGAACATAATAGTTCTGCGATTGGAATCATTGAAGGAGTGTCATCTGGGAAAGGTAACAACTAAGGTTGTATTGTGGACACATGAGGATGGATAGATATATTTTCCAGAGTTTTGTTTGATTATCTTTGGGAATTAGGAACATTGATATAGAATTACCCAGACACAGATTAATTAGATTAAATAAATAGGAAATTGGAGGTGTTCAAGATCGTGTAGATCGTACATGACTTGTGGAAACAGTATGGTTGACAGGCCAAGTGGCCTTTTCTGTTCTAAATTTCTGTTCTTGTATAGCCTCTGTAGATGGACTTTCGATTTTCTTTCTGCTGGTTATAATATGAATTCCCATTTATTTTTCATGTCTTCTAGACGTCTCAAAGCACTTCACAGAATATACTGTAAAGTGAATTGACTGTATATGTGTGGGTGAAACGCGGCAGTCAATTGTGCACAGCAGTGTCCCACAAACAGCCACTGATTTTTTTTTGAAGGATTATTATCAGGTGTGAGCAGAAAGGAAACTTGCCCAAGGTTTTGCCCTGCCTGGAAATGAACTCAGGTCTCTCGCTTGCGAGGCGAGTGCTCTCACCACTGAGTTACAGGACTCCTCCTGTAGATAGAGCTTGACAATATGATATGGATTATTTGAAACATATTCCTGTTTACTTTTAGTCTTCATATATATATTTAGTGGAATATTAATTTTTAATGTTAAAATAAATCTTATCTAAAGTAATTAAAACATACTTTGAATATTTAAGGAGGATAATGTCGTCACAAATGGTGAATTAGTGTTCGGGGAACCAGAACACTTAAATGGGATGATATTAAGTGTGTTTATGCCACAGATGTGGAAGCTATAAACTGAGATCTTCAGTGACAGATTCTCATTAATAAAATCATCAGGAGTGTTGGGAAGGTTTGCATTTGTGAGAGTTTGTGAGCTAGTTAACCCCACAAGACGTGAACAGATTGAAAGAAGATTTCAAAATACTGTGTATAGGAAAGTGCAAAAGTTCTTAGGATGGAACCAAAGCCTCACGAGTTGTGGTATCATACAGGCATTTCCCTGAAGAAATAGCAGTTTATGTCATAGGCAATTTGTCTATAATGTTGCAATTGGATTGCTGTTCATATGTTTTATCACCCCAATTCATATAGAGAAGACAGGATTAAATGTTGCTGGATTTACATTAAGTAGGGGGGGGGTTTGGATAAATTTTTCTCAGAGTAGAATGATAGCCATTTTCTAATGAAGATGATTCCAACGTATAATAGCAGATTTGCAGCAAACATGTGACAAATACACTGTTTTTAAGTATATTAAGTAACTTCTAATCCTTAAAATAATCAGATGATCAGGGCAGTAGTTGGGTCTAAAGGCTGTTCTTTTTCTTTATTTACCAAGGTATCAATTATTAGGATTAGCAGCAGAACCAACCAGATAAAAAGAATCCTTTATATCAATATTGTAAAAATGTATTCATTTAAGGTGGCTTATGTTCTACCTAAAGCAAAGATTATTGTTATGGAGGGGTTATTGGTTTCGACCACAAACTTGTTTGTTAAGTAAACATTTCCCTTAACCTAATACAGTGCCTAGCCTTCAAGTTAGATCAATCCTATTACAATCTTCTATCCATTTGATAAAGTAAAGTTCAGCCCTCACTGGAGTGTGCAATCAATGTAAAATGAAGCCCTGTTTGACACTGCTGTTTATCACCAGTCACAAAACTCATCTATAGAAACAGCTTTCAGTCATTTCAGTGTCTTTAAGATTCATTTTCACTTGTAAAATGGAATGCTCAGACAAAATACAAACTTGCTTTTTTTGCCTTGGCTAATGATTTGTGGCTTGCATAATAATTGTAATAATAATTAATAATCCTTGCAGTTGATATCGAGTCTCAAAGAGTTCCGCAGGAGTGGAGCAAAGGAACAGGAGCAATGCGGCTCATCCAGCCTACCCCACCATTTTCCAAGACCGTGACTCAGTTTCACCACCCCAGACTCTCACCACATTTCCTGATACCCCTGTCTATTAAGCATTCATCTATTTGTCTTCTGAATTCTTCAATTGACTCTGCCTTCACTATCCTCTGTGGGACTAACTAATTCCACACTCCCATCACCCACTACATGATAAAATGTACTGTAACTTGCTATGACTGGGTATTTGTAAGCAATACCTACATAAGAATGCTAATAGTGTAGTAGAACTCCCTTAGAACGTGTTTCATTACAGTTAACGTGGGAACTCTGACCATTATTCGAGCCCCGTTATTGTACTGCTTGTTACAATGGGGCTCTACTAGATTTGCTCTGTCTGTTACTGCCATACAGAAAGAGATTTCACTACCAGCATCAGTGATTTTTCACCACACATGTTAATGTAATAAATCCAATTGTGATGACAATTCTTCTTACACTGCTCTGGATTATCAGACAACACGACAGGAGGGGAGAGCCATAGAAACCATTGGATGTTCATGCAAGCTATCTAATAGAAATTATTATTGGTTACCTAGATGCTGTGGCATGTATTTTCTACTGTTAGTGCCTGTATAGTGGAGCTAAATATTGTTTATTGCATCTATTATTGTATTTGAAAGCTTATATTTTAGATGAATTTAAGTGGAAGTAAACCACATAATAAAGCAATTTTACAAGTATTCCCAAAAGCTAATGTGAACAGTTTAGAGTGGTAACTGCAGGATTTGGACATTTAAAGGGAAGGGATGATTCCATTTAAGGATTGCACAAAAGACAGTTGTTCGACATTCACTTTCAGTGAATGAAAATGGGCATTAGAAGTCCTTACAAAAGTAATCATGCGTTTTTGCTGTATTTTTCAATTCCAGTTTGTGAAGTTTTTCCGTTTTTTTCTTCAAGTTTTAAATTCCAATGCAATACCATCAGATATAAGATGCTACACTACAAATTCTGTTCAGCCCCATTTATTACCAAAAAGGGAATTTAGGAGGAACTACTTCACGCAGAGCTTGAGTACGAAAGTGGTTCAAGTCTCACATTGGGACTTTCTCATCAGAAGTACTTCTCAAAGTGCTTCACAGGATATAACTGCAAAGTGTATTCACTATATTTTGTTGGCGAATGCAGCAACAAATTTGCACACAAGAGTGTTCCACAAGCAGCCATGAACTGAATGCCGAACTTTTATTTGCATATGTTGTTGGCCAGGACACCTGGGACAAACTCAATTCCCTTTTTGAATAATGGCAAAGGATGTTTAATATCCATCTAGACAGGCAGACGGGATCTTGGTTTAATGGTTCATCTGAAGAATGGAATCTCTGACAATGCAACACTCTCTTCAAACACTGCATTGAATCTCAGCCTAGACTATATCAGTTCACAGTTCAAACACAGGGCTTGAACCCACAACCTGCTGACTCAGACTCAGTGAATGTGCTACCAATAGAGCCAGGTTGACACACAAGTTACATAGACCATTACAGAACAGAAACATTTAATTTGGCCCAATTAATCTGTCCCAAAGTATATCCTCCATATGGGCATCCACTCCTCCTAATCCTTCTCCAATACTTCTCTTTTCCCTTCCCTCTGAGGTATGCATCAAGTTTCCTCTTAAGTATGTCGATGATTTCTGCTTGAACCTCAATTTCTGCCAGTGAGTTCCACATTCTTACAACCATCTGCATGAAAAAGTTTCTCCCAAACTCTTATATTTATGGCACTTGTTTTGGACTTAAAGGCAAGTGAAAACAGCTCAACAACGATTTACATTTTGTGAAATGATAAAAACTTAACATCTTAAATTTCTTAAATCTTCAATATCAAGTTTAGAAGTTCTTTGAAATCAACAGCAGGCTAAATCTATTTTTAGACAGCATTGATCTGATTCCTGAAATTACCTCCTGAGGTGTTTTAGGAGCAGAGCTTCATATCGAATCAATACCTTAAGGGCAGATATACATTGCATTTTTAACTATAACATTGCATCAAATTGATGCTAACTGTGCAGTATAAATGGTCAAAAGTGCTCATATAGTGAGTCCAATGCCTGCATCATGGTGAGGCAAGTAGAGCTGCTGCCCACTTGCCTTGGTCACTAATGAGCAGCCACATTCAGATAGTACACTGGTTGGAGGCAGGAAACCCTTAATAAATGTACAGCTCCTCTCTGTTGGGCTGGTGAGGCTGGAGTCAGTCTGTCAGTGAACCTGCTGACTTGCGAATACACATAAAATTGCAAGGAAGTACAGACTCAATGCCCCTGTTCCCGTGAGGAATATGGCTGTTATTTAAAAAAGAGTTTTCTGGACAGGGCAAGCTCTCAGTGGGCCAATTATGTGGCATCAGTGTGGAGTTTAGAATGGCACAACGATTGATAACATGAATGTGAGTAGCTTGGCACATCCTATACTCTCCAATTGTGTTGTTCGACGTTCGCTTGGAGACTTCAGACCACTGACCAGGCAGCCCTTGAATTTCTGGAGCAAATTGCTGACCCTGTGACACAGGGTTACTGACCCAGTGAAACAGAGTGATTCATGTGCCTTGTGCTGTAAGTGATCGTGCCAAGGTACTCCTCCACGTGAGGGGTATGATTGACCACAAAGTCAGGGACTGAGTCTGTGTGAAAGCTGTCAGTGTGAACTCAATCACTGATGATGTAACCAAGCCCATCTTGTTTCTGTAGCTGAGGTCATAAGGAAACTAAAGATACACTTATCCCTGAAACGGGACCCTGTCAAGATAACTAAAAGGTAAGGACAGCTATTAAATGAAAGCAGAGGGTCTTTCCAATAACAACAACTTGCATTTATATAGCGCCTTTCAAGTGAGTAATGTCTCGGAATGCTTAACATTAGTGTGGTTTGACACCAAGCTGGAAAGAGAGGGGAAGTAACCGAAGACATGGTTGAAGAAGAAAGCCTTCATGTGTGATTTGAAGATGGGCAAAGGGGGGGCAAGATGGAGGGATTGAGGCAAATAATTTCAGAGTTTCAGGGCATAGTTCCTGAAAGCATGGACACCAATTGTAGAGTGGAGGGTATGAGGGACATGCAGAAGGCCTAAGCCAGCTGAGTGGATGTGGTGCGTGCAGGAATGGGGTGTGTGCAGATTGGCGAGGAAGGGAATTACCAGGATATGCGGTAATTTCAAAGTGAGAATGAGGATCTTGAAATTGATCTGTTCTGGAACAGGGTAGCAAGAACTGGGGTGATGGGATTGTGGAGCATGATATGGGTATGTTAGAGGAAAGAGAAAAGGATAACTTCTTTCTAAAGTTCTACACAGTTGTCCTATTGTTTACTTTTCTTTCACCTTTTGTTGTATTGTGCTTTTCCTGTTTCTCTCAATTCATTTTTTATTTCTTCTGATAGGATAAACTCTGAATATGTGATTATGTGATATGGAAATCAATAACGCAGATTTGAAGCCTGGAGGGTTCAGTAAACTATGCAGTCGAATACACTGAAAGTGGTTTCGTTGCTTAATTTTTCCAAATAATTTGTAAACCTCTCCAAGGATTGGAAATTCATCAACAAAATTGTGCATGCTTAACTGGTACCTTTGATACTGCACAGGAAGAATAATTAATTTATGTTTGCCTGACCTCTTTAAGCAGCAAATGTATTGATCCTGTTGCTTTAGTCATTTTAATCAATCCATTCTATATAGAAATGGTTCCATTTTCACTGGTAACATTTCTTGTATGAAGGTAACATTGTGCGACTTTCTGCATTTAATCATCTGAAAGCTCAATGGACAGCATATTTGCTGTTCAGTGACAAATGTTAAACTGGTGAATTAATCTTTCCCAGTGTTCCCACAGTTACTACAGGGTCTTGAAAGTTCTTTTATTCTTTCTGCAATTGTGCCAAATAGCCTGAAAGATCAATGGACTCAAGTGGTTTTAACCTTAAATTGTTTCAAACTCAATTAGCTATAGGAAATATGCATGCTTGAGATTGCACAATTGATTTTTGTCTATAATGTGCATGTGTGTGCGTATGCAGGGAGGGAGTGTTGGAGAGGAAAACTATTTTTGGTATGTGTCAAGGTATTGAATATCAAGACTAGGAATCAAATCGCTATCTACTAAGTGCAGCCAATTGTAACATCAGTAGTACCCAGCTAAAGTACTGTACTGTGCCGAAGACAACCCTTCATTTCCCACACCATTCATCTAATGTAACAATGTTTGTGTTTCAAATAATGTCAAGAGAATCTCAAAACCATTGGCAGGTTATTGAAGTCAAATGTAGTGACTGTGTAGTATTGTATTATTTATGTATGTAGTATTCTGAGGACAAACAGCCATTTTGCCAGCAGCACAGAATGGTACAGTCCCACTATCAGCCGTGAAGCAAATGTCTAATTTATTCACATGATTGTTGGCCAAAATTCCAAGGGAAACAATTTTCACTTTTTGAATAGTGTCATGGCATCATCATTGTCCACCTGAACAGGTGGATGAGACCAGTTTAATGTTTAAATTCAAGAATGGCACCTCCAACAATGTAGCTCTTCCTGGTACTTTAATAGACTATCAGCCTGGAATATGTGTTCAGGACCCGATGGTGGGGCTTGAACATATAACTATCTGATTTAGAGGCAAACATGCTACCGACTAAGCCAGGTTGTTGTCAAATGATCAACAAATCTGTGTTACAAATTTTGCATCTGTTAGGAAGAATATTACAATGAAAACTACAATAATTTAATTTAGGCCTGAGGTGAAAGGATTCTGGGGTGAAACAAGTGACCTTTCTTATTAGAATTGATGTGATAATTATGAAATAATGTGTTTTACCGTCTTTGCATTCCTTTGCATTGAAAAAAAAGTCCTGCTAATCCTGCAGCCAAGATGATGGATGAACTATTTTTTAAAAGAGATATCAGAAGAAAACCTTATGCCTTGGTGGGATTAGGGGGAGAGAGGGAAGGGAGTTTTCAGTTCCACGGTTTCCATGTTGCTTCACAGAGAATTAGCACAACAAATCTGTTAAACAGTGTCATATTTTTAATCATTTTGTCCTATGCATTGCACCAGTTTCCATCATTGTGACAGTCACAGAACTATCCTACCAAATACACAGCCGTTGGATCCTGTGAAAGGCTTTGACTCAGCCTCTCGTCTTTAAAGGCGCTATATCAAATGCATTGATTTTTATTATTATAATAGACTTGTTGCTGTTGTGCCTGCCACTGCTATTACTGCTATTTCAAGCGAAAATCATTCCTTAGTCCTCCTCACTTACAAACTCTCCAACTCTTTCTGATTAAAAATTCTCCATTTTCTATGTTCCTATTTTTTATTGCAATATTCTGCTCCTCTGTCATTTTTTTCTAATTGTTGGAATAGTTCCCACAACACAATCAAAGCTTTTAACAAGTATTGTATTGCATTGACTTTCCTCAAGCATCCTGTGCAAGCCAAACAGGAATAGGAAAGTGACAGAAAACTAATCGGTAGCAAAGTGTTGATGATTAATGTTGACACATATTGAATAAGAAGGAAGCACCTGATGGAATTCAAGAATTCAAATCCTTTCTGCCTCTTTGCAGTTATGGTCTTTTTTTAAAACCAGATTGCTGAACGATTGGTAGAAACTATGAGGGAAATTTGCAGATTAAAATGTAATTTGACCATTACAAAATCACCTTTCAGTTGTCAGCTTGGCTCAGTAGATGTCAGCTTGACTCAGTTCATAGATTCTTACCTTAGGTTCAGAAGGTTGAAAATTCAACTCCCATGTCAGGACGTGAGGTCAATATTCCAAGCTGATATACCTGTGCAGTACTCTATGGGGGAATCATTGCATTATGGGGGTCCTAGTCCTTTGAAAGTGAAACCAAGGTCCTTCCTGAGTGGATGTTAATGATCCTATGGTATTATTCAAAAAGAGAAGAGTGTTCTTCCTGGTAACCTGGACAGTCATCCAAGCTAAATTGATCATTCACTTCATGGCTGCAGTATGTAAATGTACCACTACATTTCCCTACCAATACACAAGCACATTATTGTGAAACCAATGATCTGCAAAACGTTTTGTGAAGTTATGATTTGAAGCTCTGTGTTAAATATTTACTGATAATAATATTCCTTACATTTGATACAGCACCTTTAGCTTCGAAAGGGCATTTCAAAGCGCTTCACAGAATATACTGTAAAGTGGAGTGACTATGTGTTTTGTGGATGAAAGTGGCAGCAAATAATTTTTTTTATGGCTACGATTGTACAGAATTTTGGGTCACAGGTAGAAAGTAGGATTGGAAAGGATACATTTTGACTGAGGTGATAAAATATTCCATGGAACACAATGTTTCCTGTGCTCTTGGAGCTAAAAATGGGTGTCATCTATGGAAGGGCCAAGATTCAACAGTGGTGATGTAAGAATGCATAGATTTTCTGGATTTTTTTTGTCTCAGGAGATTAAATAAATGGAGCGGAGATCATGATAGGGTAGATTTTGTATGTCAGGAGAAAGTATGATGAGCCATATAGCCTTGATTCATCTAATGGTATTGATATACATTTCTTGCATGACAAAAAACTTCCTCAAAACATCTTGAGCATTGTAAATCTTCTAAAATATGCTATCCATTTTTATAAGAATTAAAAACATTGGTTGTAAAATAAGAGCACTGTTCTTCTTTTTCAACACACGCTCACTGACTGAGTCGGTCAGAATTACCAATCAACAGGTAGGAAACCTTCAATTTTGTCAGAGGAGAAGTGCAATATTAAATATAAATCATTCAATGTATGGCAACAAGGTTTGATAATAAGGGATTAGGGTTAATTACAAAAGAGCATCTGCTCCAAGTTGATTTGAGTTTACGAACATTCAGTGTGGATGAAAAAGAGCTCACACAAGTACAGAAGTAATGAAGGAGACAATGTATGTCTACGATTCATTCTAATAATTAGCCTTGGTTTGTGATAATGTTGCTTTGTGAAAATTAGCCAGCTGAATGAAAAAGCATTCAAGACACAACAGCACAATTTTCTCCATAAACAGTGAGGGTCAAAGGCCAGAATTGTCTTTTCAAATTGAAGAATGGGGCAGGATTTTGGAAAATTCTTAAATGAAACTTTAGTTTTGCAAGACGGTTTCCTTTTTAAAATAAATGAAGACAGAAGATTTTTCCAAAATTCTGCACCATCTTGAGGCTTTGCATTGTTGGAGGTGCTGAGCTTCAAACATGCCATTAAATGCCTTTTCAGATGGATATTAAAGACCCAGTGTCTCTAATTGGCAACTGAAGTAGTTTCTCCCAGTGTCATGACGAACCATCTCCCAAATAAAATGTGCAATTTACTTAAATGGCTTTCCAAGGGACGTGTGTGCAAATTAGCTGTCATTTTCACCTAAAAAATGCAGTTACTGAACTTTACTACATTGTACAGTGTATTCATTGAAGTGCTTTGAGATGCCCTTCTAATGTGAAAGGCTCTATGTCAAATATATGGATAATAATTTTATAAAGTAGTAGATCATGGTGGAAATAAGTTCTCAAGGCTCAGCATGAAGTACTTTGATTATTTTATTAAGGAATTCCATTGAGAAGCTGGAGCCCATAGCACATATTACCCAATTAAATGAATACAGGTATCTACCAGTAATGTGTATTACATGACAGGAAAATGGTATGTTTGTTTCTTGTATGACAAAGTGAAGACAACAGTGAAGGGTAATGAATCTCTCAGGCACGGAATTGGAGTGAATGGAATTTGGGTGAATCTCTGAGTTGAAAGGAAGAGAGTCAGTGGGGTTTAATTTGCACTTGTATCAAACACAAGTAAAAGAAAATCTCGCGAATATCAAAGCTACAGAGATGGAGAGGACAGAATGAAGCTTAAAAGCACATATCTTGTTTTATGGATAAAACATTAAACCGAGATCCTGGCTGCCAGGTGGAAAATCCCATAGTACTATTTGTAAACAGAAAGCAGTTTTTTATATTGTCCTATCCAACAAAGCTCCGAGTAAAATTGGTGATTCACTTCATGGCTGTTTGGGATATTGCCACATGCAAATTGTTTGTCACATTCACCTCAAAACACGCAGTCACTCAACTTCACTTCAACTGCTTCACATCCCCTGCCTTGCCTGACCCACCATTGGCAGTCAGGCTTCAGCCTCTGTGCCCACACCCTTTCAAACTCCATCCACAGTCCCTCTGCCTTGTCCCCTCCTTTGTCTCCTTCAAGACCCATATCAAGACTATCCTCTTCGACCGTACCTTCAGTAACCCTCCTAACCCCACTCCCCTCGCCCTCTACCCTTCCTGAGCCCAACCACCAGCTCAGGGGTGGATCCCTAGATTTCCAGCCCCTTGGAACATCCTCCTGATGTGAAAGGCACTATACAAATGTAATTTGTTGTTGTTGTTTAAAATATATCATGTAAAATGGTTTGAGACATCCTCCCGACATGAAACAACAACAACAACAAGATTCCATTTATACAGCGCCTTTCAGGTCGGGAGGACGTCCCAAGGTGCTGCACAGTTGGGTCAGGACCCGAGCAGGGGGGAAATGGTCAGGGTGAGGGGAGGGAAGGGAGGGAGCGCGGAGGGGGTAGAGAGTCGAGAGGGGAGCTGAAGGCACAGTCAAAGAGAAAGGTCTTGAGACCGGCCTTGAAGGAGGAAAGGGAGGAGGCGGCGAAGGCACTGGGGGATGGAGTTCCAGAGCCTGGGGGCTGAGAGGCTGAAGGCCTGGCCACCGATGGCAGGGCGGTTGGGGCGGGGGATATGGAGCAGACCGGAGCCAGAGGAATGGAAGGTAAGGGCAGGTAGGTAGGGGGATAGTAGGTCGGAGAGGTAGGAGGGAGAAACACCGTGAATGGCCTTGTAGGTGAGGATGAGGATCTTGAAATCAATCCTCTGGGGGATGGGGAGCCAGTGGAGGCGAGCGAGGGTGGGAGTGATGTGGTCCTGGTGCGGGACAGTACACGAGCTGCAGAGTTCTGAATGACCTGCAGCTTGTGGAGGGAGGTGCCGGGAAGGCCGGCGAGGAGAGAGTTCCCATAGTCCAGCCTTGAGGTGATAAAGGCGTGGACCAGAGTTTCAGCCGCGTGAGGGGTGAGGTAGTGCCGTAGTCTGGCGACATTCCGGAGGTGATGGAAGGCGGTGCCAGTTATGGCGTGGATATGAGGGAGAAAGGACAGCTCAGGGTCGAACAGAACCCCGAGGTTCCTGACAGCTTTGAGAGGTGGAGAGTGCAGCCTTGGATGCTGATGCTGTCAGCGCCTGAGGTGCGGAGGCGCTGCCGTGAGCCAATCAGGAGGGCCTCAGTTTTGCGCACGTTGAGCTGAAGAAAGTTGTCTCTCGTCCAGGACTCGATGTCGGACAGGCAGCTGTCAGGACATCGGTGGTCGTGGAGTTGAGGGTAGAGGAAGAAAGGTAGAGTTGGGTGTCATCCGCATACATGTGGAAGTTAACCCCATGTCTGCGGATGATGTCACCAAGGGGGAGCATATAGTGGGTGAAGATGAGGGGACCGAGGACAGATCCTTGAGGGACACCGCACGAGACAGTGCGGGGGGTGGAGGAAAAGCCATTCGTGGAAACAAAGTGAAGACTGTGGGAGAGGTACGACCTAAATTATTCAAGGACAGGGCCTTGAAGGTTGAGGTGGGAGAATAAGCGGTGGAGGAGGATAGCATGTTCGAATGGTGCTATATCAAATGTAAGGATTATTAAACATTATTATTATTAAAAACAATAGGTGGGATACCATTGGGACCAGAGGCCTGATTTTACAGCACAACGTGGGGTACCTGATAACCATATTAGCAATAAAACTAAATGTCTACCATGGTGATGGAATTAGATAGAGCAATTGAGGGAGGTTTCTAGCCAAAATTTTAAACATAAAGGCCGGAGGATAAAATGTACCAATGAGGTATTTGGGGGACAGAAGCCCCCAATCCTAAAGTAGGATTCACAGAAGCCCCCAATCGTAAAGTAGGATTCACAAAGTTTCACTCGACTGTTTTGGCAAGGGATCATAGAAATGCCTGCTGGAGGTTAGAAAGAACTTATTCATGCATCTTTTCAATAGCTTTTTATGCATGTAAATTGTAGGAGTAAATTTGTTATTATTTGTTTCCACTTTGATTATTATTTACTCTGATAGTGAAATACGTGGCAAATTATATCGTTATATAAATATGGAAGTGCAATATATGATGACATCCTATAGTGTGAGCCAAACCACGCCATTGTGAAATGCTCCATGATGTTATCCTAAGTGAAGGATGCTATATTAAAGCAAGTTTTTGTTGATGATGGTTGAAGGTGATGATCTTCTTGGGGATTATTATTAAGGATTATTATTAAACGTTAAGGACTATAGGTGGGTTACCAACAGGACCAGAGATCGATCGGATCTCACCTATTGTCCTTAAAATCCTATCTGTTCTCAATCGTTGGGAAAGATCAAAACTTCACTTCTGACAGTGTAACCAACTGCTGCTGTGTAAAATCTTAAGATTTTTAGTTTTCTGAAACAAATACATAATTTTACATATTGTTCTGATGATAATACAGTGTGGGAACATACACATTCAGTTGTTCATTTCTATTTACTTAAACTGACTGAGCCATTTGTTTTGAATATATGTTATCATACATTGGCTAAATTGGTTGTTTGTGGCAAAATATTATACAAGAAAGGCAGAAAATAGCTGACAAGTAATTGGACATGAACTGCACTTTATTACTACACAGCTACTCCCAAAATATACCAACCATTTGGGAAAATCACATGGCATATTATTAGCAATATATCTGAGCCATACAATGATCACTGGGACAAAAGTATTAACACTTCATGTTGCCAATTTCTTTTGCAGTCACATTTCAGCAGATGGTATGCCTGGGAACTAGTAGGATAAACAAAGGACTTGCTTAACATTACAGAGTCAATGTAAATCATTTCACAAAAGCATTGCAGGGATAATTTCACTATAACATTTGGGATATGGTGAATTGGAAATGTTATATATTTGTGGTGCATTCCATTGATTAATTTGGATTTTGACAATTTTTGAGTAGTCAAAATCTTATTTGCATGATTTGAAGGAATAAATAACTGAAAGTAACACCTTGGAGTGAAAATGCACACGATGTTCATACAAATCATCCCTAAGGTTTGAGAACATCATATGTACATTTTTTTTAAATCAGAGAGCTGTATGAATCTTGAATAGTGATAATAAAAATCCATTGTTTCTCACAGATGCACTGGGTACAATATCATAAATATGCCTTTTAAATATGTTCTTCCCTTATACTACATATATACAGATTCAAAGCAGTCATAAATTCCTTCCATCACCAACAAACAGGAGTCTTATTCCTATTGACACATGAATGAGCCTCAGCAAGTTGGAGCAAAATGGTAAACTTTAACGGCAGTGCCATAGTCACTGGAGAGCCATCTAAGCAGCAAATACTTCTAACTGTATATATCAGTCTGGCTCATTGAGATGCTTATAGGTTCAAACCCCACATTGGCACCTAAGCTCCAAGTTTAAGATGATATTTGAAGGCAGTTCTGTGGAACATATAATAACAACTTTCACTGATTAGCGCCCTTCACATGCTCTTTAAATCCTCAAATTAACTTTTGATTTGAAACAAATCATCAGTTACGCAAGTTACTAAGTCACAAGATCACAAGGTTAGTTCAGATGAAGAAGGCCTCTTTGATCTATCTGATCCCATTCTTCCAGAATACTCACCCTGCCATCCTCCCATTATAGCAGTTTTGAAAAAGAGTCCGTGGATGCAGCCATCCTTACTGACAACCTTTCCAGTTCTAATTACCCTCCAGATAAAGAGAAACTTCCTGACATCTGTCCTGAAATTGCTCTTTGCAACTCTAATCCTATGTAATCTTGTTCCACTGTCTTGGTGTATTCCAAAGCTATCACTGTGCAACATTTTACAAGTACTAGACTAAGAGTGATGTACAACAACAAGATTATATTTCTTTAGCGCCTTTCACATCGGGAGGACATCCCAAGGCGCTGGATAGTGTACAGCATGGAGGGTGCAACATAAGTGCAAGATGTTGTTGTTTTTAGAAAAACTTATACATCGTATACAAACCTAAAACCTTTCATTTCCTAGCTTGAGGTTTGTTGATTTTAGAAGACTATGCTTGTTGGGCATTTTGACTTATAAACAATGCATTGAGATCATATCAGGAACACAGCAAAAGATCTTCAGAATCTCTTATGGATATAAGATTCAGCATGCAATGTGTGGAAAAACATCTTTATAATATGAAATAAGCCTTTTATTCTCTCTCGTAGGTGTAGATTAACTGCTTTACATCTCTTGTCTCCAGATCAAATCAGAAAATGGCACATTTATTAAAGATCAGAATATTTAAGTAGTTTGAAACAAGGTATTGTGTTTTGAACGGATTGTATCAATATTAGGTTGACATGAATTTTGACTGATCAAATAACTCCCATGAATTCAGTTTCTCCTTTGCTGGACTCTCAATGTATATAACTAAACACATTTGTAAGGTAGCCTGTGGAATTTGACACAGTTAATCCAAACAGGTGTTGGAAACTGCCATTGCTGTATTAATGCATTTATAAAATCATTAATGATCTGAGAAATCATGTTCTTTCAGTTGGCCAAGTTGAGCATAAACTTATACCAATCCCGTTCATTAAATGTAGATATTTTCACCTTTAAATCCCTCCATGGTCTCACGGCATCCTATCTCTGAGAACTTCTCAAAACCTATGAACCCTGCAATTCTCTTTGCTCAGTAGGTACCAGGCTACTTCATGTCCTCGTTTTACCCGCTCCATCATCAGAGGGCGGGCTTTCAGTTTTTCTGTCTCCACTCTCTGAAACTCCAACCCTGAGTCCCCGAGCCCCTTGATTCCCTCCCTCACCACGTTCAATATCTGTCTGAAGACCTATATCTTTGACTGTGCTTTTAGTTATGTTTCCCCTTCCAACCCCCTTGGCTCCCACCCCTAGCTCGGGGCTAAACTAGGATTATTAAGCACCTTGGGACTTCCTCCCGACATGAAAGGCACTATATAAGTGTAAATTTGTTGTGAGTGAAAATTACTATTTTGGATAAAAATTAAGATTACAGCAAATGGATTTCAAGGATATGAGTAAAATGATATAAGTCTGTGCTCAGGATTGTTTTTCTGTGTAAAATGAGATACAATAAAAAATACTATTATTGCTCTCAGCATCTGCAATAGTACAGTTTATTGTGACTCTTAATGCCAGAATGTTGAAATCATATTCAAGCCTCAATTGTACTCATTTACTCAGTGTAATGAAGATGGATAGATGGTTATTGTATTTAACTGCCAATACTAAAATGCAGTTGGAGCCTTCACTGGTTAAAGGGAACAGTAGATGGGACTGAGTACACAATTGAGTTTGTACGTTTTTTTTTGTCACCGATATCCAGATGCAGGCTTAAATCCAACCTGGATGAGGAGTCCTGTAAAACCGTAGTTAGTGCACTTGTCTTGCAAGCGAGATGACCTAGGTTTGATTCCGGGTAGGGCGAAATATTGGGCAACTTTCCTTACTCCACACACCTCTGTTTACCTAGCACTAAGTAGGAACCCGGTTGTTAATCGATTGGCAGATCGCTTTTGCGGGGGTAATAATCCCTTTAAAAAAGTAATAAATTGGTTAATCAAACCATGACTGTTTGTGGGACACTGCTCCATTTCACCCACAAAATATACAGTCAATTCACTTTACAGTGTATTCTGTGAAGCGCTTTGAAGCATCTCGAAAACGTGATAAGGCTCTATATCAAATGCAAGGATTATTATTTATGTAATGACTTTTTTTAATATACCCTAGTATTACCTGAAACAGTGTTGTGGACAGTTTCTGCTTTGTTCCTTGTGAGTGTGGATTTACAGTACCACAAATACCTTAATTTAGAAATAAATTTACAATCCTACTGAGAAAACCTTCAAAGAAAATGTCTGCAAAGATTTTTTCCCCTATGAGGTAAAAATCCTGTGAAGGGTTTTTCAGATGTCTCCACAATGTGATAAGGCACTATATTAGATGTAAGAATTATTATTATTATAATAGTTAAGGCAATTTAAATGTAATTTATATTGAACCATTGGGTTAAGAAAATTGGCAGTGATTGTAGGAGTCATCCTGGCTCAGTTGCTTATGCTCCCACTTCTGAGTCAGAAGACTGTGGGCTCAAGCCCCATGTTGGGACTTTGATCATTGATTGTTGGGACGTCATCCTGACGTGAAAGACACTATACAAATTTTATTTGTTTTTGTTGTTGATCTTGTCAACTAGGCTGACACTCAAAGCAGTGCTGGGGAGCTAATGCATTGTCAGAGATGCCTGTCTTTGGATGAGACATTAAACTCAGGTCAGACCTGCCTGTTCAGTTAAATTTTAAAAATCCCATGGCACAATTTAAAAATGTATAGGAATTTCTCCTGGTGTCCTGGACAACAATAAGCTGCATTTATGTAGTACCTTTCACGTTGGGAGAACATCCCAAGGCACTGAATTTCTCGTGGAGTGTCTCATGCCCCTACAATACACAATCACTGCACTTTACAGAAAGGCTATGTAAATCACAATGAGACATTTTGACATAATGCATTATATCAAATGCAGGCTTATTATAATGATATTTACTTTCTAAAATTAATTTCCAATACTGTAATAATAATATCCTATGCTGCAGTTTGGACATTTTGTGTTTCCTCTTACTGCAGCATTGGACAAACTAAAATCCCAGAAAATGACAAATCCATATTGATTACTGGGATTGGATATATTGGCTTGTTGTCTCAGACAAGAACAGCTTTGGTATCTTGGAAAATTATCATGTGATTTAAACCATTATTAAGGGTTTCCATTCACTGATCACGCTGCACACAATTACAAGTATTTGGATGGTCTCTTTTCTTCACAAGATTTTGTAAATGTAATTTAAAAATAAATTACACCAGTTCCCAGCTATTCTTTCAGATTTGACTTGTTGATGTAGTTTTGCCAAGTGATTTTGTACCAGATTGTGGCAGAGCTGATTATTGGGTTACTATCTTAACCCTGATGTTTTGGTGAATTTAAGATGATATCCTGTTATCCCATAAACCAAAGCCCTAGTGGATATGGTTAACCAAACCATATAAGCTACAATAAGCTTGCCAGAGTTTGCAATAGCAAACTGTACAGTTTTATCGGGCTGAACTCCAGCAGTACCCCCAAACCATCAAGACAAACTCTGGGGTCCCCTAGTCAAAACTCTCTGGGGTTGAGTAAGCAGGGTGCATCCTTCTGAAGAGAGTTTGCGCACCAAAGCAGACAAACAGCAACTATACATATGTGGAACTCTGAACACTTTTCGTGCGAACTGGTTTTGGGGTTCACATTGTCATGAAGTTGGGGGGAGGTCACACCAACATCTTGTTTTTAATGAACAATTATCTTTAGTTATTGACTACATTAAATGACCACATTAATTAGCACTATAGTAATTATCACCAATTCCCCGGTCACAATTTTCACCCTTTTGATCTGAACTCTGAAATGCATTAAATTGCTTTATAGAGGCTAGTCTTCCAAAGCACTTGTTGCCTGACATGTGCCTATTTATAAAGCCAGAAAAACTAAAGAGTTGAAAAGAGCCCTCTAATGAAAAAAAACACTAGGTTGTAATGAGATTGTAAAGAAAAGGCAAAGTGACCTAACATTGCTCCCTTGATTCATCCTCATCCATTTTGCACATTACATAAGCAAATTTAGCCCTTTGAAATTCTTTGTGTAAAAGCTAGTGCTTTGTGTTTCAGGCCAACTGTGACTGATAGCTCAGCATGCACAATTATGCTCTCTCATTTCGTTTCCCAACAGATAATGGGGCTTAACAGTCCATACGCAGAACTCTGCAGCCTGCTTTTTACTCATTCTCTCAGGAGATGTTGACTCATGTTAAGCTGTGATCTTTCCCCAAATAAAACGTTTTAACTCTTTCTTTTATCACCGGAACATTTTTGGAAATATAATGAGATCTAAAAGAATTTTGGAATTATGAAAGGGGGGAGGGGGTGGACTGACAAATCTCTTCATGAGAAAGTGTCCGTTAAACGTGTTTTCATTTTCAATGTAATAGTCTTCATATTTGGTATTAAAGTCTTACCACCTTGTAAGACTTCATAGGATTTACTGGGAAAAATAGTAAGTAGTGACTTTGTATTTGTATGATAACGTGATGTAAGTTGCATTAAAATAATGTAGAATTCTCAGTGAGATTTAGAAACATAGTCACCACACTTGAAAGCACTTACCCTGGGAGTTTTTGAACTTATAGGTGCTATATGAAATCCAAAGATTATTATCAGTTATCATTGCTGTATTATGGTATGTTAAGAACGACCTTTTGTCTGGCCCTTTTTTCTCATAAAGGTTTCTCAAAAATCTTATTTCAGTAAAATGGTGCTTCTTTAAATCAGGGTTCAAATAGTTTTAATCAGATGTGCTGATTAACCATTTGTCTTCATGTGATTTCACTTTGACTTATTCCTTTCAATACTTTTATATTATTGTTAAAAGCATGTAAATAATCAATGAGTTTTAGGTAAATGTTAATTTCGATTTGATAGAATGGAGTGTTTTCCCAGAGTGACAAACTCTAACTCACCAAGTCCTGGAAAATATGTTTTATTACATATTGTTTATTACTACCAAGTACTTCTGAACAGTCTTTACTGCTTACATGACTGTAATTTGTACAAACATCACATTTGTAACAAACCTATGGTTTATTACTGTCAGATGGAAAACAAACTTGATAGGCAAAAATTGTTATTACTGTATGTGAGAGTCAAAGGCCCCTTTTTATAAATGTATAATTGTATTGTTACTGAAATCTAAAACAAATGCATAATCTGTGTATTAATGGCTGTAATGAATGTTACTGCAACTTTAATATTAGAATATGGAACTTAGACTGATTAAATGCTCAGTTTGCTTCTTCTTCTGTTAGCTCCTTATCCCTTAATAAAACATGCTGGAATATTATTATTTTATCAATAATGCAACATCCAGTGTCTGCAGGTTTACCAGCATTTACAAAGGAATTAAATTTTAAGACTCACTTCTTTTTCTCAAGCCCTGTTTAACTAATATCACGCCCACAGTATTAGTTACATATCATATTATTATTGTATCTGCAATACGTTGGCATGTTTATTTTCAATAATGTTGATTACTAAGGCAGAACAGGTGATGCTTTATCAGAAACATGCAGTGTTGGAGAAAACTAATCCTCTTTAATCCCTTCAAGGTTTCATTGCCTGAGTACATGTTAACATTTTGTGGAAGTGACATTCGAACGTAAAAATAAACCTGCTTAAATCAAGTGATATTAACTTGCTTCAGTGCTGGTCTTTCATTTGTATATTGTATTCCAACAAGATAGAGACTAAACATCCCATTCAAATGTGTGCACCTTAGTTCACAACAGTTCCTTACTGCTATCTCTCTCTCCTCATTAATTTGAACATACATATTTCATCTTTTAAAATTAACCTTTCCTCTACATTTTAAAAAACTTTTGCCTTTGTTCACTGATTTCCTTCAGCTTGTGACCTATTGTCCCCGATGAAGAACAGTTGCATAATGCGATAATGAGATGATTCTTAAAACTTGTATCTCAGCTAAACTGCCTCAGAAAAGAAACGTGCAGCCCATCTGAACAGAATTTCTGCAACATGCAGGAATGGATGTCTGCAATTCTCTCTTTCTTTAGAGTCCTTTGTCCAAGATGGCAGTTGATTATTTCTTTGATTCCTTCACAGCAAACAATCTATCCAAAACATAATGGACAGAAAAGTAACTAAGATAATGATGAATCTATGTATGACATTGGTTTGGCTGCAGCTGGATTATTGTGTGCACTATTGGGTACAACATTTATAGAAAGGATATTGTAACTATAGAGAGGATGCAGTATAGGGTTATGAGGATGAGATTGGAGATGGAAGAATACAGCTATTAGTAAAGGCTAGAAAGGTTAGCATTCTTCACTTTGGAGCAGAGAAGGGGTGATTGGATTGAACTGTTTAAGATACTGAAAGGAATTGAGATTGTTCAAAAATCTCTTTCCACCATTAGGGGATTCGAGGACAAGAGGGCAAGATTTCAAGATTGTGATAGGAGTAAAAGGAGAAGTTCAGAAGAAAATTTTCTCCCAGATGGCTGTCGGTTTGGAATGATTTACTAGGGCTGGCTGTTAACATGTTAGAGTCTAATGGGGTTGTAGAAAAATAGAACTGGACAAGCATGTGCAAAGAAAAGATATTAAAGGACATGGGGAATGAGCGATGTAATGACTTGTTGGAACAGCAATATTGACATGAAATAACGTGCCAAATGGCCTCCTACTATATTGTACCTTTCTATGGTTCTGTCTTTCAGTGCTTTCGTATATAAATCTGTATTATAGTGCCTTACCACATTGAAATACACATTGAAAGCACTTCATTTTGCCATAAATTACAGTAACTGTGTATTTAGAGGCAAACATAGCAGCCAATTTGCATATAATGTCCCACAAACAGTTATAAAGTAAATAACATTTTTTTAAAAATCATCTGGAGTATTGTTCATTCAGACCTGAGAGAAACTCCCATCTCAATTCAAATAGTCCCATAGGGTTGTCAATACTCATCTGAACAAGCAGATAGGAACTTAATTTAATTTCTCATCCAAAGAATGACATCTCCAACAATGTAGCTCTTCCCCCAGCACTACAACTAGTGTGTCAGCCTAAACTGTGAGCTCAAAGTCCCAACATGTGTCTTGAATTCACACTTCTGACTCAGAGCTGGAGAGTGCCACTAACTGAGCCAGGCTAACCCTTGAAACTTTTCAGGTTTAATCATTGGTATGTCCTGATCTCAGCCAGCGAGGTTATTTGGCCCAAGTAGTTGCCTTGGTGTACCTAAGGTAGGAGAGGAAATGTCTGTTGAAGTTGCTTCTTTTTTGTGACCTATTCTAGAAAGGGATGTGAATAGACTTTTTGAGTGTAAACAGGCTTCGACCAGATTGTAATGTTGCTCAATTTCTAGTTGATAAGTTCTGATAAAGCTTGTTTGTTAGCATTTGCATACAAAATACAGTGACTTACTTTATAAAGATGCCATAAAGTGCTTTGAGACTTCCTTCTGACGTGAAAGGCACAATATTAAATATAAAGATAGTTATTTATTATTACTATTTGTTCCATTTCTAGTTGAAATTGATATTTCTCACATTGTGTTTACTGAACATACACCCTTCTCATCAACCCCTTATCAAGAAGATGAGACTAAGCAACAGTTTACCAATGAACTCAACACTTTGAAAGCAACTAGAATGTGAGATGTGGAATCTGACATATCAATGTGAGGATTATTCAAAGTCACTTTACAAGAATATACTGTTGGTATTGCTTCAGCTATGAAAAGAGAAAGGGGGCAAGATGTGGTAAACCTCTGAGACAAGTGTAGTTACTAACAATAAACCTCTTATTCAGAGCTATGGAAACAAGTAAAACCAAATAGGTACTTAATATTTTTATTGAAAAAGCAGAGAATATTATGATGATTAAGTGTAATGTATTCAAATGAGGATCAAGATAGGACCTACTCCTGGGGAGACAATTGAAGCAGCCAGAAGGTGAGGGAATGGTACCAATACCCACATTTGGAAATAGAAAGTTACAACTATTGGTGGCCAAAATTGCATTTTACTCCAAAACCATTCTGGAGGCCAAAAACAACCCCATGAGCATGGTTCTCCACCATCCAATACCTTCTTTGTGCACCCACCAAGCTTCCTCCAAGTGAGAAGACCTGGGTTGGATTCCCAGGCAGGGCAAAACATTAGGCAAGTTTCCTTACTCCACACACACGCTCCTGTTTACCTAGCAGTGAGTAGGAACCCAGTTGTTAGTTGATTGAATAATAATCCCATCAAAAAAATAAATTAAAAAATCTTAATAATTTAATCGGTCAATCCATGGTTGTTTGTGGGAGACTGCTGTGCACAATTTAGCTGCCTTGTTTCTCCCACAAAATATACAGTCAATTCACTTTACAGTATACTCTGTGATGTGCCTTTGACACGTCTTGAAGATGTAATAAGGCGATATATCAAATACTAGGATTATTATTATAAAAATATGCTGCCGGAATGTTGACAGAATGATGACTTAGGTGGTAAATCCTTGTCATTAAATGTAAAATCATATAGAATTTTGCAAATCTGCCTCAAATTCATTCTTAATCTGGCGTAATTTTTGACAATACTGAAAAAAATGTATGTGTAAGACCAAGAAATAAGGAAAACCCTATATTTGGGGTTTAGGTCTGTGGCAAAGAACGAGAAGATTGAAAAAGACCTGATAGAGGTGTACAAAATATTGTGGGATTTCGATAAGGTAAGTAAAGAGAAACTATCTGGGTTTTTTTACATACAGTGGACGATTAGGACATTGAATATCCTACCAAAAACAATGCTTTAAAAAGAATATATAATATGTTTTAAAAGTGAATTTAATATTTGAAACGGAAACATATGAAAGCACTTGAAGAAAAAAAATACAGAAGTGGAGCTTAGCTCAATGCTCTTTTAATCAGTCAGGCACGATAGGTCAAATGGCCATCTTCTGTGCTGCAGAATTCTAGTATTCCATGTTGATGACATTTTGTTACTGTTGCAACATTCAAAATCACCTCTTATCTTTGTGGACATTCATCCATCATTTTGGACGGATATCTGGATACTTTAAAGGGAAATGTTGCAAATCCAAAGCCCTCTCCATGAATAATAGCTCACAATAGGTAGACATCGAGGAATAAAATATATCATGGACACTCAGTGAATAATGTGCCTAGGTATTTCTGGTGATCCCTAACTTTAAGCAATTAACTGATATTAATCTGAGCTGGAAATTGACCTACATTCGGAAGTTATACATAGGTGGACAACACTACATCTTTCTCGCCAAGGGAAAGTGAATGCTCTTACAATGAATGTGATGCCCACGCTAAATTATATATTTTCAATGATTCCACTGCTGGTTCAAGACCACTAGTGCAAGAAGATTAAAAAAATACTTTTGCAATTTTTATGGGAGGGGAAAACTCCCAAGGATTAGTTTCACTAAATTGCAGAAGGATAAGGTCAGAGGAGGTCTTAGATTGACAGAACCTATGTTGCACAACCAGGTTTTCAAATTAAGATATGCGGTGAGATGGCTCTACCTGCCAAGAAATGAGATGGGCTGACTGTAATTGGAAAGGGAGAAGGTCACAGAGCAGGTTACGCCACAGAACCAGATATATGCTTCTTCCTCTGAAATTAAGTACCATAATGAGGTGATACACTCCTCGTGTTCATACCTGAGAGAATTTGATAGATTTGAGTTTGAAGGATAGATAGAGACTTGGATTAGAACTGTAGGGTCAACAACAACAAAAACAACAACAAAAAATTTGTATAACGCCTTTTACATCGGGGTTCATCTCAAGGCGCTGGACATTCAGTGTTTTGGACCCGAGATCGGGGTCAAGATCAAGGAGGGTGGAGGGCAGGGGGGGATGGAAGGTGACCGAAGCCACAGTCGAAGAATAGGATCTTGAGATGGGTCTTGAAGGAGATAAGGGAGGGAGTGAGGCATTGGGAGGATTAGAAAAGGACAGAGTTTAAGAGACTGGGAATTAGGAAAGGAGGATGTATTAGTAAAGGAGGAGAAATTATAAAATCACGACAGGAAGAGGAATTAGCAAAGGAGGATGATTGAGATTAGAGACAGTCGAAGAAGGGAGGGGGTGGAGGAAGAGAGAGGAATTAGGAAAGGAGGGGGCTGAGGAAAGGAGGGATATTAGGAAGAGAAGGGAAAATTAGGAAGGTGGGGCTAGGAGTTGTTTATGGATTAGGATGGATTTATACTCCACATGCCACAGGGAGCATAAATACTGGCGGGGACTGGTTAGGCCAAACAGCATTTTGGGTGCAGTAGATTCTATGGAATATGGGGAAATATATGGTAGCGTTACTCAAATTGGTCCAGTTAAATCGGGCGCTGAACTGTGCTGTGATCAATTTGATGAATATTTGCAAGTGAGGGAAGCATTGGTGCTGAACATCTTTTAGATTTGAATTTCAGAGAGAATGGGATTTAAGAACTTAATTTTTTGCTTAATGGAACTTAGTGGAGTCCTGTAGCTCAGTGGTTAGAGCACTCACCTTACAAGCGAGAGACCAGGGTTCAATTCCCGGCAGGGCGAAACCTTGGGCAAGTTTCCTTACTCCACATGCCTGATAATATTACCTCAAGAAAGAAAAACAATGATAAATTGGTCACGTCAATCCATGACTGTTTGTAGACACTGCTGTGCGCAATGTTGGACTTCCTCAAATTCAAAATCGAGGGAATCCACTCAGCTGCCTCTGCCACTGGAACTACTACCCCCTCCCCATCTCTTCTCCCCCCCCCCCCCACCCCTACCCCACCCCTCCCTCCTTTGAATCGGTCTCCCCCTCCTCTCTCATCACCGCCATAACCCGCATGAAACTCACCACCTGCTCCCTGGATCCTATCCCTATCCCCCTCCTTACCTCCCAGCTCCACCTCCTTGCCCTCTACTCACTGACATCGTTAACCTCTCCCTATCCTCTGGTACTGTTCCCACCTCTTTAAAAAACACTGTCATCATTCCTATCCTTAAAAAACCCTCCCTGTTCTCTACTCTCTAACTACCATCCCATTTCCAACCTCCGCTTCCTCTCCAAGGTCGTAGAATGAGTTGCTGCTTCCCAGCTTCACTCCTTCCTATCCCACCACAAACTTCTCAAATCCCTCCAATCAGGCTTCCGTGCTGCCCACAGCACAGAAACCGTCCTGGTCAAAGTGACAAAAGTGACATTCTGTCCATCTGCGACCAAGGCTCCCTCTGCCTCCTCGTCCTCCTTGATGTCACTGCTCCTTTCGACACCGTCAACCACTCTATCCTCATCCACCACTTCTCCTCTCACCTCAACCTCCACTTCGCTGTCCTTGATTGGTTCAGATCGTACCTGTCACACCGCCTGCACTTCACCTCCTCCAACAGCTTCTCCTGTAGCCCCCAGACCGTCTCGTGTGGCATTCCTCGGGGCTCTGTGCTTGGTCCGCTCCTCTTCTACCTCTATATGTTCCCCCTTGGTGACAACATCCGCAGACATGGGGTCAACTTCCACATGTATGCGGAAGACACCCAACTCAACCTCTCTGCCTCCACCCTTCACTGTAGTACCACTGCTGTGCTGACAGAATGTCTGTCAGACATCAAGTCCTGGATGAGAGCTAACTTTCTTCAGTTGAACGTCAACAAGATCGAGGCTCTCCTGATTGACTCCCGTCAGCGCCTCCTCACCTCAGACGCTAACAGCATCACCATCCATGGTTGCACACTGCACCTTGCTAAGTCAGTCCAGAAGCTTGGGGTCTTGTCCGTCCCTCACCAATCCTTTCTACCCCACATTCGCGCCATGACCTGCTCTGCTTTCCCCCACCTCTACAAAGTCCCCGGCTCTGACACTGTCTGACACCGCAGGCCACCGAAATTCCCATACATGCCTTCATTACATCAAGGCTCGACTATGCAAACTCACTGCTTGTCGGCCTCCACAACTCCTCCTTTCACAGGCTGCACATCATCCAGAACTCTGCAGCCCGTGTTGTCTCGCGCACTAGGCTCCATGACCCTATTAACCCCATCCTCGCCCGACTCCACTGACTACCCATCTCACAGGGGATACAGTTCAAGATCCTGTCCTCACCATCAAAACCCTCCATGGTCTTGCTCCCACCTATATCTCCGATCTCCTCAACCCCTACCGTCCTGTTCGCTCCCTCTGTTCAGTGGGCTCTGACCTGCTTCACGTCTCGTGCCTTGCTCGCCCCACTATCGGCGGGAGGGCCTTCCACCACTCTGCGCCCATCCTCTGGAACACCATCCCGCAGTCCCTCTGTCTCGTTGCCTCCCTCGCCACCTTCAAGACCCACCTCAAGACTCTCCTCTTCGATCGTGCTTTCGATCTCCCTGCTTCCCCCCCCTGCCCTCCCCACTCACCCACCCCGACTCCCAGCGCCTTGGGACGTCCTTCCTACGTGAAAGGCGCTGTACAAATGTAATTTTGTTGTTGTTGTGTGCAATTGGCTACCGTGTTTCGCCCACAAATATACAGTCAATTCATTTTACAGTATACTCTGTGAAGCGCTTTGAGACTCTAGAAGACGTGAAAAGTGCTATATCAAATGCAAGGATTATTATTATTAAGAGCTTAATTTGAATAATTTGCACAAATAATAAATAATAATCTTTTCTAATGTCCGGGGGTAATAATCCCTTCAAAAAAAAATGCGGTCACTCAATCCATGATTGTTTGTGGATCATTGCTGTGCGCAATTGCTGCCACGTTTTGTCCACAAAGTATACAGTTAATAAACGTACAGTATAGTCTGTGGAAAACTTTGAGACATCTCAAAGACCCGTCAAGTCCCTATATCAAATGCAAGGATTATATTATTTCGGTTTTTCATAGCGAATATTTTAAGCTCAAAGTCAATTGAACAAAACACTCCAATATATGTTACATCTATATGTTTTTGCTGTTCAGTCTTGCACGATGTGCCTTCACAGCCAACACTGACCTGGCCTCAGAAGTACAGTTATGTACAAAGGGAGATTCTGAACATCTTAATCTCTATCTTGTCATGTGGACACCTTTAAGAAACAGATGGATGCTGTAAAGGGAAGATAGTTGGATTGGTATTCTTGATTTAATGAGTCCAAATAGGTTGAAACATTTTTTACTTGAGCCAATTTTGTATATTTAAGTTTCAACTTACAATATAATCAAAAAAAATTACATTATAGTTATTTATAAGTTCCTAATTCAATTTAACTAAGGGAACAAAAAAAAATTCAGCACGGATCAATAAATTTATTATCCTTAGAAAATAGAGCAGGATAACCTCTTTGTGAGAAATGAGAGTCTAATGAGAGTGGGTTTAACCTCAGCCTAAAAGGCTGAAGTGGAATTGGGTAAAGACAGAGCAATCATAGGAAATCGCTGTCATATGAACCATACAGACTGATCATGTTCAAGACCTTAAAGGCAAAGGTAAGCCAAATAATCAGGTATTTCCATTGTATGCCAAGAAGAGATTTGGGAGGCCTTATTGTTGAGAAGGATTTATTCTACCTGAGCTCTTCTTCAGTCACAAAGGTATTGGTTTACCAGTCATTGTGTTGACCGACAGGGGAAAATCATTTCAATAGTTTCTCTTCACCAGCTCACTGGGCTTCTCTACTCAGTATTCATAAGCTTTGAAAAAATAAAGAGGTGGTATTGATTTAAGAAGCTTCCAGCATTCGTTGCAAACCAGACAACTTCTATAACATCTTTTGCCATCCAAGACAGGAAGGTAAAATACTATTAATAACAAGACTGTTGCGTTACAAAAATTTGCATTAGCTCACTTGAAGAAAGATTTTTTTATAAAATGAACATAATCTTACATTCGGAATAATATTTTGATTTTGTTAACTAACCTGAATCAAGATCTGCTTCAAGTAGCCCTTGATATGGTTTGTGAAAACATATGCACACATTTGACCATGGTGTTTGAGCAACAAACAATCATGGACTGAAAATGACCAAATTATTATTGTTTTGTTTTTTGGAGGGATTATTATTAGGCGTGTGGAGTAAGGAAAATTGCCCAAGGTTTCGCCCTGCCTGGAATTGAACTCAGGTCTAACCACTGAGCTACAGCACTCCACAAAGTTGTCTCAAAGAGCTTCACAGGATAGACTATAAAGTGAATTGACTGTATATTTGTGGGCGAAACGCGGCAGCCAATTGCGCACAGCAGTGTCCCACAAACAGTCGTGGATTGAGTGACCAATTTATTATTGATTTTTTTCTTGAGGGATTACGCCTGATCATAATCCCTCAAGAAAAAAATTCAAGGAAACTTGTCCAAGGTTCCACCTTGCTGGGAATTGAACCCAGGTCTCTCGCTTGCAAAGCGAGTGCTCTAACCACTGAGCTACAGGACTCCAAGATAGGGATCTTCAGTCTTGAGAGAATACTATCATAGGGAACGTTGTAGAGGAGTATACAATTTTAAATGGGATTGAAAGTAAAAAGTAAGGTAATATTTTACGATGCACCAACACAGGAGAATAAGAGGGCATAGGTTTAGATTTAGAAAGGGCAATTTCAAGCCAGATCCCAGCACTTTGTTTTTACCCTGAAATCAATTAACAACTGAAATAGGTTGCTAAGAGAGCAGTTGAGGCCAGGATACCAGAGTCATTTGAAAAGCAGTTTAATGGATGGGTGTTCTGAAGGGATGAAATCAGATGGCCCGGAAGGCCTTCTTTGTCCAAACCAATCTTGTGATCTTGTGTTCAAATATTTCATGGAGGCTGTAACAATTGATTCCCAATAGTAGTTCTTCCAGGTAATAGATAAATAATTTCAGAACTTAACAATTTAAAAGACATTCATGAGTGTAACTAATTATAAAATGAATGACTAGCATTTTTTGTTCAGAATATTAACAGTTGCTAGTGTTGACATAGAGATTGCTGCATACTTCTTTATACAGCTAAGCTATATTTAACCATCAGTTGCACAGTTTCAGAGTGTTTTCTGAAATTAATTATTTTTTTCCCCAAGAGCACCAAAATACATAGGGCAATGCTTATGGAATGAACAAAACACAAAATACTGCAGATGCTGGAAATCTGAAACAAAAACAGAAGTTGTTGGGTACACTCAACAGGTCAAGCGCATCTATGGAGAAAGGAAAATGAGTCTACGTTTTGCGTCCATGACCCTTCGTCAGAACATTTGGCATTAACATTTGTTCTGTTTTTGAGTTGGGAGGCCACCTACATTGACATTACATGCACGTAGATAGGTTTTTATGTCATAGAACAAAATCCAATCTTACAGGTAGCCTGAAGCCAATGGCTACATACTCATATGCTTGACAATACCATACGAAAAATGGTCCCAGTGACATAAGGAATTACTTTATGTTGCACTTTAGGTTTTCCCAGATATTCAAACAGTTTAATCGAACAATCTTCAAATAATGAATAATGTATCCAGCAAATGGTAGTTGTAGCTACAGTTCTCAATGGAGCAATTAACACTGAAAACTGTGTATTATAATAATAATAATAATAATAATCCTAGCATTTGATATAGCGCTTTTCACGTCGGGAGGACGTCCCAAAACGCTTCACAGAACACACTGTAAAGTGAATTGACTGTATATTTGTGGGTGAACGCGGCAGCCAATTGCGCACAGCAATGTCCCACAAACAGTCGTAGATTGAAAATGACCAATTTATTATTGTTTTTGGTTTTGGAGGGATTATTATTAGGCGTGTGGAGTAAGGAAACTTGCCCAAGGTTTCGCCCTCTGCCTGGAATTGAACTCAGGTCTCTCGCTTGCAAAGCGAGTGCTCTAATCACTGAGCTACATTATGAGAAAATGATGAAACAGAAGGTGGGTCCGTTTTAGAATAGTCTCTTCACTTTGAACGTATGATAAATTCCCAGGCTCTAGACTAATTCACACAAAAGATTCCTTGCCTATTGTTTTGGATAGGGCAGATAGGTTGTGCTTGCGGCATATACTCTGTTTTTTTTGGTCAGCCAAGTGTCTTACAAATGTGGAAACCTATTACCATGTTTCAGAGTATCCAAACCAAGAGTACATGGAACTCTCAGTTTGGCTTGGATACATGGTGATAGGTTTCCATGTGTGTAAAACCCAAAAACGTGCAAACTAAAATAAAGGTAAACATAAAACTTCTGCTGTTGGTAATCATTGTACACCAAGTTCCTTTCACTAAAATTGGTAAAATTTATGAAGTCCAAAAAGAGCATTGCAAGTACCCAAACATCTATAATGTCATTCTCAGATCTGATTTTTAAAAAACACTTATTGTTCTTGCTTTCATTTTCATAAAAGAAACCCAGAGTTATAAGAAATTCCAGTTAAAGATTAATGTTAATATCAGAGTTCTTTCAAAAAAATTACAGCAGTGTTCTTATTAGCGCTGTGAAGCGCTTTGAGACATCTGTAGTGCTCTAATTGCATTGCAAATTAAAATAAGTAAGTGCTTTGGAGAGTAGTTGCATCTTATTGTGTGTGGGAGGGTCTGCAGATTTGTTGAGATGTCAATAGAGCCTGTCTCTAGAAGGCAAGTTAGAGCATGGATTATAAAGCGATAACAACAGTGGCACATTACCAGGAGTAATTTAATTAGAGTGAACACCTCAGAAAAATAACTCAGTATGTTAATCTGAACAAATTCATTGTTATATAATGCTGTTGAGGGACTGCAACACATTCAATGAAACAGTCCTGTAACTCAGTGGTTAGAGCACTCACCTTGCAAGCGAGAGATCTGGGGTTTGATTCCTGGTAGGGTGAAACATTGGGCAAGTTTCCTTACTCCACACACCTCTGTTTACCTTGAAATAAATAGGAACCCGGTTGTTCGTCAATGGGCAGATCAATCTTCTGAGGGTAATATTTTCTTTAAAAAAATTGGTCACTCAATCCATGACTGTTTGTGGGACACCTCTGTGTCCAATTTTCACCCACAAAATATACAGTCAATTTACTTTACAGCGTATTCCATGAAGCGCTTTGAGATGTCTCAATAATGTGATGAGGCGCTATATCAAATGCAAAGATTATTATTATTATTACTTAGATGACTTAGATCTATCAATATGTGATGTTCACAGGATTTTTACTGTAACTGTGACATTCTGTCCATTTGTGATGTGGCCCCTCTCTGTCTCCTTGTTCTTCTCGATCTCTCCACCGCTTTCAACACTGTCGACCACTCAATTCTTCTCCACCGCCTCTCCTCTCAGTTCCAGCTTCATGGTTCTGTCCTTGCCTGATTTTATTCTTACCTTTCCCATCGAATTTAATTCATATCTAGCAATGGCTTCTCCTCTGGCCCTCGCTCTGTCAGGTGCGGCATTCCCCAAGGCTCTGTCCTTGGTCATCTCCTTTTTAATATTTATATGCTCCCACTCGGCAATATCATCCACAGACATGGGGTTAATTTCCATGTGTATGTCGATGATACCCAACTCTATCTCTCTGCCTCCACTTTGACTCCAATACCACTGCTCTCCTCTCAGACATCGAGTCCTGGATAAGTGCCAATTTTCTCGTTGAATGTCGACAAGACCAAGGCCCTCCTGCTTGGTTCCTGTCAGCACCTCCTCACCTCAGGTGGTTGCAGTATCACTATACACAGTTGCACTGTCCACATCACTGAGCCAGTACTTAACCTTGGTGTCTTGTTCGGAGTTTAGCTGTATTTTAAACCACAAAACCATGCCATGACCCATTCTTCTTTCTTCCACCTCTGCAACATTGCTCGCCTTCACCACTACCCCTCCCCTCTGGTTGCCAAGACCCTCATCAATGCTATCATTACATCCAGGCTTGACTATGGTAACTCTCTGCTCGCTGAACTTCCCAACTCTTCCCTCCATCAGTTGCAGATGAGTCAAAACTCTCCCAGAACCCATGCCCTCTCTCGCACTAATCAACCCCATTCTCACTCGGCTTCACTGGCTCCCCATCCCCCAGAGGATCAAGTTCAGGATCCTCATTCTCACCTTTAAAGCCCACCATAGTCTTGCTCTCTCTGCAACCAACTAAAACTTTACCAACCTGTCCACTCCCCCCACTCCACCCACTGGCCTACTCCATGACTCCTGCCCTGCCTGCTCCACCATCGGTGGTCGGGCCTTCAGCCTTTCTGCCTATACCCTCTTAATCTCCATCCCGGAGTCCCTCAGGCCCATCTCAAGACATTCCTCTTTGACCCTGCTTTCATTCATCTTCCCACCTCCACCCACTTGCCCCCACCCCTCTTGACTCCAGGCCCCAGCTTGAGTGCAAACCCTTCACTGTCCAGCACCTTCCTACAAATAGTCATAAAGTGAAGGACCAATTTTATTTGGGGGAATTGTTGGCCAGGCAACTGGGAGAAATGTCCTTCTCTGATTAAAATCAACCTTAAGATAGATTTAATAATTGTGTTAACCTTTTAATTGACTTGGGTAATATAATTCAGTGTTGATTCTCTGAGTACTGCAAACAATAGAGAGGATTATTCTTGATATCTATCTGGATTAATATGTCTATACCATGTCTAGTTCAATTTGTTTACCTTATCTACAGATTTACACTATTCCAGCCATTTACAAGAGAGCTTTTATTTCTTTGAAATTGTCCTTCCCAGATTAGCTCTTTCTTATTACTGCTCAGTGCTTGTTTTTCCTCAAACATTTTAAGCACAGATCACAGATTCATTGCTGCAGAGTAAGCAAAATGCTTACCAGATAATAGATTAGTCTCTATCTTAAGGTCTAGAGATGATATTGGTTTATCCTCTGTATCTATTCTGTATGTGTCATATAGACTTTTCTGAAGTCCTGGAACATGTTGTGCCAACCAACTTTGCTCACACCTCCCCCTCCATTCCCTTCTCGAGACCCTCCAATTTGTTTTTCACTCTGCCCAGAGCACTCGTCAAAGTCACAAATGATATCCTCTCTCTCTATGAGCAGGTCTCCTTCCACCTCCTTGTCCTCCTCGACCTCTCCCCTGCCTTCGACACAGTTGATTACTCCATTCTCCTCCACTGCATCTCCTCCCTCATTCATTTTAGTTGGACTGATCACTCCTGGTTTGAGTCCTACTTGATCCACCACCATCATTATGTCTGTGCAAATGTTTTTACCTCCCCTGGGTCACCTGCAACATCCCCCAAGGCTCTGTCTTTGGCCCCTTTTTTCCTTATTTACATGCTGTCTCTCAGGGATGTCATTTGCAGACATGGAATTAATTTCCACATGGTATGCAGACAATTCCCAAATCTGCTTTTCCTCCTCCACCTGTGGCCCCAGCTCCATCAATGTTACGTTCTCTTGCTTGTCATGGCCTGCATAAGCGCCAAATTTCTACAGCTGAATGTTGACAAGATGGAAGCCATTCTACTTGGCTCCCATCAACATTTTCTGTCCTGTGACTCCGACCTTCTTAACTTCCATGGCCTATATCTCAGACTATCTCAGACTGACTGAACCTGTGGCAACCTAGACATTAGGTTCAGTTCCCAGCTGTCCTTCTTACCTCACATCCAGCCCCTGCCCAGCGACCAGACACGTTCCTCCACCTTTGCCACATGGTCTACCTTCGACTATACCTCCTCTCAACAAAGCTGAAACCCTTATACTTGCATTTGTCACCTCTCGTCTGGATTATTGCAATGCCCTCTTCCCAGTCTCCCAACTCCACATCTTCACCCTCACCAAACTGTGAACCCGCTGTACTAGTCCTTGCCAGGCTCCACTAGATCCATTGGTTCCCTATTGTAGGACAGATTGGTTTCAAGATCCTCGCACTCGTGTACAAATCATCTCATGCCCTAGCATCTCCCTACCTCTCTGACCTGCTTACACCCCAATCCAACACCTTCGCTCAGCTAGCAATGGCTTCCTGCATGTCCCTCGTGCCCTCCCCTCCAAATTCAGTAGCCGTACTTTTAGCCACTATGCCTCAAATCTCTGGAACTCCTTGCCTCAATCCCGCCATCTTGCCCCTTCTTTGCACATCTTCAGATCACAGCAAAAAAGCCTACTCTTTGACCATGCCTTCTGTAACCTCCCCTTTCTCCCTGGCTTGGCTTCAAGCTCCACCACTGTTAAGCACTCCCAGACACTACTCATTGTGAAAGGCATTATATAAATGTAAGTTGCTGTAAACTTTAACTATCATCTTTCTCAGTCAAATTTTGACATTTCAATCTGTGCTATATATAATTAATCACTTCCTTTTGACTTTACCATTGACATTAACTATTTTTATTGGACTCTCAACCTACATTACAGTAACACAAGAGATAAAGTCTGTGGTGTTTCATAACATTCTTCATGTTAATTAGCGATAAGAAACACATTGTAAAATACAGCAAACTTTACCTCAATGGTTCAATTTGCATATTCTTAAGCATTCATTAATGTCGTATAGAAATGTTGTGAAATATTTATCTTCAAACACAATTTACTGAATGAAAAGAATGATTCTCAATGTATTGCGAAAACAGTCAGTTTTTATGAATGCAAATCTCATTGGTTTACATTGTATTCATCCTGAAACTGTTGCGTTCACAATCTAATGATGATTGTGGTTTAAAAAAAATTGCAAAATAAAAGTAATATAAATGCTAATCTTGATATCTGACAAAAACATCATAGGTCTGAGAGAGTTAATGGAATTAAATCTTTGTTCCCAGTTTTCTCTCTCATAAATCCTAAAATCCTTCCTGTAACAGATATTTCTTTTCACCTTAGAAATGATATGCACTTCTGCTGGGAAATGATTCACATAGCTTTCTATTCCATTCTATTCCCATGAAATCGTGTCATTTCAGAGGAAAAAGAAAGCTACAATCCCATTGTGTCATACCCATCAATGGTCTCTCTCCTCCCCAAGGTGGTGTGAAAATGGAATGAAAAGATATAAAAGATACCAGAAGCGATCTATAAAAGTACCAACTACTTTTTTGTTTACTTTGAGATTCTGTTCAAGAAATCTTCAGTTATCTTCAAACATGTTTGTGCACATTGTGTCAAAGTAGTCAATTGGTTACTTTATCAATTTTTTAAAAGGTTACTGCAGGATTCACAATATATTTGGTGCTAAGCTCCATTTTTCAACCGAGTCACAAACAGTGAAAAACACATTGTAAGCATTCACTTGCTATACAATTTACTCTGCTTAATAACTTAAGTTATTAACCAGTCCCGATAATGCTGCTTTTAGGGTTATCGGGACTGGTTTGTTTTGCTTATGATTTTCACATCTGTTTTCTACTCGTATGAATATGATGTGTTAATTATATGCTGAAAGTGCTGGAAATTTACTGTCCGGAAACTCTTATTCTGTGTTGAAAATTGGAAGGGGAAGCTGTTAATTCTGAGATTTTAATTGAATTGGGACACCTATAATTAAAGTTGGGTTTTGTCTCTCTCTAAAGGGGAAATAATATACCCATTCATGATTTGCACGCATTTCTAGTGCATTCTCTCCCATTTGATCCTCACATCATTTCTTGGACATCATGATAAGCAGGCAACCTGCTCCAGAAGTCTGACAATAATTGTGTTTAACCAGCTGTATAAATGGTACAGGTCTGTATGGCCCATAATTGTTCCTCCCTTGGGGAAAATGTCTGATTCTCATTTGCTGGCAGCCCATTGTATAGTGCTCAACCTACACCTTACCATTCTAATACAGTGCACTGGCCTGCCAAACCACCTCAAATGATTAATTTTGTTCATCTACAAAAGACAACTGATCTTTTCTCGATGAGCAACTTCCAAGGAAACATAAATTGGCAAAAATAGAATGTCTTCCTATCCATATGAACTTTAGTAAGTAGAGAATAGGTTAATTCATGCACTACAGTTCAATGCATATGTGTTCAATGGATTTGGATCTCCGGAACATCAAGATGCCAGGCATGTCTCGAGGCATCCTGTGTGGATCCTCCCAACCTGCTGAAGGCAGTTGTCTGAGAAACAGCTGATGAGTAAACTCTCTGATACTTGGATTGACATCTGTGGGAAGGCATTTTCTGCAGTCTGGGTTTGATACCACACAATATATCCAGGGGCTTTACACCAGGAAGGCTACTCACCAGGAAGCTTATAGGGAGCTCCTGGTACCTCCTATTCACCCAGTGAAAACTTAAACCTGCTCTTGTCAGATGTCACATGTCCAATTGCTAACTATCCTCTTTGGAGGGGTGTTGGGGGAGAGTAAGTAGGTCTCTTTGGAGCTGAAATGTGTTGTGCTTGGTAACGGATGTCAGAATTGAATCAGCACCCTGTGGCAATCTCAGTGTTCAGTTCCTGAGCCAAATATGTGTTTAGCACTGAGGCCAAAAATTACATGTTGAGCACTGAGGCCAAGGATTGTTCCCACTCGGTTCTAATTTGCAGACAAGACAAGCCTTAAGGGATCCTAACCTTAAAGTGGTTTGAGCTGAACAAGCAACAGGAAGTTTGCCAAATCTGTGGGTTCAGCTGATTAAACTCCAACCATATTCCAGCACACACTGCTGTTCTTCATTCTTGCCAACCTCCACCGACAAATGTGGAAGTCTTGGATAAGCATGGTGATGGATCAATAAAATATATGCCTCCAAGAGAAAATTGGGAATTATTTTTACTTATTAGGTCTTAACACTATTACAAGAGAAATCAAACGTTGATTCCATCCAGTAAAAACTTGTGAAGTAAGCACAATTTTCCCCAGAGCTCCTGGTACTGCCCGTTGTGTAATCATGTTAAATTGATCATTTAAAGGCAGCCCTGTGGCACTGAATGGCCTGTAAAGAGCATTTTACAAGCTCATTACTGTATTCAGCAAGGAATGCAATGGCTTTTAAAGCATTGTCCCTAATGTTTTGCAGTAGTCAGCTCAACTTCAGCACCCACTGCCAAAACTATGCAAGGCAGTTACAGAAAAAGGCACCTGTAGAAAATGTTTCTATGTGTAAATTGCTGTAGTTTGATTGTAATGGTGTGGAAAAATAGTAACCAGTAAAAAGACTGCAACTAGTTTACTTCCTGACAATTGCTGGATTATTTTTCTGCTGCCTTTTATATATGGCTACAATTCTTCCAATCTAGACTTTTTTCCAAAGTTATTTCTACTGCTCTGTATAAACCAAATTGAGTCCCTTGAGGCAAAGTGATACATGGCATCACTTGGAGCTTGTAGATCCCCTTTATCAGTTATTGTGTCTTACAGAATGCATTCTCTTGTGGACACCTCCTTGCTTCCTGTTCCTTCCTCTCCTCCTTCTCCTTCTAAGCAATGCAGTGAATGGCAATTGAAAAAAAGCCAACCAGCAACCTGTCAGAGATGGCCAAGACCTGACAGAGAATCCCTGGTTATATTAGGCACCTCTCCCTCTCCCAAAGATGTGTCAGATTTCAGTTGTCAGGTACTTGCCAGGGACTTGTCAAAAATGATACGTGGGAGCTTCAGGACTCAGTGAGTTTGCAGTTAAATATGTGTTCATTTAAACTCATCATTCTCCCAGGTCGAATCAGCTTAAGAAGCAAGTGAAAATCGTGAGTTGGTTATCTTAGTTGGAAACAAGTCATTTTGAAGAGCCACAACAACTGCATCATGTCATAATTTTCAGTTTGGCTATGTTGGCAACACTCTTGCTTTTGGATTAGATGTCTGTTGGTTCAAGTCCCGTGTCAGAGATTTTGAGCTCATAGTTAATAATTTGGTCACTCAATCTACGACGTTCATGGGACACTGCTGTGCGCAATCGACTGCCGCGTTTCACAGAATACACAGTCAATTTGCTTTACAGTGTATTCTTTGAAGTGCTTTGAGCCGTGATAAGTTGCTATATCAAATCCAAGAATTATTATTATAGTCTAGGCTGATAATCCAGTACAGCACTGGATGAGTACGACATTGTTGGAGATGGTGTCTCTTTCGAGTGAAATATGTAAAGAGGACTAGTTTGTCTGGTCAGATGAAAGTTAAAGATGACATGGCCAACAATTCTGCAGCCAAATTGATCATCACCTCTTGTCCACAGCATATGTGGACGTTGCTGTGGACAAATTGGCTGCTGTGTTCATCTACTTTGGACAGTGCTTTGAAAGGTTTCAACATGATTAGGGCACTGTACCAAATGCAAGGATTTTTGTTAGCAACTGGGACTGGGAGTAACACTGGGGTAAAAAAGTGCAATTTGATTTAATTGATTTAAAAGTGGCACTTGACTTTTCATCCATAGTGGCAAAACTCTGATATTCACCCTGTAGGGAAAGATATGGTAACTTTGCTGAGAGATTAAAAGCTCTCCCAATATTATCATATTAGAAATCTTAAAGAGATCTTTATAGCAAATTCAGGCAATAATCAGATACAATGAAGTAAATTTCAAATTCTCAAGATGCATTTACATTAATCTTCTGATTTGCTATCAGCTGATTGTCTGACACTTTCTTATTTTGAAGTCAAATGGGATTGATTGAATTCTAGATTAGCTGCACGATATCAAAATGTTTGAATTGCTCCAGATGAAAAACTCAAACAATTATGTTACAGTGAATTCTTGAAGTTGATTTTACCTGAAGAACAACACCACTGAGCTTGTGTGACACTGAAATGCATGTTTGCCATGTTTCCATCTATGCATGCATGAGTCTGATCTGGATTCTATTTGTTTTACATGCTAGACGTACTACATATAGAAACCGAACAGTGATATAAAAGAAATTGGATTTGACTAGCATGATTCATATTCCATTTTTAAAAAACTGGATTTTAATCAGAACTGAAATTATAAGATGTTTCATTAATTTGTTATGGAGATAGAGGGATATTGTCAGCAGTGTAGCCTCTGCAAAGTTTCAAAACAAATAAATTAATTGAAGTGATCAATTGGGTGTTTTCACCTGATCTGACAAATTAGAAACATTTCAAATTAACTTGCATTTCTGTTGAGCCTTATCAAGTCGAAAGACCGAAACACACTTTACAATAATGGCTGTCAACTGTGGTAACTATCTTTTGTTGGCAAACACATGCTGTGCACATTGTGCACATAGCAAGATCACACAAACAGCCATGAAGTGAATGATTCATTTATTTGTTAACCAGCACAGTAGGAAAAACTAACTGAGCTTCCCTTTTGTTCAAAAAGCATCACAGTATAATTAGCACTGTAGCCAAGTATTCTTCCCACTTGGCTCATGTTAATCCTGCAAGACAAATCCTGAGGGTTAGGATGATCCCTGCTGGACAAGGAATGGGAAGCTTGCCAGGCAGTGTTTGCAATGGCAACTAGGTGGTTTTAGCTAGTTAAGCTCTCGCAGTATTCTACCATACACTCCAGGGTACCCAAACATTGGTTCTTGTCAACCTGTAGCTAATATTTTCTGGGATTAGCTAAGCAGAGTGACTCGCTCCAGGGAAAGAATTCACATCTGATTTGGATTCTCTCAAGCATGGCAATTAGTTCCACATGTATCAGACATCTGCTTGACCACAACCAAAATGTTAACACCACTTGAAAAAATGTAGAGGGATCTTCATGCAAGGAGTACTCCCACAGCATCTCACTGCAATATCAACCTGAATTATGATTCATGCCCTGATCTGGTTCTTGAATCCCCAAGTTTCTGAGTCAGAGCTGAGAGTAATATCAACTGAGCCAAGCTGATAGTTAAAATAAAATGTGAATGAAATGGAGTAATGCAGTTTTTTGGTATAAGCTTCACTAAAAATAGATAATGGATAAGATATCCTCTAACTCAAAGTTATTCCATCCGATAATATAATAATAATAACAATAATAATAATTGAATATTTGATACATCTCAACAATGTGCTAAGGTGGTATATCAATTATCACAGCAATGACCCAAAAACAGCAATGACGTAAACAAACATTTTTTTTTATTTTGGGGATTGTTGGCCAGGACAATAGGAGAAATTCCTTTCCCTTTTCCAATAGAAATGGGATCTTTAACATCCAACTTAATAGGCAGACTCAGTTTAATGGCCTGAAGGATGGCACCCCCAACAATGCAGTGCCAAACATCGTGGAAGTATCAGGTTTGACTATAATAACTTCCAAATCCAGATGTGGGGCTTGATCCCTCAACTGTCTGACTCAGAGGCTAGAGTATACCAATTGAGCATGGCTAATGCATGTAAAGCCTTATGGTATTGTTGAGTTGTCTCAAAACGCTTCACAGGAATTACTATAAAGTGTAGTGACTATGTATTTCTAAGCAAACATGACACCCTAATTGCACTCAGCCGTTTGAGCAGCCACTTTGCATTTCTAGATGCTTTTGTGTCAAATTTTTAGATTTCTAGTTTGCAAGATAATACAGCCCTTCCAAATGCAAGAAGCTGGATCGACAGAATAATGTTAATTATCTTTCCCAGTCATCTGCCTAAGCCATCATGGCTATTAGGTTCAATGTAATTTTCACAACAAAGAATTATTCTGTACAAAATGAAAGATGTGATCTAATTTACATATTTAACAATACAAAACATCTTTACTTATGAAAATTATACACTGTACCTTTTTGCCAGCGACATTTCAGATCCTTCAGTCTTACCCCCACTTATAGCCAAGCAGAAATTTTACTATCCCCAGAAAGAGGTTGAAAATTTATTTTTCAACCTGCAACTCAATGCCATGCGGAGAAAGTAGAACTGGACGTAATATAAATTCCTGATTAGTATCATGTAATGTATTTCTCCATGCAGTCTAACCACCTTCACTAACACTTATAAAGTTCCACATCTGCTTTTGTTCAAATCTGTCTTTGGTATCAACCATGATTAAACGATTTTAATGTGGGTCTGAAATGTTGACTTTTTTTCGGAAAATGTCATGATGGGGTCAGAATTGAGATGTAGGTGTCTGCTGGTTCAGGTAGTGATACTCTCCTCGCTGAGTCATAGGTTGTGGGATCAAACCTTACATTGGGACTTTGAACTAACAACTCTAGGTTGACACACCATTTCCAGTGCTGCACTTGTGCTGTATTGCTAAGGTGCATCCTTGAATTGAGATATTAAACCTGGTCTCGTCTGCCTGTTCAGGTGGACATTAAGGATTCCACGGCATTATTTGTAAAGAGAAGGGAAGGTGTCCTGACCAGCAATATCTCCAGATAAAATTGGACATTCCATTCATGGCTGTATGTGGAATATTGTTGTGTGCAATTTGGTTGCTGCATTTGCCTACAATGCATAATCACTATACTTTACAGTATATCCTGTGGAGGACTTTGAGATATCACCAGAATTGAAATGCGCATATTATACTATCAATGTGAAATTCAGAGCTTAAATATAAACAATACAACACAATTTGGATTCATAAGTCCAACACATGGCAGGATAGAGAGCGATTGCAGTGACAGTGATACAGGCATTAGCCATCAAATAACTCCCACCACTTTTCAAGGGTTGTTTCCACCTGCTTGTGAGAGCCAAACATTCTTTCTAACATCTCTATTGATGTGAAAAGTGCAGTATTATACTATTAATGTGAAATTCAGTGCTTAAATACAAACATCACAAATTGACATATGTACAGTGCACTTCACTTTGAGAGGACCCAAAATGCTTAATACTGCTGGGAACCTGAGCTGGGTTTAAGAGCCAGGGGAGGTGGGGAAGTTAAAAAGACCAAAAGCACGATCAAATAGGTCTTGAGATAGACCTTGAACAATGTGAGTGAGGGAATGAGTCAGACGGACTCTGGGATGGAGTTCCAGAAAGTGATGGGAGATGGTGCGGCAGATAGGGTCAGGTTGTTGTGCTTGAAGCTGGTCTGAAATTTCCCGCGGCTGCCATTGAAATGGCCATCTATGGATCGCACCATCTGACTCTGGCTTTACTGGATCCCAGTTGAATTGGGGTTGAGTTAATTTGATATCACATTGTGATGGGCTCCACGGGTGGCAGTTACAAAGACAGGAGCTAGAGCTAATAATAATAATAATAATAATCCTTGCATTTGATATAGCGCTTTTCACATCAGGAGGACGTCCCAAAGCGCTTCACAGAACACACTATAAAGTGAATTGACTGTATATTTGTGGGTGAACGCGGCAGCCAATTGCGCACAGCAATGTCCCACAAACAGTTGTAGATTGAAAATTACCAATTTATTATTGTTTTTGGTTTTTGGAGGGATTATTATTAGGTGTGTGGAGTAAGAAAACTTGCCCAAGGTTTCGCCCTGCCTGGAATTGAACTCAGGTCTCTCACTTGCAAAGCGAGTGCTCTAACCACTGAGCTACAGGACTCCACATGATGATGGTTTGGGCCATCATCACCAGCAATAATTATAACGATAACAGGCTCAAAATTCCAGGAGACAATATTTGAAAGTGTGCCCAGCCGGTAATTTTAAGTATATTGGGATGTCTTCTCAATGTGAAAGACACTATATAAATGTAAATTTGTGTTGTATTGTTTGTATTAAAACACTGAATTTCACATTAAGAGCATAATACTGAACTTTTCACATCTGATGAATGTCTCAACGTACTCCACAGAATATATAGGATGGCACTCTAGCAATGCAGCACAGAATTGAAAGAGTTAATGTCAGTTTGGCAGGGGTTTAGGGGTATTCAGTTGCATTCAAATATCTTAAGGCAAATTTTCGCTTGAACTGTTCTGCAAGTAGGAAACAGTGCAATGAATTACAGCCTTGTATGTGATGGGCCCTCAGTCAGGGAACTAAATAAGTTTATGGCACCAAGCTACACTAGCAAGGGTGGAGAGCTACCCAAGGCACATAATGATCAACCCCAGTGAATTTGAATGTTAGTTTCAGAAGTCAACCTATCAGACTGTGTCTTGTTAATGCTATACTGCCAACAGTTTGAAAAAAATGCAGAATATAGCCAGGAGTAGAGGGGTATTAAGCCTCGAGTTACAGTGAACAGATTACTAGAACTTTGGTTTCTTCTAGCCTCTGCTAAAAAAGGCTGTGACATACATCATAACTCACTCGATTCTGCTTGGAGCCCCTCCTGCCCCGCCCCCCCACCCTAACCTCCTTTCACTTTAACAAAAGGTTGGCCATTTTGAATGTTTTTGATGAAAGCAACCATCTGCCTTGATCGTTGGGTAATTGCTGTTGTTTTGTGTACTTAAATGATCCCACAGAAGAAAGTGAGGGGAAGGCAACATTTCTGAGCAAATAAGTCTTGTGGATCAAACAAAAAAGTGTATACTGTAGAGCACCAAATAGTGGGAAAGAGATAGATGAGTAAATCTGCAAGCAGATTTCAGAAAGATCCAAAATCAATAGAGTAGTGATAATGGGGGACTTCAATTATTCAAACATAGACTGGCAAAATAACAGTGTAAAGGTCGGGGGGGGTGGGGGGGGAAGGATTCCCGAAATGTGTACAGGATAAATTTCTGGATCAGTATTTTCTCCAGCCCAACGAGGAAGGAAGCAGTGCTGGATCTAGTTCTGGGGAATAAGTGGGGCAAGTGGGGCATATTTTAGTAGGAGAGCATCTGGACAACAGTGATCAACGTTCATTAGATTAGAGCACTTATGGAAAGGGACAAGGAGCAATCAAAGGTGAAGATACTCAACTGGAATCAAAGATGAAGATATTCAATGAATTAAAAAGGGACCTAACCAAGGTGGACTGGAAAGAAAAATTGGCAGGTAAAACAGCTAATGGGAAATGGGAAACTTTCAAGGAGGAGATACTTCAGGGATAGAACAAATACATTCCCACAAAGGGGAAAGGTGGGGCATCCAAACCTCCCTAGATGAATAAGAAAATTGGGATTAATAAAATAGAAAAAGGAGGTCAGTCCAAAATATTCAAATAGTATATAGAAAGTACAGAGGAGAACTGAAAAGGGAAATAAGAGGGGCAAAAAGATTGTATGAGAAAAGATTAGTGGATAACATGAAAGGGATCCGTAAAGTAATTTCTAAGCATATAAAGAATAAAAGATTAGTCAAAGGTAAGGTGGGTCCAATTAGGCACCAAAGAGGAAATCTTCTTGGGGAGGCAGAGGCTGACACACTGAATGAGCACTTTGCATCTGTCGCCGCAAAAGAATAGAATTCAGCCAATGCCACAGTATCGAAGGAGAGGGTAGAGTATTAGGATAAGATAAGAATAAACCGAGAGGAGGTACTAAAAAGGTTATCGCTGCTCAAGGTAGATTAGTCACCCGATCCAGATGGGATGCATCCTAGGTTACTGAGGGAAGTAAGGGTAGAAATAATGGAGGCTCTGGCCACAAATCTTTCAATCCTCCTTGGACACTGGGGTGGTCCCAGAGGACTGGAGGGTTTCAAATGTTACTCCCCTGTACAAAAAGGGATAGAAGGATAAACCTGGGAACTACAGGCCAGTCAGCCTAATGTCAGTAGTGGACAAAATACTAGAGACTATAATCCGGGACAAAATAAATTTTCACTTAGAAAAATGTGGGTTAATAAAGAACAGCCAACACAGATTTGTTAAAGGCAATTCATGTCTAATGAATTTTGTTGAAGTAACGGAAAGGGTGGATGAAGATAGTGCAGTAGATGTAGTTTATATGGATTTTCAGAAGGCATTTGATAAAGTATCACATAAGAGACTTGTAAGCAAAATGGAAGCCCGTGCTATTAAAGGGACAGTGGCAGCATGGATACAGAACCGGCTGGGAGACAGAAAGCGGAGAGTGATGGTGAACGGTTGTTTTTCTAACTGGAGGGAAGTGTGCAATGGTGTCCCCCAGGGGATCAGTATTGGGACCACTGCTGTTTTTGATCTATATAAATGACCTGGACTTGGGTATAGGGAGTACAATTTCCAAGTTTGCAGATGATAGAAAGCTAGGAAAAACATAAACAGTGAGGAGGATAGTAGCAAACTACAAATGGACATAGACAGACTTGTAAAATAGGCAGACACATGGCAGATGAAGTTTAATGTGGATGAATGTGAAATTATGCATTTTGGGAGGAAGAATGAGGAGAGGCAATATAAGCTGATGGTACAACCTTAAAAGGGGTGAAGGAACAGAGAAACCTGCGGGTTCATATAAGTAAATCTTTCAAGGTGGCAGGACAGGTAGAAAAAAAGCTGTTAAAAAACCATATGTGATACTAGGCTTTATAAATAAGGACATAGAATACAAAAGTCAGGAAGTTATGATGAACCTTTATAAAACACTGGTTAGCCCTCAGCTGGAGACTGTGTTCAGTTCTGGGCACCACACTTTAGGAAGGATGTCAAGGTATTGGAGAGGGTGCAAAGAAGATTTACCAGGATGGTACCAGGAATGAGGGACTTCAGTTATGAGGAGAGGCTAGAGAAGCTAGGATTATTCTCCTGGGAGCAGAGAAGGTTGAGAAGAGACTTGATAGAAGTTTTCAAAATTATGTGAGGATTCGATAGGATGAAGAAGGAGAAGCCATTTCCACTGGCGGGTGGGTCAGTAACCCAAGGACACTGATTTAAAATAGTTGTTAAAGGAAATAGAGAGGAGATAAGGAGAAATTTTTTCACACAACAAGTTGTTCGGATCTGGAATGCATTGCCTGAAAGAATGGTGAAGCTGATTCAATAACAACTTTTAAGAGATAAGTAGATAATTATTTGGGGAGGACAAGTTTGCAGGGCTATGGGGAGAGCATGGGGGAGTGGGATTGAATTGGATAACTCTTTTCAAAGAGCCAGCATAGACATGATGGGCCAAATGACCTCCTTCTGTGCTGTATAATTCTATGATTCTATGAAAAGTTGCTGGGCTGATTCAAATTGTCAAATGACAAGTCCAACACATGACAGGATAGGAAGTAATTGCAAGGACTACAAAACAGCCATCACCCATCAAATTACTTCAACCATTTTTCAAGAATTGTTTCCACCTCTTTGTGAAAGCCAATCATTCTTTCTAACATTTCTAATTCTCAAGATATTTCATCCAATTAACAACAAATTGCATTTATATATCACCTTTGCATTGGGAAGATGTCCAAGGCACTGGACAGTTGAGAGTTTGCACCTGAGTGGGGTTGGATTCAAGAGGGGTGGGGGGCAAGGGGTTTGGGGATGGGAAGTTGACCAAAGTCACAGTCAAAAAGGATTGTCTTGAGACAAACCTTGAAGGAGGCAAGGGAAGGGAAAAGGCAAAGTGGCTCCAAGATGGAGCTCCAGATGGGTGGGCGCAAAAAGCCTGAAGGTCTTTCAGGTTGGGGACATTGGACAGGCCAGTGACTGCTGAGTGGAGAGAGTGGGCAGTTTGGTAAGGTTTGCTCTTTGCAGGTCGCAAGAGGTGGAGTAGGCCAAGACTGTGGCAAGGATTTTGTACTTGATCTTCTAGGGTATGGAGAGCTAGTGGAGCCAGGCGAAGGTGGGAGTGATAGAATCGCAGAGCCTGGTGGGGGAGAAGACATGGTTTGTAGAGTTCTGAATGATGTGTAGCTTGTGGAGGGAAGATTTGCAAAGTCTGGCGAGCAGTGAGTTGGCATAGTCTGCTGCAAGGATTCATGTAGCTCAGTGCTTAGAGCTTTCACCTCGCAAGAGAGAGACCTGGGTTTGATTCCCGGCGGAGCGAAACCTTGGGTAAGTTTCCTTACTCCAATTGCCTGATAATAATCCCTTAAGAAAAAAAATGAAAATGGTCACTTTAATCCACGACTGTTTGTGGGACCCTTCTGTGCGCAATTGGCTGCCGCGTTTCGTCCACAATTATACAGTCAATTCACTTTACAGTATAGTCTGTGAAGCGCTTTGAGATGTCTAGAAGACATGAAAGCAGTATATCAAATGCAAAGATTATTATTATATTGTTATTATAGTCGACCCTGGAATGGATGGGGGTCTCAGCAGTGTGGAGACATAGTGGCAGAGACGAGCAATATTGAGAACAACAACAGCAAAATTATATTTATGAGTCAAGGATGGATGTGAGTTGTAAAGGACTGTTCAATACTGGCTCAGTAAGGTGGAGCTGTGCATCCATGTAGAGTGATACTTTCAACGCCTTAGGTGAGAAGGCGCTGTTGGGAGACAAGCAGGAGGGCTTCTGTTCTGTCGACATTCAACTGGAGAAAGTTAGCTCTCAACCAGGACTTGATGTTTGACAAGTTTCCGTCAGAAGAGCAGTGGTCCTGGAATTGATGGTGGAAGCAGAGAGGGAGTTGGGTGTCATCTACATACATGTGGAAGTTAACTTCATGCCTGTGGATGACATAACCGAGTGTGAGCATGTAGTTATTAAAGATAAGAGTACTGAGAACACAGCCAAATAATACTTGTTTATTCAGGCATTTCAAGGAGATGCTTTTGAGTCAAAATAAATTAACTGGTTTTGTTTGAAAGCAGACAAGCTGTTCTGGTTTCAAAGTTAATATTGTTTAATGACTTCTTACAGAAGTTATGTATTTCAAGAATGATAAACATCCCCAGCATTTTTAAGGTCTAGGAAATGTGAACCAGGGATCTATGGTGTACTGATTTCTAATTTCCTTAGCCCAGTACATTTCTCATCAATAGCAGCTGTGCTATGAAATGTATCATCAATATTTTGCTCGCTGTTACTCATCTGAGCCTATCTCTCCTCAAGGCCAATAAGATAAATGTGGGACATAACTCTGTGCAAAAAGATGCCTAGGCAGAGGAAGATCTGAATATAAGTTGCTGAACCAACAACAAAAACAACAAATTACATTTGTAAAGTGGCTTTCACTTTGGGAGAACTTCGCAAGACACTAGACATTTAGGGATTTGGACCCAATCAGGGGATTGGGTTCAGTGTGGTGGAGGGTAGGGAGGGTAGCATAGGAAGGTGGCCGAGGCACGGTTGAAAAGGGGGGTCTTGAGATATGTCTTGAAGGAGACAAGAAAGGGGGCAAGGCGAAGGGACTGTGGGATGGAGTTCCAAAGGATGGTGGCAGAGAGGCTGAAGGCCCAACTGCTGATGGTGGGGAGGGCTGGGCGGGGGATGTGGAGCAGGCTGAAGGGAGTTGGGGTTTGATACGAGGTTAGCAGGTCACGGAGATAGGAAGGAGCAAGGTGGTGGAGAACATTGAAGGCAAGGAAGAGGATTTTGAACTCTATCCTCTGGAGGATGGAGAGCCAATGGAGGGGGCGAGGGTGGAGGTGATAGGGTAATGGAGCCTGGTGCGGAAAAGGACACGAGCTGCAGAGATCTGGATGATCAGTTGTAGTTGGCGAAGACGAGCTGAGATGTGATAAATGCATGTATGAGGGTTTCGGCGGCCTGCAATGTAAGACAGTGGTGGAGTCAGGCGATGTTGCGGAGGTGGGGGAAGGCAGAGCGGGACATGGTGCAGATGTGGGGTAAAAAGGAGAGTTGAAGATCAAACAAGACGCCAAGGTTCCAGACTGGCTTAGTAAGGTGGAGTGCGCATCCTTGGATGGTGATGCTGCCAGTGCTTGAGCTGTGGAGATGCTGATGGGAGCCAATCAGCAGGTCCTTAGTCTTGTTGACATTCAGCTGGAGCAAGTTAGCTCTCATCCAAGATTTGATGTCAGCACCTTGGGATGTTCTTCTGATGTGAAAGGCGCTATACAAATGTAATTTGTTGTTGTTGTTGTTGATGTCAGACAGACATTCTGTCAGCACAGCTGTGGTCCTGGAGTTGACGGTGAAGGCAAAGAGATAGAGTTGGATGTCATCAGATTATGTGTGGAAGTTGACTCCATGTCTGAGGATGATGTCACCAAGTGGGAGTATGTACATGATGAAGAGGAGAGGACCAATGTCAGAGTACACAACACGGTGCGCAGGCTGGAGGAGAAGTTGTTTTTGGAGACAAAGTGGAGAAAGTATGAGAGGTAGGATCTGAACCAGTCAAGGACAGAACCATGAAAGTTGAGGTGAGCGGCGAGGTGCTGGAGAAGGATAGAGTGGTCAAAGGTGTCAAAGGCAGCAGAGAGGTCAAGCAAGATTGAGGGTCACAGTTATTTGTAACGTGTGGACAGCACGGAAACCCGATTGGAGGGAATCCTGAAGGGAATGGCGGGAGAGGAAAAAGCGAAGGTGGGAAGCTACAACTTATTCCAGGACCTTGGAAAAGAAAGGGATGTTGGAGATTGCAGATAATTAGACAGCAACAATGGGTCCAGGAAAGGTTTTTTGAGGACAGGTGTGATGACGGCTGTTTTTAAGGGAGTTGGAATGATGCCAGTAGACAAGGAGAGGTTGATGATGTCTGTGAGTGGAGGGGCAAGGAGGCGGAGATGAGAGACAAGTAGAGGGGTAGGGAAGAGATCGAGGGAGGAGGTGGTGGGTTTCATATGGGCCCACAGAACTGACATTTTTCTGCGAGAGAGGGAGAGATTTATGTCTGAAGGCAAATAGGTCAAAACATTTATGTTTTACTTACTTAATACACTAAACCTCTGGAAATCCCTGCCTCAATCTCTCAGCCTGACTCACTCTTTGTCTACCTTTAGATCTGACCTGAAGACCTACCTCTTCAGCCCCAAGCGCCCCCCCATGGTTACCTTTCCTTCACCCTTCTCCCTTGTTCAACGTTCAACCCCGCCACTGTGCAGAATTCTGAGCTGCTATCCTGCATGAAGGGTGCTTGATGAAGGCAAGTTTTTGTTGCAGCGGTAAAGGCACTTATCCTGTTGGGAAAATTGCCATACTAGTCCTTTCGAAGATGTGATAAGCTCTATATCAAGGCAAAGATTATCATAAGTATTATTATATACCAGCCGTAAATTAGTGGTGGTTTAAGACAGATCTAAAAAAGTGGAATTTGCATAGTAAACTAACGTTAAACTCTTTTTTTCCCTATATTCCTTAGTGTAGTGAATGTTGATGTGTAGGCAGATGTGGCAGATGACTATGCTATCCAATAAAATCAAACAGGGAGTAAAAAAGGAAATAAAGTAAAGAGAGAGCGGTAACGATGTATGACAGAGAGGTAACAATGACAAAAATGCACCAACAGAGAGGATTAAGGACCTTGATCAAGCCTGGTCCTGTGGTGGATGATGATTATGCTACAGTAGTTACGGGCATGATCCATAAATGTCCTAGAGGATGACCATTTAGTTTGACAGGATGTGCTCTTTGCACATCCTGGGTGAAACAAGAGACTGCACCAGCTCCCAAGTGTAAGTGATTCAGTTGCCCTTGAGGCTGAGGATGTGGATCCTGAGGATCCTCCAAATGCAAGTATAATATTTAACAAGTGTATTTTTTTTCGATAACGGGGAAAGGAGAACATTGGAAATATAGTCCTCTCCAGAGACTAACCTTCACCTTTAATTGAATACCATGTGCCTGCCCAGGGAACAGAAACTAACAAATTTCTCCTCCAATACAGTGTGTATTTGATCAACTTTCAAGCTATTAATTTCTGCTTGTGGAAACATTTTATGTATTTGACTTGCTTGCACATTTCCATGCTAACAGCCAGAACACAGCTGCATTAGATGTGATATGAATCTGATACGAATACTTTAAACTTCAGTCTATACTTTAAGCTTCAGTCTATATTTGATTAACATACCTGCGTGTTTACCTATCAAAATTTAATTGGTTCATTAGTTGAACCAGCTACAACCAAAACTATATTTCACAGCATCAACATTTTCTTTTCTTTTGCACTGAAATTTTTGTGGAAATTAAATAGGCAATGAAAATAATAAAATACATGCACAATAGAGAGTGAGATGGGATGAATGAAATTTATTTATTAAACAATTCTTAGAATTAGAATCGTAATGAGGAAACTTGATACTGATTCTTAAACCAAGGAAGCTCTCACCAGTAAAGGCAAAGTTGAAAATTATTAAAAACCACTATGTATAGCAGTTATCTTACAAATTTTCTACAAAGTTAGCTAGAAACATAAAGGACTGCTGCAACATAATTGTAAAACTACAATGTTGGCCAATTATAGAAAATGTTTCATTGTTTTTGTGTGGTCCCTGGGGTTGGAGTCCTGTAGCTCAGTGGTTAGAGCACTCACTTTGCAAGTGAGAGACCTGGGTTCAATTCCAGGCAGGGCGAAACCTTGGGCAAGTTTCCTTACTCCACACACCTAATAATAATCCCTCCAAAACCAAAAACAATAATAAATTGGTCATTTCCAATCTACGACTGTTTGTGGGACATTGCTGTGCGCAATTGGCTGCCGCGTTGGCCCACAAATATACAGTCAATTCACTTTACAGTGTGTTCTGTGAAGCGCTTTGGGACGTCCTCCCGACGTGAAAAGCGCTATATCAAATGCAAGGATTATTATTATTATTATTATTATTATAAACTGGTTTATTTTTAGATCAGCAAATAATTGCCACAAAACAAAGTACAGATAGTGCATCAAATAGTTTATAAAGTCTATTGAACAATAGAGTGTCATTTTGTTTTCCAGTGGCAGTTGTGAGGAACGATACTGCCAGAGGTAACACAATTTTCCATCTGCTGGAAACAGAGAAAATGAAGGGCTGCCAGGTTTCTTGCTTTCTCCTGGTGCTAGCCATATGGCATTGTTGGGCACAGTGGTTAAAACACTGGAGGGTTTTGTTTCTCTTATATTGGGCTAGAGATTACAAGTCCCTATTGTAGTCTGTGTCTGGTATGGCACTGAATGGAAGGTGGTCACAACTGGGGTATTGTCATCCAGGACTTGACTCCTATATCAATTGAACTTGTTGTATCTGGCAGATATTTGTTTCCTCTGGGACCAAAATCTTGGATTTTCTGCATAGGGAGCAGTTCAATGGCTGGTCAGCTGCATTTTGCAATTATATTCAACATGACATCTGAAAGTTAGGAAATTGGAGCTGCTCATGCACACTCCCAGCTGCTACTGCAAACTTAAACACTAAGAAAGACATGGAGTTTGGCAATTGTACTCAATTGTGCTCTGGAACCCAGACAGATTGGTTCCTTCTCAATTCATTGTTAGGCACTGTCAAGTGAGGAGTACCCATAGTGTGTGGAGCAGAACCAAATAAAGAAGAATGGTTCATTATTTAATGCTGGGTGCAATTGTCAGTATTCATCTAACAACTAAATTATATATGCCTTATTCCTAACCTTTTCTCATGTGTTGTACTTACTTTTACAAAAAACATTGTCATTAAATCCACGACTGTTTGTGGGAGACTACTGTGCGCAAATGGCTGCTGTGTTTCGTCCACAAAATACACAGTCAATCCCCTTTACAGTATATTCTGTGAACTGCTTTGAGATGTCTCAATGACATGATGAGGTGCTATATCAAATGCAAGGATTATTATGATTATTACTTAGATGATTTAGATCTATCAATAAGTGATGTACACCTTAGATATGATTCAGTTGCACTGAATGTTATCAAATAGTTTAATATAAATTACTTGCCTGGCTTCCTTTTCCATTATACTTGTTTTAAATCACTCAAATGGGCTGTATAACTCATTATTTACAATAGAGATATAAAATCTATGATCTGTACAAACAACTCTAGCAACTACATCCCTAACTTTTGGAGCTCCCTAGCTCTACCCTATCCATCTACACCCTCTCTATCGGTTTTAAAAACCCACTAATAAAGCTATCCCTTCGACTGCACCTCAAGTCAACTCCAGCCATTCTCTTCCATCCTCTCCTCGGTCCTTACTCAGTTCCCAACTCCACCCTTGTGAATTGCTCCAAGGCATTATCCTACATGAAGGATGCTATATAGATGCAAGTTGTTGTTTTCGAATAGTGCAATTGAATCTTTTAATGTCCACTTGAACAGGCGGTCGAGATCCCGGTTTAACATGTGTCAGTTGTGTGCAAAACTGTCTGCCGGGTTTCGCCCACAAAAAACACAGTCAATCCACTTCATAGTATATCCTGTGAACCATTTTGAGATATCTTGGTGACTTGGTAAGACCCTATACCAAATGTAAGGATTAATATTAATATATTATTAAACGTCTCATCCTCCAAGCAAAGAAATCCATTTTGGTGTCCGGTTTAAAATTGCCCTTTGCAACCTGTGCTCTCTTCTCCCGCAGTCTTGTCATATCTGAAAATAAAAACCATAGCATATATGAAAGCAAATAGTATTTTTCTTCTGGTTTACCACCACTTCAATTTTATTAGTTATTTTTATATTTGATCACTTAAAAGCCAAATTCTAGGTACAGATATTTTCCCACTACAAATGGTGTGAAACATTTCTGCAAATAATTATTTCTTCTTGACTTGTTTCTGTATATCCTTTGAATCTTGCTGGTGAAATGTCCTTTATGTTTCATTGCTTTGGCTTGATTCTTAATGAAAAATCTAGGACAGATTGCAGACATTCATTTGGTATGACTCAACTGTTAAGAAATTCTTGCATCTGAGTTCCATAATACCCTTTCTGGCATCATTAGAATCATGTTGTGGATGGCTTGTCTTTGATCTTCCAAAATTCTCTAGATTCCGGAACGGTTCCCATTGATTGGAAGATTGCAAACGTAACACCACTATTTAAGAAGGGTGGGAGAGAAAAGATGGGGAACTATAGACCAGTTAGTCTGACATCAGTGGTAGGGAAAATTCTTGAGTCCTTAATTAAAGATGTCGTTATGGGATTCCTGGAAGACCATAACAAGATTAGGCAGAGTCAACATGGCTTTACAAAAGGGAAGTCATGCTTAACTAATCTTTTAGAGTTTTTTGAAGATGTATCTAGTAGGTTAGATAGGGGGGAACCAGTAGATGTAGTATATTTAGATTTTAAAAAGGCATTTTGACAAAGTGCCACATAAAAGGCTATTGCACAAGGTTAAGGCCCACGGAATTAATGGGAACATATTAGCATGGATTGAAGAGTGGCTAATGGGTAGAAAACAGAGAGTAGGGATAAACGGGTCATTCTCGAATTGGCAGGATGTGACTAGTGGAGTGCCACAAGGATCAGTGCTTGGGCCTCAGCTATTTACAATTTACATCAATGATCTAGACGAGGACATTGAATGTAACGTATCTAAATTTGCGGATGACACTAAACTAGGTGGGAGAGTAAGCTCTGAGGATGATGCAAAAAGATTGCAACGGGATATAGATAGGCTAGGGGATTGGGCGAGTAGGTGGCAGATGGAATTTAATGTGGGGAAGTGTGAAGTTATTCACCTAGGTAGAAAAAATAGAAAAACAGATTATTTTCTAGAGGGGGAGAGATTAGATAGTGTTAGTGTTCAGAGGGATTTGGGTGTCCTTGTACACCAGTCTCAAAAAGTTAGTTTGCAGGTGCAGCAGCAACTAAGAAGGCGAACGGCATGTTAGCGTTCATTGCAAAAGGTTTAGAGTACAAGAGTAGGGAAGTCTTGCTGCAACTGTATAGGGCCTTGGTGAGACCGCACCTAGAGTATTGTGTGCAGTTTTGGTCTCCTTATTTAAAAAAGGTCATACTTGCCCTAGAGGGGGTGCGGCATAGATTCACTCGGTTACTTCCTGGGATGAGGGGACTGACCTATGAGGATAGGCTGAATAAACAAGGGCTATATTCTCTAGAGTACAGAAGAATTAGGGGAGATCGTATTGAAACATATAAGATTCTTAAAGGGCTGGATAAAGTAGACACTGAGGGACTGTTTCCTCTGGTAGGAGAATCTATAACCAGGGGTCACAGTCTTAAAATTAAGGGTCAGCCTTTTAGAACAGAGTTGAGGAAACATTTCTTCACTCAGAGTGTAGTGAATTTATGGAATTCACTACCCCAGAAGGCTATAGATTCTCAGTCCTTGAACATCTTCAAGGCTGAGACTGATAGATTTAAAAAAATAGAGGGATTAGGGGATATGGGGACAGGGCAGGCAATTAGAGTTAGGTCAGAAGATCAGCCATGATCTTATCAAATGGCGGGGCAGGCTCGAGAGGCCGATTGGCCTACTCCTGCTCCTAATTCTTATGTTCTTATGTTCTTATTATTCAATCCATACATGAGAAAGAATGACATCAATGTATATGTGGGGAGGGTGGAGGCTCAAATTGGAGTATAAATACTGGCATGGATGAGTTGGGTCACATAGCTTACTTCGGTGCCATAGATACTGTGTAATTCTGTATAATTTCACAGTGGCATCTATTAACCGATTAAAAATATTTTTAATTAAAATGAATTTAATTAACGGTTCTCAACAGCACTTTGAATGAGTAATTGCATTGTCTCTCTTACCTTTCTTGGACCTGTTTCCTGATCACTGTTCCAAATTTACCTTTCAGTCACTGCCATTTATGTCCTTTAATCTTATTTTCTTGTAAGAATAAAAGAGGATTAATCATGAGTATACATATATAAATAATTTAATGAAAGCTCACGTGACTAATTTGAAGACTATCGAGTTACTTTAAACTTTCTTTATACTTTAGCTCTTTATACTTGAGAGTTTATCATCTTTTTAAACAGTGTGTTGTCAATAAACTCAACACCTTCCAAAGAATTTCCTCCTACTCCTTCCCACCCAGTATACTTGCCTTTAAGACTATAATTATCGTAAGCATTACTATTCATACAAATCATTCACTTTTCATCATTCCATCTCTTGCCAAATGCTAGTTTCACGCACAAAATACAGTCAATCTACTTTACAGTATATCCTGTGAAGCTCCTTAATACGTCTCAATGACGTGATAAGGTGCTGTATCAAATGCAAGGATTATTATAATGGAAGCTGAGTGGGAAGAATCCCTACCACCAGTGACTTATCTGCCCTTCCAACTCCTGCTGATGAGCCAGTCAGGCTGGGCATATTATTATCAATTATTATTATTAATAAAAATAAATTATTATCAATTTAAGATAGTTAGTGAACAAGCAAATGGGGAGGATAGGAGAATTTATTTCATGCATAGAGTAGTTAGGATATAGAATATCCTGCTGGGAAGCAGTAGTTGAGGCAAAATCCCTATTGGTTTTCAAGAGGAAACTGAATAAATATCTTAAAAAGTGTTTGCTACAGGGGTATGGAGAAACATCATGAAAATGAGACTGAAAGGATTGCTCTTGAGGGAGCCAGCACAGACATAATGGGCCAAATGGCCTAATGTGCTGTAAATCTTTGCGATTCTAAGGGTCTATGACTGTCGTCAGCAATTCCCTGGATTAAGGTATGTATTTTGAAAAGAGATTAAATGGGCAAAAGGCCTTTTTCGTCTAATCCTCTCTTGAAGCAAATAAACACATCTGGTTGTTCGCACAAAATTCTGTAAAATTGTGCACTCGAATATGCATCTATAGGATAGTTTGTTTTTCAAAATTCCTGCCACCTGAACTGATACGTATTGGATATGAAGTATATAAGTAGTCCAACCCAATATGTAGCTGTCTTATAAGAGAGTTTAGATTTGAATTAATCAAATAGATGTTTGACTTGTCATCCCTTCATTATTTGATTAATTGGTTGCTGAATACGGAAAGCACGTTGATATAAATGGTTAAAAATGAACAACTCATTGTGTGATCCTGAATTACACTGCGCAAATGGGGATTGTGATCTTATTCACAGGGGACTAAGGATCAAGTGAGTTCTATCAAATGTAACAAGCATCCTTATTACCCAGACTGTCATTCATTATAATGCTCATACAACAAGTTTATCTTCCATTTTATGTGATCAGTCAGATCTATTAACATTTTGATATTGACCCAGTCTTTTTTTTAGCCAGGGAATCTGATCCTATGCTGCAGCTGGTAGCCTGTCAGATCAAATCGCAGCTTATTATTCGACGGTGTAGGGACCAGTAGAAGAGAACCTTTGTGGAGACTGTTTATGCTGCGGTGAACTTCACATACATTCCAATGGCACTCATTGTGTAGTGCATAATGTCACAGGCAGACGTTACAGAAAGCATTCACACTTGCTGCTCACGTGCATAGCACTTCCATTAAACAGTGTCACACTTTGATTCATCATCTTCCAGTGTTCCTAGTCTATTTCCTTGTCTTTAATGACATCTTTATCCTTCGTAATTTTGGTCCTCATTATCTTTCTCCTCAATAGATCATCATTATCATAATTGTTATCATCCTCTTTTCTACCGATTATTTTTAGTATCAGTCAGTGACATTGGTTGTGGGAAATGTGATTGTGGATTCCAGGAATTAGCAATGTGATTTACAGACGTGGTGTACAGTGGTTGGATTTGTAGTCCTGGAAGAAGGAATTGTTCACAAAATGCATCTTGACACAAACAAAAGCATGCTAAAAGCAAATGGGGACGTTATTTCCATTGTGCACAGTGTTCAGTTTTTCAACAGGCATTTAATCAGGCTATAAATGGGATTATGTCAGTTGAGGTCAGTGACATCTCCACAATAAGTAGGATTACATTACTGGTGTTAAGAATTGTGAGGTATTACATAATTGAAAGTAACACGCAAGAATATCTCTCGGGGATGATGCATTTTCACATTTAAACCTGTCAAAAGTACAGTGTAACAGTTTGTTTTCTGTTGCTGTCAATGGGAATTCAGACATTTCTGCACTTGAATGTACCAGATGATGTATCAATTTGTGAAACTTTCCTTTACTTTTAATATATAGATCCCATTTTAATGCAAGATCCTTCGAAAGTTATGTTGGAAACTATCACCGTGAAAAGGAGATCATTATTCTGATTTAATAACTTGAAATTGATTCTTACTTTTCCAAAAGGCAAATTGATGCTTGTTAAAGGATGAAGAAAGCTGCAGGGATGTTGGTTTTGAGCTGTTGGAGTGAACCAACTGAAACAAAAGTTACACCCCCTTCCTCATTATAAGTGTTTTATTTGTAATGCTTTCTCTCGCTTGCTGGACTTTGGCTGACTATATGCTTCATGGTTTGATTTTGTGCTGTGTTGTAAAAGAATTTACTGTAACACGCACTTTGTTGCAACTTGCAAAATGCTTGGCTTTCAGCTACAGTTATAATAAGGGTGGAGTGTATTCATATTGAAACCTGTTCATAGAAAAACTACCGATAGGACTGACTTTATATTGTCTCTGTTTGTCTTGCTAATCTAGGTTAGAGTGTACATCTTTTATTTAAGGTTGAGATTGACATTAATTAATAAAGGGAACAAATGTAATTTATAAATAACTCTATACTGAATTCAGCTGATTACACAGTGCCAAACTGGTTATGAAGTTCCTTTCAGACCCAATTTCACAATGGGTTTCATCAGCTCAGGGATTCACAACTATTCACAAGTCCTAGTAGACCACATTATTGATTGTAAAACCAAGCTGTGCAAGCCTGATTGACAACACAGTCACATGCTATATCTCTGAAGTGTCTGAACTGTCGTTGTAGGTTCCGTGTATGTGAGTGTGTTTGTGTGCCCATATCATTTCATCCCTTTTGTTGCCTTCTTACCTTCATGCTTTGCCGCTTCACCCAAAATAGGTCAAAGGCCTGAGCTATGAGTTTTTCCACGGGCAAGAATCTGTGTCCGATCACTCTATGGTGCAAAGCTTTGATTGCACAAACCCACACAGGTCCCGGGTCACACAAAGAATGCATTTTAATCGTTTACTGTGGACCCAGTTTTAAAGGGTAGTGTTTTCATGAGAGAGTAATCCCACTTTCATACTGCAAGGAATACAATCAGACGTTAATGTATTTCAGACCCTAATGTGATGTAAACAAAAGAAAAGAAAGCTGTCAATTTTTTTGTGACAGACGGTGCTCCTTTAAATTGTCAATTTTACTGTGGATTTAATAACACATAACTATGTATACAATTCTAGCTTAAATTGTCATGATTGAGTGTTCATTGCAGTGATGTTCTACTTCCTCAACTTGCTGAATGAGGGGACTGAAATAGAGAGAGTGCATCAGTGTTAGCAGTAACACAACAGTGAGCTGGGGCATTGAGCCAATGCAACAGCCTCTGCCACAAGAATTAAAGGAAACACGTCAACCCACACAAGCCTCTGTGCCTCCCAGCTGCCAATTACATAGCAGAGACCTTTGGGCCCCTCTCCTGGCAGTTTTGGCCAGAGAATGATATGCACTGCATGGGGACCTAAAATTGACAAAAGACAATTTAAAAATAGAAATGTAATATCTTCTTCACCCGCACCCTCCCAAGCATAATATTTCTGAGACTGCATTTAATTATTTTATCTTTCCTTTAATGTGAACAGAATACATGCCATTTAGATGTTAACTGTGGCACTCTTTCTGCGTATCAGGAGTTACCTGCACAATGCAGTCAGTCTATAAGCAAATGGTCCCGATCAACTCTCAGACAAATAATACTTATTACTACATTACAATTCCTCTTGGATTGACAAGGACAGTGGTCAGTCCATTTAATTGTGAGATGCATTGTGTATTCAACAGCTGCATCAACAGCGAGTATCCATCAATGCACTGCATAAAGTGCCTAATGTTACCCTATGGCTTTCAACACCTGAATGCAAAAAATCTCTGAATGTGAAGCAGAAGCAGGCAGAAGAGAGGTTGTTCAGCTGCTTTTATCAGCTCTACATGTGGGAAAACATGACCCACACAAAGAGCAAATCCTGATGGTAACTTAGCTTCTCTGAAGGTGCATCAAATTGAGGATTATTGCAGTGTGAGATCGCTTTACTTTGTTGATTTTGCTTTGCCTTCGCTATTTGCAGATTTGAAGAGAAAAATAAAGTTATCCTGCATATCTGGATAACTGGAGCTGCAGCAAGCATAACACCCAGGTCATCTTAAGGCAGAGTATGTGCGGATTGTGAGAAGAGAGACAGAGACAGACAGCTGGCCGGAAATTAGCAGGAGGTGAGTACCACTACCTACTTATATTGTGGAAGCTGCTTGGTGGGAGAGAAAAGGCAGAGTATATTCCTGATAGGCACCTACGTCCCCTTCTGGACTGAACAATACATTACAACAGCTTAAAGATAATTGATTGAGCGAAAGCCTTTTTATTCAGATGTCTTTGTGAGCTGGGTTTCTCTGAATGATGACGTCTAAAATTGTTTCTTTCTAAGCGTGTGCGTGTGTCTTTCAATGAGGATAACATAGAGTTAATTAAGAAAATGGCACGTTGCTGAGCTTATTTTTAATGTGGTTCTTAATTGCTTCATTGTATGATAAATGCTGGTCGCATTTATCTGTTCAGTCACTGTAGCACAGGAGGGTTTGGGAGCAGCAGTCAGGTGTGGGGAACAAGCAGGAACACTTATCCCTTACAGCTGTTAATGAAAACATCTGCATTCCTGGCCTTATTCTTCTCACCATCTCCTCTCCACGTTCGAGTCGTTTGATTGATTATTTGATGTTGTTTCTGCTATGTGACAAGGCCAGTTAGAGCTTTACTGATTTCTTTTTTTTTGCCAAGTGATCAGCAGCCTGGCAGCAACGTTTGAATCGCTGGCAGTGTAACCTCTGTGAGCCCGTTCCCAGCACAGTGTAGACCAGTCCTTGATATTATTTATTCATGCATCTTGATTGTGGAGATTTTCAAAAGGCAGGAATCTAAAGGGCTTCTGTTTGCACCGGGGTAAGTCACCCATTTATTTGTGTACTTTAGTTGGCTAGTGATGCAATCTTTTAGTGGGCACAGAGGTCTCATAGTGGTATGACCTCATTTGCAAATCTTCTGACTGACTAGAAGGAGACAGCCTAAAAGAAACTGCACAATTTATTCCAGACAGCTTTCCGACACTGTTTGTCAATAAATGACATTTTTCACTTCACCGCAAGAAGACCTATTGAAATTAAAGAGCATTTCTCTCTCCCCCTCCCCCTATCCCTCCACTTCTTTTTATTTTCTCTCTGCCAAACTCCTTGAATGTAATTTCCAACCTCAAAACATCTAAAACAAACCTTTCGGCAATGTTTCCTGCTGTTACTGAAGTTTCCTTAAAGTGGAAGTGTGCCTTTTATTTAAAAAAAAGCTGTCAGCTTGCTGCAATGCATATCAACCATCCCTCCAGTGCAGGTGAGTCATTGAGAAAATGTCCATTGCAAATAAAATGAAAAGCAGCTTTTCAAAAAGAACACTGGTCACTTTGGTATATAATAAACTAAAGGCATTTTAAATGGGTCAGTACCCTATCCTTGTTGATTTGGATAACAGGAGTGAGAAAGGCCTAGGAATTTTTAATGTTTAATCTTTCATTTCAATTCTATTTCAAGTGTTGGACATAAATCTAGGATTACCATTCATTCCTGCTGTACATACATCAGAATGTTAAAAAGTGCTAATCAAGTGTTACTTATTTGAATAACAATGCAAATAATTTTATTTATTAGTTTTGGACTGTGTAAAGATTTTGGAAGCTTGATATGATTGATTTTGCATAGATTGGATTTGCTCACATTTATTTGTTGCCATCTGTAAATGTTTTTGTTGTTATCGGGAAAAATAGCTTCCAACAACAGCAACAAGATTACATTTGTATAGTGCCTTTCACGTGGGGAGGACGTCCCAAGGTGCTGGACAGCGTGCAGCATTTCAGACACGAGCTGGGGTTGGGGGGGGCGGGTGGGAGGGGAAGGGGGGTGGCTGATGGCATGGTCGAAGAGGAGGGTTTTGAGGTGGGGCTTGAAGGAGGCTAAGGAGGGGCGAGGCAGAGTGACTGTCGGATGGAATTCCAGAGGTTGGGGGTAGATGGCTGAAGGCTCTCCCGCCAATGATGGGGCGGGTGGGTCGGGGGACGTGGAGCAGGCCGGAGAGTTATGGCTGAAATCTGTGATTTTCTCAAAGTGCTTTTTCTGGTCATTACATTTATTTAACCAAACAACTAGTATTATATCGCAGAGATAAAATACATTGAAATTGTCAAACAGTTCCAATACATTTATTGTACAAATTAAATTCTTCAAGGCACATACCAAACAGAAGCTTGTGTGCAATCTAAAGAGACCAGTTCTGAGAAACACAGATTGTAGCACAGGCCATTGTAAATGCAAGAATCTAAGATTCAATCTCCAGTGCTGAGTAAAAAGCAGAATGTGATGAATGAGCGAAGTTTCTTGTGATTATGGGAAGCTGGGATGCACTGTGTGAGTGAAGCTTTTTGTGATGAAAAGAGGCTGGGATGCAAAGCATGAGTGACATTTCATGTTATTATGATAAGCAGAGATACAATGTTTGAGCCACAAATCTTGTGATGGTAAAAAGCAAGCTTCAGGGGTACAGTAAGAGTGAAGTTTATTGTCATTATAAAGGGAGATGATAGGAAACAATCAAATGAAAATTAAAATATTTTAAAATAACGTCTTTACGAATCAAAGAATGTTCACAAATAGTTCTAAAATAGAGCTGTTTTCCATTAGCTATTAAATCACCTTTAATTGCCTTGAATTTTATGATAAAACTATCAAATGTGCAAGATCACATTGATTGTATAAACTGTGTAAGATTTAAAACTAAGCGCAGTGGTAAACTTGGTCACTATCTTTAAAGACGTATTACTTGTGCAAGGTGGGAGATGTAAACACAATAACTGCAAGTTGCAAAGCAGTGCAAAACTCGAGCAATTTATCATTGTCCTCTCAGTTCAAATAAATGTTCCACGTTGAATTTGATATTACTTAGAACACACACAAATGTAACGATTTCATAATGTTTTCCATTTACTTTTGCTCAGAACTCTGGAGGCAATTCTGTTCCAAATAGATGGCAGGCTTAAACCCAAGCGATTTGACTGGATGACTAAAACTGAATATCACAGCTTATATAAGTTGCTGATCACTAAAAATAGCAATCATTGTGTTACATAACAAAATTATTGTTAATTTTAGCAATTTTAGCAATTATTGCAACAAATGCACATTTTATGCGTGTTTCCATAAAAGTTGTGTCACTGTACAAGTGCTTATGTGCATAATAAAAGCCACTACAATTCAAAAGAAAGCAATTCATTGTGTGAGGCATGTAAATGTATGTCAACATGATAAAGTAGCATATCAAATGATTTTTCATTGCCGGTTACTCATGCAAACTGGCTGACAAAAAGTATGTACAGAGCTGTTTCCCAGCACAGGAGCGGTAACAGATGAGGAGCAGAGGTCCTCGATAATAATTCCCCTCTGATGCTTTAACCTTCCTTTTTTTGATTAAGTTTACATGAGAGTTCCTCGCCTTGGCTGAAAGATGTCAATATTGTAAGGCAGTGGGGAATACATCAGATATGTATTGAACCTGAGGGCTGTAAAATGTTATTTACAGTCAGAATAAATATGATGCTTGCTTTCCTTCCCTAAAGTCTGCCTGCTATTTGAAATAGATATTGGTCCTCCTGAGATATGTTAATGTGCCTTAAAATTCCAAACTTTGCTTTGTAATCCAGTATAAGTGTTCCAATTGTGTACTGTTACTAAATGCTGGAAAGGTTTTGGAGATGGGACTTTGATGATCTTTTACTATTGTTTTTTTCATTGTCCCTTTCATAACTCCTTTTAAAATCTCTCCAGCAAAAGCAGATTGGTAGATGCACAGGAGCACAAAATCTGTCTGACACTCAGGACCCGATCATAACTAGTCATGAAAAGAACTAGCAATTGTACAGCACCTTATAATGTCTGCCAAAAGGTTGCAAAGTGACTGTCAAATATAGACTGTTTCAGAAACCATTTGGACCTGTGAAGCCTCTCAAACAACAAGTGATTAAAAAACAATTATTATAATCATAATAGTAATCCTTACATTTGATGTATCACCTTTCTCGTCAGGAGGATGTCTCAAAGTATTTCACAGAATACACTGTAATGTATAGTGTCTGTGTGTTTTGTGGTGAACATGGCAGCCAATTTGAGTACAGCAATGTCCCACAAACAGCCATGAATAACCAATATAGTTAGGAGAATTGTTATCCAGGACTCTGTGATAAACACCCTTCTTTATTCTGTGTAGTGTCATAAGATTTTTAAACTCAGTTTAACCTTGGTTTAATTCCTCATCTGAAAGCTGAAAGACAGCACTACTGATCATACAACATTCCCCAGTACTCCACTGGACTGTCAACTTAATCTACAAACTCAAAGTCCCAACACCAGGGCTTGAGCCCACAACTTTTTGACGCAAGATCATTACTGGCTGAACCAGACTTATAATAGGATTGTGTAGGAGTAAACTATTTAGGAATGTTACCCCAAGGTTGCTCTTACACTAGTCTTACAATGGGCTCACCTTTGTGATGGTGAATGTCCTAGCAACAGCCTGGAGTTGGACAGGTACCATCGATCTGCTTCCAAATTTGGGAATGGAGCCCAATGGCAACAACAACTTGCATTTATATAGTACCCCTCATGCAGGGTAGTGTCCCAGAGTGCTTGACAGTGGCGGAACTTGACACCGAGCCAGGGGGAGTGGGGAAGTGACCATAGGAAAATTGGTGGGGAAGGAGTGGGGAAGGCAGAGGGATAGAGGGAGAGTGTTCCAGAGTTTTGGTCACTTATTGTGGAATGTAGGGCATGAGGGACAAGTCCCCTACAAGGGATCAAATCTTTTTTCTTTAAACGGATGGGGGATGGGTTGGAGCGAAGAGTAAAACCAAAAAGTATAAGTTCACCCTATTCTAATGCAGTGTTTTGGGTTGATAAAATTGGATACGAGGTTGTAACAGGCCTGTAAAAAAAAAGGCGCTTCCAGCGTAGGCTGCTGGTAGATGGTGAACCTCAGCTGATCTCGCGAGCCTCCTACATCCTAGATGTGTGCCACGAAATCCAGACTTGTGCTGCACTTTCGGTAACTGTGAGTCCACAGATTAGAACAACAACTTGCACTTGTATAGTGCTCTTCACACAGGGTAGCGTTTCAGAGCGATGCAGGAAGGGTAGCGTTACAGGAAACCAATGGCGCCAGGTGGTGGATTGGGAGTGAGGAGGTCGGAGAGGTAGGGAGGTACCAGAGAATGAAAGGATTTGAAGATGAGTCTGAGAATGTGGAAGTCGATCCGTTCGGTGATGGGGGGGAGCCAGTGGAGCCTCGCCAGAACTGGTGACATGGCGGTACGATCATTCGCGTTATAAGCCAATTTTCACTCTAGCGAGATGCCTTGCAATGGCATTGCCTTGTAGTTGAAATTTATTGTACAGATATCATGTACTCTAGGTTGACAATCCCAATACAGTGCTGGGGAGAGTGCTGTATTGACAGAGATGCTGCCCTTTGGAGCCTGTTTCGGTGGAATGTTAATGATCCAATGGCATTATTTGAAAAGAGAAGGGAGTTTCTGCTGTGCATACATTGGTTGCTGCATTTGCCTACACACTATACAGCTACAACACTTTATAATATATCCTGCAAAGTGCTTTGATACATCCTTCCAATGTGATAGATGCTATACCAAATGTAAGCATTATTCTTATGTGATTCTATATCTTGCTTTTCTGCTGTATTCACAGGGTTAAGTTACAGAATTTCATCACACGTTTGATGTGAAAGTTATAAAATCCTGCTAATTCCACTTCAGGTCTCCCCAATCACTGGCAGTACAAGGTCAAGATAAAAATGAGCAATTTATTGCTGAACAAGGTAACTAGTTCATATACAGTTTGACAATTGAACACTTTTTCACGGCATGATTTGAAACCAACTTTATTTCTCGCCTCCAAATAACAATTATAAATCATTCTGCTGCTCTGCCACCTTTTCCATCCCTCACAAGACACTCGTGGTGACTGAAGAGTCCCGCGGGACATGATCTCTCAAGCGGAGAGTGTTTCGTTACCATGGAAGCTTTCCTCTGTATCTTGGGGCCAATTTATAAAAAATATTATAATGCCACTCGGTGGTGCTTACCTCTGTGCTGAGTGCTCTTTTATTTGACTCATCCCTCTGTGTCAGAGAAAACCTTGTCTGATCAACCTTCCACAAATATGGGAACTTTGCAAAAGACCCTCTCAGCAGTAAAGGTTAAAACCATCACGTAGCTTCATAAAGTTATACAAAAAAGGTGACCAACATACCAACATCAATGGTTGTGATTTTAATTGTTTTCTTATTTTAATCTGTTTTTTTGCTCCATTTTGATTTGTATCCCTTGTCCTGTGCCATTTTATTTTGGTCAGCCAGGGGTTTTACAGATGTGGAAACCCGTCACCATGCTTAAGAGTATCCAATCCAAACTGAGAATTCCATGCATCCCATCTATACATGGAAATACCAGAGATATTTGTCGGAATGGAATGCACACTTGCTCCCTGGAGTGTCACATCCTCTTACCTAAATCTGAAGTGTTATGTGCAGGTTGGCAAGAGCCAAGACTTGGGGACCCCAGTGTGCGTTAGGGTACTGCTGGAGTCTAACAAGATAAAACTGCATAGCTTGTCATTGAGAGCACTGTCTAATAATAATAACAATAATAATATTTGGCAAGCTTTCCCACTTCTTGTCCAACTAGGACGGCCCTATCTGTTACGACTTTGGCTTGCAGGGTTAATGGGAGCCCTTAGTGCCTGGTTTGTTCTTCCACATCCTGCTGATGAACCAGGTGTGCTGCCATCAGCGGTGCCCTGGAATGCTGCGGAGCCACCTGGCTCAGGAACTGCACTGCCGAGACCGTCACCGAGGGCTGGCTCGATTCCAACATTATATTGCCAAACATGTCAACATGGAGCCAGTTATGCTTCAAGGAGGCCCTACTTAACCTGCCCCCCCACCCAACCCTCCACCCAAGGGGGATAGTCACTAGTTGGTCATTTGACATCTGACAAGCTCAAGTTTGAGCCCTCAGAAGGTGAATGGTAGGTGCCATTGTGTGCTCTATATGTTGGAATATGTTGTATTCTAACTTTTGCAAAGACCACTATTCAGGAACCTTGTGAGTTGTCACATTGCCTCACCTTTATGCATGATTCTCCAGTTAGTATCATCTATGACTAATAAGTGCAGAACAGAGTTTGATATCTGAACTGAATGATACTTTAGATATGAAAAACAGTGGGTGTCTGTGGCTTTCTGTGTGTGTCTCTTTGTCTCTAAATGTGTGTATATCTCTGAATGTTCATGTGTGTTTGTGTTTCTATTTTCTCTATGTGTGTGCCTCTGTCTCCAATAATAATTCTTAAGTTTCTTATTACATTGTTAGAATATCTCAAAGCTCTTCACAGGATTTTACTGTAAAGTGTAGTGACTGTATTTGCCAGCAAGCGTGGCAGCAATTTATGCAGAGGAATATCCCACAAACAGACATGAAGTGAATGACCAGTGGGACTATGTCAATCCAAAGCATTAGCCGAGCATTATTCAGCTTGAGATGACACCTGGGGATCTGAAATCCATTGATTTAGAAAATAGCCCAACAGCCTGTTAAGAATTCAACATTCTTAGATGTCTTGTGCTGTGGTAGCCATTTATTTCAAGACAATTCCAAACAACAAGATTTCTTATGTTGCTGCATGTAAGACGTTTGATGTTCTTGCTTGTTTTCAAATTGAACAAATTATCAAAATGTCTCTGCAGTGTACAGCTGGAGTCCTGTCCAAACATAATTATTTTGCACCCAGCTTGTGCTCCTTAGCTGTGCAGTAAATCTCTCTATACAACTTGCACTTGCAAACAAACTTAATATTTATTATTTTTTTAAAAAAAGCAAAAACAATCTGTGCAGTATTTCACGCTATTATTGAGTTTTGCAGCATCACCACGAAAAACACAAGCTTGCCACTCCTGTGTTATTCCCAGAAAGCACCGTTTGAAGTAGCAGCAGCAAGTAGGAACTTATTCTCTCCTAATCCCCTTCCCTTGGTGAAAAATTCTGAATGCTACAAATGGGACTTCTCCATAGCAGTGCATGGTTCAGAAGAGTAGGAGGTGGATCACTTGTAAGTAAACTCCAGATTTTTTAAAACAAGTTTATCTTTAGAAAAGAGAAGTTTTCAGAGAGATCTTATGAATGGATTAGACAACATATTATTTTCCTCCAGGTACTGACTTGGGTACCTGAGAAAACAGTGAAGTGCTGCTTTCTGATGTTATCTGACCGTATGAAGCTAAAAGCATGTGAAAGCAGGACATTATGGAAGATGGTTTTAATATTGAAATTACTGGGTGAAGTTGTCCTGCTCTAAATGCAGGAAGTATTAACTCTAATTTACGGTCTTCTTTCCCATGTTTAAACTATATTCTTTGCCTGGCTGTCATCATCAGTTGTTGAGTACTGATGTCAGAAACTGGCAGGCACAGTAATGGCACTAAATGTAGAGGCTAATTATCATATCGTCAAAAATGCCATATTCAATGTGATGAATGTATTTTAGTCTCAATTTTACCTTCATTGCTTTAATTTGATTGAGAGGTGGATGATAAATAGTAAAGCGTAGGAGTAAAGGGCAGTCTGGCAACAAGGAGGTAGCTGTGTTTGACAGAGCTCTGTATTAGGACATCGAGTGTTCCCCGTTCACATAAATGATTTGTACATCATTGGATCGCTTTTCCGGGGTTAATAATTCCTTAAAATTTCTTTTTTAAAAAAAGAATATATTGGTCACTCAATCCATGACTGTTTGTAGGACAAACTGTGCGCAATTCACTGCCGCATTTCGCCCACAAAACATACAGTCAATTCACTTTACAGTATATTCTGTGAAGCGCTTTGGGACGTCTCAAAGGTGTGATAAGGCACTATATCAAATGCAAGGATTAATATTATTATTTGGCTTCAGACATAGGAGGTTTGCTGTTGAAATGTGTAGATGACATCAAACTGTTGGAGGGAGAGAAAGGGGAGATAATGAATAATGAAGGGGATTTGCACAAAAATGCTGGAAGATATAAATAGGCTTGCAGCTGAAATTTAATATAGGGAAATGTGAACTGCACACAGATTGGTAGGACGAATAGAGAATAAAGAAGCCAACTATGGCCTGGATGGTAGGAACCTGAGAGGGGTAGAGGAACAAAGATCTAGGGTTCAGATTCACAGGACTCTAAAAGTAGCAGCACAGATAGACAACACCATAAATAATGAAAATAGAGTTGTTGGCTTTATTCCCAGAGAAATAGAGTATAAATGTAGGGAACCAATGTTATATTTATATAAAACCTTGGTTAGACCATATTTGGAGTACATTTTGTAGTTCTGGTTGCCATGTTTACAGGAAATATAGTGTAGCATTGTAAAGAGTACAGTGTAGATTTACAATGGCTGAGCAGATATAGCTATGAAGAACAATTGGACAGGTTACAGCTTTTCTTTCTAGTGTTGAGACGATGGAGAGGGCACCTGATAGAGGTGTTTAAGTTTATGAAAGGATTTGATAAGGTGGATGTTGATAACTTGTTTCCATTTGTTGGTGAGTCCAAAACTGGAAGGCATAAATACAACATAGCTAGCAGTAGATATAAAAGGGAGTTTACGAGGAATTTCTTCACACTGAATGCCGGGAATGTGAATTTCTCTCCCTCTCACCCACTATCACCTCCATGAAACCCACCACCTGCTGCCTCAACCCCCTCCCCACCAACTTACAGGTCACCCAGCTCCCACTTCTCAGCCCAGTACTGGCTGACATCTTCAACCAGTCCCTCTCCTCTGGATCAGTCCCTGCCTCCCTCAAAACTGCTGTCATCACACCCCCTTCTGAAAAAACCTTCCCTAGGTCCCTCAAATCCCAGCCATTACTGCCCTATTTCTAATCTGCGCTTCCTCTCAAAAGTTCTAGAACACGTTGTTGCCAACCAATTCCGCGCACACCTCTCCTCCCACTCCCTCTTCGAACCCCTTCAGTCTGGTTTCCGCCGTGCCCACAGTACAGAGACTGCGCTTGTGAAAGTCACAAATGATAACCTCTCTATCTGTGACCAGGTCTCCCTCTGCCTCCTTGTCCTCCTGGACCTCCTGGACCAGGGGCTGGATCGACACAGTCGATCACGCCATCCTCCTCCACCGCCTTTCCTCCGTCATCCACCTCAGTGGGACCGCACTCACCTGCTTTGGGTCCTACCTCACAAACCGCCAGCAGTACATCTGCACAAACGGCTTCTCCCGCACTCACCCAGTCACCTGCGGGGTACCCCAAGGATCCATCCTTGGCCCCCTCCTCTTTCTGTTCTACATGCCCCCTCTTGGGAATGTCATTCGCAGACATGGAGTACATTTCCACATGTATGCAGATGACACCCAACTCTATTTTTCCACCTCTCTTTGCGACCCCCAGTCCCCTGATGTTCTGTCAGCCTGCCTGTCAGATCTCAGGGGCTGGATAAGTGCAAACTTCCTTCAGTTGAACTTTGACAAGATGGAAGCCATGCTCTTTGGCTCTCGTCAACGTCTAAGATCTCACGGCTCTCACCACCTCCACCTACCCGACGTCCCTCTAAAACACTCCGAACCCATATGCAACCTAGGCATCAGGTTCGACCCCCAATTATCCATCCTCCCCCACATCCAATCCCTCACCAGCACCACTTTCTTTCACCTCCAGTGCATCGCACATCTCCGCTAATACCTATCCCCGCTGAATCCCTGGTCCATCCCTTTGTCACCTCTCGGCTGGACTACTCTAACGCCCTCCTCGCCGGTCTCCCATCCACTACCATCCATAAAATCCAACTCATTCAAAACTCTGCCGCCCGCATTCTCACCCGAACAAAACTGCGCTCCCTGATCACCCCAGTCCTTGCCAGACTGCACTGGCTGCCTATCCCAGAGAGGATCGATTTCAAGATCCTTACTCTTGTATTCAAGTCCCTGCACTCCTCTGCACCCCCCTACTTCTCTGACCTCTTCTCTCCTCAAAACAGTACCAGTTGCCTTTGTTCCTCCGGGTCTGGCCTCCTCCTTGTCCCTTGAGTCCTCCGCTCCACCCTCGGCAGCCGTGCCTTCAGCCACTATGCCCCGAGGCTCTGGAACTGCCTTCCTGACTCCCTTCATCTCGCTCCCTCCCTTCCCATTTTCAGGTGCCAGCTGAAGACCTTTCTTTTCGACCGCGCCTTTGGTCACCTTCCTTCCCCTCCCCCTGGCTCGGCCCCGGGATCCGTTACTGTAAAGTGCTTTGAGACCCTATCTGGCATGGAGGGCGCTATATAAATCCAAGTTGTTGTTGGAAGTTATTGTTGAAGCACCAACCATCAATGTATTGAAGTGTAAACTTGATGCATTCTTGAGGGAGAAGGGAATAGAAAGATATATAAGTGAGCGAAATAGGAGAGTGGGGCTCGTGTGAAATATAAACATCAGAACAGACTAATTGGGCCAAATGGCCGTATCCCCCTGTGTAATTTCTAGTCTTGCTTAAGATTTTGAACTTTAGACTTTCAGCCTCATCAGTCAGTGCTGCATTTATCTAAAGCAGCTCTGGCTTTGGCAGCAGTAAGATTTGATAAACAGCAACAGAGACTTAAAGACCCCAAACTGCCAGAGGCAATATCAACACTGAAGGCCTGCACAGCTGTTGGTCAATGTAAACAAGGCAGATTTCACAGCATCCCAACCTACTGGCGGAATTCCAGTACAACGTTTTCCAACAGTTCTGTAAGAGAAACACAGCGCAAGTTAAGCAAATTGCTTATATTTTAATTATCCAAATCTGGTTGCTTAAAAGGCTGAAGGGCATGAAAAGGAATAAGAGAAGTGCATGCAACAAAGAGAATCATAGAGAAATGAGTTATGAGCAATGATTAGATAAGCTATAAATCCTCAACCTTGAAGTGAAGCATCTCAGAAAAGATTGGCAATGGGATTGAAACACAAACCTGGAACGATACTTTCAGATATCCCAATGCAATAGAAATAGAGGATATGAGTTTAGGGTTGCAAAGGGAATTTCAGGAAAGCACCAGGAGGTATTTCTTAATACAGAATATTATTGAATGACTGGAATGGGTTACCAGGAAGGGTACTTGAATGCTGGACGCTGACAATTGATTCGGATTTGCTCTGCTGATGTCGGTTCAGTTGAACTGATGTTTTGCTAACCAGCAGACAAATGGCACAATCCTTGAGCCTATTAGATTAACAATAACAACAACAAAATTACATTTATAGAGTGCCATTCATGTTGGGAGGACGTCCCAAAGCGCTGAATAGTCAGGTGTCGGGGCCCGAGCATGGGGAAGGGGTGGTTTAGGGGGTGAGGGAAGGCAGAGAGGTGGGATGGCGACCAAAGGCACGATCGAAGAGAAGGGTCTTGAGACTGGCCTTGAAGGAGGCAAGGGAGGAAGCGAGGCAACGGGACCATGGGATGGAGTTCGAGAGAGGCTGAAAGCCTGGCCACTGATGGTAAGGCGGGTCGGGTGGGAGACATGGAGCAGGCTGGAGCCCACTGAACGGAGGGAGCGGGCAGGTTGGGAGGGAGTCAGCAGGTCAGAGAGGTAGGAGGGGTTAAGGCCACGCATGGCCTTAAAAGTGAGGATGAGGATCTTGAACTCGATCCTCTGGGGGATGGGGAGCCAGTGGAGTCAGGCGATGGTGGAAGTGATGGGGTCGCGGAGCCTGGTGCGTGAGAGTACACAACCTGCAGAGCTTGGGATGATCTGCAGCTTGTGAAGGGAAGAGTTGGGAAGGCCAATGAGGAGAGAGTCCCCGTAATCGAGCCTTGATGTGATGAATGCATGGGTGAGGGTTTCGGCAGCCTGAGGGGTGAGGCAGTGGCGGAGTCTAGAAATGTTGCAGAGGTTGTGGTAGGCAGTGCCAGTCGTGGCATGGATGTGGGAGAGAATGGACAGTTCAGGGTCAAACAAGACACCCAGTTTCCTGACTGACTTAGTGAGGTTGAGTGTACAGCCGTGGAGGATGATGCTGCCAACGCCCGAGGTGCGAAGGCGCAGGCGCGAGCCATTCAGGAGGACCTTGGTCTTGCTGATGTTGAGTTGGAGAAAGTTGTCCCTCATCCAGGACTTGATGTCGGACAGGAAGTCGGTCAGGAGGCCAGTAGTCCTGGGGTTAAGGGTGGAGACAGAGAGATAGAGTTGGGTGTCATCTGCATACATGTGGAAATTTACCCCATGTCTGCGGATGACGTCACCAAGGGATGACGTCCTCGCTCGGACGTGGCTCCTCGTTCGGCTATTGAAAATGGTGTAGGAGTTGCATCTCCAACACACGCAGAGATCAATCAGTGTGTTCATTATCATAAGGTCACTAATTTCAATGATGTGTAATTAATGCCAGCAGTATTATTTGCACATCACAATTATAAGTCCATCAACAACAACAATTTGCACTTATTTGCACTCCATGCAGGGTAGCATCTCAGAGTGTTTAACAGCACTGTTTGACTCCAAACCAGGGTGGGGGGGTAGGTGACCGTAAGCACCATCGAAAAGGAAGGTTTTCAGGCAGGAAAGGGGAGAGAGAAAAGGCAAAGCAGAGGGATTGAGGGAGAGTGGCTGAAAGGGCGAACTCCAATGGTGGAGTGGAGTGTGCGAGGGACAAGCAGGAGGTGGAGGTGCCGGGTGGTGGATTGGGGTGTGAGGAGGTCAGAGAGGTACGGGAGTGAATAGATTTGAACACAAGTGTGAGGATCTTGAAGTCGATCCATTCGGTGATGGGGAGTCAGTGGAGCCTGGCCAGAACTGGTGAGAAGGGGTACGGAGTTTCGTTTGGGTAAGTTTGTGGGCAGCAGAGTTCTGAATGAGCTGGATTTTTGAATAGTGGAGCTGGGGAGACTGGCCAGCAATGTGTTTGAGTAATGCAGGCAGGAGGTGACAAACGCATGTACGAGGGTGGCGGTTGCATTTGGGGTAAGGTACGGTCGGAGGTGGAGGAAGGCGTTCCTGGTCAGGGGCCAGATGTCAGGTGGAGGAAGGACAGCTGGGGTTCAAACCGTAATTCTAGATTGTGCACTGGTTCAATGACTCTGAAGGAGAGCCCAGGGAGGCTAAGGAGTTCAGATCCGCAGAAGTAAAGAAGTTGACGTGAGCCAATAATAATAATAATCCTTGCATTTGATATCGCGCTTTTCACGTCGGGAGGACGTCCCAAAGCGCCCCACAGAACACACTGTAAAGTGAATTGACTGTATATTTGTGGGCGAATGCAGCAGCGAATTGCGCACAGCAATGTCCCACAAACAGTCGTAGATTGAAAATGACCAATTTATTATTGTTTTTAGTTTTGGAGGGATTATTATTAGGCGTGTGGAATAAGGAAACTTGCCCAAGGTTTCGCCCTGCCTGGAATTGAACTCAGGTCTCTCGCTTGCAAAGCGAGTGCTCTCACCACTGAGCTACAGGACTCCAATGAGATTGGCTTCTGTCTTGTCCACATTCAGCTGCAGGAAGTTTGCACTCATCTAGGCTCTGATGTCTGCCAGACAAGCTGATGAACAGCATTCCATACTTTGGGCATTGTGTCCATGCATAAAACAATTTCCATTATATAGCATCCTTCGCATAGGATAGTTTCCCAGAGCACTTCACAAGAATGGGAATAAGGAGGGGAGGAGGGCAGGTGGGAAATGACCATAAACATGAGGTATAATTTTAGTTTTTTGGGGGAACCAAGTGAAGCCTTTCCAGTACACTTAAGCACATTTATGTCACATCAATGGATTGGAAATCAATTAGTTTTTTTTTAACTCCTGGCGCTGAAACTGCTCAGATTGTGCTAAGTAGCAACAGGAGGGACACATTTGTCATTGCTAAAAAGTAATGGTTACCACCAGTCTATGTACTTACCTCCCTTGCTTCATTCTTCCAGGTTTAGCCCTGAGTGATATTTTCACCCTTCTCTTTCAGTGACACCAAACAGAGCGTAGAAAACCTGAGCTGAATTAAATTGTAAAAGTAGAGGGCAAACATAGAACTGCAAGTTCCAAGAAAAAGAGATCTGTTTTTCTCATTCTCTAAACTGACAATGGGTTTGATACTGCTCCACTCCAGCAATATTATTGGCATTTAGCCATCTGAAAGAAGCACTTTGCAATGTAAATGTTTGCAATGCAATGTGCTGACCAACAATTCCCAAGATAAAATTGCTCATTCAGTTCATGGTCTTATGTGGTACATTGATGTATGCAAATTGGCTACCACGTTCACTTATAGATACACAATCACTGCACATTGCAGTAAATCCTATGAAGTACTTTGAGGCAACCTGCTGATGTGACAGGTGCTATACAGGTCCTCACTCTTGTCTTCAAATCCCTCCATTCCTCTGCACCCCCATACCTCTCTGACCTCCTCTCTCCTCACAAAAATGCCCGTTGCCTTTGTTCCACCGGGTCTGGCCTCCTTCTTGTCCCCCGAATCCACCGCTCCACCGTCGGCAGCCGTGCCTTCAGCCACTATGCCCCGAGGCTCTGGAACTCCCTTGCTCACTCCCTTCACCTTGCCCCCTCTCTTCCTATGTTCAGGTCTTGGCTGAAGACCTTTCTTTTCGACTGCGCCTTTGGTCACCTTCTTCCCTCTCCCCCTGACTCGGCCTTGGGATCCATTACTTCGAAGCGCTCTGAGATGCTGTCTGGCGTGGAGGGCGCTATATAAATCCAAGTTGTTGTTGTTGTTATTGAATAATAATAATAATCCTTACATTTGATATAGAGTCTTATCATGTCGTCAATTGTCCCAAAGTGCTTCATGGAATGTACTGTAAAATGAATTGACTATATTTTGTGGGTGAAACATATCAACCAATTGCACACAGCAGTATCCCTCAAACAGTCATTGATTGAGTGACCAAATTATTATTTGAATAATTTTTTTGAGGAATTATTTCCCCCAGAAAAGCAATCCACCAATCGACTAACAACTGGGTTATTTATGGCTAGGTAAACAGAAATGTGTGGAGTAAGAAAACTTGCCTAAGGTTTCTGCCCTGCCTGGGAATCGAACCTGGATCCTCTCGATTGTGAGGCAAGTGCTCTAACCAATACGCTACAGGATTCCACAAACAAGAATGCAAGGATCACTACTGTTTTTTTTAAAACTATTTTCTACAGGGAAACCCTTGTATGTCATTCCGAGCCAGAAGACCTCACTTTCACTGGTGTCTGCTGAGCAAGCTTGTGTACAGCCCAGGGTACTGATACTGACCTTGCACTGAGTCAATTGTTTATATTTGGTTTCAGAAAGAGAATAAGATGCAATGTCTTATGATGGGGTCCCGATGAATTTGCTTTGAACTGCACTCTAAAATCAATACATTTGGTTTAAAATTGTTACAAGTAACCTAATCATATTTGCCAATGCAAGAGGTGATCAGACAATGTGATGTTGAGCCATTAGCACATGTAAAATTTGTCAGGCTAAGTGTTGAATAATACTTACTGAAGGTTTACGTTGGTATTTTCCATTTCTTGTAGAGAGACGAAGAATACTACAGAAGGTATCTGTTTTAATTTTACCTCTTGCAGTATCTGACAATTAGTCCTGGCAAGAAACTTAATAATGATAATAATCCTTGCATTTGTTATAGCGACTTATCAGGCCTTCGAGATGTCTCAAAATGCTTCAAAGAATATATTGTGAAGTGAATTTTGTGGGCGTAACTTAAATCTGACATAAAAATTAATTTATTCCCCAAACATTTCGGAAGTCAGGGTTTACAACATTTTTTTGTGAGAATAAAGGACTAATATGAGCTCAGTTCTGGCATCTAATTAATAGTGCAACTTGGGTATAAGTATAGATACAAGACTTGCTTGTGCTGTAAAAGTACTTCTGCAAGGTGCTTAATGGGCCATTTATTGTCTGTTACATAAGATGATTTATTTCAGTGCTTTCAGATCAACACTAACACCTGACACTTATGCCGCAGCTGTTCCTGAATGCAAATTTCTCATTACTTTGTTCCCACTTGTTAGTTACTTCATTGTTATGGGGGGATTTAAAAAGATTTCAATGTGTTGCTGAAATCAGCATTGCACTTATCTTGCTGTGGAGATCAAAGCAATTGTTCGTATATTTTGTTACAGCGTCGCACAGTGGCCAGAAATCAGCACAACAGAACAACTTTGACTAATTAAGGGGCTGAATATTTGTGTGACCTGGAATAGGAACATAAGATTGTAGACTTTTTTGGTGCATCCCAGTAAATACATTGATATTCCAAGAAATTAATTTAATACAGGACTTGCAATATGTGTCAGATGTCAGCCTGGCTCAGTTGGGAGCACTCTCACCTCAAAGTCAGAAGGTTGTTAGTTCAAGCCCTATGTCAGAATTTTGAGCTCAGTCTCAGGGAGCTCTGCAGTGTCAGAGGTGCATGCCTTTGGATCAGATGTTAATCCCAGGCCCTGACTGCTTGTTCGGGTGGATGTTAAATATCCAAAGCATTGTTTGAAATGGGAAGAGAGTTTCTCCCAGTGTCCTGAATAACAATTCCCCAGATACAATTCATTATTCACTTCATGGTTGCATGTTACAATGCCTTGGGACGTCCTCCCGACGTGAAAGGCGCTATATAAATGGAATCTTGTTGTTGTTGTTGTTGTTGTAAGACATAGCCATGCACAAATTAGGTGTCTCGTTTGCCTATAAATAAGCTAATACACTTTATAACAAATCCTGTGAAGCACTTGGAGATATTTCAACAACATGATAGGGCACTATATGAAATGCAACTATTATTCGTGTTATTGAAGCAACTTAGAGGTTGTTTTGGATCTCATAGTTAGGACATTCAAGACCGCTTTACAAGATGCGGTCGAGTATATCTATACACTAATGTTGGGGAATATTTGTACACAAAGGTGTAATGGAGTATGTGTATACGGGAATGCTGAATGCAGGATCAATAAATCCTCTCCCATAAAGAGATATTCTGCTACTTTCCTTTTCCTGTATTTCTTATCCTTTCTTCTTCACTTCACGACAAAATTGGTGTGGAAGAAGAAGGCCCTTTAGCCCATCTGATCTCATCCCTCCAGAACACACCCCCTCCCATTTGCCCATCACTGATCCAAGCTGATTTTTATCCTGGCCTCTGCCACCTTTCCTATCAACTTGTTCCAGTCAAGTTGTTATTTAGATTGTGCATAGACTTTTGATTCTTTGGCCATATCTTGTGGCACACCAGTCCTTGCCAGTCTTCACTGGCTCCCTATCACAAAATGAATCAATTTCAAGATCCTCTCACTCGTCTACAAATCCCTTCATGCCCTGGCTCCCCATTACACTTCTGACCTACTTACTCCAAGCTTCATTACCCACTGCCTCCACTCGGCTGGTTCTGACCTCCTGCTTGTCCCTTGTCCCTTCCGCTCCACCATCGGCAGCCACACTTTCAACCACTACACCCCGAAGCTTTGGAACTATGTCCCCCAATCCCTCTGCCTCGCCCCCTCCTTCACCTCTTTTAGATCACAACTGAAGACCTTCTTCTTCAACAGTGCTTACGGTCACCACCTCAATCCCTCCCACTCAGCATTAGGCTCTGCCACTGTTAAGCGCTTAGAGACGCTGCCCCACGTGTAGGGCGCTAATTAAATGCTAGTTGTTGTCACACTTGACATCTCTTTCTCCTTCTTGACTGAAAAATTCTGAAAGATTAAGAGCAGTAAAGTACCATTATTCTGCTCTAGGAATATACACCGGTCATAAGTAGATGGCAAAATAAATCAGTACAACTGCATTGCATGCTGTTTGCAGAGGCAGACTTGTACTCCTTGTTGCCCATCAAGGTTGTTGTGTTCTGTTACGAGCAGTACTCCTGACATGAATTGATTTTCTGCACTTGTTAACACATTTTACACAAGAATCTTATGCTCAAAATCACCCAACGATCTGCAGCAGAACTTACCATTCTGAAGGAGTGGGGTTCACAGTCAATTCCCTGCGAATGCTTGAATGATCAACCTATTACATCAGTGCTACTATTGGGAAGAAGGTTGCCTCATGGCAGATTTTGAAAACAGTAAGTTCATTCTACTAGAACATTATGAAACTTCCGCAAATAGATAATACATCTATGACTATTCATGACCATAGTAAACTCCCTAAATTTCTGGGACAATGGGCAGACACAAAAAATAAATTTAACAGAATCACAGAAATATCATTTAAATTCATACCGCTTTTAGAGCAAGGTGTGCATTCAATCCCTCTGCTCTTCAATCACATCTACTTCCCTCGTGAAACCCATAATTGACTCTACCTCCACCACCTTATTCAGCAAGGTATTCCACATCCCAACAACTATCTGAGTGAAAACATTTTGCCTAATCTCTCCTTTTGTTCTTCTTCTGACAATCTTATAACTATGGCCCATAGTCACTGACTCCCCAACTAGTTGAAATAGTTTCTCCCTACTTACCCTGTCATCATCATAATAATAACAATATTATATTTAATATACCACCTTTCATGTCGGGAGGACGTCTCAAAGTCTTTACTGTACTGTGCAGTTACTGTGTTGTAAGCAACTCTTGTAGGGTGGTAATTTTCAAAATATGCTGTTAAAAAATCAAATCAAAACAAATCAAACCCAATGCCCTTGAAAAGTGCTGAAGCAAAAGATTTTTTTTGTTGAAAACAGTAAGACAGTAAAACAGTAAGTTTTATTTAAAACAGTAAGTTTTATTGAAGACAATCCCACTTTTTTACTGAATTCAATGATACCTAGGAAACACATCCCTTATTCCCACCCACCTCCTTGCCACATTTTATACATCTGCTCTGATTTTCATGTGGTACTTTATTTCTCAGAAACATACAGTATCATTGCCATCACACACAACATCAGTAGCATATGAGTGGGTCTGTTATCTTCCTTTTGTTTGCACTAAGTGTTTTGGGACTACATTACAAGCTGGGTCTTTTGTAGCCATTTTAAAGACCTTTAAATGCTCGAGGCCAAAGTTGTCTAAAGTAATCTTCCTTGCATTTAATATACAAAATTAAATTTGTAAAGTGCCTTTCATGTCGGGAGGACATCCCACAGCGCTGAACAGTCAGGGATTAGGACCAGAGCTGAGGATGGTGGAGGGCAGAGAAGTTAGGAGGGTGGCCAAAATATAATGCCTTGTCACATCTAAATACCTGTAAAGAATAGGGACTGTATATTTGTAGGCAAACTCAGCAGCCAATTTTCGCACAACAATGTCCCACAGATCAAGTAAAAGTTCACGTTTTTTTATTGGAAGCATTGTTGCCGAAGAAACTCTCTTTACAAGTAGTGCCAGTGGTCAGTTTAGAATCTGAAGGACCAGACCACTGACCACTCCCCCAGCACTGTACTGGAGTGTTAATCTGGACTTTAAACTCAATGTCTTGAGGTGGTTCTTGAACCCACAACCTTTTCACTTTCTTCACAGAAGCACAAGGTTGACATCTGTTAAATACCTCAGATTTCACCCACAAAAATACACACTTCATTTTACAGTATATCCTGTGAAGCTCTTTGAGACACCTTGTCAACATGATAAGGCCCTATTTCAAATACAAAGATTATTAAGGATGTTAGATATTATTAGGATTTTATGATGAACACTGGCATTTGAAAGCACAGGAATACTATCTAATTGGATGCTGATGTGTTGTGAACTACAAACTATGAACGCTAAACGTTTTGTGACATCAATCATTACCTGCCATAGAGTAAGACAGTTTCAGTTTCCATTTAGATGAATACCAATTGACCCTTTCTCTAAAGTAGCATTTTGCAGCTAATAATAATAATAATCCTTGTATTTGATATAGCGCTTTTCACTTCGGGAGGACGTCCCAAAGCGTTTCACAGAACACACTTTAAAGTGAATTGACTGTATATTTGTGGGCGAACGCGGCAGCCAATTGCACACAGCAATGTCCCACAAACAGTTGTAGATTGAAAATGACCAACTTATTATTGTTTTTGGTTTTGGAGGGATTATTATTAGGCTCTGTGTGGAGTAAGGAAACTTGCCCAAGGTTTCGCCCTGACCTGCCTGGAATTGAACTCAGGTCTCTCGCTTGCAAAGCGAGTGCTCTAACCACTGAGCTACAGGACTCCACAGTTTGGAAACAATGCACAGTTTCCATACTCATCTACAATACACTGCTGCTTGCCACTCATGGAATAATGCAATCGACCTGTTCTAGAAACATCAAAACCTTTCCGCTAAATTACACCATCTCTATATGTGTAACTACTTACCATGGAGTTGATGCTCTTTGAACTGAGTTGAAGTATTTTTTTGCAAAAATCATCTTCCTTATTCAATGTGAAGGTGCTTGTGCATGTTCAGACTCAAATGTGCTTTCAATTCATTTGGAGTAGGAATCGTAGCAAGACATTAAAGCAATAGATGAGACATATTTTGGCAAGTGGTCTTTTGTAGTGAAACCCCTTGGATATTCAGTGCAATCTGACCAGAATTATCAGCAGGTTTCAAGATAAAATGTATTTTGTAGTGATCCAGCATATTTATAATGGGCGTACACACAGAAGTCACTGGGAAAACATAGCAGTTCAGGCAGCATCCATGGGGAAGGAAATATGAGTTAGCATTTCAGGTCTATAACTTTTCGTCATAGACCTGAAATGTTAACTCATTTTCTTCTCTCCATGGATGCTGCTTGACCTGCTGTGTGATCCCAGCGGCTTCTGTGATAATACCAGATTTCCAGCATCTGCAGTACTTTGCCTTTTGTTTATCAAGGGCTTATTGGATGTGTACCCGTTGTAGTGGATATCCAGTGTCTATTTGTTCTGACTACACTGTTTCTATCTGGATTGCCAATGTGCTGGGTACATAGAGCTCATCATCGTGAGTGCATTGGATTTTTACCTGAATAAGTAATGTTATATCCAGCTGAAATTCCAAATGCAAGATCCCTGGTTCCACGGAGATGTTTAGGTAATAATAATAATCCTTGCATTTGATATAGCGCTTTTCACGTCTTCTAGACGTCCCAAAGTGCTTGCTCAGGGTAGCTGCTCAACACTGGCATAATCACCAGTAATGATCCTCAAATTGCTTAATTTCCATAATCAGCAATGACTGAACTTTCAATAAAGTGGAAATTCATACTAATAATCTCTTTGGATGTATCAGTTAATGGTCATTTTCAGACATTCTGAGAATGATCAAAGAATAATTACTGTTTAAGCCTATTGTCCTATAGCTCAGTGGTTAGAGCACTCGCCTCGCAAGTGAGAGACCTGAGTTCGATTCGCAACAGGGGCAAGTTTCCTTACTCCGCACGCCTGATAATAATCTTTCAAGATAAAAACAATAATTATTTGGTCACTTAATCCAAGACTGTTTGTTTGTGCTGTGCACAATTGGCTGCCACATTTGGCCCACAAAATATACAATCAATTCACTTTACAGTATATTCTGTGAAGTGCTTTGAGACGTCTCGAAGACATGATAAGGTGCTATACCAAATTCAAGGAATATTATTATCAAGCTGCCCAATGTTTTGGCCTCAACTACCCTTGCAGGAACCCAATTCGACTTGATGATCACCTTTTTTTTCACAGAAATACCTATTGGTGTCTCTCCTGAAATTGCCTTTCACAGTATTAAACTGTGAATTTACAGCTCTGGTTCAAGTGTATTTTGTTAATCCTAACCAAATCAAGGTGATAATATCATGAGTGAAGACTGAACTACTAATTTGTACTAATTTCACTTGGCAGCAGTTCTGTTCTAGTCTAACCATGCTGTAGGATGATTTAGTCTTGGATGTCTAATACAATACAAGAAAATATGCAATTGTGTGAAACTTTGTATCCAACTCTGATACTCCTTTATGTTCTTACATCAATGCTTCCTTTCATAACTCAGAGTAAAGCAGTGTAAAATTGTCACCTAGAGTAATAAAACATGTCGTCTTTATTCAAGCTGCAGAATATTATCAGCTGAGTTTTCTCTCATTATCACATTTGTACGTAACCTGATCTTTCTGCACATGGATAGTACTGTTCAGGGGATATACATACACACTGAAATGTGTTTGTCTGAACCTGAGAGACTGGACCTGTAATTTACTTGTCCAGATTAAATAAACAACTAAAAGGTATCAGATGGAGTGCTGTTTTAGAACGCATCCTTTGCATTGTAAATTCAATCAGCTGAAATTTTTGTTCAGATTAGTTTAACTTAAGTAGACATCAATGAAGCACATGTATGAAGAACCTCAAATAATTAAATGTATACCCAATATTTGGATCAGATTATAGAATCATAGAATATTACACCACAGAAGGAAGCTATTCGACCCATTGTGCCTGTGCCGGCTCTTTGGAAGAGCTACCCAACTAGATTCACTAGCTCTATTCTTTCCCCATACTCCTGCATTTTTTTCCTTTTCAAGTACCTATTTAATTCCTATCTAATTCCCTTTTGGACGTTGTTACTGAATCTGTTTCCACCACCAGTGCCTTCCAGACCGTAACAGCCCTCTGTGTAAAACAAAATTCTCCTCGTCTGCCCTCTGGTTCATTTGCCAAATAACTTAAATCTATGGTTACTGAGCCACTGGCCAGTGAAACTGTTTCTCCCTATCTACTCTAGCAAAAACCCACATAATTTTGAACACCTCTATTAAATTGCCCCTTAAACTTCTCTACTCTAAGAAGAACAATCCCAGATGGGATAGACTCCGAAATTCTCAACGAAATGCAAGAGGGAATAGGCGAGACTCTTATTAATACTTTTAGAAGCTCTGCAAATATTTAAGCTAAACCTGAGTAATGGGCAGCAAATTTAATGCGATTATTGAAAACTTTAATTAGACATGAAATTGCAAGCGAGTAAGCCTACATCTAGAGCAAGGAAAATGCTTGGGAAGATTATTAAACATACAGTGACTAAAAGGAGTTGGCAACATGTATTTACAAGCAATGCCTCTACAGGAAAAAGACATATACAGTATACTAAAATTACTTAAGGAAGTAACTAAACTGGTGGATGAGGGCTATTCAGTGGATAAAATGTCCTTGGAATTTCAGAAGATATTTGATAAAATTCTACACTTGGGTCTTTTATGCTCAGTTTATATTTTATGGTAATAGACAAAGCAAATCATGCCTACTTGCTGCAAGAAGTCTAATATAAATTTGGTGTTAGATATATCTTGAAGCTTTTTTTTACTATAACCTATAACTATGTATTGTAAGCAAATTCATGTTACTGCCTTATAAATGCATTTAATTCAAATGGATTTGACATCCAATGGATAAACTAAAAATAATAAAGCAACAATTTAAATGTAATTGAAGACTGCTCATGCAACTAGTTCTTCAGTTAAACCGAATAGGTTAACACTGGTTTGCAGATATCTATGTAGGCACTTAATGCATGACATGTGTTTTCAGTCAACCCATGCTCAGAGTGACCCATAGCCTTTGGTCAGAGCTTTTGCAAGATGGAAATGTATATAAAAATCCTGCTCCCTGTACCAAATTGTCTACTGCTGGAAATAATGTTGCTTTGCTTCCAGCAGTATAAACCAAGCATTAAAGGTCAAAGAACACAGAATTGATGACAAATTAAGTATCTGGATTGAAATCTGCTGTAGTACTAGGAAGCTAAACAGAGAGACAAATGGGAAAGGGGAAGGAATCTGTTCTGAATACCCTGCCATTCATACTATTTACAAATGACGTCAAGGAAAGCATTTCTGGTAACATTTGTTGTTATGAGTCCATGCTATGTGACAGTTGACTTATACAAGAAAGACAAATAGCAAGACCAATTATGCCAATGGACTTAGAAGTGACAGCTGGATTTTAAAGTAGATTAATTGTAATGTAATGCATATCGGAATTGGAAGCCATAAATGTACACATAATGAAGGAGTATCCATTAGCAGAGGTGTGATTATTGATCTTGCACTGAACATTTCATGTCAATGTGAAGCTATTAGGAACAGAGTTAATCAAATCCTAGGTTATTGTTTCAAGGCATTTAGCTAAAAATTCAAAATATAAAAGTATACCATTGCTAGGTCACTGTTCAGGTTAAATTTAGAGTGTTTTAGGCAAATTTGATCAACCGACTTTCATAGATGTTCATATGAAATCAAAGGCTTGAAATTTCACCTCGTCTTAGTTTGTATGACCATTTTGTTGACGCTACCAACTGAGTCAGTTGTCAGTCTCTTCCCTCTGAGTCAGATTTTTGAAGGTTTAAAGCTCCACTTCAGGAATTTGAATTCATAGTCTAGGTTAATACTCAAATGCAGTGTGGGGGCGTGCTGTATTGTAGAAGGCACCGCCCTTCAGATGAGAAGTTAAACTGAAGTTCCACGTGCCTGTTTAGATGGACATTAAAGATTCTATCACACTAATCAAAAAAAAGGGTTCTGGGCAATGATTCCCTGAGTAAATTTGGTCTTTTATGACTGTTTGTTAGACACCGGTGTGTAAAACTTAGTTGCCACATTCCTCAAAAGATACACTTAAGATTGAACAAAACTTGCACAAAATTGTTTTACTTGAGTCTTTATTTGGAGTTGGAACTTTGCAAAAGGGGCTTCCAAATCAAACCAGAATTGAAGTAGTATTAGGAGAGCGAGAAGAGACAAGTGACTGATTCTGGGACACATTCTGAGGAGTAGCTTGTAAAACTGAACTAATTTTATTTGCATAAAAGTTTAAGAAGGGGGCAAGTTTTACTTTCTTAAAGTACTGAGAACCATAGATGCCATGAATGTTAACAGATTATCATATCCCAAACCAATCCAGGATTGTATTAAGGACATTAAAATAGTTTTTAATGACAAAATAAAAACCCGAGTATGAATTGGTGAAAATTGATTAAAAAAAGACTTTAATGGTAATTAATAATGTACGTGTGAAAATGGACAAATAGGGTGAACATGTAATATGAAGATTGTCACAATGCCAAACATTGTGATTCAAAAGAAGTTTAATTATCAACTTATTTTGGATGTGAACCCCACCACCACTGAAACAATGGTTTAGCTCAAAGCCAGACTAATTGGTGACCTCTGACATTGTTTCGCCCACAAAACATACAGTCAATTCACGTTACAGTATATTCTGTGAAGCGCTTTGAGACTTCTCAAAGACAATATAAGGCACTATATCAAATGCAAGGATTATTATTATAGGATTATTATTGTTGTTGCTGCCTGTGGAGAGAACTTTTACAGGGTACTGGCCTAACCCTTATCACCAGCGCCTACAGTGCAGACTCACTGTAACTTCACTATTTCCAATTCACAGAGAAATGTCTATGTACAGGTGGGATGCATGGAACACTCAGTTTGGTTTGGATACTCATAAAAATGGTGATGAGTTTCCATGTACATCAGACACTGAGCTGACCAAAATGAAACTTTAAAAAATACCCCTAGTTTAGCCTGCTCACCTCCCACAGCTTTTCGTATAAAAATAGCCAAGGTCTGGTTCATTAGGTGGCTGTTTGTGATAATTTCTGATTTGCTGTGCAGACACAAAGCAGAAAGTGATACCGGCTGTGATCTAATAAGCTAGAAGTCAGGCATCTTAGCTTCCCACACTAAAAAAAAAGTTGACTTCTAGGTCATGAGGTTGCCACCGGTGTCATTTCCTACTTTGCACTTGCACATGTGGAGAAAGCAGGAAATGATGGTGCAGTGACCCAATGACCTGGAAGACAATATTTTTTTCTGTCAAGGTGGGAAGCAGCAGGTGCCCTCCCTACCCACCAGTCAGTTGCATGTATTCATAGTAAAACTCACTATTTTGTGTCTCTATCAGGTGGGATTTTGTGGTTCCCACACAGTGTGTTATAACATGGCTGCACTACATTGCATTTTTACGCTGGTAATGTGAAGCTTATGCCTGATGAACCTGGGCATTAGGTAATACCTTTGCAAAACTTTCACGTAGATATTAGAGCGGAAGTGGAAGTGTGTCTGATTGGATCAAATGGTGTTTTATTCAAATGCTATTTTAATTTCTTCTCTTAATGGTATAAGTGCAACAACAACAACAAAGCATGTCGGAAAGATGTCCCAGGGTGCTGGACATTCAGGGATTTTGGACCCGAGTTGGGAGTTGGAGTCAGAAGGGGAGGGCAGGGACTGGGGATGGGAGGACGACTGAAAGCACGATTGAAGAAGCACGTCTTCAGACAAGACTTGAAGGAGGCAAGAAAAGGGGTGAGGAGGAGGGATTGCTGGATAGAGTTCCAGAGTGTGAGGGCAGAGATGCTGAACGTCTGACCATCAATGGTGGAGTGGGAAGTGCGGGGGACCTGAAACAGGCCGGTGTCGCCGAGTTGAGAGAGCAGACAGGCTGACATGGGGTTATGAGGTCGGAGAGGTAGGGGGGAGCAAGACCGTGGAGGGCCTTAAGGGTAAAAATGAAATTTTTGTACTCGAATCTCTGAGGAATCGGCAGCCAGTGAAGCCGGGCAAGAACGGGGGTGATAGGTTCCTGGAGCCCGCTGCAGGAGAGGACATGAACTGCAAAGTTCTGAAAAATCTGCAGCTGGTAGAGGGTAAAGTTGGGAAGTCCAGTGAGCAGGCAGTTACCGTAGTCAAGCCGAAACATAATGAAAGCGTGGATCAAGGTCTCGGTGGCCTGTGGTGAGAGGCAGTGGCGGAGGCGGGCAATGTTGTGGATGTTTGGAAAGGTGGAACGGGTCACGACACAAATGTGGAGTTTGAAGGATAGCTGAGGGTCGAAAAGAACACCGAGGTTTCGGATTAGCTCTGTGAGGTGAAGAGTGCAGCCTTGAATGGTGACAGTTTCAGCGGCTGAGGTGTTAGCAGCATTTCAGAGCAGAATAATGTTCCAATTACTCACACCACAAGGATAAATGTCATTCAAAATCAGCATTCGTAAGCGATTTGGTTGCACTGAGAACCATTATGAAGCGCTTATGTTATTGAAAGAAACACCAAAATGAGAGTATGAAGCATTGTTGGTTGATAGCTCTTAACCTAGAGGTAAGGGTATTTCAAAGAAAACTGATTATCTTGACGTATTTCTCTTTCAATATCCAAATTTAGCCCAAAAATTATATTTTGTTTACAATGGTCAACTTTATCTCATTGTTGTTTGTGGCACATCGATGCGAAAATTAATTGTCACATTTGCTTCCATAATAACATTCACTTCATTTCTAATTTATCTCACTCTGTAACATGCTTTGAGACATTTATTTTATGTGAAAACTGTGTATAAATATGGTTGGGTGGGTTACTTCCCTAAAAATATTTCCAACAATTGAATGTTTTTTTAAATGGTTGGGTTACTTCCCTAAAAATATTTCCAACAATTGAATGTTTTTTTAAATGTATGTATGTGCTAAGCAACTATTGGGAGAATGGTTCATTCCAATTTGCTATTTTAGTGACAGTGGTGTGTGTCACTCCATGATGCCTGATAAGAATAGAATTGAAGCATTTAAAATTGCAAGGTACTGGCTGATTGGTGAAGTGGGGTGGTACATTGGTTTTCATCTATATTCTGGGATTGAACGCTGCCAAGACTGATTGAAAGAAAATAGCATGACTCTGGTGGCTTTAACAGTCCTGAATTAAAAGATCTTGGGTAGTCTGAGCTCAGTTCCCAGGGGGATTGTGCTCACAATACAAAAATATCCTGATTGCAGAAGGAGGGAGGAATAACAAGTGTGAGCAATGGAAAACATTGTACTTATTCAGTAGGTGGTGCACTTCTATGGTTGGGAGCAGCTTATATAATAATAATAATAATAATCCTTGCATTTGATATCGCGCTTTTCAAGTCGGGAGGACATCCCAAAGCGCTTCACAGAACACAGCCAATTGCGCACAGCAATGTCCCACAAACAGTCGTAGATTGAAAATGACCCATTTATTATTGTTTTTTTTTTGGAGGGATTATTATTAGGCGTGTGGAGTAAGGAAACTTGCCCAAGGTTTCGCCCTGTCTTCTCAATATAATGAGAAGAGAGAGAGAGCTTTAAAAGAGAGCTTTTGACTGCTTCACTCCATCGTCTCCCCGGGAGTACTCAATGCTGACAATGATAAATGTTACAAAAAATATTTTGTTCTCTAACACTAATATTCTTTACCTTGATGGACACAAAAATAAGCAACAATTTCCATTTACTTATATGGTGCCCATTCATGTGAGATGAATGCCTGAAGTGAAAATCACTATATAAAATGCAAGGATTATTATTATCCTTGCTATCTACTTTGATTCCACAGTTCTGGTCAATTTAGTGTCATTTGCAAGTGTAACTATTTTGAACTGGTGTGTGAATCCCAGTTATGAATTGATACAGGAGGATTCCTGTACAGAGCTCTGAGGCACTCACCGAGTGCCTTCCCCATTTTGACCTAGTTTCCCATACGACTGCACTCTGCTTTCTTCCTTTGAACCTATTTCAAATCCATGTTCATTTCGCACTCTTGATAACAAGTGACATCAGTTTGTAAAGGAATCTTTTATGTGGTTCTTATTGTAACAGCTTTTGAAAGTCAAGGTAGTCTACATCAGATGGCTTTCCATAATAAATTTGGGGAAATTATTAATCACCTACGAATAAAATTATGAAAAATCTATGAAAAAGATTTACCCATTCTGAATATGTGCTGGCTATCATTTATTAGATTATTTTAACACAGGTGATATTTCATTTTCGTTCAGATAATTGACTCCATCACTTTTCTTGTTATTGAGGTCAGGCTAATGGTTCTGTAGTTGATTCACAGGTCTGTTGTACACTATGATGGATGGCTCAAGCAAGTTAGAGATACATTAATTGCTTTGATTTACTAAATGCACAAATAAACCCTAGATCAGTGAAAGCACCTAAGCAGACCCATTCTGATAGTCTATGATAGTCGTACATAAATTAGTTAGTTAGGGCACTCTCAACCCAGTTCTAACTGGGCTTGACCACTGAAGAATTATCAAGTATTCAGCTCAAATTTATACTAAATTGGCAGTTTTTCTCCGAGAAGCCAGAAACAGTTGATACAGTGGTTGGGAGAGGAGGTCCATAAAGTTCAGCTCACTCTCTATAATGGGGTACGAGCGGGAGCAGTCACTAGTCAGCACTTACATTTCTGCGATCTAATACCCTACCCCATGTGGAGAGAGCGCTACATAAATGCAACTTGTTGTTGGGGACCCCACCCTCAGCTCGGCTGCAAACCTTAGACGATCCAGTACCTTGGCACGTCCTCCCAATGTGAGAGGTGCAATATAAATGTAAATTTGTACTGTTGTGATCCCACAACTGGTGAGTCCACTGCTCATGAACACAGAACACCAAGCAATTTAGAAATGCGACAACTGGATTTTAATAGCTATTTGATTTACGGCAATGAATTTTGGGTGGCGCAATGTCGGGATTTGGGATTTTTAGGTCAGAAAATGTCACAGTCCTCAGGCCAATTACGTTATAATGAACCTTTATTATAAGGATGTGTATTAGTGTAAAGGGATTGAAAGTGATTGGAGGGGTCATGTGCCACTCTCCCCACACTGACTCCACCACTATCACAGTGTGTTAACTGCACAAGGCACTTTAACTCACAAGCCCTTTGCTGGACTAATCCCGACAATTTCTCAACTACAGGCACAGAAAGCATCTGTTGACATGATGTGCTATATCTGACTGCCTCACTTTCTTTGAAGTAGAAGTTTAGGATAAATAGTTTATGCATGGTCCACAGACAGCATGAAGTACAATAATGTTTCTTTCAGGAATACTTAATTTTATTGACAAATTCCTGCCAAATCACATGGGATAGTAGTTTTATTTATTTACTTACAGTTTTGTGGTTGAACTGGGTATTCTCAGTAGGATCTAACAAAGTTGTGTTTTTGTGAAAACTGGCAGAAATTGATTGGATATGGCTTAGTTCCATTCTTTATGTAATCATTTTAATATGTTTTAAAATCAACATTTTGTCTTTTTTTAATGTAGCTTTTTGATTGAGAACAGCAGGTTTGGAAGGAGTGTACTTGCTGTTTCAAACTTATTTAACCTTTGTTCTCGCAAAATGAATGCATTTTGGAACCTGATGGATGGTTTTGTATATTCTCAGGTCTCATTTTTGTTTGTTCTCAATATTTGTGACCCAAATAATCATACATATTTTCAGTTAGTAACTCTGCCCTGCAGAAACATGTAGAAAAAAACTTAAAGAATTGAATGGAATCTTTTGGTTTACTTTATCCCATAGGGAATTTTATATACCTTAATAATGCAAATTAAAAATAAAAATATTAAACTCTTACATTTTGCTTGCTCCACTTGATATGAACAATTATATATATATATAGAAGAGATGTCTCAAAGACGTGATAAGGCATTATATCTAATGCAAGAATTATTATTATTAATAAGAGGATTATTATTATTGAAGGAGGCAAGGCAGCGAGGGATTATAGCAGGATACTATTATATGTATATTCACTCTTGTTCAATGCAACAATACTCACAAAAGTATTCACAGCACTGTAAGGATTAAAACTGTTTATCTTCAAACTGAAGAAAAATTTTCTTCTAGTCTTGTCAAACTGACTAAATTTTGATTTGCAGTCCACTGGTTCGCTTAACCCCAGACAATGATCGATGTCTTGTTCCACGTCTAGGACTCTGTTTCTCAAATGCAGACAGATTGGTGTTCTGTGTCATTTCTGTCTGGTTCATGTAACTGTACTAGAAGATTAAGATAAATGGTTTGTTGTTCATGTGGTGCCACAGATCCTTGTAACTTTTAGTAGGAAAATCTAGATATCACAGTGACATTTCCTAATGCAGTTCAGTAATGCGATGTTTAACTAGTGAAGTTCATCAAGTTGACATGGGATCTCTTGTAGTGCCGTGTTTTAACAGTTGATCGATGGCGGTGATAAACTTCAAAGCAGAGATGGGTAAATTGTCTGAAATATATTGTGTGAAATTGCAATTGCAATGGATTGCTTGTCTATCTTTGAGAAGGATTCTTAGTAATATTGCAAGATGAACAATCTGTGCTTAAGTTTGTGCTTATCATTTTGGTTCCAGCTTATGAGTTCAGGATAAGTGTGCAGATAAAACCAGAGGAAAAATGAACTTCTACTTCCTCAAAGACTTACCTTACCAAATGTGCAAAGGAAGTGATGGCATATAGCTTGTTTCCTTATTTCAGCAAGGGGAATAGCACCTATCATCCTTCACATAATCTAGATCAAATGATAAATTTTGCTTGGTGATTTTAGTTTCTATACATTACTCACATTTTAAGTTTTGCTAATATTGTAAAACACTAGTTGTATGTTGTGGTAGTTCTAAAGTTACTAAAATTGGAATCAATGATACTGTGTGTATAATCTAGTTGTTTTTTTTGTATCTATTGTATTACAGATTACTATTTTATCAGTATGCACTTGTGAGCTCCAGATTACTGCGAGGTAACCATTTGATGTCACTTTTGCTGGTTGATGTTCAAACAAGTTGTTCTTTTCATCAATATCAAAGTGTTTACATATTCTAGTGGATATACTATCTCTACTGTTATGTAGATTCAAATACTCTGATGGTTCTAGTGCTGGACATATCTTTTACTGTTTCTGGTGCTTCGTGGGTCACTTGGCATTTTGGATCAATGGTGGTCATGCTTTCAGCCACTACACCACGAAAATCTGAAACACTCTCCCTCAATCCCTCCTCCTTGCCCACTCCTTTCCCATCTTCAGGTTGCGCCTGAAGACCTTCCTCTCCTACCGTGATTACAGTAATCTTCCCCCACCCCGAGGCTCGGTGTTGTGCTCCACCACTGTCAAGCGCTCTGGGACGCTACCCTGCCTGAGGAGTGCTATATAAATGCAATTTTTTGTTCTTCAAAATCTTATATTCATAATAACAGGTAGAAATAGCTTGAGCTTGTGCGAATATTAATAGAGGTTCTCCTTTGGCTCTCAGATTCCCATTAGTCAACCAGCTGTAGCTTTGATTCATATCTTTTTCATTCATATCCTTTGGAAACTGACAGCTGTATAGAACGTTAGTCAGACCCTATCTGTAGAATTATGTTCAGTTTTGGACATCGCTCCTCAGGAAATATATATAGGCCCTGGAGTGGGTGCAGCCCAGTTTCACCAGAATGTTACCAGGCCTAAAAGGGTTAAGTTACGAAGAAAGGCTGCGTAAACTTGGATTGTATTCCCTTGAGTTTAGAAGGTTGAGGGGTGATTTGATTGAGGTATTTAAGATAACAAAGAGATTCGATAGGGTAGATACAGAGAAGCTATTTCCTTTGGTGGGGAATCCAAAACAAGGGGGCATAATCTTAAAATTAGGACCAAGCCATTTAAGAGTGAAATCAGGAAGCATTTGTTCACTGAAAGGGTGGTAGAAATCTGTAATTCTCACCCCAAAAGGCTGAGGTTTCTGGATGCATCCATACCTTCAAGAATGAGGTTGATAGATTTTTGGCGTATTAAAGGATGTGGGGAGAAAGCGGAAAATTGTAATTGAACGGATTAGTTGAGGCCCAGATCAGCCATGATCTAATTAAATGGTGAAACAGGCTTGAAGGGCTGAATGGCCTACTCCTGTTCCTATGAAACTGACCTTGCATGATTTTCTTCTCCCATTCATGTTTCCTGGGGATATAATTTTCTTTTTAAGGATAATTTTCATTCCATGTGCCATTTATGATGGTTCAGTTGAGCTACGTTCTATTTCTCTGTAATAGATTTCATATTCTTACTTGATCTTGATTGCTGCTGCTTTTTAATATCATTCATGTCATATCTGTTGTGGGATATTGCTGTGTGAAAATTGACTTTTGCATTCCCCTATAAAATACACAATAGCTACATGTTACAATAAAATCCTGTGGAGCGCTTTGAGGCATTTCAGTGATGTGATAAGCCACTATATCAAATGGAAGCTTTATTTTGTGACTAAACAGTAACTTTTTTGGTTGTGATCCTGCTTCTGGCAGAGTTGTAAAACAAAATTCTTAGGGATGAATTTTTCCATATAGCAATGAGGACAAGTGCCCTTATCATACTGCATTGCTTGAGAAACAAGCTGAAAGACTTTGTCAAGCAACTCTGTTATTGTGTATTGTCAAATATTTTTGTAGCGCATCCAGGTGCTGCTTTCATAGTGAGTCAGAACATACACACATAATGTACTCATACAGAATGGTACTGCTGGTAAGATGCAGTGGAGGTAACCTGTACTGGATTAAAACTTTGTCTGTTAATAAATAGGTGTTGAGAATTGTTCAGATATGCTCCCTCCTCCAGGGAGAGAATGCATAGCCTTTTCCAGGACTGGAACCATTTGTATGCATACGTTACATGCGTATGTAGAATGCCCAGCTGACTAGGCCTCAATGAGATTAAATCAATGTAAGGAATGAGAACTGGTTTAAATAGTTAGGTAGAATACTTTCATTTGATCTCTGTTTCCTTGGCTCCAAACCTCAATAAGACAGAAACCTTCTGTCACTGTTGACTGAGGGCCTTCTATAAAGTGAGTTTCACCAGTCTTAATGTGAGTGGATATGAAATCGCAATTCAGCGCTACACATAATTGGACACAAATAGGCAATTCACTGGGAATATAACTCAGAGAACATTTTGTCAACATACTTAATTCTTCCTGCTCTCTCTCTGCTCAGTCCTTCCTATCCTATTCGTTAACAGCTTCAAGATACTTTCTGCATGAAAAAGTGTTGAATAAGTGCAGGTTGCTGTTGCACGAAAAGTGGGTAAAAAAGTATAATAGTTATGTAGGGGTTGTTCTTTTGAACCTGGGTTTAAGGTAAATTATTGGGTGGAGTAGATGCAGCACTATACATTGACCTTTGTCTAGCATCTTTCATGCTGGGAGGGCTTAACACAGCAATCTGTGTACTCAAGCTGCAATGCTGGTTCCCGACTCTGGGTTTCAAAAGCGGAAAGTGTTCCATTCCCAGGCTCAGAAGTCACTTTCTCTGAGAAAAACAAAGGTTCACTGAGCACTAACTAGATACGGTGATGAAACAGTATCATAACCTGTGATAGTGAAGCATGAGCAGTTCCTGTTAACTGAACCATAGGATTGTACTACATTTGTAGACATGTTATTGTACCTCTATTCCACCTCTTGGCAATACAGAATGTTAAGTGCACTTTTCTTAACCAACGTTTTTGATGCATAATTTATTTAAGGACAAGGTCCAGGGTCACTATACTCCATTCAGTCTCCAGAAATACCTTAGTCAATGTGCTGAGAACTACATATTTTAATAATTTGTCATACGGCTGATTTAAATTACTACCACCATCACTCAGAGGCACTGCACATATTGCTGGAAATTAATTAGGTTTTAAAATCAGCGGGTCAGAAGGTTGAACATTGACAGTCTATCTTACATGCATTTTGTGGTTCTGTGACAGTGAAAATGTATTCATGTGGTTGCACTGTGCAGAGTTCAAATGAGTCACAGAGCAAGAAATTTAAACTTGCTCCGTGACATTATTAAAATATATAGAAGATGAACCTGCATCTGCCCCAAGTTTTTAACATTTAATCCACGATAAGACTGAACTCAGTTGCGATCTCCAGCAAAAAGCTTCTGGAGTACATAGTAACCACATAACATCAAGGCAAAGTCATTATCAAAACACTTTCCCACACATACATTATCCTCATTAAATGAAACCAGAACAAATCTCATTTTGATATCATGCTTTATGTTGTACTCAAATGTGAGTGGGATATTTCCAATTTCTGGCAACTTGTTGCCACACTGATGATTAGATTTTCTTTACTATTTAACCAATAAAATACTTTTACATTTGTTTTTCAACCCTTCAAACTTCAGATTTTTTTCAAGTTTCTCCCATCTACCACCTGTATGCTGGGACACTGATTAACCTGTTGTATAATTGAAAACTACCTTTACTCACTATATATAATATATATTTATATTTGGATTTGATATAGCCCCCTTATCACCTTGTTGAGACAGCTCAAAGTGCTTCACAGGATATACTGTGAAGTGAAGTGACTATATATTTTGTGGGCGAACGTGGTAGCCAATTTGCATACTGCAATGTTCCACAAATAGCCATGGACTGAGTGACCAATTTGATTTGGAAATTGCTGGCCAGGACACCGGGAGAATTTCCCTTCTCTTTACAAAGAGTGCTGCAATGGGACTTTTAAAATGAGGGCTTTTGACATGCTAAACAAGAAGAAATTATTTTCACTGCTAAGGGAGTCAGTGACTGAAGGACATATATATAAAATAATCATAGGGAGAGCTTAGGGGATTTTCTTTCACACAGAGAGTTGTTGAAACTTGGAATGGTCTGCCAAGTAAGGTGGTAGAGGCAGAGTCCATTATGGGTTCCAAGAAGGAAGAAGACAAGTTTGTGAAATGTAAAGGTTTCAAGAGGCCAGGGCAGTGGGATTGAAAGAATAGCTTGCTCTGAAAATGGACTCTATGGGCTGATTCCTTCTGTGCTGTAAATTGCTATGATTCCGTATCAGAGTAACCGTTTTTTGCTCACTGGCAATCCACAAGCCAGTTTTCAGTAAAGTGATAATTAGCACAACAGAGATTTACATAACACATCACAGATTGCAATTTTCACCTCACAGGAAAGATAATTTATACTGCATTTAACATTTTATAATAATAAGTTGTTGTAATAATAATCTTTGCATTTGAGTGATTTGTTGAAACCTCTCAAAGCGCTTCATAGGATTTATTATAAAGTGTAGTGACTGTGCATTTGTTAAAGTCTAAATATCGAGAAATAAGATGGGGGATATAGTCAGATACAAGGAAGATTTGGGAAGCAAAATAGGTACAAAATAAATTAATTGTTTTATTGAAGTAGTTTAAGATAAATATTCCAGAAAGAAAGCAACTTGTGACATTTAGGAATTTTCATTGCTGTGCTACTTATGTTGTTTTAGTGTCTCAAGTTATGTACTGAAATATATAAAAAAAACTAGTTGGAACATGGAGACCATAACTTAGCTGGACGTGCTTGCAGTCCTAGGGTGAATATTTACACAGAGTATCACTTTGCTGCATCTGATAAGAAAGCAATTACAACTTGATCAGCAGCAAAACACTTAAGAACCCTTTTGAATCAGACTTGCTCTATTAGTCTGTGAGCTGCCAGCCAGGCACCTTAGATGCTTCTTTCAAAGCAGTTTACTTTTATAATCATCACTGACATTCCAGTTGCTGCAGGAGTCATATTAATATAACCTATGTAATGAAGTCACTTGCAGTGAGCCAGTGAGAAGGAACTATTTGGTAACAATGTGTGAAGTATATACTGGGTGACCAAAAAATTGTGATAACAATTTAAAAGAAAAATATCTGAATTTCTTTAAGACTTTTTGAACACTATAATGGTATCCTGACTTTTTGTTCACCCTGCATAATGTATGCTGTTATTCTGAACCACTCCTCAGATTCAGTTGTTAAATTTAGGTCATTTTATCATAGGCCAAAAAGGACAAACACAGATTTATTGACATAGATGGGGTTGTAACTGGTATTCAAGTTGGCAGAGGCTAATTCAGGATTTGAGAAAGACTTTAACCAACAAATCAGCTGTCCATGATCCAATTGTACAAGCCAAAGTCTTAACAGTTGAGGTGGTCCTCGATGGACAAGCAGCAGGAAGCTTGTCAAACAGTGTTGGGAATGGTTTCAGCCGGTTAGGCTACAATGGTTATGCGAACACACACTCTGGGGTCTCTAAGGGTTGGCTCTTCCCAACCTGTGTTTAATACTTTCTGGTATTAGATGAGCAATATGCATCTATATGAGGGAACAGTACAGTAAACCCTTCATTCCAGACAAAGGGAAATTTCCGTGTAGAGATGGCAAGTGTAGGTGGAACTCTCAGTGGTTTGGAATGAATACCCTTAAACATGCTGATGGGTTTCTGCATGTGTCAGAACCTAGCTGACCTTAAAGAAGTGATCCAACCATCTGTCCATTGGACTGTAAAATTATGAATCATAACATGGGCCTGCCAGTAAGTGAGACACTGTTAGAATTCAATGCAAATTCAGAATAAATCTGGTGTCCAGCAAATTCATGAGATATTTTTCTCCCAACTATTGTGACTCACTTGTGTACAAAGTGCTCCGGGAAGCTAACCCGCATGAAGGGCGCTATATAAATGCAAGTTGTTGTTGGTAAATTAAGGCAGTATAATAAGCCCCTTTTTGAATAAGTCAATTAGCATTGATGTTAACCCATTGCTGGTCACAATTTTCATCCCATTCTGTTGGTCCACAGTGCAGTGGGAGCTGCATTCACAACTGAGGAATGTGGCTTTTTCGATTTTAATTTTAATGAAAAAAATACACTTTATAAAACATTGTAATCTTTGCTATCATACTTCTTGTATTTACAAACCAGTATTCTGCATAATGACATTGCCTCCTTTAGCAAGGAAAAGTATGCACCCCGCCATGTTTCGATGAACATTTGCATTGGGTTAATTTAAAGATTCATAAAAACAGTCCATTATTTGTACTGTCAAGTCCCCTACTTCCTTTCAAGTACGAAAACCATGTATTGATCAAGTCTTCTTATGCACCAAGTGGGTCTTCACTTCAAAATGTAAGTGATATAAATGTTTGAATGTAAAATCATTCAGCTGCAGTTTGATGGAGTTGAGTTTGATTGGTTATTGATCGGGATTCAGGTTAAATCGATATCCTTATTGTTGATGAAACTTGAACTAAATCCATTGGCCTGTACACATCTCTTAACTATCTTGTCTCAACCTCCTGGAGCACCTATTGCTTCATTGTTTTGCTTTTATATGATGTTGAAGCTGTGACTGGAATACAGAATAGACTTCCTGCTTTATTTGTGTTTCTTTCCTACAGTTGAAGTAAGTTGTTACTGGGATCCAGTTCTATGGACAACATTCCACCTCCGGTGGATCATAGGCTACATTCATGTACTCAATCTCCTTTACGCCTTCACACGTATTCACTCATCTCTAAAAGCAACTCCCCTGCATTTTGTGCACAAGTTTCATGTTCTAATATACACTGTTTTATATTTATCTGCATTAAAATCCATTTTAACAACAAATTAGATAGATTTTGGTTAGGAAACAATATCTTGATATAACTTATATAGGACATGACATGTACATCCCTGCCAAGATTGGAAGGTGAACTGGATGGACCTTTTTGCATAGCAAATTTTTATGTTCTATTATTCATTTGCCACTCCTAAAGCCATCTGTGTAATTGGTCCATATCTTTTTGAACGCTGTTTATGTTTCTCATGCCAGGTATCTGGCTATAGTATGGTATAATTAGCAATGTTACAATTAATTAGTCATGAACAGTGTAGATAGCAAATGGCCCAGAACAGACACTTGTGGAACCCATGTAGAAGTCACTGCTGCCACAGTGAAGATTTGCCATTGGCGTTAAATATTGCATCTTATCATGAAACATCTCAAAGCCCTTCACAGAGATTTTCCTATCAAGTGCAGTAACTGTGTATCTGTAAGCAAACAATTTACCATCACCTTCTGTTTCCTAGTTTTATCGATAAGTACATTTTCAGTTAAGTTTCCTAATATTCCAATTGCTTCCAAAAGCTTTAACCTTTTTAAAAAATCTCAGTTGTGGAAATTTATCAAATATCTTCTTCATAATTAAAATGAGTATCACTTGCAAAAACATGTATTTATGTCTTTGTAGAATGTATTCACACAGTGAGTAACTAAATTATTTATTCTGGAGAGGAAATATGACATTGGATGTGATTGTTAATGACCTTACACCACAACTGCAACCTAAACGTAAGGTCTTGAATCTGGTTTCGCACAATAAAACAGCTCAATTAAAATGGCTTGTTCATCCTTAATTAAAATGGCATGTTCATCTTGTGGATTCCACATAGCTAGAGGCGTGTCAGATTTATATAGGAATTCCCTTAGGCAACCACTGAGCATGTTTCATAGAGAAGAGGTAAAAAGATATGGATTTATGTGTACTCAATAAATCAACAGAAGAAATTTCAAATTCTAACTCTGCATTTCAGTTGACGGAGGCGAACACGTACTCCAAAATCATTCCCTCTGGTGTCCCCTGCTGGTTAATACCTGGAAGTTCTTTTATTCAGCTACAACTTTCCACAAAAAGCACAAAGAGCTGAATAGAATAATAATCCTTACATTTTATACAGCGTCTTATCATGTCACCAAGATTTCTTACTTCACAGGATTTACCGTACAGTGTAGAAAATGGGTATTTTGTGGGTGAACACGGCAGCCCATTTCCACACAGCAAAGTCCCTCAAATAACCAGGGAGTAAGTTATTAAATTTATCTGGGGTATCAAATCTAGGGACATTTAGGGATATGCACATAGTTTGGTCATTACTAATTTTGTTTCTTGCACTTATGCATGTGAAGTGAGTCAGCAGTGCTTCCTGTACAAGGTAGCAGTGCTTCCTTCCACTGCCATGTCTGCGCACGAACAACATGCATAGTGAACTGACTACTTGGAAGCCAGACGTTGTCTTGTGCTCCATTTTACTACTGCAATTGAGAAATTAAACACAGACAACATAGCAAGTGATGGAGACAGTATCGTGCAGACCCAGAAATCAAGCTGTTCTTTAACATAGGAAGCTGTCCAGTATTTGCCAGAAGTATGGTCCACGGAATATGCTTGTTTAAAGGTCCTTGAGAAAGACGTTGCCTCCCAGCTTCGCTGTTTCCTCTCCTCCCACTCCCTCCATGAGCCCCTCCAAGCCCACAGCACGGAAACTGCTCTGGTCAAGGTCACAAATGACATCCTGACCATGTGTTACCAGGGCTCTCTCTGCCTCCTCGTCCTCCTCGACCTCTCTGCTGTTTTTGACACTGTGGATCATTCAATCCTCCTCCACCAACTCTCCTCCACCTCAACCTCCAAGGTTCTATCTTTGATTGGTGCACGTCCTATCTTTCGCACCGCCTCCATTTCGTCACGGCAAAAGGCTTCTCCTCCAGCCCCCGCAACGTCTCGTGCACCATTCCTCAGGACCTGTCCTCGGTCCCCTACTCTTCACCCTCTACATGCTTCCCCTTGGTGATATCATCCGCAGACATGAGGTAAATTTCCACATGTATGCGAATGACACTCAACTCTATGTCTATGCCTCCATCCTCAACTCCAGGACTATTAGAGTCCTGACCGACTGCCTGTCCGACATCAAGTCCTGGACGAGGGACAAATTTCTCCAGCTGAACGTCAGCAAGACCGAGGCCCTCCTGATTGGCTTGCGCCTGTGCCTCCGCACCTCAAGCGCTGGCAGCATCAGCCTCCACGGCTGCACAGTCAACCTTGCTAAGCCAGTCAGGAAGCTGGGTATCTTGTTTGACCCTGAACTGTCCTTTCTCCCCCACATCCGCGCCATGACCGGCACTGCCTACCACCTCCGCCGCAACATTGACAGACTCCGCCATTGCCTCACCCCTCAGGCTGCTGAAACCCTCACCCACACATTCATCACATCAAGGCTCGATTATGGAAATTCCCTCCTCTTCGGCCTTCCCAACTCTTCCAATCACAAGCTGCAGATCATCCAAAACTCTGCAGCTCATGTACTCTCACGCACCAGGCTCTGTGACCCCATCACTCCCACCCTCGCCCGACTCTACTGGCTCCCCATCCCTCAGAGGATCGAATTCAAGATCCTCATTCTCACTTTCAAGGCCATCCATGGCCTCGCTCCCTCCTACCTCTCTGACCTGCTGACTCCCTACCAACCTGTCCGCTTCCTCCGTTCAGCAGGCTCCTGCTGCTCCATATCTCCCGCTTGATCCGGTGGCCAAGCTTTCAACCTCTCTGCCCCCACACCCTGGAACTCCATCCCACATTCCTTCACCTCGCTTCCTCCCTTGCCTCCTTCAAGGCTGGTCTGAAGACCCTCCTCTTCGATCATGCCTTCGGGCGCCCTCCCACCTCTCTGCCTTCACTCATCCCTACCCCACCCCTCCCCCAAGCTGGGTCCTGACCCTTGACTGTCCAGCGCCTTGGGACATCCTCCCGACATGAAAGGCGCTCTATAAATGTAATTTTGTTGTTGTTGATGTGAAATGGACCAGTGCTGTAGCGCTCAATAATGGATTTGCTGTAGTTCTATTGGTCTGATGCAGTATTTCTTTCACGATCACCTTGAGAGGTAAGCAGATCTCTGTTTTGACACCATATTTCTAACAGTCTTTGTGTCCTTTTAGTTTACTTGTCTAGTTCATAGTTAATCACTGCAGCTTGGAAGTGATAATATATAATAGTTGGAAGCCTCAGGCACACATAAAGCTCCATGGTGTGGGACCTTCAAGGTGACATTTTATTTTACACTCTGCTGCCTCTCATGGTTACAGTACTTGTTATGGCTTATTTGCCCTGATATACTGCAGAATCAGGAGTTTACAGACAGGCATCAGCCTGCCTGCCATGACTTGGAACTGATGTCTATGGACATGAATGTGTTCTCCCGCTATAAGGCACAGCAGCATGCTCACAAAACTATTTTCCAATGACATTTCACAGAACAGAAGTATAAGCATATTGGTTGTCATGGAGATGTGCACTTCATCTTCAGAGACTAAAAAGGACACTATTTTCAACAACAACAAAATTGCATTTGTATAGCACCTTTCATGTCGGGAGGACGTCCCAAGGTGCTGGACAGTCAATGTTTCGGACCCGAGCTGGGGGTCGGGATTGGGAAGGGTGGAGGGCAGGATGGTGGGGTTTAGGAGGTCGCAGAGGTAGGGAGAGCAAGGCCATGGAGGGCTTTGAAGGTGAAGACCAGGATCTTGAACTGTATTTTCTGTATGGTGGGAAGCCAGTGGAGTCGGGCGAGGATGGGTTGATAGGGTCACGGAGCCTGGTGCAGAAGAGGACATAAGCTGCAGAGTTCTGCATGATCTGCAGCTTGTGGAGGGAAGCGTTGGGGAGGTCGACAAGGAGGGAGCTTCTGTAGTCGAGCCTTGAGGTGACAAACGCGTGTATGAGGGTTTCAGCGGCTTGATAGGTGAGGCAGTGGCGGAGTATAAAAAGTCAACCCAACATTTTATAAGGCAGTTGTCTAAGTCCAATATCTTACTAACTTTATGGTAGGCAGATTGCCATTGATGCCACTTCCTGTGTATTGCAGGAAGTGACGTTAATGGCAATCTTACTCCTAGAAAGTTAGTTGGTCATTTTTTTTATTCTGGGAAGACAGCTAACCAGTTCCAAAGCCAGGTGTTCCAGTCTATGATAATGATCCTTATATTTAATATAGTGACTTAACACATTGTTGAGACGTCTCAAAGTTAATTTTGTTGGCGAAAAGTCTATGATTCTGCGTTCAACCTGGGAACCCATCCCCTTGTTTTATCCTAGGAAATCTCCTCTGCACCACCTCTATTGCCTTGACATCTTTCCTAAAGTTGGGTGACTGATACTGGATATTGTATTTTAACTGCGGTATAACTGAAAGATAGCAGAGGTATTAAAGAGTATAGCAAAAGAGATTTAGCTCAAGTTATAATTCCTAGAGTTGAATTGGTTAAGTGGTGATCCGATGGAAATCTTTAAAAATAATAAACAACGTAGATAGAGAATGAATCTCTTCACCAGAAAAAGGGGGTTGAATCGTAACATTTAAGATAAGAAGCTTAAATATGAATCCAGAAAATATTTTTCAACCATGGCTTGTGAGAGTGTGCAACACACAGGGCTAGAGGCAGATCAGTTGAGTTACTTAAGAGGGTGATAGGTAGGGACATGCGAAGTAAGGATATTAAGGGATTTGGAAGAAAGACGGAGAAATAGGAGTACAAAGATAGAAACCTGCCACGAAGTAATAAAGTGTCAAAGTGGACCTGATGGGTTGGAAGGCATACTGCTGTTACTGTATTTCTAAGTTTTTTTTTGTTTACAGGAAAGTTTAACTGAAAAAGGTGGAGCATATAAGACAATTAAAGGTGATTTAAGTTCAAATTCTCAAGTGATTTGTCACAAAAACAGATTTATCACATTGCTATTCTTCCCAGCTCAGTATTACTATGGTATTCTTAATGGGATGTGTGCGTGTGTGCATATATATGTATATATATCATATGCACACAAATTTTTGTCCAGTTCTTTTTGAAGAAGTTGAAACAGGATCTACTGATTTTGCTGGACATCAGTTCCATGTGTCCACTGGTGGAAAAGGGAGCACATTTCCTTCTAATCTTTAGGCTGCTGTGATCAATTCCATTTCACTATTTATTGGATCGCTTTCTGTATTTGCAAAGTAAATTTTAATGATTTATGTACGTGCACCCATTAATCTCTTTGTTTTGCATTTCCCTCTTTTCCACACCTCCCATGCTTTTCTACATTTAAAAGTATTCCCACCTGCATTTGCGCACCCAAAGAGTACTACTTCGCTCTTTGCAATGTTGTATTACATCATTTCACTTAATCGGACCATGTCCTTTTGCAATTTCCTGCCTCTTCACAATTCACAATACTTTTCAGCTTAGTGTCAGATGCAAACTTGGATACATTCCCCTCACTTCCTTAACTGATTTATATCAAAAGTGAAAGCTTAGGCCCCTAATCCCCAGAGGACACAATTTGCACTGCCCACCAATCAGAGAACGTCCCTTTCGTCCCGTTTTTACTGTGATGTTCAAAGGGTACATTTGGTTGTAGGCAAAGTTTGCAAAGTTTAAAGGGGAACTAAAATCTGGAGGGAGTACTTTTTGTTTCAACTGCTAGCAAAAAATAAAAATATTACTGTTATAAAAATAGCTCTTTCCCTATCATGAGAAATCTTCACTGGTATAAAGTAGCAGAAATCCGCCAGTGAATAAACACCACCCAATAAGGGCTCAGCATTCCTGGAGTCAGGTTGCTGCTGGGCAATTGAAAGCCACTCGCCTTGCAGAATGCTTCTTATACTCCCAGCAAAAGACATCATCAGAGTCTGGTGAAGGGAGAGGAGCCGAACATCTATTTTGATCAAGACAAATATTCTCATAAAAGGGAAAAAGATTTTATAACTATTACTTCCCCCTTTATATTGTGGAGCCTTTAAGCAAAATGTTTGTCTTCTGAACTCTTGGTCCCTGTCAATAATGTCTATACCGGAGTCCTGCAGCTCAGTGGTTGGAGCACTCGCCTCACAAGCGAGAGACCTGGATTTTATTCCTGGCAGGGCGAAATGTTGGGCAAGTTTCCTTACTCCACACGCCTGTTTACCGTGTAGGAATACGGTTGTTAGTCAATTGGCAGATTACTTTTCCGGGGGTAATAATTCCTTCTCACTTCAATCCACGACTGTTTGTGGGACACTGCTGTGCGTAATCTGCTGCTGCATTCCGCCCACAAAATATGGAGTCAATTTACTTCACAGTATATTCTGTGAAGTACTTTGAGACGACTCAAAGACATGATAAGGTGTTATATCAAATAAAGGATTATTATTATTTTACACAGTTGGCTGATAATTGACTTGTGCTACATAAATGTGTATTGTACTGTATTATATGCTGTAATATCTAAAACAAATCACTTTCCAACTAAAATATTTCAGTGCACCATTTTTATTCAGTGCCCTTATATTAAAACCTTGATCCTAACAAAATATTTCTCATAGAACAAATCATTTGTTCATTTGCAGTCAGGTTGATATCTGCAAAGGAATTAATTCCGAATATATTGTGGTTCTGAAGAAATATTTGGGTGAATTATTGATGAAGGAGAATACTAAGAGTGAGAATGTTTGCTGACCTTTATTGAGATTGTGGCGTAGAGTGATCTGAAGTTGTCCTCATGAAATAAAAATACCATAGTTCGTGGAAGGTATCTGGAAAGTAAGTTTTGAACTTTCTTTATCTGTACCTAGAATACGTCAACCATTACTAATGTAAAGTAATGGTGCAGCTAAGACACTTGGAATCATTAAGCACATTCACAGACTGACACTTCCATGAAAACATCTAACTAATTCAAAACATAAGGTATGATTCAGTTCATCATAGTTGATTGAAGAATGTTTTGCTTTGTGCCTGAAATTGTTTTATTTGTTGAAACAACCATTTTCCCCCTCTTTTAAGATTGATATAGCTCCGCTGTAGCCCAGTATGAGTACCTGCCTCTGCATTGCACAAAAAGCAGTGTAACATACGGAAATCAGAAGTAAATGGCCTGGGAATGTGAGGGTTGCTTGGGGTTGAACTAGATCTGAGGAGACGATAGCATTTTTGATGGTTGATCAGTCCGCCTCTGCGTAGCTAAACGTAATAAGGGAATAAACTTGTCCTACATATGGATACTAATGGTGGAGACTACGTGGATCGAGTGATCTTCTGCTGTGCTGTACATTTCTCATTAGGGTGATCTCAATTGGGCAGCGACTTGGTTACTGATTTACTTTAACTCTGACTTTATAATGGGCTCTAACTTGTGCTATTTCATGATGGGATTACTGGATCTAGTAAAGACCTCCTACCTTATCTTAGAGTAGGACTGAACCTAGGATCATTCTTGATCTTATTAACTATAGTATGTTCCATTCTGGGCATTAAATTTACCAGGTAAGCCATAAGGCAATTGTAAAGCTTCCCCTGCAGCTCTTGCAACAGTGTTTTCTGATATCTCCTTAAAAGTTACATTGTGTAGTGTTAGGAACATTGGATATCAACAACAACAACTTGCATTTATATAATATCTTTCATGTGGAGCAGCATCTCAGAGCGTTACCTCAGAAACAGAAAGAGATCATTTAGTCTATTGCCTATCATCATTTTTAAAAAATTGGCGGATCTTTTAATTCCAATGCCCCGCTATACGCCTTTATTCTTCTATTTCCCAAGTATCCATCTCTGTTTTAAACGTCCCTTTTGATTCTGCCTCGATAGCTCTCTGCAGCAGAGCATTTTACATCTTCACAATTCTCTGCTTGAAGAAATGGTTTGTGAAATTCCTGTTGTGGCAGAATAGAGTGAACTGCGCTGAGTATTATATCTCTGCTGTATGTGACCAAGGAATGCTTGACCCTGATACTGGCTCTCAGTGCCCGAAGTGGGAGAGTACTCCAGCATTAACATTTAATGATTGATATTCAGGAAGTTTTGCTGGCCTGGTGCCAACTCAGAGAACAGTATCAGAGAACAGTTCAAGCTGGTTGGCTTTCATTACTTCCAGCTACCTGCCTGAGTCTCTACCTGGGAAACAATTTGCAGGTTTTGCAAATTAGACCCCCTTATGTGTCATTTTATAGAATTCCTCTTTGGCATTTTTCTATTGCGTGTCCTGTTGCTGTCCTGGATTGTCTACTTGAACCTCTATATCTCTATATACTTTAAGACCATGCAGAATATAGATTGACTGTCAGAAACGGTTTTGTTCCCAATAAATCTGTTGAAAAACCGGGAAGAAAATAATATATAAATATTTTTATTTATATTCAATGTATAAAAGGTTCAACTCAAGACTGGAGAGAGAGAGAGAGAGAGAGGAAAAAAAACACAAAACAGTCAGCACAGAGCTGCTGAAACAGAAAATCCAAAACAAACATTTAGTATAAAAGTACTGAGAGAGAAAGCAACCATTCATTGCACATCTGAAAGAGAAACACAGAATAAGAATTCAGCACAGAACTGGGGAAGCAGGAGAGAAAGAAATACAATTACAAACTTTCTAATAATAATAATAAAGGTACGCCTTATCATGTTTTTAAGATGTCTCAAAGTGCTTCACAGAATATACTTTAAAGTGAATTTAAAATATATTTTGTGGATGAAAGGCGGCAGCCAATTGCGCACAGCAGTGTCCCAGAAACAGTCATGGATTGAGTGACCAAATTATCACTATTATTATTTTTGAAGGGTTTAATACCCCCAGAAAACCAATCCGCCAATTGACTAACAACCAGAGGCATGTGGAGTAAGGAAACTTGTCTCGCCCTGCCCGGGAATCAAATTCAGGTCTTCTTGCTAGCGAGGCGAGTGCTCCAACAACTGAGCTACAGGACTCCACATTCAGCACAAAGCTGGAGAGAGAAAGGGAAAGAACAATCAGTACCGAGCTAGTGTGAAAGCGAGAGAGAGAACAAACAGTCAGTACAAAACTGGAAAGAGACTAAGCAAATATAAACATTCAGCTTGGGGACTGAGAGAAAATGAAGCATAAATGTGAAAGCTAAAGATTCAACACACAGCACAAGAGAGTCTTTCTGTAAAAGGTACAGCAGCAGCCAGTGTAAAGCTTCTTTAGAAGAATTCTTAATACCATGTGAAACATGCAGCAGAGACATTTTACGTTTTCATGTGATATTCTTGCTGACCCTCTTAACTGAAAAAGATTTCTTAAAATAATGGAAATAATAACAATAATCCTTCTAATGAGTACAACGCCTTTCACGTAAGGACAACGTCCCATAGCATGTCACAGGAAATACTGTACAGTGCAATGACTGTATTTTGTGGGTGAAATGGATTGTATGTATCTCAGAATTTCACATTTGTGCTCTTTATTAAATTGAAGAAACAATACTGTCCTGGTGCTCCATACTACAGGTGATACATACTATCAGTGTTTCCATAAATCCTCGTCATCTTAGTGCATATGAAAGCACACAATACTGAGAACATTAAGATTTTGGCTCCAACTAGTCCTTATAACTACACAACATGATATGAAGGTGATGAGAAATGTCTGCCAGTATTAACATTTCAAGACTTCTATAGAGGACCTTACCAGTCGCACATGAGGAATTTGATGGAATATATCCTGAAATATCAGAGATGCTTGTCATGATATCTTTCCTATGAGGCACAAATTGTGACACATTGTATTTTGCTTTTGCAGCTTACAAAGGAACCATCAGATGACGTGCTCTCACTTTGTGAACATTAGTACTTTTGTTGATTTTTTGGCATTTCACTGCCACTCAGAGGCTGATCAGTAGCAACCAATCTTGCAATCTTTCACAAGAGGTGAACGTGTGTGTAATGGGGGTACACTTTGAATAAAAAAGAAAACACATTTTAAAATGACTTAAACTTTCCAGGGTGGTCCAACCTTTTGGCTACTGAGAGCCGAATGCCAGGTTTGAGAAATGGCTGAGGGCCGCATAAGCAATATTTTTCTGTTTCCTTCCAGAAACATAACATTTACATAGCGCCTTTTTCACAACGGAAGGACGTCTCAAAGCGTTCAACACTGCCGGCTGCTTCCTGACAGTCTGCAGTGCGTTGAGCTACAGGGAGTGGAAACAATATCACCCGTTGCTGCAGTCTGTCAGTGAGTCCGTCTTGCGCTAAGGGGAAGGCAAGCAGGTCTGCTTACCAACTGCATCCTTCCAACCGCTGGCAACTGCTGCTGCCATGAGAGGACTGTTCACGGGGGACAGAAGGAACAGGCGAGCCAGATAAAATCATCCTCTGGGCCGGATGCAGCCCAAGGGCCTCCAGTTGGACCACTCTGACTTGAACAATCTGTCCTCCTCCTATAATAATATTCAGCAACTCACAAAAATCTGAACAAAGGAATACTTTTTACTGAATCGATCAATTTCTTGTAAAAGTCAAAAGAACAATAAGCAGCTTAAAACCATTTGCTGATAGAAATCAAATGGATCAGCTCCCCATAAGATCCAATACTTGCAAATGGCCAAAGCAAGTCATCACAGATCATCACAACCACAGATCATCATAAATGTTTTATTTGATATGGCTTAGACACTGCTGGAGAGAACTTTGAGTCCAACTTTCACATTTAACAGCTTAGGTTACAAAAACTTATATCGCTTTACATTTTATTTCTACAGGGCTACTGCGCAGACTATAATGAGATACTGCAGCAATCGTGTGCAGATCAAGAATGCACCCACGCGATGCTCTTGAAAGACTTAAGCTGAGAATCCTACTGTTTAGAACAATTTGTGAGAAAGATCAGTGTGCGAGCGCACAGTAGGAAAGGTGTGCCACAAGGTGACCTTGGAAAATAACATTCTAATGTGCAGCTCAGGAATCTGAGTTTCGACATGATTTTGTGCAATAGTTTTGTTGACTGGGCTGAGTTGCTACAAACCCCCTTAAATCGAAGAGAATGAGACTAGAGTTACCATCTTTCTGACTTCTTGTTATCTTCCCACAGAAGTTCAAAGTCTTATTGGATGATGGATACTCATAAAAATGAAGTTTTGTTTTGTCGATCTACATTGGTTACATTTACAATGAACAAAAAATGTATGTGGCAATATGGTGCTACCTTTACCTAGCCTACACCCGAGGATTTACAAATCATTGTTAATGATTATAATAATAATAATTATTATTATTGCATTTGGTATATTGCCTTATCATGTTGTTGAGACATCCAAAAGCGGTTCACAGAATATACTGTCAAGTTTTTTGTATATTTTGTCGATGAAATACGGCAGCTAGTTACACACCGCAATGTCATAGAAACAGACATGGAGTGAGAATACCAATTTAATTTGGGGGACTGTTGACCCGGACACTTGTAGAAGCTCCCTCTTTTCTTAAATAGTGCCATGGGATCTTTGACATGGACCTGAACAGACAGACGGGACCTTGTTTTAACATCCCACCTGAAGAACGCCACCACCAACAATGCAGCACACCCTCAGCAACACATTGAAGTGTCAGCTTTGAATTTGTGATTCCCAAGTCCTGACATGAGATGTGAAAGCACAAGCTTCTGATTCTGAGTTGAATGCACTATCACTGAGCTAAGCTTTCATACGATTGTAAATATAGTGCTTGTTAAAAGCTATTGTTTCATAATTTGCAGAATAAAGGTAGTGAATTGGACAGTCTACTTCATAGACTAGCTACCTTTGCAACATTTTATTTTAATTAGTGTTGATCAAATGAAGTGAAACTTCTAGGGGAGTACTGAAGCTGAGCAGAATGCTGATGCAGCTATTACAATGAGGCTGCCCTTAGCAGATTCGGCTCATCGAGGCTAAGGCTACTTAGTGCTTTGAATTCACCCATTTGCCATACACATGCGCTATTTACTTTGCTGGGAGGAAATTCAGGCATTTGTCTGCCTTCAAAATACACAGTCACAACATTTCACAATATATTATGTGAAGTACTTTGAGACATCTTCAAAGTTTTCTCACATCACTTTTTTCTGTCCTCTTTCCTTGAAACTCCATCCCGGAGTTCCCCCGACTCGTTCCCTGCCTCTCTTGCCTCGTTTAAAGTCTGTTTGTAGCTTATCTCTTTGACTGAACTTTCGGTCACTTTCTTTCCCATCCCCACACCCTTCTGTGCTCACCCTTCTGTGCCCACCCCTCTTCTGTGCCCACTTCCCTCTGTGCCCACATCCTGTTCAAGTGCCCAATCAGAACTGTTAAGAGCTCAGGATGTCCGTAATATTATCTAGTTGTGGCAGGTGAAAATAATCATTGATGACCCATAGAAGTCAACAACACAGCAGGAGGCCTTTGACCCATTGTATTAATTGTGTCAGTCTTTGCTCCTCCAGTGAAGCCTTTTCATCCTATTCACAATTCCCTCCTCTTTCCATGAAACTTCTAATGGAATGAAGTATCCATTCCCTGCTCCACGTGTCCTTATCCCATTACCTTTTAAACATTCCTAGCTATGCCCCAACTGCAAACCAATCCATGTTTTGATAATATTATACAATCATAGAAATGTATACAGTCCATTTTTTATTGATACAGCACCTTTCACATCACACTGCAACTGTCGGCTGGGACATATAATCTTACTGTAATATAGCTGGGAGACTGCAGAGTCAACAGTTTCAGAAAATGTCAATATAAAGACCGATGGAGTAAATTGAAATGGTGCAGTATCAATTAGCTACCATAAGATGGTGATACAATAGTTTGCTGAATGCTTTTGGTATGGAACTGCTATCTTGTTACAAGTTGTAATAATATACATTAATCTTTGCATTTGATGCAGTACCTTATCAAATCGTCAAGATCATAGAACATAGAAATTCATAGCACAGACGCTGGCTAATTGGCCCATCGTGTCTGTGTTGACTTTTTTTTAAGAGCAATCCTTTCAGTCCCATTTACCTGCCCTTTCCCCACATGTCTCAAAGTGCTTCACAGGATACACTACAAAACCTGAACAGGTAAATGGGACATTTCATGTGAAAGATGGCACCTCCAACAGTGTGGCACACCCCCAACACTGCATTGCAGTGTCAACCTAGATGATAACGTTTGCAAGTGATGACATAGGGTTTGAACCTTCTGACTGACAAGCAAGAGTGCTGCCAACTGAGCCAGCTGGCACATATTTAAACCCTTGGGGAAGAAAATGGAAAATAGTTTCATTTTTCCATTAGAATGCCTGCACATTATACTTTATTTTCCGTATAATTCATCTTTCTCAATATATAGTATATTGTATTGCAGATTATAATAGATATATAGCATTGAGCCTTGATTACATGATATGAACAATGTCCTTTGCTAGCTGAATCAACAATTTTTGAGGAGCCCCTCATTAGCTCTCAATTAATCAGCCTGTGTGTGTAACCTTGCAGATAATTTAAAAGATGTTAAGAAATATAATAAGCTGTTTTCCCGCAGCTCTATGATTTGTTGCAGAAAACAGTGCGGAGAGAATGCTGAGAATAGCACAAAGAGGAATACGATGCAATTGATTTATCTTGAAGTGTCTCATGGTTTCGTCCCCCCCCTCCCCTCCCACCCACCCCCCCCCCCCCCCCACACACACACATATAAGCCCAGAAATTTCCATAAATCCATGAGGTAAAATTTCACACTTGAAGTTCTTTCACAAAAAGGTTTTTTTTATGAAAAGAAAATTTGAATATCACAAAAAGCATCTTACAAGTTATTCTCCTCTGTGCACTCTTTGAAACACACTTACTATTGTAGACCAAGATATATTCTTTTCTATTTGGTATGTTTTGTGAATTAATCCCTTACAAATAACTTACAAATGACTCCAGCTATTCAATTATAACCACGTAGGAACTCATTTGCGATTGTTACCAAGAGGAAGAGAATTGTCTGCATCAAAAATGTGCCAAATGGGGCTCACAGAGCAAACTAATCCCCATTGCGATCTGGTGATGTTGGTGCAGTTACTTGAAACTGCCATTAGATGTCTTTATAACACATCAAAACTCTTCCAGAGGCAGACAAGCACACAATCTATGGAAACTAACTGAGATGTTTAGGTGATAATATGAATTATGAGACCAAAGCATGAGCATTTCATCAGCTGTCAACATCTTCATAACTGTGATAAACATTGATTTGGACTATACTCCAGAGCATGTCACTCTTTAAAATACAGTACACACAAGCTTAACATGACTTATGGGGGAACCGCAGATGTCATCACAATAAAATAACAGAAAATGAATGAAATGGATGAACCATGTGATATGAACAATGTTGATATCAGGATTGATATAGAAGAGTTTCATACCTTGTCTATATGATAGTAATCTATATCATAGTAATCTATCTCAATGTGGATGTGAAGTATTTCGCTCAAGAAGCTGTTTCTGTGTTGGCACTGGCCTAATCGTGAGAGACAGAGAGAGAGCGAGATGGCTTAACGTAAATCCTGCTAAACATGTTCAGTTTTGAGCTGCCCTGCATGTCTATTGAGGGGGTTGTGTTGTGCGGGGAGAGAGAGAGGATGGGGGAGGGGGGAATGCTGATATTGTTGGGGCGACGAGTTCTCTGCTTGTCCACCAGTCGGTCACTATTCCGTCTTGGCTGTGCGACTTCTTGTAAATGTTACTGAATTTTGTGGTTTTATTCGGTCTTACTTTTCTGACTGTCTCTCTCTTCCTCTATCTATCATTCAAACACGCTCCCGCTTTGTCTCTCTGGTTCTCTCATTTTGTCGTTTTCCCAATGTACTCTGGGTGTGTGTATATCTCTCTTTATCTCACTGTGTATGTCTTTCTCTCTCTCTATGTCACTCTGTGTGTGTGTGTGTGTGTGTGTGTGTGTGCCCGCATGTCTATCTCTCTCTATCTCTCACTGTGTGTGTCTCTATCTAAGTAAAAATAAATTGGTCATTTCAATCCACGACTGTTTGTGGGACACTGGTGTGAGTAATTGGCTGCCGCGTTTCACTAACAATTCACAGTCAATTCACTTAACAGTATATTCTGTGAAGCGCTTATAAATGGAACCATCAACTTTATGGTAGGAAAGATAAACAGAATTACAATATAATACAAAGTTACATTTTCTTTTACCACTTTTCACATTGTGGGTACATCCCAAGGTTTTGGACCAAATTACTGAACATAGCACTGTATTTGTCATGTTTGTGGTTTGCCATTTGGCATTGTTGTTTGCAAATTGACTGCCCACAAAACAGTCACATGAAGACATATTGACAATGTTGAAAAACGCTTTATGGAGGTCAAGAATTATTATTATGTTCTGTATTATTATGGCTGTTACAAATATGTAAAGGCGAGGACTACCCAGTGTCCATTGTACAACAGAATGAAATGCTCCTCCATAGAGTGAATGGCAAGTTTCATTTGATAAAAGGTTGACATCAATAGCAATGCATAGCAGCAAATGGTGACTTGCGGTTCACACACGTGTGGATTTTAATAAATTTGATGTTCTTTTTGTTCTGGGCATTTTTTGTTTCCTCTTTTTAATCCATTTTGAATTCCTGAGTTTGAGAGTCACTGCTGCAGACACCATTGCCCAGCCTTGAAGCATTTGCTGACGTTACTGTCGCTGGGAGGAGAGTTAATGGCACAATTGGGATAAATCACACCCTTTTTTTTCTCCCTTCCTTGCCAGTGACTACTTCACCAAACACGTGACGTGTGAGAAATCAGACACACAAACCATATCCAAACTGCAGTACCTTGTCGAGATTATTGAAATATTTTTTTCATCTTTCTGAAAAGGAAAAAGAGGATTGGGTGAAATGAGAGAAATGTGAGAGAAAGTGGGAAAGATGCATTCCCAGCATGAGTTGAAGCTCTGATGTACAGGCAGAGTGGATTTGTTGGAGAGGCTTAAAGCATTAAGTGGGTTATCTCACTTTGCCTCGCTCTCGCTCCCTCTCTCTCTTTCTCTCTCTCTCTCTCGCTCAGTAATTCCACCTTAAAAGCTACCTTTTCAATCACACCTAATGTCATGTCCCTTCCTCAATGAGGAAATGCATGACGCCAGGTCATTTAACATGCGTTTAACATGCAGATTGTTAAATGTGACTTGGTTAACTGGATCGGGGATTTAAACTGATACTGAACTGATATAAAAAAAACACAAGCTCAGTATACAGTCAGTCTCCGCAACACAAAATGCCTGTGACAGCATTTAAACAGCAGTGGCATTAGCTAAAAGCATTCAAAGAGGCAAAATATAGCACTTATTTATACTGTATGTTTTCAGTCATATCCTCAGGAGATGAGAATGAGGAGTTAAGGGCCGACTCTGGGGTCCACTTTCCATGTGTCAAACAGTATTAGATCCTTTAGTGGAGTCATTGTTTCTGGAAAGGGAATAATTCACGAGCGCACATGAATGCTGTCGCTTCCTCTGAGTAGCCCCCAGTTACTCACTGTTCTTTACCTGCAATTACCAAATCAGTTTAGCACCTTAATAAGCATGAAATTAGCCATTTGAAGCCACCACCACCCTGCCCTCCTTGTACACACAGAATAAAATCTAACTGATTTCCAGTCCATATGTGACAATTGAGAGCTTCATGAATAAATACAGAAAAACCTATTTAATTTACACTGAGTCAAGCTGACACCACTCTATCATTCTCCAGAGGGTCAAGTCTTAGCCATGGAATACTAATTGTTGAATATCCTCAGCAGCTCCACTGCTAAACAATAGAGGATGAACTTTAACCAAACAAAAATGAAATCAAAGGGACCTTCTTTAGCTGAACCTCTGCTGGGATCTTGTGAACAACCTTTAGCCTTTGATTTAACAAAAATAGTTGAAATTCAAAGTTGTGGAAGCTCGGCGTCATGCTCCGCCACCGTAATGCGCTGTGGGAAGCTACCCTATGTGAGGAGGGCTATATAAATGCAAAAATTGTTGTTGTACAATCCGAAACACTGATTGTCCTCCCGATGTGAAAGGCGCTATACAACTGTAATTCTATTGTTGTTGTAATTGTGTATTGGTTCAACACTTTAGCAGACTGTCCTCCCCCATTGTTATTCCTGATTTCTGCTTTATCGGGATTATGAGTATAAAACAAAAGATTGTCACTTGATAGTCTATATTGTATAATCGAATGATACGGAGACCTGAGTATTGTTGGCACATTTCACATTTATTATAACGTTAGGGTGTCCTGCAACTTCAGACATCTGATCCATAGTGGGCTTTCTTGAACCTGGGTCACTGACATTGAACTGAATTGCATGGCCCTTGTTTCCAGTTTATGTGGAAATTTCTTCTCCTGAATGCTTCAAGATATTTAGTGTCGACTCAGAATAACACACTCAGAACACAGAAAAGAGAGGCAATCATTATTCTTTTCCCAAGTCCAGTGCCTCCACCAGTGTTAAAGACTTTACCCTTAAATCCATATGATTGACACCACCTACCCATTGAAAAGTACTTAATTCCTCACTCCTCTTGTAATGCCATAGGTCTCCACAGGGTGTTATAAATCGACTGGCAAATGTTATCGTGCAATGCTAGAAATTCAATGCAAGTACTCAGATTAAAGTTTGTGCAATGTCTGAAACGAGCAGATAGTCGTATTTTCCTGAAGTTCTGGCACCTTCAAAGCACAGAGTTTAAATTGATTCTTAACTTTTATGCTGGGAATGTTTTTTATGAGGGTTTGTCCTTCTCAATTAGCAAAGACACTTATCTATTATTCAGACACCTTCATATTAGGAGGACTTCTCAAAATCCTTCACACAACTGATTGGGTACTCTTAAGCCCCAACACAGAACGTGAAAAGTACATGTTTTAAGTTTTCTATTTGGGTTTCATTTCATGGCAGACTAATTGAGCGCTTCAAATAATTGTTGTAATAATGGTTGCACTTTATGTCCGAAGATGGCCGATCACACAATGTGAACACCTGGACGTGTGAATTTGTTTATAGTGAAGAAGCTGCAGCCCACACAGCAATTGCACTCTTCAGTAGCAAACAGTGTAATCTGGCGTCAAGGTCAGTCTTGTATTTACAAGCATGGGCATTTGCTAAGTTCTAGTCATTACTAATTTGAAAAATGTGGATGAATGATTGAGATCTAATCATCACCTCCTTTGGTCAGCTCATTCTACCCTATCATATTCAGTTACTCCGGCTCAATCTGGAACTTGGAACATCACTGGGCACAAGCAGGAGTGCATCATTTGTTATAGTTGGTATCAGATCAGGTGTCATATGAAGCATCCTGTATGTGCATCAGACATCTTTCCCCAGACACACATGTCATCTACCTGTCAGTAGTTTCTGAGTGCTGTGCTCATGCATTCAGCCTGCAGACTGAGTGCACGGAGTTGCTGTACAAAGATATTTCCATAGATTTACCGTTTTGCAATGTGCTAGATTCTAATTCATTGGCATAAGTAGCAGAGCAGGTCAAATCTGTTGGATGGAAATAGGAGGGCAAAAGAATAAGTAGCAAATGAGGATATTATCTCTGTCCAGTTTATGTGAAATTTCCACATTAACTGGGAACAAGGGCCATGCAATTCGGTTGATTGGGGATATTATTTCCATTATTTTGTGATTGCTGGCCTATATTCTACCAAACTGGAAATGACAAGACTTATTATGGCATAAACAAGTTACCGCTAATGAGTGGGATACCTGTTCCTTCTGAGATTTGTGTTTAGTTATAATGAGCTACTATCTCAGTCAGAGGCATCAATCTGTAGAATTGAGAATGGAGTGTTGGATTTTGCCATTGAGGACTATGTTCGTTGAAAGGAGAATATGCCTCCAGCATTTAAGACTATGTTCATCGTCAATAAATTAGAAATTTCTAAATTGAAACGGCTTATTGAATCTGGTTCTATGCTCGGGAGTCTGAGCTCCCAAAATAGTTAAACAATGCAATCATGTGTAATGAACAGACTCAATAATAACTGTACTGGATGAAAAATGAGGTATTCTTAAATGTGACACTTACTTTTTTAAAAACAAAGATGGCAGACAAAATTACTGTGAGAAACTGTGAGAGAAATGATTCTGATGGATCAGATGGTGTTGGTGGTCACTCACTAACCTGTCATTAAAAAGTGTTTCAAGTCAATAAATTGTAATGGGTAATAATTAATAAATGGAATACATTTAAGAAATACTGCAAATCTGACCCCCATAAGTGGAGTGGACCGATGCAAGTCTGCAGTCCTTTTTGAGAACTAAATATCTTCACACACAAGCTACATTGACAGTAACATAACATATAGGAGCAGGAGGGCCATTCGGCCCTTCGAGCCTGCCCCGCCATTCAATCATGGCTGATCTTCTAATCTAACTCCAGCTAACAATCTAACCCTGCCGTATCCCCATATCCCCTAATCCCTTTTGCAATAAGAAATCTATCTATCTCAGTCTTGAATATGTTCAAGGACTGAGCGTCAACAGCCCTTTGGGGTAGTGAGTTCCATATATTCATCACCCTTTGAGTGAAGAAGTTCTTCCTCATCTCGGTGCAAAAGAGCTGGCCTCTGATTTTAAGGTTGTGACCCCTGGTTTTAGTTTCTCCAACCAGGGGAAACAATCTCCCACTATTTACTCTACCATGCCCTTTGATGATCTTATAGGTTTCTATAATGTTTTCTGTTGTGGAAGAATTGTCCACTGGAACCTCTCCAGTCTGCCCAGACTTGTAAATTGTCCTTGGCCTCACTTCATGAATGGAATGTATAGAATTTGTTTTTCAAGTTTGCATTGGACCTCTCTGCATCGGCAAAACAAGTGAACAAGAAAACAAGAGAGGTTTATTACCTGCAACCTATCTCACCTCAACAAAGCAGTGGAAAGAGGTTGGGAGCTTAAAATCCGAAACAAGTAGTCCAGAGGTGACGGAGATATTGTTTCTCACCTATAGGAAACACAACTGATTCAGATAAATAAATAAATAAATATCTGGATGGGTGGGGGGGGAGAAAGGTAATTGATCAGCAGAAGCTAAAATGCGTCTTATGTATAGGTTGTGCTCAGCCATGCAACCTCAGGCAAACTGCAGGCAAACGTGACCAAGATATTTAAATCAATTCATTAATGCTACACAATGCACACAAGGTCAATACTGGAAATTGCAGACGGGCACGCAACAGGGATCTGTGGGCATAATCAAGGTTCTGAATGTGTGCATATGAATACAGAGGAAGGTGTAGATTTGTATATATTATAACTATCTGCACAAAATATTTCTGTTATTTTTAAACTAAAGCCACAGAGAATTGGAAATGTTCATTTTGTATTTCCTCATTCATGCCTTCATCACTTCCAGGCTCCTCCCTATCAGACCATCCAGAACTCTGCAGCTCATGTCCTCTCCCACAACACGTTCCAGAAGCCTCATACTCACTCGGCTCTGCTGGATCCCTATCCCCATTGGATCAAATTGATGATCCTCATCCTCAGATTCAAATTTCTCCACTGCCTTGCCCCACTCTGTAACCAACTACATCCCAGCCATCCACTTTGTTCAATGAACAAATGGCCGGCTTCATATCCACCACCTGATTTGCCTCCATCATTGATTGGCAAGCTTTCAACCAACCTGCCCCTTCCTCACCACCCCTTCTCTTTTAAAGCCTGTCTTAAGACCTTTTCAACTGTGCTTTCAGTCACCTTTACACCTGCCGGAATCCCCCAAACCCAGCTCTACTCTCAAAGCTGCATGAAACTCTTCGAGATGTCCTCCATGAAATGAAAGTCATTACAGCAGTGTGAGTTATTGTTGCAATCTTGAATATTATATGGTAGCTGAGGGTATAACGAACACAGCATAATTCCCAATACACACTGCATTTTCTGAGCTAATAATAATAATCCTTGTGTTTCATATAGCATCTTAGCATATCTTTGAGATGTCTCAAAGTCCTTCACAGGATATACTATAAAGTGAATTGACTGTATATTTTGTGGGTGAAACGTGGCAGCCAATTGCGCACAGCAGTGTCCCACAAACAGTTATGGATTGAAGTGACCAATTTATTATTGCTTTTTTAAAGAAATTATTACCTCCGGAAAAGTGATCCGCCAATCGACTAACAACTGGATTCCTACTTACTACAAGGTAAACAGGCGTGTGGAGTAAGGAAACTTGCCCAACATTTTGCCTTGCCGGGAATCGAACCCAGGTCTCTCGCTTGCGAGGCGAGTGCTCAAACCACTGAGCTACAGGACTCCACATTGCACCTGAAACTGAGATCTCACTTAATACTGTAGACCTTCTGATGTGCAGCAGATTGTCAGAAATACCAGAAATGAGAACAGCACCTTTCTGATTGGATCTTTTCCCTTTGATCCTCAGAGTTCCTTTGGGGGCCAAACAACTATATGCATATCGTAATCATGCTTTGCAGAAACGGTATAGGTTCAGTATGAATTCTCTTAACAAAGTATAGATTTTATTTGTTTTCCTTTCAATCTTCTCCTCCTGTATCTTGAAGGCATTCTGCATATGTTTAGTACATGCAAACTTTATACAGTAAAACAACAACAATTTGCATTTATATAGCACCCTTCATTCGGAATAGCATCTCAGAGCCTGAAAATGTGGTGCAGTATTCTCACAGGGTTTAGAATCCATATCCTGTTTTCTCCATTAAAATGAATGGGAGGTAGGGTGTAAAAATTATAGGTGTGCTCGTTCAACAAAATCGCTACCCACTCTTGTAATGAGAGCATGCTTGAAGGTATTAAAGGAGATCTGCTCTACATCATTGATTTGTTTGGTACTGTACTAAATCATCCACAGACTAGTTCTGTCACACACAACTGCTTAGAATTCCTAAAGCTTGTGTCTAAACCCTTGAGGAAATGTCTTGGCCTGCTACAGTATGGGAGAGTATTCCAAGCAAGTGGTAACATTATAAACATTTTCAAACAAGGAATATCTAGGTTCCTTGGTGTTCAGGGACTGCCCAGAGATATTCTTCAAAGGTCACTGGTGCTGAAGGACTCTTAAAATGAGAAATCAAAGGTTATTTATGACTTCAGGTATAAAACTACTTAAAATTATGTTTAATGAAGAACAGACAGTCTGTAGCCCTTCAAAGCTTACTTGCCACTGTAATGAGAAATGGGAATTCTCATGACCCTTCTTTCATAGTCACCTTTCAGAAGTTTTCTCCTGAGTTGTGAAAAGTTCAGCTTAAACCTGCAGCAAAATCGAATGTGTTTTTTTTAAAAATCTCTAGGAAGAAGCGTCGATCTTTAAATTGAGAAGGACTTGCAATTGATTTCCCTAGTTCTGAATTAAACAAAGAATCGGTGCTCAGGAATTAAACTGAGTTTATCAGGAGAGAATTTGATTGGCATTAATGACCACAATAGGTATGAACAAAGCGGGCAGCATACCTGTGCAAGGGCCGCTGCAGCAGGAAGAAGTGGATACTGAACAGCTATTTCTAATGTGCAGTCTGTTTGAAAGATATGCATTGCAGTATTGGAGCACTTTCCCCTCCAAAGCCTATTCACAGAGGAGGCTGAATATTTTATAACTAGAGAAGGGAGCATCGTGATGGACGGTGCTCTTTGTATTGGTATGTTTAGTGGATATGTGTAATGTGTGCAGGTAATGGGATTGTTCATCATAAATGACATTTGCAAAGCAGACTATGCTTAACTGGGATTTGGCATATCACCCCCAGAATGTCTAAACTTTGGTATTGGGGATTATTTTATGCATTTCTTATTGCAAATAAAGTATTCTACAAATGACTGTGTTTATGATTTATCAAGGATAGTCAATCAGCCTTCCTTGAGAAATAAGTTGCTAAAGGCATTGCACAGTGTGATCTGCACCAGCAAAATCCCTGCCTTTTATCTCTTGTTCCTGCTGTGTTGACTGAACTCTACCAGGCAATAGTTGGTTCATTACAATTGAATTTCATTGCCCCAAGAGAGAGGAACAAATCAGCCTGAAATCTTGCTCGTAATCTTTGACTAGTTAAGAGATCAAGGGAGGGATACAATTAAGGACCACCTGATCTTTCCAGAATACTCACCCTGTGTCAATCCCTCTGCTCAGCAGGCTTCAGCCCACCCCACGATCGGCGGTTGGGCCTTCAGCCTCTCTGCCCCCACCCTTTGGAACTCCTTCCAACATTCCCTATGCCTCCCTCTCTTGCCTACTTTTCGACCATGCCTTCAGCCACCCTCCTACCCTCCCTTACCTCTACTCCTCCACCGCTCAGGTCCAAATCCCTGACTGTACAGCAGCTTGGGATGGCCTCTCGATGTGAAAGGTGCTTTACAAATGTAATTTTGTATTGTATCCCATTATGACTTCATACAGTTCCTTAAATTAGTCTGTATCAATGATCTCCACTATCCTCCCCGGTAACCTGTTCAAACTATTTTGATTGCCTTCTATGTAAAGAAATGCTCAATGTTGTCTGCCCTAAAATTGCTTTTCACAGCTCTGAGCATGTGAGATCTTGCCCTGCTGCCTAGATGTGTCTGAAATTATTGATTACTCAATATACTCTAACTTAAATCTCAAAGGTGTAGGCATGGCTCTGGTGTCCGCTCAGCTATTTAGCCTGCTGACACTTACTGTTTAAAATTACATGTGATACTTGAGCAACATATAGGAGGTCAAGTAATTCATATGGAACGCTTTGTCGGCTCAAATTAGAAAATAAACAACTTAAGTATATTGTACATAATTCCCTGATTTAACAGTTATCCATTAATTCCAGGCACAGGGTAATTTCCATTTGTAGGTGGCATCCAATTTACCAATAAAAATACAGTTAATAAATTTTCTGTTTTAGGCCACTTTTATATTTTTGTTCCGCCAAGTGTCTGACACATGTGGAAACCAATCACCAAGATTAAGAGTGCCCAAACCAGACTAACAATTCTGCTTAAGTATGCCACTTACACATGAAAATGTCCCTGTATCTTGAATAGAATGTACATTCTCTCTCCAGAGGTTTACCTAATTCTAAAGAATATTAGCGTAGTTTGCAAAAAATAGTCTTCAGGCTGCAGAATGTATGTTGGGATATTGCTGAAATGTAACCAGATAAAACAACTTAGCTTGCCATTGAAAGCACTGTCTCACAAGCTTCCTGCTGCTTATCCAGTTGGGACCAACTTACCAAATAGTTAGGGTTCATGTAGGGTTCACTGAAGCTGAGTGAGAAAACTCCCTGCTCCCAATGATTGGTCTGCCTCTTAAATCCTACCAATGAACCAGGCCGGTTGCCTGTCATCAGCAGTGCCCTGAAGTACTGTAAACCCGTCGGGAACCAGATTACCAATACCGTCACAAAGGGTTGACTCAATTTGTATGTTTTGTTGTCCAGCATGTCAGCTTGGAGCCAACTCAGCTCCAAGAGGATCCTGCTTACCTATACATACCCCATTACATAATTTACTGAACATAAATTAGATAATGTGTGTTGATAGGGAACTTGCTTTCTGCTGTTTTGCTTCTCAGAGTCGTGTCGTTTTGAAAGAGCATTACAAGGTTGAGTGATTCTGTTTGCCCTCTTTCCATCCATAACCAGGAATAATGTGATAAGTCTGCCTGGTACAGTTGGTAGCACTCTCACCTCTGAGGTAGAAGGGTGTAGATTAAAGCCTCATGTTAAGACTGAGCTCATAGTCAAGGTTGATATTCCAATGTAGTGCATGGGGAGTGCTGCATTGTCCCAGATGCTATCCTTCAGATAACATGTTAAAGAAAGATCCTGACTGCCTTTTTAGGTAGATCTCATGATACTATTCAACAACAACAGCATCAAATTATGTTTGTATTGCGCCTTTTATGTTAGTGAAACTGCCCAACGCGCTGGACAGTTAGGGATATGGAACCCAGCTGGGGTTTGGGATCAGGAGGGGTGGAGGGCAGGGAGGGTAAGGGTTGGAGGGTGACCAAAGGTGCCATAATTCTTACAGAGAATTATGTTTCTCCCACTGTTATGGCCAACAATCGTCCAGATAACATTGACAGTTCACTTCATGGTTGTTTGTGGGGCATAGTAATGTGAAAATTCACTGTTACAGTCACCTGCAAATACACAGACACTACACTACAGTCAATTAAACTCTGTGAAGGACTATTTCAAAATAATAAGATGCAATATCAAATATGAGGATGAATAGTATTCTGATTTCTGCAGTTTGTTAACAAACATTGGCCAGGATCTCTTTGCACAATCCTATTGCTGATGCTAAGAGAAAGTTGTGGCTTAATGCAGTTTAATGGCAACACAGAAATATGTTAATTTGAATAAAATAATGTATAAATCTTCTTCCACTGCTCTTTCATATCAGCTATGGTGTTTCAACAATAACACAACACGATTACATTTGTATAGTGCCTTTCATGTCAGGAGGACGTCACAAGAAGCTGGACAGTGTACAGCATTTCAGACCCAAACTGGGTCAGGGGGGGAGAAGGGAGGGGAGGGGAGGGGGGTGGCCGATGGCATGGTTGAAGAGCAGGGTTTTGAGGTGGGACTTGAAGGAGGCTAAGGAGGGGGCGAGACGGAGTGACTGGAGGATGGAATTCCAGAGGTTGGGGGCAGTGTGGCTGAAGGCTCGCCCGCCAATGATGGGGTGGGTCGGGGTACGTGGAGCAGGCCAGAGCCAGCTGAATGGAGGGAACTTCATCCTTCCATCTTTCGAAGGATGAAGTTTGGACCAAATGTGTCTATGTTTCTTGCCCATTTCATCTGATTTTTTTTTCCATGAAATGTTAAACACCGGTCAGCAACATTAAGGCTGCATATGTTATCATTACACTGCCTCTGTAATAGATGTAATGATACACTGCCTCTGAATTGTGGGTTCATTTGATAACCCAATAAAGAAATGAGCAAGCAGTGCACTGGACTACAGGTGATTCAGTAATCACCTATATTTTTTTACATAATTTATCGTACCTATAATTCTTTCATTACAAATGTTTGCACATGGTTAATCTAATTCACAATACTTGCACATGGCTGCTAACCCAACCAACAAACTTGACCCTGTGGTCACCACCTTGAAATGTTTGAAGCACTGGGATTCTTACTCTGTTTACACACATACCACAACTCTTTACTGAGCAAGTGCCATTCTTAATGATTGTTACAATATCTGATCAACATGGAGTAAACCACTCACACCAACTTCAGTATCATATGCAAAGACTTTGCCTTGTAAGTGCACTTATAAAGCACATTGGTTCTCTCCATCTACTTAGCGGTGGTCCTTGCGAATCATTTTGATATGTATGTTACATTATTACATTTCAGATATTTCCTCCTCATTGGTTTCCTTCTGCCAATGCTACTATGATGCCATTTGATGAGAGATTCACTTGAAGGTGACTCAACTTCTAATTGCTCTCATTAACTTGCATGGGAGAGCTTGGACTCTACCTGACATTTCCCTTTGATGTTACAATCCAGATCACAAATTCACTGCATGAAACATTGTGGGTGAAAAATGTGGTATAGCAAGCTGCAAGTTACATTGATCTTTAATATAAAATTGACAATCTATGCAAGAGAACATATTTCCCAATGCCCTACCTTGTTCATCGTTTTCATAAGACTTCACCATCAAGTTGGCTCTCTTTTCTCGATAGTGTGTCACACAGGTTCAAATGTGATGAGTTCTGTACCCGACCATGGCTTGCAGAACCCTGCACAACCAACATTTACAGGGTGACTTAGCTTCGGATTTCCCTCATTAACTTGCTGCACCAAGCCCATTCCAACAGATATATTTGCTTTATTTTATAAAGCTCCAATGTTCATCTGTGTCAAGGCCTGAAGAGCTGAAGTTATGAAGGGAAACCAGTTCAAATAAAAAACCCACCATTTATTTAGCTCCTTATGAGAACAGTTCCGTTCAGATGACAGAGAATTCCAATACAGAAAGCAATAATTGTTAGCACATTGGAGGCTGAAAAAATCCTTGCACAAAATATTAACCATTTGAATGTCTTTTGAGCTTCCATGATTTGGACTTATGTTCTTTCTCACAAATCATGTATGACTAATATTTTTTGGTAATATATCAAGCAAACACTATAATGCACAAAAAAAAATGGCATTCCTGACAACATTTTGCTTTCTAATTGTAAATTATTTCCAGTCATGGATCTGCATTCTGTAAAAGTGACATTCCAATAATTGGTCACAATTTTGAATCAATATAATAATAATTATCCTTGGATTTAATACAGCAATTTTCACATTGGGAAGATGACTCAAAATGTATCACACAAATTTATAATTGGTAGACAAAATGCAGTAGTCAATTTGTGCAAAGCAATGACCCATAAACAGCCATGAAGTGAATGATCAATTTTTCTGGGGAATTGTTGGGTAGGACACTGGGAGAAACTCCCTAACTTACTTGAAACCTTGTTAAACTCTCATTCATGCTTTTGTCACCTCCCGCCTCAATTTTTTCAATGCACTCTTCACCAGTCTCCCCAGCTCCACTATTAACATGGTCCAGAGATTCAAAACTCTGCTGCCTATGACTTACCTGCATCCCAGGCTCTACCATCATCACCCCAATTCTTGCCAGACTCCACTGGCTCTCTGTTACAGACCAGATCAATTTCAAGATCCTCACTCTTACTTCCAAATATCTTCACCTCCCTACCTCTCTGATCTGCTACCTTTGCTCAGCTAGCTCAGGTCTTCTGCACATCCCTCATCTGCCCTGCTCTACAAGTATTTTCAGCCACTATGCCCAAAATCTCTGGAATTTTGTGTCTCAATCCCTCCATCTTGCCCCCTCTTTACCTGTCTTCAAATCACACCTGAAGGCTTTCCTCTTCGACTGTAACTTTGGCCACCTTTCCTCTCTTTTGGGCTCAGCCCCAAGCCACGTTATTGTGAAGCCCTCCGAGATAATTCTTCCATGAAGGGTGCTACAAAAAATGCAAGTTGCAAAAATGCTTTTTGAAAGGAGCCATGGGATCTTTAATTTGTGCTTGAACAGGCAGTCCGGGCCTTGGTTTAGCTTCTGAACCAAAAGACAGCACCTTTGGCAATGCAGCACATCTACACCATTGCAGGTCAGTTCCTAGAAAATGTGAGTTAAAAGTTTGGACCTGCAGCGTGGAACCCACAAATTTTGACTTGGAGGTAATAGTGCTACCAACTAAGTTAAGATGATACCTGAAAAAAATAATTTGAGAATCACTCTTACTTGCGTACTCAATTGTACTCAGTTGCAATGAAACTACAGTATATAAACTACTGGATATCAACTGAAAGACTGTAATTTGATATGGTGATTTAGAGGCAGTCCATAAACCATTCAAACTTTACTCTTAAGAGTATGAGGCCAGCAGAAGTTCCTCAATCAAATTAAAGCCTTGCTGTTGACTTGAACCATCCTCAGGGTCTATGTATGGGTCTTTCAGCCACTGAGCCCCAAAGCTTTGGAACTGTCTTTCCCCCAATCCCTCCACCTTGCCCTTCCTTTCCTTCTTTTAGATCATGACTAACGACCTTCCTCTTCGATCGTGTTTACGGTCATCTCTTCCCTCCGACCAGCTCGGCATCAAGCTATCAAGCATCAAGCTGTTAAGTGCTCTGAGACGCTGCCCTTTATGAAGGACGCTGTATAAATGCAAGTTGTTGTTGTTGTTGTTGTATGGTAAACAGTGATTGTTAAAATAATTCCCCATGTGTTCAAAGAGTTAAACCCCAGAGTGTTGTTTAGAGTTTAATTCGTAAAAGAACCCATGCTCTCAGCGATTATCATAATTGCGGCAGGCTCAGTCTGCCTATTGCCATCATCATTATCACTCAATAGGGTACTTGAGAAGCAGCCAGAACCTTAGACTTTTTGGTTATGAGCACAAATATTTTGTCTGGAGTGCATATTCCTGATAACGCAAAGCTTTTTAAAGGGAATTTGCACCAGGATAACTCATGTGACTTGTAATTTCCAGGATTTTTCCCAATTTAAAAGATGTGCTTTCCTGTACCTAAATTGACCGTATTAATATCCCAGATTATGGAGTAATAAATTCACAGTGTTGACAATACTAACTCTGTTTGATAATTTGCGGAAGCCAGAAGTTCATTAACCTAAATGACACAGACCATTTTTTTTAACAAAGCATGAGTGACGCGACAAGATATAGCGCAGGAATTAGCAAAAGAAAAGCCTGAATTAAGATTCAGCAACATTATGACAATGTTGTGCAAAGACTTACATTTTCTGCTCATCAATTTATCATTATCAACCAATTTCAGGCATGTTTGGGGCTAATTTTTACACTTGCAGTAATTCTTCATTCTCACTTGCTATTTATGTCAGGAGATCTCATTAGGATTCTCGAAACCACGTATTATAAATCAATTCCGATGGGATCATGTTTATTTAAAACACATCTATAAAGCGTAATGAGAAAGAAAAAGCAGAGTTATAGTCACACAGTGAAACTATAGGGTACATTTTGCTTTCATTTTATTGCTTTTGAAATATCTAAGTACAAGAAGTGCAAAATCAGCCCTAATGAAGACACCACTACATTGAATGCTTCATTTGGATAACACAATTCAGTAGAAAAACAAAATAACAACCAATATAACCCTGGAACTAATTTGATGACTAATTCATGTTAATTATACTGCACTTGACTAATATCATCACTGATTATAAAATCATACAAATTTACAGCACAACAGGATGCCATCTTTGGTCCATTCTTTGGTCCAGTCCATGGAATCCTGTAGCTCAGTGGTTAGAGCACTCGCTTTGCAAGTGAGAGACCTGGGTTCAATTCCCAGCAGGGCGAAACCTTGGGGAAGTTTCCTTACTCCACACGCCTAATAATAATCCCTCCAAAAAAACAAAACAATAATAATTTGGTCATTTTCAATCCATGACTGTTTGTGGGACATTGCTGTGCGCAATTGGCTGCCGCGTTCGCCTACAAATATACAGTCAATTCACTTTACAGTGTGTTCTGTGAAGCGCTTTGGGACGTTCTCCCGACGTGAAAAGCGCTATATCAAATGCAAGGATTATTATTATTATTATCTGGCTCATCTAGTGTGCACTGGGTCTCAGAGCAAAGTGTTCATTCAGTCCCACTGCCCTACACTATTTTATACGCTTTCAAGCTTCTGGCTTGCAAATACCTGTCTACTTCAACTCCTGAATGGATTATGTCTCTACCTCTATATTTAATAGGGCATTCCTCATCCCAACAACTCTCTGAGTTAAAACAAAATCTTCAAATCTCTCCTTTAGCTCTTCTTGTGACTTTCTCATATTTGTGTTGCTTAGTCACTGACTCCTCTACTGGTGCAAATTGAAACTATGTCCAGTGGTATCAATTTTATTTAAAGATTATTTCCTTGTTTGTGTTTGGCAACATCTAAATTCTTCATTTGGACATTGTCTTTTAATTCACTAAGAGATACATAGTGTCCTCTTTGAGAAGACACTCCTTGGTTCACTTCTGATTTCTGAGATATTTCGTGATTTAGGTGACAGAATAAACAGAAGACAGAGATATGTTCACAAACATGAAGCATACTTACACTCATTGCTAACAACTCACTACTGCAGACCTTTGTTTGCAGGTGTTGTCCAAGCAGGGATATGACACTCACTAGTTATAATAATAATCATAATATTTGCATTCAAAGTAGCCCATATCATGTCATCTTTACAGGATATTCTGTAATGTGGTGTGACTGTATTTTGTGGGTGAATGTGGCAGCCAACATGCACACATCAATGGAGTGAATGATTAATTTTATTTGGAAGATTGTTGATCAGGGCAGTAGGAGAAATTCCCTTCTCTTTTCAAACAGTGCTATAGGATTTGAACATTTGCCCGAACAGACAGAAAGGACCTTGTTTTTTTATCCAAAGAAATGCACTGCCAGCAATCCAATGCTGTACACCCCCAAACCACATAGGAGTGTTGTATAGGCTATACTCTATTTTTAATTGTGCATGAAAGCTAAACTATGGACCAGGTGTTTTCAATACAGGTCAGAGCATATTTTAAGAGCAGTGGTTTCTCTCTGCTTTAATGCGCCATGTCAACACATTAGATAAGTAAATGACTTTCAAATTGGGTGTGTCCACTGGAATGACTCTTTGATTCATTCACTTACTTTGAACCTGTATGGGAATCACTTGTCTCTCTCTATTCAAAGCTGTGATCCTACACAGAGTCAACAAACTAATCGAAACAGTATTCATAGAAGAAAAGCAAAAGTATGCCAATATGAGAGATTAAGAATGCTTGAAATCTAAAAAAAAATGCAAACAGGAAATTTCCTGATACTTTTCATGCAAAATCAACGATTTCATAAAGAGTCACACATATTAAAAATAACCTAAATTTTTAATTTAGACACTAATTAATTGGTTTACTGTGTATTTCCATGCATTGAGAAGTTTTATGAGTTGTCTGAAAGTTAACACAATTCTTATCATGTCTCAACTCCACAACATTTCTCCATGAGGAGGCAGGCCTTGATTTCCTCTCAGTCTCCAAACATAATCTAATACCCTAGTAGATATTTTATATAACATGTCTAAATAACAAGTTGCAGCTCAACGTTGCAACCTTATTGTTATAACATGCTTTCTATCCAATCACATAACCGTGTAATCACAAGAGCGATCAATCAACAAACTATTGAGAGCAACTTTAGTTCCTCAATCCCTAACATTCTCTTGTGAGATGAGTGGGAAGATGATTAGTAAATCATCAGAGAACATTAATTCCTGAAAGTTTGGCTACTGATGCTATGATACAAAACAAAGATGTGCAAGTGCATCTGTTTTGCATGTTCAGTGAGCCTCCTGTGTGGTCACTGCATTAAATTGAAGGCACTATTTTACATTTCAAAGTTTCACATCAGCCAAGTATCTCACTGATGAAGAAAGACATTGTAAACCTTCAAATTGCAAGACAAATCTTTAATCATACTCCAGGCATTTATTTTTCTTTCCATAAAAGAAAGCTTTTAAAATTGAATTCAAAGCTCCAAAGTAATGTGCAATTTAAGTCAAAGTCAATTAATTTCAGTGGATTTCCTTTATCTTTGAACATAAACTGAGAAATGAAAAGAAGGTGATGTGTTGTTTGAACTTTTTGATCATTATTGAAGAGGTATTGTCGCCTCCATCGGGTAGGTTTAGGAGGTTGGTTTCTATGGGTTTTTTGGTTAAACCACTGTGAAGATGCAAGGGAGAAGGTTGTGTACACCCAAAAATAATTAATAATAAGTTCATACCTCAATATTTGGCCGATTCCCTCTTTTTCTTTTTGAAATGTTCATCTTAAATATGAATAAGAATAATCCTTGCATTTGATATAATGTATTATCAGATCTCAAAGCACTTCACAGGACATATTATAAAATGGATTGACTGTTTATTTTGTGAGTGAAATGGGATAGCCAGTGGCACATAGCAATGTCCCACAAACAGCCATGGAGTGAATGACCAATTTTACTTTGGGGGATTTGTTGGCGAGTACATTGGGAGAAACTCCCTTCTCTTTTCGAATAGTGCCATGGGATCTTTGATATCCACCTGAACAAGTATTTGGACCTCAGTTTAACATCCCTTCTGAAGGATGGCACGGCTGACAATTCAACACCCCCCAGTACAGCATTGGAGTGTCAGCTTATAATATGTGATGACAAGTCCCAATGTGATCCATTTTTAGTGAAAGGCTCCAACAGGTTCTTGAAGATATCACCAGATTGTTTGTAACATAGTGTGCTGGTCAGACAAAAATAGTCCTTCAAATAAATGTGACTTGGAACAGCAAAAGGGATCTTTCCTTGCTCCACAATTCTACATTTAGAATTGTACATTTGCCTAAAAATATAGTCCCAAATTTTACAATAAACCATGTGAAGTGCTTTGAGATTTTTCACAATGTGATAAGGCACTATCTCAAATACAAGTAGTAGTATTGGGCAGCATCTATGGAGAAAGGAAAGTGAATCAATGTTTGGGGTCCACGACCCTTCGATAGAACGTGGACCCGAAACATTGACTCACTTTCCTTTCTCAGTAGATGCTGCTCGACCTGCTGAGAGTTCCCAGCGACTTCTGTTTTTGTTTCAGATTTCCAGCATCTGCAGTATTTTGCGTTTTACAAGTAGTAGTATTGCTATTGAAAGAATTTTTTTTTTTTGCATTTGATGTAGCATCCACCTTTCATATTGGAAGGGAGTCTTAAAGTGTTTCACAGGATTTACTGTAAAATGCAGTGTCTGTGCATTTTGCAAGTGAATTTAGATTATTTAGATTAAATTCTGCTAATTAATGTTGCTATTGCTGATGTCTTTTAAAATTAATAACACTACACAGATTTGCACCAGTGTGCGAATGAAATAAATACAAATTCTCAGGAATTGTTACACAAAAGCACCATTCAGGGATAATATCACAACAGCTTGGCTTCAGTAGCATTCTGAAGGTATCCTGGTGACCACAGCAGCTGGTGAAAGGGTAAAATTATGGATGAGATAAAGACTGACGGGCTCGCACAGTACTATCAACATGTTCACAGGGATATCTTTTTACTTTTGGTTCAACAGTTGCGCAACTGTATTCATTCAACAAACAAAGCTACATTTTAAATAATTTTTCTTCTGTTGACANTTTTTTCTAATTCTGAAGTGCACTCATGGCTCTACATCCCACTCTGTTCGCTTGAGTACTCTGTGTAACACTGCTTTTAAGTCTGGTTTACCTCTCTTGAGCATTTCTCAAGAGGCCCTATGTTGAAAAACTAACATTTTTTTTGTCCATGCTACTTCCATTTGGGCTGTAAAGGAAACAACAGATCTTTGTCCATAACATTTGACCAGTTGTGTCCCAAATGAATGATTGGTCAGTCACATAATTGTGAGATCATAACTATTATGGTTGTGAGGAGTTTATCCTGGCCAATCATCCCCCAAATAAAAATGGTCAATCACTCCTTGGCTGTTTGTGAAACATTGATGTGTGTAAATTGGCTGCTGCATTCACCATAAAATACATACAGTCACACCACTTTTAGGATGTCCAATTATTATAATTGTTTGAGCACTAAATATTTACTATGTTTCAAAAAACATTCTGTCATGTGGAAAAAAACACTTTTATTAATAAATTTAACATCTTGTGCATTACATAGCAGCCAATCTATGCCAATTTGCTGTACAACATGTTTTAATTCATACATTGCAGCCTTGATAATTGTACAACCAATACTTTACAGTGTATATATTTACACAGAGTGTGCTGTACTTAGAAAATCTAATTTATTTGGGAAGCAGCTGTCTTAGGTTTATAATGATGGAATGTTTTAGTGCTGCCGAAAGAGCTTAGAGTACAGTATTTACACTGGCTGCTCTCCAGTACACACTGTAGATGGAAAATTAACAGATTATCTTTTGCATTTATCGTTATCTCAATTGTGAACCCATTGACATGACCCTGATCTCAGATCCAACATGTGACATTATCCAGATTTGAAATTCAAATACCAGAATTTAGTTTTAACTTTTAATATATTCCCCACATGTGTTAATTTTGTACCCTCTTAGCATAACATACCTTTACCTCTCTTCAGAGTTGCATACCTTCATCCAAATAGAAGTATATGTGTTTCCTTGATATTTCCATTCTCAGCATCAATGTTTGTTTGGAGCATCCTGTTATTCTTCTATCTTACTCTTTTCTTTCATTAAGTAGGCCTCGGGGCAGAGCGGATGAGAGCAACAAGACAGGCTCAGTTCTATAAGGATGACACATGACAAGCAGCTAGGACTATTCAACTTTGATAAAGAGACATCTTACTGAGGGCCTGATAAAAGTGTAGAAGATATTAAATAGACTGAGAGAATCAGATCCAAAACAATCCTTTCAGGTATTCCGAGGGCAACAGGACAGGAAATCACAGGTTCAGGTACGTGAGGCATTTAGGACAGATATCGGGAAGTTTTTTTTATTGATATAGAGGGTAATCAATAACTGGAGCAGGTTACCAGAAAGAGTTGTTATGGCCTGAACCCTGCATTCATTTAAACAAAGCAGCTTGGTGTTGTAATGAAAAGACTGTAAGGTTAGTATTCTGGGAGGATGAGATAAAATGGACCAAAGGGCTTTCTCTATCTGAATTTCTGTTATGAAAGTATCTTATTTTATAATAGTCCTTTCATTTGATAACACCTTATGACATTGTTGTGAAGTCTCAAAGCACTTCACAGGATAAACTATAATGTGTTTGACTATGTATTTTGTTGGCAAACTCAGCAGCCAACTTGTGTGCAGATTTGTCCAACAGACAGCCATGGACTGAATGACCAATTTTATCTGGGAGATTGTCAGATAAGACTGTGGGAGAAACTCCCTTCTCAACAACAAAATTACATTTATAGAGCACCTTTCATGTTGCGAGTACGTCCCAAGGCACTGCACAGTCAGGGGTCAGGACCCGAGCATGGGGTAGGGGTGAGGGAAGGCAGAGAGGTGGGAGGGCGACCAAAGGCATGATCGAAGAGGAGGGTCTTCAGTCCGGCCTTGAAGGAGGCAAGGGAGGAAGTGAGCCGAAGGGACTGTGGGATGAAGTTCCAGAGTGTGGAGGCAGAGAGGCTGAAAGTGGGCCGTGCGGGAGACATGGAGCAGGCCGGAGCCCACTGAATGGAGGGAGTGGGCAGATTGGTCTGGCAATGTTGCAAAGGTGGTGGTAGGCAGTGCCGGTCATGGCACGGATGTGGGGGAGAAAGGACAGTTCAGGGTCAAAAAAGACACCCAAGTTCCTGACTGGCTTAGTGAAGTTGAGTGTGCAGCTGTGGATGCTGATGCTGCCAGCGCCCAAGATGCAATCAGGAGGGCCTCAGTCTTGCTGACGTTGAGTTGGAGAAAGTTGTCCCTCGTCCGGGACATGATGTCAGTCAGGACGCCAGTAGTCCTGGAGTCGAGGTGGAGGCAGAGAGATAGAGTTGGGTGTCATCCGCATACATGTGGAAGTTAACCCCATGTCTGCGGATGATGTCACCAAGGGGGAGCATATAGAGGGTGAAGAGGAGGGGACCGAGGACAGAGCCCTGAGGAACACCACACGAGACAGTGAGGGGGCTGGAGGAGAAACCTTTTGCAGAGACAAAAGTGGAGGCAGTGTGAAAGGTGGAACCTGAACCAGTCGAGGACAGAACCTTGGAGGTTGAGATGGGAGGAGAGGTGGTGGAGGAGAATTGAATGATCCACAGTGTCAAAAGCGGCAGAGAGGTCGAGGAGGACGAGGAGGCAGAGAGAACCCTGGTAACACATGGTCAGGATGTCATTTGTGACCTTGACCAGAGCAGTTTCCGTGCTGTGGGCAGCACGGAATCCCGATTGGAGGGGCTCATGGAGGGAGTGGGAGTAGATGAATGAGCGAAGCTGGGAGGCAACGACTCTCTCAAGGACCTTGGTCAGAAAAGGTAGGTTGGAGAGATGGTCCGGTAGCTGGATAGCTGTGTTGGGTCAAGGGAAGGTTTCTTCGAGGTGTGGGTGATACTGGCTGTTTTGAGGGGGGTAGGAACAGTGTCAGATGACAGGGAGAGTTTGTTGATGTCGGCGAGTAGTGTGGCAAGGAGGTGGAGCTGGGATTTAAGGAGATGGGGGTGGGGGGTCCAGGGAGCAGCTGGTTGATTTCATGGAGGGTATGGTAGTGGTGATAGAGCAGGGCTTGGCAGGTTCAAAGGTGTGGAAGGAGGGATGGGTAGTGGTCGGAATGTGGGGGAGGTTAGGGAGGATGTGGAAGTTGAGAGGGCAGTGGCAGCTGAGCGGATTCCCTCGATTTTGGACTCAAGCATTTCCTCGCAGTGAGAATCAGAGGAAAGAATCTGCGAGACGTGTCGGGGAGGGTGGAGGAGCCGGTTGGTCGTGGAGAACAAGAGACTGGGGTTGCTCTTCACATCCAGGATTAACCTGGAATAGAAGGACGATCTGGCTGAGGTGAGGCGGAGCGGTAGGTTTTGATGTGGTCCAGCCAGATGTACCGGTGGACCGTTAGGCCGGATTTGAGCCAAGTGCGTTCGGAAGCCCGCACCTGATCCTTGAGCGAGCGGAGGTGGCTGGAGGGTGAGGATCGGGAATAGGAGGCAGTTCGGGAGGTGAGGGGGGCAAGGTCATCGAGTGTGGTGGAGAGGGTGCTGTGGAGGAGATCTTTTTCCACGGGAGTTAGGAGATTGTAGTAGGTTTGGAGGCAAGTGGGGAGAAGGATATGGGAGTTGAGCAGTGAAAAGAGCACTTCTCTTTTCGAAAAGTACCATGGGAACATTAGTGTCCACCTGAACAGTCAGATGGGATCTCAGTTTAACATCTCATCCAAAGGCCGTCACCTCCAACAATACAACACACACTCAGCACTGTACTAGAATGCCAGCACAGTCTAGATATTCAAAGTCCCAATGTGGGGCTTGAACCCATAACTTTCTGACCCAGAGGCGAGAGTGCTATCAACTGAGCCAGGCTGACACCTTATCACCTTCTACTCCAACATCATCTTGGAGACTAAACACAACTCTAAAATCCTTTTTTCCACCACCCACTACCTCCTGCGTGCCTCCCCTCAGGCCTCTTCAATCTTCATGTCAAATGCCAAGTACGAGGAGGTCATGGACTTATTTTCATCTGAAATACATAATATCCACCAGGCAGCCTCATCCACCTGCCTCTTGTCACCCACCACCTCGTCCTCTCTGTCCCCCTCACCCTTCCCATCATCTGCTCCTACCACCACCCCCATCCTACATTCCTTCCTCCCCATCTCTCCCTCCTCCCTCTCACCCACCATCACCTCCATGAAACCCACCCCCTCTGCCTCGATCCCCTCCCCACCGACTTGCTGGTCATCCAGCTTCCCCTCCTCTGCCCACTACTGCCTGACGTCATCAACCAGTCCAGATCAGTCCCTGCCCCCCTCAAAACTGCTGTCATCACCCACCTCCTCAAAAAACCTTCCAGCTACTACCGCCCTATTTCTAACCTGCCCTTCCTCGCAAAAGTCCTAGAACGTGTTGTTGCCAACCAACTTCGCACACACCTCTACTCCCACTCCCTCTTCGAAACCTTTCAGTCCGGTTTCCGCCCACAGTACAGAGACTGGGCTTATGAAAGTCACAAACGACATCCTCCCTATCTGTGTCCAGGGCTCCAACTGCCTCTTTGTCCTCCTGGACCTCTCTGGCGCATTCGACACAGACAATCATGCCATCCTCCTCCACTGCCTTTCCTCTATCATCCACCTCAGTGGGACCGCACTCGCCTGGTTCGAGTCCTACCTCACAAACCGCCAGCAGTACATCTGCACAAACGGCTTCTCCTCCCACTCTCACCCGATTACCTGCGGGGTACCCCAAGGATCCATCCTTGGCCCCCTCCTCTTTCTGACCTACATGCTCCCTCTTGGGGATGTCATCCGCAGACATGGAGTACATTTCCACATGTATGCAGACAACACCCAACTCTATTTTTCCACCTCTCTTTGCGACCCCCAGTCCCCTGATGTTCTGTTTGCCTGCCTGTCGGACCTCAGGGGCTGGATGAACGCAAATTTCCTTCAGCTGAACGTTGACAAGAAAGAAGCCATACACTCTGGTTCTCATCAACGTCTAAAATCTCACGGTCCTCACCTCCTCCACTTACCCGACTTCCCCCTAAAACTCTCCGAACCCGTACGCAACCTAGGGTCAGGTTCGACCCCCAATCAACCTTCCTCCCCCACATCCGGTCCCTCATCAGCACCGCTTTCTTCCACCTCCGATGCATCACCCGTCTCCGCCAATACCTCTCTCCAAAAGCCACTGAAACCCAGGTTCATGCCTTTGTCACCTCTCAGCTGGACTATTCTAACGCCCTCCTCACCGGTCTCCCATCCGCTGCCATCCATAAAATCCAGATTATTCAAAATTCTGCCGCCCGCATTCTCACCCACACCAAACTCCGTTCCCTGATCACCCCAGTCCTTGCCAGACTGCACTGGCTGCCTGTGCCAGAGAGGGTCGACTTAAAGTTCCTCACCCTTGTCTTCAAATCCCTCCACTCCTCTGCACCCCCCTACCTCTCCGACCTCCTCTCCCCTCAAAACATTGCCTGTTGCCTTCATTCCTCCAGGTCTGGCCTCCTCCTTGTCCCCTGAGTCCTCTGCTCCAACATCAGCAGCCGTGCCTTCAGGCACTATGCCCCAAGGCTCTGAAACTCCGTTCCTCACGCCCTTCATCTCGCTCCCTCTCTTCCTATTTTCAGGTCTCTGCTGAAGACCTTTCTTTTCGACCGCGTCTTTGGTCACCTTCCTCCCCATCCCCCTGGCTTGGCACCGGGATCCGTTACTGTGAAGTGCTCTGAGACGCCGTCCGGCATGGAGGGCACTATATAAATCCAAGTTGTTGTTGTTGGTCCTTTGGACTTTTTGATCTTTCACCCCACAAGGTGATTTTGCTGTAAAGCTGACATGAGTGCATGATCAGGATCAAACCACCGGTAGAACGGTTAAAATTGAAGTCGAAATTGGATTTCAATTAATAGGTCTTCTTAGACACCTTCTGACAGAGAAGACCTTGACAATGTTAATAACAAAATTACCACCAAGTGCTGAGTGTCTCCGAGTCCTGCTCCCAGCTGAGCTGACACTTGTGCAGGAGATTACAGCTGTGAGTGTATTGATGCTGAGTATGGTACAAATTATTTGTGTTTAAGACAAATTTTATATGGATAGCAAGAGAGGATTAGATAGGCTTGATGCGAATGTGGAGTACAAGCAATGAGTTGGGCCAATGGCCAGTTTCCGTGTTGTAACATTCTATATTATTCTATGCAATATTTGGTAGAAAATATTTATTGTAATGAAACGGAATGAACAATAATAATAATAATCCTTGCATTTGATATAGCGCTTTACATGTCGGGAGGACGTCCCAAAGCGCTTCACAGAACACATTGTAAAGTGAATTGACTGTATATTTGTGGGCGAACGCGGCAGCCAATTGCGCACAGCAATGTCCCACAAACAGTCGTAGATTGAAAATGACCAGTTTATTATTGTTTTTGGTTTTGGAGGGATTATTATTAGGCGTGTGGAGTAAGGAAACTTGCCCAAGATTTCGCCCTGCCAATTTTCCTTTAGCTTTGGCTTCTAGCATTCTAAATAATATAGCCAAATAGGACTGACAAATCTTAATGTTATGCATTGTTCAGATTGAGCCACTTCACCCACTCTTGCCAACCTGCATATGGATCAATGCACTTTCATCTCTGTTACTTTTTTGAGCTGAGGAGCAATTCTTCCATTATAAATGCTTGTAAAAGACATGAAAGTATTACTCGCCTCACAGTAGTCAATCAGAATTATTCCTCAATGAAATTTGAGTTAACATGACATATCAATGGATTTGAAAATGTAATATTGTTGATTTTATCAATGTTGGTTGCTTATGATTATAACAACAATATATTGTTTTTATATAATTAAATGGAGTTGAAATGAACAGGCTGCAGTTTCATCTCAGGGTCTGGGTGCCCCCAGTAAACTATATAAATTCAACACTTGCTTTTTGAAATGTACTTATGCTCATCCATATACTGTACTATAAATTATAGCAGTTTCAATAGTGTGATAAAGAGAGGCTACAGCTTTTAATGTGCTAAAATTGTTCCATGTGCAACAAGTGTACACTTTAACAATGTGTAAAATATTCTGTATTTTTAAAGAGTTTATTTTTGAACACTCAAACTGCAAAAAAAAGTATCAATGTCTAAAATATTTCTCCATGCACTATGCATCCTTTTCAGTAACCCTGTCTGTATATCAAGCTGAAAATTGGCTATTTCTTCGTCAATCATTCAATTTGACAACTCAGCAAGTTTACACAGAATGTAGCTGAGATGTAAAGTTTCCACGTACAATCCTTGACCGACCCTGAGTTTGCTCATCTCAGCCAGGGCAACAGTGGGGGTGCTACAATTATCCTTAGTGTCCTATGTTGAGTGGAGTGAAAATTAGTAAAGGTCACAGATCTTGATCACTATCCAATCACCTGTTCAGGTGGTGTGCACTTGTGGAAGTCAGGCGAGGATGGGATCAAGCTGGGCTGCAACACACCTTCTGTCAAGTACTCAGCTGTTTTTCACAGCCAAGAGTCACACTTGAATAAAAAGTCACATGAGTTACTGAGCAGAAGTTACTCCCTTGTAAGAAAAAGGAGGCTTTGAGAGAGAAGAGGAGGACAGAAAGTTAGTGAGTAATTTGGTGCCTTTGTAGTGAATCGCTTTTTGATCAACTGGTTTTGTATTTGACACTTTTATATTGGAGACATTCAATCTTCACAATTTCAGATCTAATCACAAAGCAAACATGATGTTGGAGATCTGTTTTCTGATTCAGTTGTTTCAATATTTCTTAGTGTATGTATCTCATGTTAGATTATTAAATGGGTCTAATGTGTGCTTTAAGTTTGGAATCTTCCAAAGTACCTCAAACAGGAATTATCTAAATGTTCCTGTCTACCCAGTCCAATATGAATCATGAATCTCTATGTTGAATAAGGCAGCACCATCCTTGAGTTGCCTTGAGGATCTCTTGTCCCAGAAATAAATATTTTATTAATAATATTGAAATTGAACTGGATTGGACTTATTGAAGCTTCCTTTTGTATGCTTATTTTCTTGAATATATTCTTGCTATTTCAATCCTCTGAGGGAAATGAATGGTTTTAAGTGAATTACAAAAGGTTTGTATGATATTGTAAATCTTAAAAGCCTTACACTGCGATACATGGATCTGTCATCATTTGTAATTTAACCCAGAAAGTCGATTTTTCTTTAAAAACTGTTTTGATCTCAATTGTGACTATCCATTACTTTGACCTGCAGGTTTGTCCCATGTTATTTGAAGTTAAATGTCACATTTGTCACAAAATGCAGGGAAAAGGGCATGATTGGACATACAGTCACATAAGTGTACGTCGGGGTATGTGGTGGGATTGTCAGTGTTAGCAATACATAAGGCAAACAGAATGCTGGACTCTATTACTAAATTGGTTGAGTTTGGATCCCCAGATGTCATATTCAAGCTCTGTATTCCTTTAGTCAGACTGCACCTTGAATATTGCATACAGTTCTGGCATACAGAGATGTATACAATACTGCCTAAGCCTCTGTTTGTCAAGCAGTAAGTAGGAACCTGATTGCTAGTCAATTGCAGATCACTTTTTCAGGCCTAATAGTACCTTCAAAAAAATAATGATAGTAAATTGGTCACTTCAATTCACGACTGTTTGTGGGACACTGCTGTGCGCGATTGGCTGCTGCATTTCACCCACAAAGTACACAGTCAATTCAGTTTACAATATATTCTGTGAAGCACTTTGAGACCTCTTGAAGATGTGATAAGGCACTATATCAAATGCAATTATTATCATTATTACAGTTCTGGTCACCATGACATAAAGAGGCTGCCGAGCCCCAAGAAGCGGTGCAGAGGAGAACAAGATATATACAATGTATACAAGGTTAAAAAAATTTTTTAATGGGAACGAAAAAGTAAATCCAGAGCAATACATTAGGATGTACCAAGAAAGTAGAACAGAGGACATGCATTTAGAATTAAGTAAAGGGCAATTTCAGGAAAGTGACTAGGAAGGTTTTTCTTTATGCAGAGGGTAATTAACAACTGGAGCATGCTGCTCGGAAAGGTGGTAGAGGCCATGACACTGGACTTGTTTAAAAAGCTGTGTGTGGTAGTGTGGATGTTCTGGACGGATGGGATTAATGGGCTGAAGGACCTTCTTCATCCAGATATATCCTGTGATCTTTTGTGTACCCAGTCTATGATCAGTGCTCTGATAGAGAACCATGTAAAGACACATTGGGGTCATGTGGTTGGATTTCATATGATCATTTGTTCTCTATATGTTTGATAATGTTCTTGATAAATATTAATCATTGTTAATTTATTGTGGTTGCTGTATTTCACTCACATCCGTACCATATAAATAATTAGCACTCACTCACAGAAGCTCAGCATGGAAATAGTTCAGATATGTGGTACAGTTGGGGTCACCAATTTAATAATAATCTTTGCATTTCATATAGCGCCTTATCCTGTCTTTGTGATGTCTCAAAGCGCTTCACAGAATATACTGTAAAGTGAATTGACTGTATATTTTGTGGGCTATATTTAAATGGGGAAATTAAGATATTCAGATCTGTGCATCTGATTATGTCAACACATGGTGATCGCAATAGCTGCATTCTCATTCTTGCTTTCACTGTTAATATTGGTAAGCGAAAAAATCAGGATGGATTTATAGAAAAAAGCCATGAAAGCCACATACAAGAAACATATTAGTGAGTGGGAGGCTACATCTATCAATCACTTTTCCTCTTTGCTATCAAAAAAATGATTAAAGTGTTGCTCAGGGAAAAAACATGCTGATGGAACCGTTTTATTTTCTTGTTGGTACTGTGTGAAGCATAGTGATGTGCCATGCTCTTCTATGCAGTACATGCCACCTGCTGGGTGTTGTGCCATGCTCTGTCCTCAGTACTAGGTGCTATGTGCTATGCCATACTGTGCAGTCAATTGCACATATTGTGTGTTGTGCCATGCTAAGCAGTTAATGCCTCCTATTCTGTGTGCTACCATGCTGTGCTGTCAGTGTCATGTGCTTTGGGTTAAGTCATGTTGTGCATTCAGTGCCCTGTTCTGGGTAGTGCTGTGCAGTGTTCTGCAATGCTGTGCTGTCAGTGCCCTGTATGGTGCAGTGTGCATGCTGTCAGTGTTCTGTGCTGTATAGTACTGTCCTCTGAACACGTGTAGATTTATTTTCAAAGAATAACTTCATGAGGAAATGTCCATTAGGTTTTGAAAGAATATTAACGCAGTTTAAAATATAGTTTGTTCTTTTATTAATATGCTTATTAATTATTACAACCAAAATCCAGGATTTAGCTTTATTTTATCCAGGAACACAGAAAGATAGCCTGCCTTTCTTGGGAGAGAAGAAAGACACTGAGGTCTAATTTGCAATTTTTCTTTATATTGAGTTAGTTGAAGAAGATTGTATTGGAGTGAATTTTTCATTGATCATTGTGCAGTATTTCTGTTTGCTGGAAGGAGTATATTTGTAATAATAATCCGTGTATTTGATATATTGCCTTACCACATCTTCCCTCAATCCCTCCACCTTGCCTGCTTCCCTCCCCACCATCAAATTCTGCCTTCAGACTTTCCTTTTTAATCGTGCTTACGGTCACTTCCCCCTCCCTCTACTCAAGGCTCTGCCACAGTGAAGTGCTCCAGGACGCAACCCCACTTGAAGGGTGCTATATAAATGCAGTTGATATAGCGTCTTATCACATCTTCAAGATGTCTCAAAGTGCTTCACAGAATATACTGTAAAGTGAATTGACTATATATTTTGTGGGCGAACGTGGTAGCCAATTTGCATACTGCAATGTTCCACAAATTCCACAAACTACAACTGGTCTGAGGGAGGGAGATGGTAGGGAGCAGTGGAGGTGGGGTGGAAGAGGTGACTAAAGGCAAGGTCGAACCTGTAGGTTTTAAGGCAGGGCATGAAGATAGAAACGGGGGAAAGGATGAAGGGCTTGAGGGAGGGATTTCCAAAGGTTAGAGAGATACAATTGGAAAGTCAGCAACCAATGGTAGGGTGGGAATGGGCAGCAAGCCTGAGCTAGCTGATCAGAGGGGGCAACGAATGGAGTGGAGCAGTAGGAGACAGGAGAAGTTACAATTTGAGGAAATTCAAATGTTTAATTTGATTTATTGTTGAGGTTTAAAGCTGCATAAGTATAGCATTAATGTCAAGGACTATGTTGTATTTTGCTTTCCCCTGCCATAGCACAACAAACTATACAATATATAATGAATATATATTATATAATATATATGCAGTAAATAGGAACCTGGTTGTTAGTCAATTGGCGGGTCACTTTTCCGAGGGTACTAATCCCTTCAAAAAAATAAGCACCAAACTCTGTGCCAGATTGCACTGGCTTCCTATCCCAGAGAGGAGCGATTTCAAGATCCTCATCCTAGTATTCAAGTCCCTGCACTCCTCTGTAACGCCCTACCTCTCTCCTCAAAACAGTACCCGTTGCCTTCGTTCCTCCGGGTCTGGCCACCCTCGGCGGCTGTGCCTTCAGCCACTATGCCCCGAGGCTCTGGAACTCATTTCCTCACTCCCTTCATCTCACTCCCTCCCTTCCTATTTTCAGGTCTCTGCTGAATACCTTTCTTTTCGACAGGGCCTTTGGTCACCTTCCTCCCCCATGGTTCGGCGCCGGGATCCGTTACTGTAACGTGCTCTGAGACACTGTCTGGCGTGGAGGGCGCTATATAAATCCAGGTTGTTGTTGTTAATAATAAGTTGGTCACTCATTCTATGACTGTTTGTGGGAAATTTTAGTAAGCAATTGGCTTCCATGTTTCACCCACAAATTACATAATCACTCTGAGACATCTTGAAGATGCTTTGAGACATCTTGAAGATGTGATAAGGCTTTATATCAAATGCAAGTATTATTATATACCTTGTGTGTATACTCTATTATATATATATATATATTGCATAGGTTAATATAGTATGGAAAATGACTATTTGGCCCAAACTAATCTGTGTCAATGTTTATAATCCATACGAGCCTCCACCCCTCCTTTTCGCCTCTCGTCTCCTACACCCCTCTATTCCTGTAATGATATGACATTTGACAAAACAATGTAACAGACTATGAAGCCTCATTTTTATTTCATCCTCTTAAGAATACAGGAAACTGCATAATTTAAAGTTAATTTACCCTTATTTAGTTATTTTATTTTTCCTTTCCCTATTAGTTGTCTTCATCGTACTCCTACATGACATGATGCCTTAGTTTGATCCATGGCACAAATCAAAAAGGGAAGAGAGTTTTGCTTGGTGTCCTGGCCAATAATGACCCCAAATAAAATTGTTCATTCACTTTACAGCTGTTTGTGAGACATTGCTCTGGCTCCCATATTCAACTACAAGTACACAAGCACTATAATTTATAGAATATCCTGTGAAGTGCTTGCAGACATCCCCCTAACGTAAAAGTGAACCATCCTCAAAATATGCATTGCAGTTTCACTTCATCTAAATATCCAGTAGGTGGCAGTCCATTCCTCACATATAGTGATTTATAAATAGGGGAAACTGCACTGGCTAAAGACGGAAATTATTTGAGTGACTCCAGAGCCAAGAAGTGAACCAAATAATAATGATACGATCTAATTTGTTATCAATGTATAAAAGGTGGCATTCAATCAGAGAAGGGAATGTTTGATTTGTGACGTTCAGATGCCGAAATATATACTTTTGATTTGCTTTTTGTACAAAGCTGTACTGCGACCCAGTTTATAATGTACAAACCAGATGTTAATTTCAGATAAAATACAGCAACTTGAATGTTTCCAGAAACAAATGTATTATTTAAAATACATTTTAAATAAATAATAAATGGGGTTGAGGGATCCCTAACCCTCTCCTTACCTCCCAGCTCCACCTCCTTGCCCCTCCACTCACGGACATGATAAACTCTTCCTGTCCACTGGTACTGTTCCCACCCTAATAAAAATCGCCGACATCATTCCTATCCTTAACAAACTTTCCCTGGACCCATTCCTGCTCTCAAACTACCACCCCATGTCCAATCTCCCTTTCCTCTCCAAGGTCCTTGAATGAGTTGTTGCTTCCCATCTTCGCTCCTTCCTCTCCCGCCACTCCCTTCACGAACAACAACAACAACAACAACAAGATTCCATTTATAGAGCGCCTTTCACGTCAGGAGGACGTCCCAAGGCGCTGCACAGTTGGGTCATGACCCGAGCAGGGGGGAAATGGTCAGGGTGAGGGGAGGGAAGGGAGGGAGAGAGGAGGGGGGAAATGGTCAGGGTGAGGGGAGGGAAGGGAGGGAGCGAGGAGGAGGAAGAGAGTCGAGAGGGGAGCTGAAGGCACGGTCAAAGAGAAAGGTTTTGAGACCGGCCTTGAAGGAGGAAAGGGAGGAAGCAAGGCGAAGGCACTGGGGGATGGAGTTCCAGAGCCTCGGGGCTGAGAGGCTGAAGGCCCGACCACCGATAGTAGGGCGGTTGGGGCGGGGGACGTGGAGCAGACCGGAGCCAGAGGAACGGAGGGTACGGGCAGGTAGGTAGGGGGATAGTAGGTTGGAGAGGTAGGAGGGAGCAAGGCCGTGAATGGCCTTGTAGGTGAGGATGAGGATCTTGAAATCAATCCTCTGGGGGATGGGGAGCCAGTGGAGGCGAGCGAGGGTGGGAGTGATGTGGTCCCGAAGCCTGGTGCGGGACAGTACACGAGCTGCAGAGTTCTGAATGACCTGCAGCTTGTGGAGGGAGGTGGCGGGAAGGCCGGCGAGGAGAGAGTTCCCATAGTCCAGCCTTGAGGTGACAAAGGCGTGAACCAGGGTTTCAGCAGCGTGAGGGGTGAGGTAGTGCCGTAATCTGGCGATATTCCGGAGGTGATGGAAGGCGGTGCCAGTTGTGGTGCGGATGTGAGGGAGAAAGGACAGCTCAGGGTCGAACAAAACGCCGAGGTTCCTGACTGGCTTTGAGAGGTGGAGAGTGCAGCCTTGGATGCTGATGGTGTCAGCGCCTGAGGTGCGGAGGCGCTGACGTGAGCCAATCAGGAGGGCCTCGGTTTTTCGCACGTTGAGCTGAAGAAAGTTGTCTCTCGTCCAGGACTCGATGTCGGACAGGCAGGCTGTCAGGACATCGGTGGTCGTGGAGTTGAGAGTAGAGGAGGAAAGGTAGAGTTGGGTGTCATCCGCATACATGTGGAAGTTAACCCCATGTTTGCGGATGATGTCACCGAGGGGGAGCATATAGAGGGTGAAGAGGAGGGGACCGAGGACAGAGCCCTGAGGGACACCACATGAGACAGTACGGGGGGTGGAGGAGAAGCCATTCGTTGAGACGAAGTGAAGACGGTGGAAAGGTAAGAGCTAAACCATTCAAGGACAGTGCCTTGAAGGTTGAGGTGGGAGGACAAGCGGTGGAGTAGGATAGCGTGGTCGACCGTATCGAATGCTGCCGATAGGTCGAGGAGGACGAGGAGACAGAGGGAGCCCTGGTCACAGATAGTCAGGATATCATTGGTGACCTTGACCAGGGCAGTTTCTGTGCTATGAGCAGCACGGAAACCTGACTGAAGGGGTTCAAAAAGAGAATGGGTGGAGAGGAAAGAGCGCAGTTGGGAGGCGACAACTCTTTCCAAGACCTTGGAGAGAAAGGGGAGGTTGGAGATGGGCCGGTAGCTTGATAGCTGCGACGCATCAAGGGAGGGTTTTTTCAGGGTGGGCGTGATGATGGCAGTTTTTAATGGAATGGGGACAGAGCCAGAGGAGAGGGACAGGTTTATGATGTCAGTGATGTGTGGGGCAAGAAAATGGAGCTGGGAGATAAGGAGTGGAGTGGGGATGGGGTCAAGGGAGCAGGTGGTTGGTTTTAGGGATAGGATGAGTTCAGTGACAGAGGGTGGGGAAACGGGTACGAAGGTGTGTAGGGGAGGATGGGTAGGAGTCGGAGTGTGGGAGGGAAGGGGTGGGTGGTGGGTGGAAGTTGGAGGGGAAGTGACCGCGGAGCGGATTCCCTTGATCTTGGATTCAAGGAAATCCAGCATCTCCTCGCAGTGAAGGTTGGAGGAGATGACCTGCGCGGGGTGGCGGGGGGGACGGAGGAGTCGGGATGTGGTGGAAAACAGTAGCCTGGGGTTGTTCTTCGCCTCCAGGATTATCCTGGAGTAGAAGGACGACTTGGCCGAGGCTAGAGTGGAGCGGTAAATTTTGAGGAGGTCCAGCCAGATTTGTCGGTGGACCGTTAAGCCGGATTTGACAAAGGTGCGCTCAGCAGCCCGCACCTGGCATTTCAGTGAGCGGAGGTGGGTGGTGTACCAGGGGGAGGAGCGGGAGTAGGAGACAGTGCGGGAAGTGATGGGGGCAAGAGTATCGAGTGTGGAGGAGAGGATATTGTGGAGGAGGGAGAGAGGAGAAGAGGGGTCGGTGAGGGTTGAAGGCCAGAGGGAGAGGAGTTCAGAGGACTCCAAGGCATCGGTTAGGGATTGTGGGGGTAACTTCTTCCAAGGGCGGTAGAAGATGGTGGTGGGTCTGGTGGAGGTGGGGAGGGGGGTGGAGGTGGTGAAGGAGATGAAGTAGTGGTCGGAGATGGCCTTGTCGGTAATAGTGACATCCGAGACACTGAGGCCCCGGGTGATCACCAAATCGAGTGGGTGGCCGTGACTGTGAGTGGGGGAGTTTATGTGTAGGGAAAGGTTGAGTGAGGAGAGCAGGGAAGAGAAGTCTGTGGAGATGGAGCAGGAGGGGGTGAAGTGTAGGTTAAAGTCGCCCAGGATGATGAGGCGATCAGAGGAGAGGCAAAGAGATGTGAGGAGTGTTGAAATGTCAGAGATGAAGGTGGGAGAGGTTTTAGGGGGCCGGTAGAGGAGGAGGATTTTAAGGGAGAGGAATGAGGGGTGGGAGAGGGTGAGGTGCTCGAAGGAGGGGAAAGAGCCAGAGGAGTAGGGGGATAGGGCAAGTGGTGTCCTTGAGATAAGGGCAACACCACCGCCACGGCGGTTGGGGCGGGGGATGTGGTGGGAGGTGTAGCCGGGTGGCGTGGCCTCCGTGAGGGGGAAGGTGTCGCCTGGGGTGAGCCACGTTTCTGTCAAGGCCATGATATCAACGTTCTCATCAAGGATGAGATCGTTGATGACCAGGGCCTTGTTGCAGAGGGAGCGGACATTTTGCAGTCCGATGTGGAGGGAGCGGTTGACAGAAGGGTGTGTGGGAGGGGAGGGGGGTCCAGGTTGTGAGGCAGGGGTGGGGGAGATGGGGATGAGGGAGGAGAGGTTGACTCCCCGGGTCTGTGTCCGGGGTGGCTGGCGAGAGTGGTGGGGAATGGGGCAGTCGGTGTGGCTGCTGCTGGACAGCCAACGCCGAGTGCCGCGGTGAGCCCGGCGGAGGATTCCCAGGCTGGAACAGAGGGAGGTTGTGGGAGGGTCAAGTGGGGATAGAAGACGAGAGGGACGGAGAGAGAGGAGGAGAGAGCGGGAGAGATGGAGAGGGGGGAGGGTTTGGGGGGAGAGAGGAGGGGGGCGGGAGGGAGGGGGTGAGGGGGCTCGGGTCAAAGCGGCAGCCATAGTGCGCACGCGGGGACCGGGAGCGAGCGGTCAGGTGGATGGCATTATCCCGCAGATTGGGGCAGCGAACCCAACAGGACCATAGTGGGCTCTGATGTGAGCCCTGGGGGGGGGGCGCGGAGGGTTTTTTTTTTTTTTTTTTTTTTTTTTTTTTTTTTTTTTTTTTTTTTTTTTTTTTTTTGTGCGCGCGCACTCACCTGAAAACTAATCTATGACGTCGCAGTTCCCCCGCTCCGCCCCCACACCTCCCTCCACTGCCGAGCTGCACTCGCTCCGGCGTCGAGTTTAAGACGAACCCCTCCAATTGGGTTTCCGTGCCACCCACAGCACAGAATCAGCCCTGGTCAAAGTGACAAATGACATTTTGTCCATCTGCGACCAGGGCTCCCTCTGCCTCCTCATCCTCCTTGACCTTTCTGCGGCCTTCGACACCGTTGACCACTTTATCCTCATCCACCGCCTCTCCTCTCACCTCATCCTTCATGGCTTTGTCCTTGACTGGTTCAGATCATACCTCTCATACCGCCTACATCTCCACAAACAGTTTCTCCTCTAGTCCCCGCGCCATCTCGTTCCTCAGGGCTCTGTCCTTGTTTCCTTCCTCTTCAACATCTATATGCTCCCTTTTGGTGATATCATCTGCAGACATGGGGTCAACTTCCACATGTAATCGGATGACACTAAACTATACTTCTCTGCATCCACCGTTGACTCCAGGACCACTGCTGTGCTGACAGAATGTCTGTCAGACATCAAGGCCTGGATGAGGGCTAATTTTCTTCAGTTGAACATCAAAAAGCACAAGGGTCTCCTGATTGGCTCCTGTCAGCCACTCCTCACCTCAGGCGCTGACAACATCACCATCTACGGTTGCACACTTCACCTAGCTAAGCCAGTCCAGAACCTTGGCATATTGTTTGACCCTGAACTATCCTTTCTACCCCACATCTGTACCATGACCTGCTCTACCTTCCCCAACCTCCACAACATCGCTCGGCTCCAACACTGTCTCACACCGCAGGCTGCTGAAACGTGGAGACATACAAACTCGTTGCTTGTCAGCCTCCACAACTCCTCCCTCCATAGGCTGTACATCATCCAGAACTCTGCAGCCCATGTCCTTTCCCGCACCAGGCTCCGTGACCCTACATCCCCATCCTCGCCCGATTCCACTGGCTTCCCATCACACAGAGGATACAGTTCAAGATCATGATCCTCACCTTCAAAGCCCTCCATTGTCTTGCTCCCCCCTACCTCTACGACCTCCTAACCCCCTACCATCCTCCTCACTTCCTCTGCTCAGCGGGCTCCGGCCTGCTTCACGTCCCTCGCTTCACTCGCCCCACTATTGGCGGGTGGGTCTGTTGCCACTCTGCACCCACCCTCTGGAACTCCATCCTGTAGTCCCTCAGTCTCGCCCCCTCCCTTGCCTCCTTCAAGACCCTGCTCTTCAACCATGCTATCAATCTCCCTTCTTCTCCCACTGCCCTGCACTGTCCCCGATCCTGACCTCCAGCTCGGGTCCGAAACTTTGTCTGTCCAGCGCCTTGAGACGTCCTTCCAACATGAAAGGTGCTTTACAAATGTAGCTTTGTTGTTTTTAAAATGTGAAGATGAGAGATGATATTGAACCAGCAAAAATAAGAAAAAGAAACAAGTGAAAAGCATGTGGCACAATCTGTTCTTAAAGCCTGGCATAATTGCTGTCTTTCCTAGTTTTAGAATAATTTCTTACATCACTTGTTTTTTTTCTTTTTTTGTGCATGCCAGTATCAACCCCTTGGCTCTTGCCAACCTGTGCCTAACAGTATCAGAAATTAGGTAAGCAGGATGTGTCCCTTCAGATAGAGAAAGCACATTCCATTCTGAAGATTTAAGTTTACCTTAAAATCTTTGCATTTGATATAATACCTTATCACATCCTCAATATGTCTCAAAGCACTTCAGTAAAGTATATTGATGTATTTTGTGGGGGATTGTTGGCCACGACACAGCGAGTAACTCCCTTCTCTTTTCGAATAGTACCACGGGATCTTTAATGTCTATCTGAGCAGGCAGACATGACCTCGGTTTAATGTCTTTTCCAAAGGACAGCACCTGTGTAGGTGGCATGCATATGTGGAATTCTCAGTCTAGCTTGTATATCTTCACATGTTTCAAACAAATGGTTGAAAAGATAAATAAGTGAGCGTAAAAAGAGCCATTTGGGCAAGATAGCAGAAAACTATAGGTGAAGTAAGCATAGCTACTACTTTCAAAGTAGAAAATGAGTACGCTAAGGTACTTAATAGCAGTAAAAACATATGAGGATTAGTTTTTATTTCCCTGAGCGTGAATGGATTTGTATGTTTCAGCATGTCATCTGTAAAATCATGGGTCTAAAAAGAAATCTCAGATCACTGTTTTTATGGTGCAAATCAGTGTGCAAGCCTAAGTTGAGAAACAAATAATGTTTACAGTCAACTCACACACTTCACAAGTGTCAGATAAATTGATCCAAAGAATGAAAGTATCCGAGTAAATAGGTTTACATTGCAAACTCAATTTGATTCTCCTCACATTTGTGTTTCATTGATAACTGATAGTCTGAGTGCATTTGTCTGGCACTACAATAGAGTCTAATTTTCAGGATTTCTCTCAAGGATTTTTTTTGAAATAATACCAAATTCTAGATATATCACACCGACCCTCCAAAATTACCCTTAGATGCTGATCTCAGCTTTGAATTCACAAAGACAATGAGATAAAGTGAAACGACTGGGGCACAAGGAGGATTTGCTTCTTGCAAATCCTTTTGTAAATCATGCTAGGTCAACCACTGTGTAGTTTTATTTCTTCCAGTAGTTTAATTTTTCTGAAGACTGGTCTCACTTATTGCAAGCTTCTGTATTTGTTGCTGCAAAAACACCTCCAGATGGATTAGGTAAGTGTACTTTTATGTGATAATCACAAACAATGAGAATATTCATGTCCTTTCAGATGATGTTTAGATTGTGGAATATACTCAAATGTCCATTGTTATGTGAAATATACATAGGTGTGCATTATAATGCTGTTACCCTCAGTGGAATACAACGCCATAACTGTATTTCAAATCATATGGTACAAAGTTTCTGTAAGGTTTCAGGATTATAGGTTTTATTCACATGACAATTGTTGAAGGGCAATAGAAATCTTCCAATTCAATATTGCATCCATGGTCTTCTGGAGCAGTGATTACCAGGGGTTGAAATTCCATTTGTATCTAGATTTTCTCAATTAATGTAACATTTCAGTGTTCACAATTTGGCAGATAGTTTAATTCAGTTTTAACTTTTCATCCTGTTTCTGGAGTTCTTAAACATTCAGAAAAATGGTTTCGAATTTAAAGAATTTGACAAATTCTGAATTTTCTGAAATGTTATGTTTAGTAGAATTAATGAAGACCGAGGTGGAATTTCTGTCTACCCATTCTGACAACCTATGTATCTTATCAATTTCCTTCATTATTTTAAACGCCTCAATTAAATCAACTGTTCATCTCACCTTCGGGGAATGTTAATGGAAATATCTCCAGCCGTTCATCATAGGTAAATCCCTTCATCCCAGGTGTGAAGGTCCTTCAATCCAGGTATTAATCGGGTAAATTGTTACTGGACTCCAGCCAAGAGTATTACATCCTTTTTAAGAATGGCATCCAAAATTGAACAGAGTATTCCAAATGGTGTCTGACTGACACTAAACAATTTCTGTTGAGTCCTTTCATTTTATATTCAAGCAGTCACCTTGTTATAAGCACAACATCCTGTTTATTTTCTTTAAGCAATAAAAGGAACTTCTGGTGGGATGTGAACAGGTCAGAGTTAGAATATCAGTTTGTTTCAGCAAATGTCTGTCAGATAAGGAAACTCTGAAGCTAGGGAGACAGCTGCTGGAAGGCATTTCTTGGAGTCCGAGTTTGTGAACATGTGTTTATACTTTCAGCACCTGGAATCCAGTTTGATTAGTTTGCAGAGTGGTAAGCAACAGCTGCTTAAGCTCCGAACCAGAGCTCCGGAGTAGTAAGTGAGAGGGGGGAGTGAGTCAGCGGTGACGGGGGAGGGAGTGGGTCAGCGACGGGGGGAGTGGGTCAGCGGGAGAGGTGAGGTGGGTCAGCGGGGTCTCCTTGGAGCCGGACTTTCATTGGCTCCAAGATGACATGTTTGGCAATGGAATGTCAGAATCAAGCCAACCCTTTGTGGGGGTCCCTGTGGTCTGGTTCCTGAGCCGGGCAGGTCTGCGGTATTCCAGGGCACTGCTGAGGGCAGTACAGCCAGTCTGGCTCATAGATAGGACTTGGAAGCGCTCCAAGGAATCTTCCTGCTAACCTGGCTGACCCCAAAAAATCAAATAGTCTAATGTGACAGATGGCATCAAGGTGCTTTTAGGATCAGAAATCTGAAAGGTGCAGTTATAGTCGAAACTCCCAACAGGTCAGCTCAAGAATAGAGTTGGAACCTGATAAGCACAGCTGTTTTTTTTGTTTTCTGAAGCCAGCTGACTGCCAGTAAGAGTGCCCGAAATATTTTCTCCCAAGCTCTATTCTGTGCCTCTTCTGGGTTTGTTTATTCATTGCAGAGTGTAATCATAGCCAAGAAATAGGAAGCTAAAACAGATCATCAGTTTGATATTTCCAAGATGTAAGAAAGATTTGCTTGGCCAGTTATGCACTGTTGATAATTGAAAAGTCTTCCAGATACCCAAACATTTGTCACCCTGGACTGTCTCTGTGCAGATTACAAAAATAACTGGCATTTATATAGCGCTCTTCGTGTGGGGTAGAGTCTTGTAACATTTGTTAAGATTAGCTGCTGTGCTGTGTTCTTATGCAACCTATTCATGGATGCACTCATTGGACCTTACCTGTGCCAAAGTCTGGTGCCAATAATAATCCTTGCATTTGAAATTCTGCCTTTCGCATCAGGAGGATGTCTCAAAGTGTTTTACATAATTTACTGTAAAGTGTAGTTACTTTGTATTTTATAGATAAACAGTGGAGAATTGTCGGATTTTTATATATATATATATACTTAATCCTTCAACAATACTAACCCTGCCATCCTCCCAATTATAATGTCAAGCTGTTTCTTGATTAATCTCAGTATCCTGTCTGAACCATCCTTCTGGTAATTTATTCTAGCTGTTGCTTCTATTAACTGTCCTAAAATTGCCATTCATAATCCTGATCAACAAATTGCTTAATGGGATAGAGAAAATATATCTCGAAAAATTTAAATGTCTACACAACTCATTGAATCCAATACTTGATTATTGCAACAGTCATTCTGAACTCTGCATTGACCCTGACCAGTATTCTAATCCCATCCCCTAACATTGCAGGTCAATCAAATGTTCTCCTCTGTAAAGGAAAACAAGCTGATTTAGACTGGTTTATGTCCTGAAGTGTTGATGAGAAGGCTTGTTTCAACAATATTTTAATGTTAGGCTTGACTTTGCGAAGTTCAGGACAACACATTTTATAATATACTGAACATGAAAATAGTGAAGTCCTGCAGAAATGTTTAGGACAGCATAAAAGAAAAGCTTTCAAATGACTGATCTACTATTTGAGATAAACGGAGGTCAGCATAAAAGTGGGGACCTGAAAAAATACTCACCTTTCAAACAATTAAAAATTGATCAATACAAAACCAAAGTATTATCCTGTCTTTGTAGTTCATTAATAATTAATCCTTTTCATAATTCTTTACGTTTTATTACATCAATCTGTTTAGTGTGTTCCAGCTTATTAGACTTCAGACTTCAATGACTGTGAAATGTTTGTATAGACTTACATGCCACACTAACTCTTTATTCATGAATTCAAACTTTTTTGTCTCTTAATTATTGAAGTCATGTTCTTGATTCACTTGGGTAATCCAAAAATATGTATGATGTGAAAAACAGTCTCGTAAAACCCAACATAAACTCTTGCTTTTTCTGGCATTTTGCAGTGTAACTTTGCAGTAGACATTTAATTGGATGCTTAAAGTTTGGATCAATTCCAACCGAAATGCGCCTATCCAATTGGAAAGTTCGAACCGAAGCCTCTCACTATCTTCTTTGGTGGAGTTGAGATGCAGGATTATTGAAATGCAGTAGCTACAAAGAGACGGTAGTGCACACTTCCTAAAATGGCAAGATGTAAGAGAATCCAACGTGTAATTGAACCACTGTCTTAGGATTCCTGCAGCACCCTGTATATTGAAAGTTATGTTGTCGATTACTTTCATCAAAGGAAGTGTATTACCAACAAGAAAACGTATCATCCAAACAGACTTCCACTGCAGAAAATGAGATAGCAACACTATAATGAGAGAAAAAATTGTGTCATGTTAAATTGGCCACTATCAATGTAAGCATCATCTCCAAGTGTGTAAGAAGACATATGACAATTCTTTTTGAGGGTATAGTAACCTAACTCGTTACAAAATCTTTACTGAATGGGCAGGGACACATAATGGTCTAAGACACACAATCTCCTAAACCATTCAATTACTGGAGAACACGACCTTAAATTTAAGGCAAGATGGGTTAGGACTGAGACAAAAATAAATTTCTTCCAGCAGTTAGTAGATTGGCTCACGCCAGCGCCTCTGTACCTCAGGCTCTGGCAGCATCAACCTCCGTGATTGCTCACTACAACTCACCAAGCCAGTCAGGAACCGAGGTGTCTTGTTCGACCCTCAACTGTCTTCTTCCCCATATTCAAGCCATGACCCGCTCTGCTTTCCTTCACCTCCATAACATCGCCCGACTCCACCACTACCTCATCCCTCAGGCCTCTGAAACTCTTGTTCTTGCCTTCATCACCTCCAGGCTCGACTATGCAAACGCTCTGCTTGTCAGCCTTCCCAACTCCTCCCTCCACAGGTGCAGATAATCCAGAACTCTGCAGCCCGTGTCCTCTCCCGCACCAAACTCTGTGACTCCATCTCCCCCATTCTCGCCCGACTACATTGGCTCCCTATCCTTCAGAGGATCCAGTTCAAGATCCTGGTCCTCACCTACAAAGCCCTCCATGGCCTCACCCCACCCTATCTCTGTGACCTCCTAACCCACTACCAACCTGCCCATTCCCTCCGTTCAGCCGGCTCTGGCCTGCTCCACCATTGGCGGGAGAGGCTTCAGCCACTCTGATCCCAACCTCTGGAATTCCATCCACCAATTACTCCGCCTCACCCCCTCCTTAGCCTCCTTCAAGTCGTGCCTCAAGACCCTCCTCTTCAACCATGCCATTGGCCACCCCCCTTCCCCTCCCCTCCCTTCTCCCCCCTCCCTGACTCCAGCTCAGGTCTGAAATGCTATACACTGTCCAGCGCCTTGGGATGTGCTCCCAACGTGAAAGGCACTATACAATTGTAATCTTGTTGTTGTAGTATTACAATTTTGGAATCTGCTGCCTGTGAAGCCATAGATACTAAATAAACTGAGTTTCAAGGATGAGATTATACTACATAATGCCATGGAATGGTATGCAATGGAATGGCCCACATGGCTTTCTCCTGTACCTAAATTCATGTGTAATTACAATATATGCCAGTGTCACAGCTGTTACTGTGAAACTTTCCTAGACATTATCCTATGTGAAGGGTACTATATAAATGCAATTTATTATTTTAGCATCCTTTGTCAAATTTGTCTTGTAATTTAGTTTGGAATATTTTAGCCAACCCAAAAATAGTAGAGTTCATATCATCATCCTACAAACTCTAATACAAAGTTTATGGCTGCATCATTTCACTTGTTCATTATTATATAGCGCCTATTTCTTAGTTTCTAAAAAGAGCCATTGGGACAATGATAGTGACGATGAGTAATATATTCAACCGTTTGGTCTCCAATGAGCAAAGTGAAGTAGTTTGAAGAAGATTTAAGGGGCACGAAGTTACGTGTTGTGTCTTTGACTATTCCTTCCAACACAGTGTGTGATTTCACTCTTCTACGCACTGGACAAAATAATAAAAGGCAGGATCTCAAGCGTCCACCTGAATAAGCATGGTTTAAAATTTCATCGGAAGGATGTCACTCCTGAACAATGCAGCACTCCAGAGTAAAAGCAGATAAGTAATTAGCTATACAGTGTTGGGGATGGGGGTGGTGGGAAGGGAACGACAGACATACGTTGGGACTCACATGAGTATATTTTTAGATAACACATGGTTTTGCCATGATTTTTGTGATTGACCCAGTTAGATTTATAAAGTGTTAATCTCCACTTCCTGGACTTCTAATCCTTTCCAATCCAATGTTCACCCATGGAAACAAGAGTTTTAAAAAATAATAATAAAAAAAATCTCTCCCATTTCCAGTATGGACAAAGATAGCAGAAGAGGAAAGGTGGGTAAACGTTTTAGTAAAAGTGGGGGTGGAGGGGTGGGGAGGATTAGCTGAGGTAGAATAAATAAGGTATTAAAATGTAATATAGGTCAGAGAGTGATTGTGGATGAAATGAGTCATCATGGAAACAGAATGAGAACAGGTAAAATATTTCAAATATTGTGCTTTTATTTAAGATTGTGCTTCTAATATTTTATTAGTTTAGATTAAAATAATAAATGTATCCTGTGGTTCCAGTAGCTTTGCTGTAGCAGCTTTAAGATTTTTTTCACCATTATTGTGCAAGGGTTTAAAAACCCTAAGGGACTTGTGGACTACTGGCAGCCTTAAGGTTATTGCATTTTTGAGGTGCAAAGACTGGCTACTTTGAATGAACCTCCATATACACATAGCATTTGGGAAATTGCTTACCATGCGAATTACCCAAACAAGGTTAGTAAGCATGAATAGGTAATAGATAACATGCTTATTATCCATCAGAGAAAACAACAACAAGACAACAAGATTCCATTTATAAAGCGCCTTTCACGTCAGGAGGACGTCCCAAGGCGCTGCACAGTTGGGTCAGGACCCGAGCAGGGGGAAATGGTCAGGGTGAGGGGAGGGAAGGGAGGGAGCGAGGAGGGGGGAAATGGTCAGGGTGAGGGGAGGGAAGGGAGGGAGCGAGGAGGGGGAAGAGAGTCGAGAGGGGAGCTGAAGGCTCGGTCAAAGAGAAAGGTTTTGAGACCGGCCTTGAAGGAGGAGAGGGAGGAGGCGGCGAAGGCACTGGGGAATAGAGCTCCAGAGCCTCGGGGCTGAGAGGCTGAAGGCCCGACCACCGATGGTAGGGCGATTGGGGCGGGGGACGTGGAGCAGACCGGAGCGGGAGGAACGGAGGGTACGGGCAGGTAGGTAGGGGGATAGTAGGTCAGAGAGGTAGGAGGGAGCAAGGCCGTGGATGGCCTTATAGGTGAGGATGAGGATCTTGAATTCGATCCTCTGGGGGATGGGGAGCCAGTGGAGGCGAGCGAGGGTGGGAGTGATGTGGTCCTGGTGCGGGACAGTACACGAGCTGCAGAGTTCTGAATGACCTGCAGCTTGTGGAGGGAGGTGCCGGGAAGGCCGGCGAGGAGAGAGTTCCCATAGTCCAGCCTTGAGGTGACAAAGGCGTGGACCAGGGTTTCAGCAGCGTGAGGGGTGAGGTAGTGCCGTAGTCTGGCGACATTCCGGAGGTGATGGAAGGCGGTGCCAGTTGTGGTGCGGATGTGAGGGAGAAAGGAGAGCTCAGGGTCGAACAAAACGCCGAGGTTCCTGACTGGCTTTGAGAGGTGGAGAGTGCAGCCTTGGATGCTGATGGTGTCAGCGCCTGAGGTGCGGAGGCGCTGACGTGAGCCAATCAGGAGGGCCTCGGTTTTTCGCACGTTGAGCTGAAGAAAGTTGTCTCTCGTCCAGGACTCGATGTCGGACAGGCAGCTGTCAGGACATCGGTGGTCGTGGAGTTGAGAGTAGAGGAGGAAAGGTAGAGTTGGGTGTCATCCGCATACATGTGGAAGTTAACTCCATGTCTGCGGATGATGTCACCAAGGGGGAGCATATAGAGGGTGAAGAGGAGGGGACCGAGGACAGAGCCCTGAGGGACACCAGATGAGACAGTGTGGGGGGTGGAGGAGAAGCCATTTGTAGAGACAAAGTGAAGATGGTGAGAAAGGTACGACCTAAACCACTCAAGGACAGTGCCTTGAAGGTTGAGGTGGGAGGACAAGCGGTGGAGTAGGATAGCGTGGTCGACCGTATCGAATGCTGCCGATAGGTCGAGGAGGACGAGGAGACAGAGGGAGCCCTGGTCAAAGATGGTCAGGATATCATTGGTGACCTTGACCAGGGCAGTTTCTGTGCTATGGGCGAACAAACCCTTATTGGCCAAAATGTAAATAATTCCCACATCAACCTGACTGAAACCAGCCAAGACAATTAACTCTGAAAAATAAGTTATTAATTTAAAATGCTCCAATTTATTATTCATGCATTTCTTGTCTATGCGCTATTTTTTGATTGATATTATTTATGAATGCACCAGCGATGACTTCTGTGGGGCCAACTCGGCAGGAATTTTCCAATTGTTTAATTCATAGGACCATCCTACTCTTGCATTTCACTCCCAACAAAGCAAGCAAATGCCAAGTGTTATTTTTGAAAAGAACTTGGATTCCCGGCTTGCTGCATCACTCTATCAGTAGGGATTCAGCACCGGGCTTTTTTCAAAGTGAGATTTCTTTTTCTAAACCTTTCTTTGTTGCTGTATAAACTTTACAGGCACCATCCAGATTGTTGCTCTCCTTTCGACAAAGGGGAGATTGAATCAGCAAGAAACATTCTTTAGTTTGCTCCAAGTTTACCAGAATGCTTTCTTTGTTGTTCTATTTTTGTTTCAAGTAGGCAGCAGAGAAATTGAAAGCTTCATCCCCATAAAACAAAAAGTTAGAAAGAAAAAAAAGACCCAGCACGATATGGGACAATATCTGTTCTTTTCATATGTGCTGTCTATTGTTTATCTGGGTAGAACTTCTGCGTTCAGATCTAGACTCTTTCACATCTACACAACATGGACTGTGATACTTGTCCCTGAATCACCAGCATGCACCTTAAGAGCACAACATGAAAAAGTAAAGGTCCATTTTTGATATCTATTTTCCTGCTTGATCCCATAGTGAAACATTTTGTTTTTACCTGTGGGGTTTCTTCAGCATTTATACTTGGGTCTAATTTATGGAAAGTCTTAAACATGTATACAGAGGGAACAACAAGAAGCCTTAACTATACAATTAGCAAGCGATTAAAATGATTACAGAATCATTTCCAAAGTTGTGGCCTCAATCACCTCGCTTCATTCTGGTGACCCATTTCCACAAGACAGGCAACTTTTCACTTCAGAAAGATGCTTCAAAGCACTTCACCGTACTACCTGAGTTAGGGTGTGGGGTCCAAAATGGGTAGGGAACAACAATAATGAAAGCAAAGTAGCGGGATGAAAAATGGAGTTTTGTTGTTATTGCCGCGGCTTAGCTTTGTCTGTATTCTTTATTTTGTTCCTGTCACTTGGCCACGTGCATGCTCTGTGATGCAAAATGCCGCAGCGCCATGGTCAGCCAGCGCATCCACCAGGTATAATTGCAATATGTGCATACATATGTAGGTGGTCTGTGATAAATGATGCCACAGTGCCACTTTGACTCGACAGACACCAGTTGTAACTGCAGCGAAAAAAATATGCAAAACTGAAAATAACTCATGAACGATAGAAGATACCTGAAAACAATTATACCAATGTCACTCCCAGTTGCAAGATCTTTCCAATGAGATATTAATCATGTTTCTATGTCAGTCGGTTTTTGAGATCCTTCTTGAAGCCCAGACAGACATTGCCATTTTCTTAGTGTGTATAATAATGATAGATAGAAGAGCTATGTAGAAGATTATCAAAGACCCTTTCCCTCACCCTTTCCCTCACCTCCTTCAAAGTCTGTCTTAATAACTTCTTCTTTGACTGGGCTACAGTCATCATTCCCACCTCCACCCCCGCCCTTGGCCCCAACTCTCATGAATCCAACACGCAGTTTGGATGCAAACCCTCGACTGCCCAGTGCCTTGGGACCTCCCAACATGAAAGCCACTATATAAAAGCGATTTGTTATTATGTATTGCTCCAGAATTCAGCTCCTGCTGTACACAAATTCAAGTAGATTCGATCAAGTTGTCAAAGTACCAGATTTACAGATCATGCAATCCAGTCTGATCTCCAAGTTTAACACTCTCCCTGACTATTTATCTGCAGAAAACGTCATACTGCTTTGAGATATTTTGATGTTCTGGCCAGTATATCAAATACAAGTATTAATGGGCTTGGGTCTACTGCATTGTCAGACATGCTTATTTCAAAAACTGATTTTGGATAATATATAATAATTGGCTTTCCAGAAACCTATTCTCACATCCTGTTAAAGATACCTCATAGTCAAGACAACTTGCAAAATGCTGAGTTCAGGTTTCAGTTGTCAAAGAGCTTGGTGCAGTAGTTAAGAAAGTTGACACGACACAAGGTACAATAAAAAGATAAACATTAAAAACAATGGTGCAGCTGAAATTCTAAGGCATTCCTATATTTGCATCAGCAAGAGCAATTTTTGAGATAGAAGACATTCAACAGGGAATGTGGAATACAGAATTTATTCCATGAATGAATTATCAGATTTTCCTTAAAAGTGGAATAAATTCACAGATCCTTGGTTTGTATTTGTATAATTTATCTGAGGACTAGACAAGCCCAGAGGGTGGCTCAACATCACTTAACAGATCCCACAAAGCTGCCTCTATTTTGACATGGATCCTGAAGAATTAGTGTCACAGATCCATCCTAATGTGAATGTGGCCCAAGTCAATGGATCAATTGCATGAACAAAAAATAGTATAGAATATTTTATTAAATTAGGGCACAGGTGCCATATGGATTTAAATTGCTTGTAAATTACTTCAAACCTGGACAGATTTTATTATGGGATCAAATGTACGGCATTCCTAAACACATAAGGAACCATGTTAAAATGTGTGTTGAATTAACTTCCAAATCTGGTTCAAACAGCTGGCGTGCCACCATCTTGCATTCCACCTTAATGGAGATCATTTTGAGCGAAGAAAGTAACCCTTCTGAGCTTAGTCAGAGAATATGGGTTAAATTCTTTATGAGTTGGGGATATCATTTGAGTTTAAAACTCAAATAGTGTAGGCAGTATTGGTATTTCAAAAACTGATTTTAACACCACTGCTCAAATAAAATATTCAGTAATACTTCAATTTGACTCAATTTTATTAGTCACGCAGAACTAAAACTTTGCCTAATTCCAACACGCATGTCGGCCTGGTTGTGGATTCATTATTGTTGCATTTGATATAGCACCTTAACATGTCATTGAGACTTCTCAAAGTGCTTCACAGGTATATTGTAAAGTGGATTGAGCACATAGGGTGGGTGTTCTGGAGGAATGAGATGGATGGGCTGAAGGACCTTCTTCAACCTTGTGATCTTGTGAAAAATGTATTTAAAAGCTTATCATTAGCAAGGTGAATACTTTTTTAAAAATAATGTTTCAATTTATAAACTGGAAGATTGGACCTGGAAGAGAGAAGGCAATAGAAATGTGCAAAATGTGAATATTTTATTAGATTAAATTGGAATATGTTCAATTGAATGAGAATTAAGTAAAATTGGAGTTAAAACATTAAAAACAACAGATTTAATAGGGAAAAAGCAATATTGGAAAGGGATGAAAGGATTACCAGAGGTAAAGAGTTTAATTTTTCATGCAAAATAGTGTTTAATATTTTAGTACTGTAGTTTTGAGTTAACATTACTGTAATTAATTTATTTCTGATGTTTCAGGATCTTTATTCTTGTAATATTTCCTGAGCCATTGAGCGAACAAAATACACAACCTGTTGGCCCAGGAAGAGAGGAATTTCCTCAGACCTGCCAGTAAGTTTCAGGGTTCAAATGATATCGTAACAAATGTTGAAAGAGCAAATGTTTTGAGGTGTTATTTAACCTGACAGTGTGAGAGAGATGAACTGACATCATTGTTTTACACACAGCTAACAAAAAAAACCAAGAAGCTCAGCTAAACTGCTGTCCTTTGGCATTGTGCGAGAGTTTACTTAGTTACTGGATTCCTGTAACATATTAGTTAGAGCACTCGCCTCGCGAACGAGGGGACTCGAATTCGATTCCTGGGCAGGGCGAAATCTTAGGCAAGTTTCCTTACTCCACACGCCTCTGTTTATCTAGCAGTAAATAGGAACCCGTTTGTTGCTCAATTGGCGGATCGCTTTCTGGGGGTAATAATCCCTTCAAAAAAATAATAATAATAATTTGGTCACTCAATCCTCAACTGTTTGTAGGACACTGCTGTGCGCAACTGCCTGCTGTGTTTCACCCACAAAAAATAGTCACTTTACAGTATATTAAAAAACAGTGATTGTTAGTCGCAAAGAAAATTCTTGCAACTGATACTTTTAAAGGAATGCAGACCTGGATACAGACACTTTAATGGGACATCCACTGAAAAGGTTTAGTAGAAATGTGTCAGTGGTGTTTTGTGTAGATATCACAGGGCTGAACTTCCACCTGTAAGTCCATTCTGTCTTCAAAACAGACCAAATTGTGGAAAATTCTTACCATTGTTTTTAGTCTTTTTTTTCCAATAAAAGGTGATTTTCAAATTAAGAATTTTCCACAAATTAGGGCTGTCTTAAATTTTGAGACAAAATGACTTGAACTGGACATGACTAGGTGGAATTTTAGGCTGGTCACATTAATTTCTATAATACATTGACGCTGTGATAGGCGCTTTTGAGACATCTCAACAACGTGAAAGGCGCTATTCCCATGCAAGTATTATTTATTGTTATAAAAAGACAATTCTACTGGTGTGAGGGGGAGGCAGATTTTGAAAGTAGATTAAACCTAATATTGCTCCACAAAAATTACACATTAATGTTTTAGCTGGATCTAAACCTGCTCCTGCCTCAAAGATACGTTCCCCCGTGCACAATATGACAGCTCCAGGGATCAGAATTTAGTACTGGATGTTCAAGAACACAAACCTCCCCAAAATTCACTGAAAAAGCAACAAGACCTCTTTAAATTGCTGTAATTTTGTATAATTAATTATTTTATCTCTTGGCACTTGGGCTTCCAAGGTAAAATCCGTTGAGCAGTCATTTATAATTTATCTGTTCCCAACAGCTGTTCTCATCAGTGCTACTGGGAGTGATACAGTTTTCTGCCTGCACTGATGTAGAGAACTCAGCTTGCTGACTCTTGCTGCAATATCAAGATTCATTTGCAGTGCCTGCCGTGCACTACAATCAAACCTTGACATGGTGACATTCATTGAGAGTCTGTAAGTGGTCCCTGCTGCCAGAGAACTGCAGTACCTTATGCTCTGCTTGTTTTAATAACAACTGCTTAAAATTTCCTTTACAATGACGGTGTTCTAAATTAGGCATAACTACACAACAGTTTTCTGGCTGCTTCATTTAAACTCTCACAAAATTGGTTTGAAAACAAAGGAAAGATTCTCGAAACTGAATTGTGGTGGATGTATACGAAGAAAGAGTGTGGATGGGTGTCAGAAAGCACACTTGGGTAGAATTTTAATTATGTGCACCAGATCTTTATAGAAAATAAGGCTGAATTGTATTTTAGTTTTATGTCAGATGCTTCAGATGATCAGCTTGTCTTTCTATGGAGTACCATTGGCCTCACCAGCATTGACTGTTGTTGAAGTCTGTGCCCTCAGTGTGGAGGATAAAAGAAAATATTCACAAACTGGATTAGAGGCATTTGGTACGGTGTCCGTAGATGGCAAGTAGCGGGAAAACTTGCCGGCACTCTCTCAATGGCAAACTATGCAGTTTCAGATGGTTAGACTCCAACAATAGTACACTCTGGGTTCCCAGAGCCTTGGCTCTTGTCAATTTGCATCTAATACTCTCTGAGATTAGGTAAGTAAGGCACATCCCTCAGTGGGAAGTGGGAGGGAGAGAGTGTGTATTCCATTCTAGACACTGGAATTTCCATGTGTAAGTGACATAAAGCGAACTCTCAATCTAGCTTGGATACTTTTAAGCCTGGTGATGGTGCATGTGTTCGACACCTGTCCGACCATAAAAACTGTGGACGAATCGTAAAAGCCACTTCAGCTTAGGCATTTTTCCTGCAATGGACAGCACTTTAAGTATCCTGTGAAGTTCATTGAGACAAGCTCTCAATGTGTAAGACACAATATTAAATACAATGATTATTACTATTTGGAGTGTGGCTGCTCACAGTTAAGGTTGCTACTACAGCTCCATCAGCTCATTGTACCCGATGTCAAGATACGTACATATATTTCATATTGGCATTGTGTTGCACTGAGTAGCTGCCACCTCTTAAGGAAACAGTTAAATGCATGATCAACAACAACAACTTGCATTTATGATTCATGTAGTATAGTGTCTCGGAGTGCTTTACAGCAGAGTCAGACACTGAGCAAGGAAGAACAGAGAGAAGAGGGGAGAAAGCGGTAGTAACCTTAAAGGTGTAAGGGACAGGGGATGCATAGCAGGCCCGAGCCCTCTGAGGCAAGGGGATGATTAGAGTAGGGGAGGAGAAGCTCATGGAGATGAAAAGGTGTTAGGGTATGAAGGGATTTACAGGTGTATGTGAGGACCTTAAATTTGATCAGTTGGGAGCCGGTGGAGCCTAAGGAGGACTGGGTTAATGGGTGTGCAGTGTTTGTTGCAGGTGAAGATGTGGGTGATGGGAGTTTTGGATTAGCTGGAGTTTATGGATGGTGGAAATGGGGAGCCTGACAAGGAGTACATTTGAAATGTTGAGGTGGTCAAGAGTTTGTTGACATTTGGTGTGAGATAGAGGCGGAGCCAGGCAATGTGGCAGAAGTGAAGAAGAGCAATCTTGGGAGAAGATGAACATATGAGGAAGGAGATAGAGTTGAGGATCAAATTGGATGCTGAGACTGCACTGGTTCGGTGAGTTTGAAAGAAGGGCCAGGGCAGTAGCGTAGCTAGGAATGGAAGTTTGGGTAAGCACCAATTTATTGTGGATCGGGACACAAATACATACACACACACAATGATACATGCATACTCTCGCTCTGGTTCTTTTCCCGCCTCTCTCTGCGTGGAAAGCGCGGGAAGAGAACCGGAAAAGGACGTATGCGGTAGCGCAGTGATAAGTAGTCCTGGGTACTAATATGGCCCACCCATGCCCGTAGGTAGCCCTTGGGCGAGGGAGATTCAGAATGTCAGAACGGAAGTTATTTATTCCCAATATCAGAGTTTCTGCCTGAACATTCATTCAAACAACCAGCTTCACTGCAAATTTACCAGTCCAACTGGTAAAGAGTTCAGTACTTTCATTTTCTTAACTTTATATGTTAAATGAATGATAATCCCCTCTTGCCCCATTTGCATATATTTTTAGTGAGAATTTCTGGTCATTAAGGTGAAGGAGATAAGTTCTGCAGATCAAAATATAATTCAGATATTGCACCAGAACGCAGCACTGCCAGGTTAGGTTAGTACAACTCTTTCTACTCTGCCCAATAATAAGCATTAAATCTAACTTCAGAGCAGCACCCCTGCTGCATCGGTGTGAATTTTCTATTTCCCACAAGTCATCTTTGAGCAAGTCTGAAACATTAATGCCAATTACTGCTTCATTATGGGTTGTTTTGTGCTGCTATGTTTTGCCCACAAGGAATTGGATTGAGATCAGAACGAACTTACGAGCTTTAGCATCTGGGAAAGGTCATTCAGTCCAGCAAGCCTGTCCTACCTTGGTAGATCAAACTCCCTCCATATCTGTCTTTTCATCATATCCCTCAATCCCTTTTCTCTACAGAACAGCAGCTAGCTGTTTCTTTATACTTTCTTTGTACGTCTGATGATAATTCCTAAAAAATAATAATAAATTGGACATTTCAATCCACGACTGTTTGTGGGACACTCCTATGTGCAATTGGCTGCTGTGTTTCGCCCACAAATATACAGTTAATTCATTTTACAGTCTAATTTGTGAAGCGCTTTGAGACGTCTAGAAGACGTGAAACGAGCTGTATCAAATGCAAGGATTATTATTAAAGCCATCAACACAGGCTTCAGTGGACTTCTATAACTTATTCCATTGGTTTATTATCCTTAGTATAAAACCTGTCCATCTAACTTGCCATCTTACTCCTAACTTTCTACTTTTTAATTTATGCCCTTGTTATTTAAAAACTGCACTGCAGAGAACAATTTGCCAATTTCATCCTTTTTTTTAACCGTAAAAATAGGTCGTGTGAAAGTCTTCTTTTCCAAGTGGAATGTGTCTGACTTCCTCAGCTGTTCTACATGACTTGAGTTTCTGATACCCAGAATCATTAAAATTATTCATCTTCTGTGATACAGGAATCCTCACATAAGTCGTATCAGTTAGGACCATACATTTAATATGACTGATGCAAAGTATGGGTTATGTCAAACTTGTACAGAATATAAACTCTTGAATGACACTTGAGCAGATGTACGACTTGGGCGATTGTATGATCAGATTTATGCAAGTTTTATTGTAGTATCCTTCCTAGGTTAAGATGATCAGAACTGAACACAGCACTCTAAATGACACTTGACTGGCACTTTATACAATAGTATAGCCTATTTTGATTTGTATTCTTTCAATCTGCTAGTGCAACTCTGTATATTATTGCATTTTTTACTTCTGTCAAGAACCAGACTGACAGTTTCATGAGCTTATTCACTTTAATTCCTGGATCATTTTCCTACCTGCTCCATTGAATACTTACTCTAATTTTGGTTTCTTGTACCCACATCAGCTATTTCACATTTATCCATACTGGCCTGCATTCATGTAGAAATATAGGAATGAACATGATGAGAAAATACCATTGTGGTTCTTCTGACCTGTGCCACCTAAACGGTCCATATCCTTCCAAATTGGCTTGCAGTATTTCTTATTTTTTTTCTTTTGTTCGAATTTGTTATCGTTTGTGAACTTGAAGATTTTGCTGATAATACAATGATAATATTGCCCATGGGATATTCTATTTAAAATTCTTTCCTGTCTGAAAAGTTCCTGTGTTTATAGTTGATTTATATTTCCTGGTTTTAAGTTAGTTAGGAAGATCTCAGATGTAAGATGTTAGATCTCGCAGAAAGATGGGACTCATATGAAGTTAGTCAAGATTGTATTCTAAACCCATGAAGCACAGAGGTAATAATAATAATCATCCTTGCATTTGATATAGTGCCTTTCATGTCATCGAGATGTCTCAAAGTGCTTCACAGTATATACTGTAAAGTGGATTGACTGTATTTTGTGATACGTGAAACTCCTTAGGCATTTGCGCATAGCAAGTATAGTGTTCCAACTAATGGCACCACTCCAGTACCCTATATTTCCACTTGTTCAATCGATGATGTAGGTAAAAACAACTGAACCTATAATTGGGAGGTGATTTGCAAATTGGAAATCATTGTAAAGTGTGAATACTGCAAGTCCATCCACTCCGGTGCCAATCTATATTCCTTTTCAATCAGGTATCAAGGAATTACCCCAGATAGCGTATATTACATCACCCTATCAGCCCCATCCTCACCTGACTCCACTGGTTTCCCATCACACAGTTCAACATTCTGGTCCTCACCCTCAAAGCCCTCCAGGGCCTTGCTCCCCCTACCTCTGCGACCTCCTAACCTCTACCAATCTGTTCGCTCCCTCCACTCAGTGGGCTCTGGGCTGTCTCGTTTCCTCCGCTTCGCCCACCCCATCATTGATGAGAGGTCCTTGAACCACTCTCCCTCACCCTCTGGAAGTCCATACCATAGTCCCACCCTTGCTTCCTTCAAGACTCGTCTCAAGACCCTCCTCTTTGACTGTGCCTTAGGTCACCCTTCTTCCCCCCACCCCATGCCCTCACCAATCCTGACCCCCAGCTCGGATCCAAAACATTGATTGTACAGTGCCTTGGGACATCCTGCTGATGTGAAAGGTGCTATAAAAATGTAATTTTTTTGTTGTTTTCTCTGGGCATAAGGACACCCTGTTGTCTGCAATCTGGTATCAAGGAATTCCCGCAGATATTGTATACAAATGGAGTTTCAGGACACACACCAGAAAGTTTTTACTTAACCAGAGCCTAATTAACGATTGAAACTGGTTGCTGGGAAGGGTGGTCAGGACTCATTTATAAAACAGCTTGGTGCTGTGATGGGAAGGTAGTTAGATAAGTATTCTGGAAGGATGAGATCAAATGGACAGAAGGGCCTTTTTCATCTAAACCAGTCTTGAGATCTCATGATTCTTTTGTAGATCAAGCTTTTGTCAACCTCAATCATGAGAATACTCAAACGTGTCTCCCTTTACACATGAGAGAAAATGGCTGTTACACCTACATCATGTTCAAGTCCTATGGGAAAGGAGTATAATATGCTTAAGTATTAGAGCATGTTTGAATATTATTTCCAACTCTTTCTTCAATATATTGCAATATATTTAGTCTAACACTGCATAAAAGAGAGTAAGGACATTAAATGCACAGTACACAGCAGGGAACTATTTCATGTACCAGTTAACAGCCTTAAGGTCTTTAACAGAGTTTGTGATTGTTCTATTTTATTGTTTCTGGGAGTTAGAGGTAAAAGCTAGGAATTAACAATCTACAACATTTTAGCCAGTACTGATTCACACAGTGGATACTGAAATTTGGCCCACTTCTGGCAATTCCAGGTTAGGATAGCTTTTGTTTTATATGTGAAGTAATCTTTCAATGTACATTTGTGGGGAAAAGGCTAGTTTCCAGCAAACCCCTCCAGGGGCTTAGAATTTACAGTTTAGGCTGACACTCCAATGCAAGTGTTGTATTGTTAGAGGTGCCGTACTTTGGATGAGACTCTAAACTAATGTCCAGTCTGTCTGTTCAACCACTTGCTTTTATATAGTGGCCTTCACGCGCGTCCCGGAGCGTTATTCAGGTGGGCTTTAAAGATCCCATAACACTATATGAAAAGGGAAGGAATTTCTCCATTGTTCTGGCCAATAATTCCCCAAATAAATTTGGTTATTCACTTCATAGCTGTTTGAGGGATATTGCTGTGAGCAAACTGGCTCTCTTGTTTCCTACAAAGTACACTTTACAGTAAACTCCTAGGAAGCACTTTGAGACATCCTCCCAAATTGAAAGGCATATGTCAACTGCAAAGATTAATATTTTCAATGTATTGCTGAAGTTAAAGCTCTGAAGATTAACGTGCTTAAAGTTGGGTGAAGGTAAACAGCACCTGTTGTCTACAGGTCGAGTCTGTGAAGGCTTTTGATATTGGTTCCAAAGTCTTGGCAGCCCATTAAAGAGGAAGTGGTGCACTTTAGTAACTGATGGTATAATTCCTTATAGCTTTGTGGGAGAGAGCCACAACCTTATGATATTTGCACAGCACTCTAATCCTCAGTAAATTCTCCAAAGCGGATCGGGTGGTCTGTGAATCGATTTAAATCTGTTCCCTCCGCATATGAATTGGGAAGGAATCAGAAAATAGACAAGGGTACCGACAAAAATAAATTTCATTTACTCTACTGTCTAGTTCATATTGATCTATTGATTGTGTTGGATCCACATTGTAGTGGTGGTGTTTTCTGTCATTTTAAGAGATGATTCAAACATTTGCAAACAATAGCATTAGTTCTGTGTTGTGGATGTAGCATTTCTTTAAAGGAATATCATAAATATACACTAAGAAAGGAGTATTTGTATTTTTCTCAGTTTTATCTCAGCATTTCTATCTCAAGTGATGAAAATAGATAGGGATATTATGGATGGGAAAAATATATCCTCACCACTAAGACTGTGACCCCACTATGGTGTTCATTATGGAGTCCTGTAGCTCAGTGGTTAGAGCACTTGTCTTGCATGCGAGACACCTGAGTTCAATTCCAGGCAGGGCGAAACCTTGGGCAAGTTTCCTTACTCCCCACGCCTAATAATAATCCCTCCAAAACAAAACAATAATAAATTGGTCATTTTCAATCCACGACTGTTCGTGGGACACTGCTGTGCGCAATCGGCTGCCACGTTTCACCCACAAATATACAGACAATTCACTTTACATCATATTCTGTGAAGCGCTTTGAGACTTCTAGAAGACGTGAAAAGCCCTGTATCAAATGCAAGGATTATGATTATTCACATGTTAATATGTATAGATACATCCAGTAAAATCCAGGACTTACTATAAATATTCTGTGATATCCCACAGTTTCACCTGACAGTAATATGAAACTCCACCAAATTTATTCAGTGCAATTGGTTCAGAAAAGTTAAGGCATTGTGTGTCAATTGCAAATATAATGGGCATCACGTCATAGATTCATGCGAAGGCCATTGAGTGTCTAAGGTTCAATTGAATGGTAAAGTCACTGCCTGTGCATGATGAAGTGATGCATTAAAATAGCCATTGAGATCCACCACTGCCCCATTTATAATGAAGAATGAATGAACTTGGATCAAACTGCTCCACATAGCACGAGTTATAGACTTTTCCTAGTAACCAGCCCTAATTGACCAATTTTATATTGGGTACTGGAGAGTTGTTGTCAGCTGCTACTCCCGACCGTCTTCTTCCTTTGTCATCAAAAGCTGAACACTGAAGTGATTCCTTTGAGTATTCAAGAGGAAATGGGCACTGTGCCTTGCAGGCAGCCAACAATCTACACAGATTTATTTTTATTTACTCCACCAGTGACCGACATCCGTGACTGCTCATTGGAGCAATTACAACTAAACACTGCATCGACAAACGCTCAATAGATATTAAACCATGTAATTAGTTTATTAAAATAAATCACACAGAGCAAGCCTTCTGCTTGCTAATATGTTGTGCATTGATTTATGGAAAGAATACTACCATTGATAATTTAAAGGTTATCTTTAGCAATGAAGAAAAATGTGTTCTTTCAATTGAATCAATTCTAACCAGTCCTTAGCAGAGGGTCTTTTGACTGTTCACTTGTCTGAGATGTATTATCAGATAGCAAATGCAATTATTCAGATTATCTTACACCTTGAAATAAATTTATGGAAAAACACATATGCATGATTGAACTTTTAATTATGGTTGAAAATTAACTCCTATAAATAAACAGAGCTTAGTTGCCATTCACCATTTCATGGAGATTATCGATCAGAAACCCTCTCGGGACTGTTGTTACATTTCTGCATTAAGCTTAAAAATATAGCAGTATTATAATTTTCTTTAATTCATTCCAATATTCTCATGAATTGCAAAGATATTCCTTTAGTTCTATGGATATTGTTCATTCTACTTCATTATCAATATCATTAAAAACCTTCAGAAGATCAAAAATCGTGGTGGGTTTTGAAACCTAGAAAGGTTCTCGATGAGGTAAGGTGTTCCTCAGAAGATAGTGCTTTGAAAGCTGATGTTTAGATCCACCCTACTTGTTCTCTGACTATTCCTATTTAAGCATCCTTTCTGTATTAAGTTATAAATGGGGTAAAATTCTGTTTGTGTCTAGGTTTGTTCTATTAATGTAACATTTCAGAGCGTCCAGAATTTGATAAATGCGCAAATACCACCTTACTTTTGAATTTCCATAGTCCTCAAAATAATTCATAGAAAAACTAAGAATCAAAGCTATATTTAAGAATTTAGCACAGTCTGTATTCTCTGAAATGTCACGTTAATAGACAGACAGTGCTATCAATGGCCAGCTGGAGTCCTGCAGCTCAGTGGTCCTCTCCTGCACCAGGCTTCACAACCCTATCATCCCCAACCTCGCCCAACTTCACAGGCTTACTATCACACAGAGGATACAGTTCAAGATCCTGGTCCTCACCTTCAAAACCCTCCATGGCCTTGCTTCCGCCTTACGCTGCGACCTTCTGAACCTCTACCAACTTGCCCACTCCCTCCACTCAGCGAGCTCCGGCCTACCTTGCGTCCCCTACCTCGCCAGTCCCACCATTGGCAAGGGGGCTTCCAGCCACTCTGCCCCCACCCTCTGGAACTCCATCCAACAGTTCTTCCACCTTGCCCCCTCTCTTGCCTCCTTCAAGACCAGTCTCAAGACCCTCCTCTTCGACCGTGCTTTCAATCATCTTCCTTCCCCCACCTCCTGCCCTCCACCTTCCCCAATCTCGACCCCAGCTCGGGTCTGAAACACTTATTGTCCAGCGCCTTGGGATGTCCTCCCAACGTGAAAGTTGCTACACAAATATAATTTTGTTGTTTGCTGTTGTTAGAGCACTCACCTTGCAAGTGAAAGACTTGGGTTCGATTCTTGGTGAGGCAAAAGATTGGGCAAGTTTCCTTACTCTATATGCCTCCGTTTACCTAGCTGTAAGTAGGAACCTGGTTATTAGTCGATTGGCAGATTGCTTTTCCTGGGGTAATAATTCCTTAAAAAAAAATAATTTGGTCAATCAATCCTTGACTGTTTGTAGGACACTGCTGTGCGCAATTGTCTGTCGCCTTTTGCCCACAAAATATACAGTCAGTTCACTTTGCAGTATATTCTGTGAAGCTCTTTGAGACGTCTCAAAGGCATGATAAGGAGTTATATCAAATGCAAGGATTATTATATTATAGTTGCCTTTGTGGTGTTGCAGTTGATAATTAATATCACACAAGCTGCGAGTTTCACTAAATTTTTCTTCTGATTTTTCTCTAACAAGTATCCAGTTACTAAACTACTTATCTGAATCTGAACATTATTATCACACTGTTTTGATTATGAATTACCGCCAAATTTGTTTCTCAGTAAAGAATATTTAACTGAAAATTATGCTCCTGTTGCCTTGCTACACTATACTGTCATAGATCTGTACATCCTTCTGAGATTGAAGACCTAAAGCAAACAGTTTTTAAAAAGTTAAAGTGTCATAATAAATGAGCTGTGTGCTACTTTTGACGTTACCATCTCAAAGAGTATTTTTTTCTTAATGGGAGCCTGTGGTACCGCTCTACCAATAATCTCCCTATTTCACGTCAGTTTTATGAATTCATGATCAACCAACCAGTCAGATTAAGGTGATTAAAAATTGAATGATTGTTACAAAAAGAAATATGAGGATAAAATAATTGCAGCAGTCATAATTCTTACTTTCGGAAAGATTTTTCAAATGGGTCTGTTAAAGAAGAATTGAGAAGAACATTCTAATGACATTAATAGAAAGCAATGGCCAGTTATGCTTCAATTGGATTATATTTTTGACTAACTGTATTCTGAGAAATGTGGGTGAGTCGATTTCACATTTAATATGCATTTTTCTTTTCACTTTTAATGACAACATGCACTTTAGTAGTGGTTTACAACCAATACACAATTGTAACAAGGGATCATTTATCTGAAAGTGCTCTCACCAGGTATCTTGCAGATCTAGATGTTAAAATCTAAGCAGATAGTACTTAAGTATAGTATTATATTAGGTTGAGTTAAAACTTAAGCAGATAGTACTACATTTAGTTCGCCCACAAATATACAGTCAATTTACTTTATAGTATATTCTGTGAAGTGCTTTGAGAAGTCTAGAAGATGTGAAAAGCACAATATCAAATGCAAGGATTATTATTATTAAGGATGGAGAACTTTCAACTGTACTGTAGACAATTACAAGTGTGACTGACAGAGGAATAGCAGCATGAGTAACTAATGCAAAAACAACTGTATAAGTATCTGCTTGAGGACAATACTGGTGATGTAGTACACAAGCTGACATTTTACCTAGTCTTAGCCAACAAAAAAACATTGTGTGTAAAAAATTATGGTCTTGGTGAAATTATGGAAAATTCTCAAACTCAGTCTTAATTTGGAAGACATGTCTTTTTCAGGAACTGCAGAAAACTTCCAAATTAAGGTTGAGTTTAAGAATTTTCCGAAATTCTGCTTTCGATCTTAAATTTTAAGTCAAAATGGTCTGACAGGCTAAAACCAGGTGGATTTTGGGGAGATTAAGTGCAGATTGAGCAAGTTATCTACAGAGCACAATGTGTTCTGCTGCTTGGACCAGGTAGAGGGTTTAGATCCTCTGAGGGAAAGAGACCAGTAGAGATCTGTAGGGATGTGTAGTGGATGGATAACTTTTCATTCTGTTCCCTTGGATTCAAGTTAGTTTCTTTGCTCAGGCTCAACGGGACAAATAATAATAATCTTTGCATTTGACAAAGTGCCTTATCACATCGGTGAGATGTCTTATAGCACTTAACAGGATTTTACTGAGAAATGTTGTGACTGTGTATCCATAAACAAATGGCAGACTTTTGTTGCTATGTTTCTATGCAGTGTTTTACTCCAGGATATTTTTTATCCTTTTGGTTCAGCTGGGTGTCTGACACGTGCAAAAACCCATCACGATGCTTAAGAGTATCCAAACCAAACTGTGAATTCCAATCATTGCACCTACACATGGAAAACCCAGATAGATTGTTGGAATGGAATGTGCACTCTCAGCTTGGAGGGATTCATCCTGCTTATCTAATTCCAGAAAGTATTAGGGGAAACTTGGCAAGAGCCAAGGCTTGGGAACCCCAGAGTGTGCATGGGGTACGGCTGGAGTCCAACCGGCTAAAACCACATAACTTGCCATTGATAGTACTGTTCGGCAAGCTTTCCCACTGCTTGACCATCTAGGACAACCCTACTACAACAACAACAACAACAAGATTGCATTTATAGAGCGCCTTTCATGTCGGGAGGACGTCCCAAGGCGCTGGACAGTTGGGTCGGGACCCGAGCAGGGGGCAAATGGTCAGGGTGAGGGGAGGGAAGGGAGGAGGTAGAGAGTCGAGAGGGGAGCTGAAGGCACGGTTGAAGAGACCCATTAGGGCTTTGGTTTGCAGGGTTAACAGGAGCTGAGTGGAATGACTCCCTGCCCCCCAGTGACTGGTCTGCCCTTCCAGGTCCTGCCGATGAGCCAGGCTGGCTGATCTGACATCAGCAGTGCCCTGGAATACTGTAGACCCGCCTGGCTCAGGAACCTGACTACAGAGACCCCCAAAGGATTGGCTTGATTCTGACATTACATTGCCCAACATGTCACCTTGGAGTCGGTTCAAATCCAAGGAGACCTCGCTTATCTCTTCCCCCCCCCTAGGAGGATAGCCATGTGAAAATAGTGGTTTATAGTCAATATATATTTGTAACAGATGATAATTTACCTGAAAGACCTCTCACAGAGTATCTTGCAGTTTTGGAGGTAAAAACAAGCTACGTAGATAGCACTTAAGATAGAAAAGCTACAATTGTATCATAGAAAATTTAGTTTGACAGTGAAAATGCCACATAAATTATTTCAAAAACACTCGAACAAGTATCTGCTTGAGAACAAAATTGGAGGAGATAAGAAGAAAGCTAAATTCTGCTTAGTTTCATGATAGCATATGTTTTGTGTTACAAGACTATGTTTTTGGCCTCTTTTGGAGGAATTAATTTAATCAGGTGTGTAAGTGAAGAAAGATTTTAAAGATTTGTTTCAAATAATATTTGATAGCTTTATTCCAGCTTTTTCTGCAAATAACATTTATTTTATCTACCGATTGCATTAATGGACCAATTTCTGAACATCAATGAAATGCAGATTTAAGTGGAGTCTGTAGAACACATTCACTGTTTCATTTAATTTCCACCTAACAGAATGAAATGATTTGACAATACCTTCATAGTGTGAATGGTCCTGAAGTACAGAATACTCAGTCACAAAGCTGTGTAAAGCTACTTAAGTTGTTTTACATTAAATCAGATCATGTCCTTTGTGCCTGTGGTATTTTTTCATGCAGTTACTTATTTGTTAATTTAATAGCTGAGTGGTTTATTTTTTGAAGAAAAAAACTTAAATATAAAATATGGAAGTGAATTTTAAAGAGAATGAGCTTCCTGTTCAGAAAATATGAATTCTTACATATAGTATAGCACCTTTCACATTGGGAGGATGTCCACACAATATATTGTAAAGTGCAGTGACTCTTTGCGAACGGACGCAGCAGCCAACTTACACATAACATTGTCTCATAAAGTTGATTTGAATGACCATTTTTATTATGGGGACAAACTATGCTACCTTACTTTTAAGACACAATGATGTGTTAGATTAAATTTTTTTTGCCAGTGCTGCAACACAAAACCTTGACAAAGGAGCCTAAATTGCAACATTTTTTAATGGGATTTCTTAATCAACCACAAAAAATCTATACTAAAAGTTGAAATCACGTCTGAGCAGAGTTCTTGCAAGTCAGGGTGACATGCATTGGTTACCAGAGGGAGTTTGACTTGGAATCGTTACTAAGAAATTCTGTTAAGAAATGCAACAAATTATAGAGAGAAAGACAGGGCTTGCAACAATAATAGTAATCCTTGCATTTGATAAAGTGCCCTATCACATTTTCGAGACATCTCAAAGCGCTTCACGGAATATACTGAAAAGTGAATTGACTATGTTTTGTGGACGAAATGCAGCAGCCAATTGCACACAGCAGTGTCTCCCAAACAGTTGTGGATTTAAGTGACCAATTGTTTTTATTTTTGAAGGAATTATTACCCCCAGAAAAGCGATCCGCCAATCGACTAATAACCAGGTTCCTGCTTACTGCTGGGTAAACAGAGGCATGTGGAGTAAGGAAACTTGCCCAGAATTTTGCCCTGCTGGGAATCGAACCCAGGTCTCTCACTTGCGAGGTGAGTGCTCTGAACACTGAGCTACAGGACTTCACAATACTTTCCAATGGATGACAATGGATGCTTTCCACATCTTGTGCCTGAAAGTTTCTACTCAATAGTTAATGGTCAAACATACACAGTATGTATCTTTAAATCTGATGTTTCTTACAAACCTCATCTGAACAAAGTGTAATGCAAAAAAAACAAACATGAACGTATCATGCGAGAAAATTTTATCCGATGAGACAACCAGTGTAGAGTAAAAATATTTTCCTAGTATGGTTACTTATCCAGTATTCTGATGTCCCTCTGGGCTATGATACCCAGTCATGTTCCCTTTGTACTTGCAAGTTGTTTATTATTTTACATTTTATTTGTTTTTAGTCAGTCTTAGTTGTCTCACACGTTTTGCAGTATTCATAGCGAGAGTGATGCAACCAATACCTAAACTGGTTCTGATGCTTCCAACAAACTATCAGTTGCTGTACTTTGATCTGACTGTCAGGAAACATGTACTTATGCAGGATGTGGAGCTTTCAAATCATCTTACACAATGATTTATTATAGATGGCTCCACAAGAGGTAACGCTATCCATCACCAGAAACTAGCACTGGCGCTTGACTATGTGTATTGCAGCACAAGGGTGTGCATTTTGAGAATCAATTGGAGCAACAATGTTCTTTAATTAAAACATACAAAATTCTTTAATTTAAAATAATTTGTAACTCTAATTTTCCAGTAGGCATTTTATATATTGAAACAAAACAGCTTGGGAGGATGGGAGGGTGTCCATCTTGGAAGGATGTGATCAGATGGGCTGAATAGCCATCTTCATTTGAACTAATCTTGTGAACTTGTGATATGCCCTGTTAGTTTTTATATTAACATAATGGAGGAAATATTCACAACCAGCTTGTCAGTTATTGCCAGGAGAAGGTTGTCAGGGAAGGAGCAGTCGGCCTCCAGCCCATCTGGGACCAATCAGTGTGTTAATCATTAAAAAAGTCACTAAATCGATTACCATTGTTAATTAGCACATTAAATATTGATTTACACATCACAATCCTTACATTACAATAATAATCCTTGCTTTTGATTTAGTATGATTCACATAGGGAGGACATGTCCAAACACTTAACAAGATATACTATAAAGTGTAGTGACTATATATTTTGTAGCAAATGCAGCAGCCAATTTGTGCACAGCAATGGCCAACAAGCATGAAGTGTATGACCAATTTTATCTGGGGGTTTGTTAGCCAGCACTCTGGGAGAAACTCTCTTCTCTTTTTGAATAGTGCCATGGGATCTTTAACGTCTACCTGAACGAGTCAAATGGGACCTAGATTTAGCATCTCATCCAAAGGATGCAGCATTGTATTGGAGTGTCACCTGTGGATGATTGATACTCCGAATTTTTCCAAATCCTTACATTTGATAAAGTGCCTCGTCATGTGGTTACATTTCAAATTGGTTTACAGGTATTACTGTTAAATGTCATTTGGATTTTGAACAATTTCAGGTGCATTTTAATATTTTAGGAACATTAATATCAAGATTCTTCTCTCAAGACTAATGGTTCAAATTTACTATCTGGCGAAGATATCAGACACACAGATGAGAATGATGCAGCTTGGGCTTCCAATCTGTGCTGATTTAGATGATCTCAGTTGGTGCAGTATTTTGGCCCAATCTCATACCCCTATTGGAAAGTGTCCCTCTGTGAACATCTTGTGAGGGAATAATTGGGTTGGCTGTGTTGATCTCATTGGATTAATAGCTCTACAAACACTCACAGTCTAAGCCAACACATAACGACTGGTCAACTGAATCAGATTGTGTCCAGCACACATGAACTGTATCCAGCTTCTTTAAAACAAAAATGGAGAAAATTGAAGGGGAAAAATCATTTACTGTTTCAAGGAATGAACAACATGTTTTAAAGGACAAATGACTATGGATGTTTATTAATTACACATGCTTTGTTTTCTCATCCTCTTCTGTTTCACTTTCAATGCTTGCCTGTCCTTGTGAATGTATTTCGGTATCCAATTAAGGCAATAATGTGGCGCATCATGGTTATTGACAACAGAATAAAGCAAATGCAATCCTTTCAAGAACTAGATGTCTACAGAGTAACATGATGGCCTCACAATATGTTGTCAGAGTTGTCTGCTTGTAAATCCCATCCTGTGATGTGTGGTAATGTGTGGTGCAGTGCACAGTGTATGTTTCTGCGAAATTGGTGTAACGAGGTGCAGCCAAAGAGGACCTGCTGAATTGCTGACCTGTCAATGAGGCTGTCAGTCTTGAGGATCTGCATAACGTGTGCATTCACAATGATTAATAATAACACACTGTCCTACAAATATGACAGTTTGAATAACACTTTATTACCAAGTGTTGTATGGCAAGCAACAAATGCCAGATAGTTCCAGCTTGCAGTGTATCAGCTACTAAATCAGACAACATGAGCTTTGGAGTCCTGTAGCGTATTGGTTAGAGCACTCACCTCGAAAGCGAGTGGACACAAGTTTGATTCCTGGGCAGGGCAAATCCTTAGATAAGTTTTCTTACTCCACACACCTCTGTTTACCTAGCAGTAAGTAGGTAAAACCTGTGAAACTCCCTAAGATGTCCTTCTGGTGTGAAAGATGCTATATCAAATTGCAAAGGATATCAAACATAGTCAATTCACTTCGTAGTATATTCTGTGAAGTGTTTTGAGATGTCTCAAAGATGTGATAAGGTGCTATATCAAATGCAAAGATTAGTAATATTATTATTTTCCTTATTTGTATCATAAAACATGTATAAAAGGAAGTCTCGAAAGCGAACGACATGAAAATTCTTTGCTTTTGCCAGAAGGAGCTGCATAAACTGAGCCGAAGCATTTATTTAAATTTTTTTGCATGGCTATCTATCCACTTGCTTGTGGATGCAATAAGTCTGCATTTGCTGCCTGAACTGAAATAATGATCTTTCAATACAGTATTGTCGCTTGTTTCTATTCTGGAAAAGGTTTTAAAACAAACTTGTCTCAGAATGAAACATATTGTCTCATGCAACATTAACTCAACACATTCATCTCTGAATTATGTATTATCCCAAACCTCTTACTGAAAATTCGAGATAAATGCACAGAATATCTGGAACTCAAACCCTGCATTAGTAGATAAGACAGTCAGACAACTTTATTCCATGCAAAGAGTGAGACTCTGAGGACACAAAAAAAAACTCCTCTTGAGAATCCAAATGAAGAGTTTGGATCTGATTTTGACAAATCCGTAATCAGGACTGATTTTGAGTTTATTTCCTGATGATATGCACAAAATACTTTATGGTTAATCCAGAGTGATTGGTTTCATTGGATTCACTCTGTGTTAATTTACTATTAAAGGGGATGGTTTCTTAAAATATTAGACCCTGGGGAAAAAGGGTTTTCATTGGAGTAATTGAATAGGATTACATGGTAAAAAAAGCAGCAGAAGCCTTAAAGTTTTATCCATTGTTGTGAAGATGGCACGTAATTACCAAAAGATTAGGGCAGAATGCACAAGTCTCCAAGAGGCTGTTTTAGCTATAATCAGCTATTCACAGCACGAGTGCCAAGATGTCAGGCAGAATGGGATGACAGAAACATATTGAGAGTTATAGTTCAAGGAAGTACCTCCTAATTACATAAATAAAAACAGATTTAAAAGAATGTCAAAGACTGTGTCATTTGAATTCCTCAGCAACAAAATGCTATCAAGGGAATTACAAATGAGGTGAAGGCAATACAGAAACTGAGTAGATTTAATCTGTTTTACTGCAGCTATAATTGAAATATGGCTTAATTCTTAATGGTACATAAATAAAATCATTAAAAATGTGATTGAATGTTCAGTGGCTCAGCCCCACCAAATGCAAAGACTAAGAGTGTATAAATGATCACAGGATCATGGTTCCCTCTTGAACTGACAGCTCCTTATTAAGTGGAGTTACTGTTTATTGGTCAGATCTAAAGCATCAAATTTATGCCTTTCAGAGAGGCTGAAAGCCTGGCCACTGATGGTAGGGCAGGAGACATGGAGCAGGCCAGAGCCCGATGAACAGAGGGAGCAGGCAGGTTGGTAGGGAGTCAGCAGGTCAGAGAGGTAGGAGGGGGCAATGCCATGGAAGGTCTTGAAAGTGAGAACGAGGATCTTGATCTCGATCCTCTGGGGGATGGGGAGCCAGTGGAGTCGGGCGAGAGTGAGAGTGATGGGGTCACGGAGCCTGGTGGGTGAGAGTACATGGGCTGAAGAGTTTTGGATGACCTGCAGCTTGTGAAGGGAAGAGTTGGAAAGGCCGATGAGGAGGGAGTTCCCGTAATCAAGCCTTGAGGTGACGAATGCGTGGGTGAGGGTTTCGGCAGCTTGAGGGGTGAGCCAGTGACGGAGCCTTGCAATATTGTAGAGGTGATGGTAGGCAATGCCAGTCATGGCACCGATGTGGGGGAGAAAGGACATTTCAGGGCAAACAAGATCCCCGTTGAGTTGGAGAAATTTGGCCCTCGTCCAGGAATTGATGTTGGACAGGCAGACAGTCAGGACGCCAGTAGTCTTGGAGTTCAGGGTGGAGGCAGAGAGGTAGTGTTGGGTGTCATCCGCATACATGTGGAAATTTACCCCATGTCTGCGGATGATGTCACCAAAGGGGGAGCATGTAGAGGGTGAAGAGGAGGGGACCGAGGACAGAGCCCTGAGGAACACCGCACAAGACAGTGCGGGGGCTGGAGCATAAGCCATTTGCCGCGATGAAGTGGAGGCGGTGTGAAAGGTAGGACCTGAACCAGTCAAAGACAGAACCTTGAAGGTTGAGGTGGGAGAAGATGCAGTGGAGGAGGATTTAGTGGTCCACGGTGTCAAAGGCGTCAAAGAGGTTGAGGAGGATGAGGAGGCAAAGGGAGTCCTGGTCACACATGGTCAGGATGTCTTTTGTGACCTTGACCAGAGCAGTTTTCATACTGTGGGTAGGTACGGAAACCCGATTGGAGGGGTTCATGGAGGGAGTGGGAGGAGAGGAAAGAGCGAAGCTGGGAGGCAACGGCTCTCTCAAGGACTTTGGTTAGGAAGGGGAGATTTGAGATGAGCCGGTAGCTGGATAGCTGTGATAGGTCAAAGGAAGGTTTCTTCAAGGTGGGGGTGATAGTGGCTGTTTTGAGGGGGGTAGGAACAGTGCCAGATGACAGGGAGAGATTGTTGATGTTGGCGAGTAGTGGGGCAAGGAGGTGGAGGTGGGATTTAAGGAGAGGGGTGGGGGTAGGGTTGAGGGAGCAGGTGGTGGACTTTATGGAGGTTATCGTGTTGAAGACAGAGGAGGGGGTGACAGGTTCAAAGATGTGGAAGAAGGGATGGGTAATTGTGTGGATTGGGGGTAGGGAGGGGTTGGAAGTTGGGAGGGCAGCGGCAGCTGAGTGGATTCCCTCGATTTTGGACTCGAAGTCCAGCATTTTCTCGCAGTGAAAGTCAGAGGAAAGTATCTGCGAGGCATGTCGGGGAGGGGGGAGGAGCCGGTTAGTCGTGGAGAACAGGAGCCTGGGATTGCCTTTCGCCTCCAGGATTAACCTGGAATAGAAGGCTGATTTGGCTGAGGCGAGAGACAGAGTGGTCGTTCTTGATGAGGTCCAGCCAGATGTAGCGGTGGACCGTTAGGTCAGATTTGAGCCAAGTGTGTTCGGCAGCCTACATCGGCGCTTAAGTGAGCGGAGGTGGCTGGTGAACCAGGGTGAGGATCGGGAATAGGAGGTAGTTCGGGAGGTGAGAGGGTCAAGGACGTCGAGTGTGGTGGAGCGGGTGTTGTGGAGAAGAGTGAGTGCAGCGAGTGGGTTGTTGCGAGTGATGGGCCAGAGGGGAAGGAGATCAGAGAACTTCAGGGCAGCGGAGAGGGATTGCAGGGAGATCTTCTTCCATGGCCGGTAGAAGATTGTGGTAGGTTTGGAGGCAGTGGGGAGAGGGATATGGGAGTTGAGGGAGATGAAATGGTGGTCAGAGATGACCTTTGTCAGTAATGGTGACATCCGAGACGCTGAGGCCCCCAGGTGATCACCAGATTGAGCGGGTGACTGTGGGTGTGGGTAGCAGACTGGATGTGGAGGGAGAGTTTAAGAGGAGAGGAGGAGTCTGAGGAGGTGGAGCAGGAGGGGGTGAAGTGGAGGTTGAAGTCACCTAGGATGATGAGGTGGTCAGAGCAGAGGCAGAGGGAAGCAAGAGGGTGGAGATGTCAGAAATTAAGGTGGGAGAGGATTTTGGGAGGCAGTAAAGAAAGAAAATTTTCAGATAGAGGTGGGTGGGTTGGCAGAAGGTAAGGTGTTTGAAAGAGGGGAATGAGCCAGTGGAGTGGGGGGATAGGACAAGTGATGCTCTGGATATGAGGGCCACACCACCACCATGACGTTGGGGCAAAGGACATGGTGGTAGGTGTAGCCGGGTGGTGTGGCCTCAGTGAGAGGGAAGGTACCTCCTGGGGTGATCCAGGTTTCTGTGAGTGCCAGGATGTCAATGTTCTCATCAAGGATGAGTTCATTGATGGCCAGGGTCTTGTTGGAGATGGAGCGGACATTTTGAAGGCCATTGCGGAGCGGACAGTTGGCAGGGGGATGTGTGGGATGGGAGGGGCTAGTGGAATGGTTGAGAGGGAGGGTGGGGATGTGGATGAAGGAGGAGAGGTTAGCCCCCGGGGTCATGGTCTGGGGTGGCTTGGTAGTAGGAATGGGACAGTCTGTGTGGCTGCTGCTGAACAGCCAACGCTGAGTGCCACGATGAGCCCGGCAAAGGATTCCCAGGCTGGAGCAGAGGGAGGCAGTGGGGGGTTCAAGCAGAGATAGGAGGCAGAGGCAGTGGAGAGAGAGCAGGACAGAGTGAGAGAGTTGCAAGGAAAGGGGCATTTTGAGGGAGGGCCAGCTCGGGTCAGGGGCGGCAGCCAAGATGCGCACGCTGGGACAAGAGGTGGTGGGTTTAGCAGGATATTGTCAGCCGGCAGGAGGCTGAGGGGCTAGAGTTGGCGCAGAGGTGGGAAGGCGCTTATTGTAGATAGCAATGAGCAGCCTGCAGGAGAAGGACAGGGCAGGCAGGCAGACAGACAGAGGGTGGGAGGGGGGGAGACACTGGTACAGGCTGTCCTGTACTATAATATGCAGTAGTATTAATTATTAATTAACTTTTTGGGAAAAAAAATGTATGAAAAGGCAGTCGACCCTCAGACTGTACGTTAAAAGTTTTAGTATATCTTTAATGTCATAATCTTTGCATTTGATATAGTGCCCTGTCATCGAAACGTCTCAAAGCATTCCACAGCATTTAGCGTATGGTGACTATATATTTGTAAGCGAATACGTCAGGCAATTTGCATAAAGCGATGTCATGTCCCACAAACAGCCATGACATGAATGAGCAATTTTATCTTGGGGGAATGCTGGCCAGGACACTGGAGCTACTTCCGTAGCTCAGAGCAAGCGCTCTGAGATGCCATCCGGCGTGGAGGGCGCTATATAAATCCAAGTTGTTGTTGGTGTTTCTTTTGGAATAGTGTCATGGGATCTTTAACATCTACCGGAACAGACAGATCAGGCATTAGTTTAACATCCCATCCAAAGGACTGTTTCCCCTCTAATAGAATGCTCCCCCAGCACTGCACTGGAGTGGATTAGAAACTTAAATTACGATGTGATGACACCCTCATTTAAAGGTATCCAGAGTACCACCCCTTTCTCAGGATTAAAATTGCTAATAATTGATGCTGTACATAAACTGATGTGAAATATATTCAAGAGATTTGCAATATATGATATGGACAACAATATATTAAAAAAAGTCTCACCAAGGAAATACAGTTTGCATTTATGCAACACCCTTTACACAGAATAAAATCTTGGAGTGCTTTACAGTGATGGGGAGGAAGCCGAATAAGAGTAAGGAGAAGATGATCACAGGTGCAGTCAAAGAGATAGGTTTTCAGCCAGAATTTGAAGACAGATAGAAAGGAAGTGAGACAGAGGGGCAAAGAGAGGAATTTCTGTACAGTGATATAATGCCCAATGTTCCTGTATTCTTAAATCAGTCATTCTGAAAAGCACGTGTGTGTTTAAATAATTTGGATCCAAAATCTTTTGGCCAAGATTTTGTTTACTGTGTCCACAGATGACCAATAGATTTTTACAGGAAACAAAGTGAAACTTGACATCTTTTCTGGTGAGGGAATCCAATAGCTCCGAAAAATCTGTGTCCTAGATAATGGCAGAAAGCTTCAATATTTTGTATGTAATTCTGACATGTGTTGGCAGCTGACAAAATATGTTTTGAGACTTTTGTTTTGCATGCGTCAGCCTAGTCCAGTTGGTAACACTGTTACCTCTGGGTCAGGTGGTGAGTTTAAGCCCCATATCTGGACTTTGAGCTCATAACCTATACTTAAAACAACAACTTGGATTTATAGAGCATCTTGGAACGATCAAACTTCAAAGTGGTGCTAGGGATGTTGGTGATTGTCAGAGGTACCGACCTTTGGATGCAGTGTTAAATGGGCAGACAGGATCTCAGTTTAAGTGAATGTGAAAGGTCCTGTTGGCACTATTTGAAATAAGAAAGAAATTTCTCTCAATATGTAGGCCAACAACCCCCAGATAATATATTAGTCCTTCACTTCCTGGCTGTTTGTGGGACACTGCTGTGCACAAATTAGCTGCTGTGTTCACCTAACAATACAGATCCTGCACTTCACATTAAATCCAGTGAAGTATTCAATGATCTGATAAGGCACTACATCAAAGCAAGGATTATATATTATATTTATTTAGATGGCTGATCTGGGCAATGGCCCATTGGCTACTTTAGCCTTGACTACAAACATTGTCACTACAGTCTTGTAACTGAATTCACAGCACTACCAGTGCAAGCTCAGCATTATATTTGTAGAGTAACACTGTTCAATTACTACTCTTACTTCACTCGCAGCCATATCGATGAGTGGTGGCTACCTCACAGTGACTTGTCATTATGTTAGCAGGTTTAGAGAATAAAGAACAGACAGAAAACCCAAGAAACCTGTATCCGCTCTGACTTTATGACCTTGTATAATAAACCAAAACCAGTGTATCACTGCTACACAATGAGTGCTTTGAAAATGCAGAGTGCACATATAAACAACAACAACAACAACAAGATTCCATTTATAAAGCGCCTTTCACGTCAGGAGGACGTCCCAAGGCGCTGCACAGTTGGGTCATGACCCGAGCAGGGGGGAAATGGTCAGGGTGAGGGGAGGGAAGGGAGGGAGCGAGGAGGGGGAAATGGTCAGGGTGAGGGGAGGGAAGGGAGGGAGCGAGAAAGGGGAAGAGAGTCGAGAGGGGAGCTGAAGGCTCGGTCAAAGAGAAAGGTTTTGAGACCGGCCTTGAAGGAGGAGAGGGAGGAGGCGGCGAAGGCACTGGGGGATAGAGTTCCAGAGCCTCGGGGCTGAGAGGCTGAAGGCCCGACCACCGATGGTAGGGCGATTGGGACGGGGGACGTGGAGCAGACCGGAGTCAGAGGAACGGAGGGTACGGGCAGGTAGGTAGGGGGATAGTAGGTCAGAGAGGTAGGAGGGAGCAAGGCCGTGAATGGCCTTGTAGGTGAGGATGAGGATCTTGAAATCAATCCTCTGGGGGATGGGGAGCCAGTGGAGGCGAGCGAGGGTGGGAGTGCGAGTGATAAACATTCTGGAGGTGAACAGAAAAGATCATTAGAAGTACTTATGCTCCAAGTGCAGAATTGTTTGTTGCACATTATTTGTCTTGTAATGTGCAAGGGCTCAAGAACAAACAATTGATTTACATACCCCATAAAAGTCAATTGAAGGACACACAGGCAGTTAAACATACAGGTAAGCATCTCATCTGAAGGTCGGCACCTCCGAAAATCCAATATTTTCCCAGTTCTGCACTGGAAGGTCAGCCTGGTTATGAGCTGAAAGTCCCAACGTAAAGGGAAGTTGAACCCATAGCATTCTGAGACAGAGACAAGAGCGCAGCTTGAAACCGCAACCTCTTGATATAGAGGCTAGACTGCTATTAACTTAGCCAAGCTGACGTGCATTTTTTAACCAAGGCAAGGTTCCTAAAAAGCATTTCACGGAGCTACCAGAATGCTACTCCAGTTTTGAGTGTGAGAGGAATAACTTCCATGCTTATAACTGCATTGTAAAGTGACGTCAATAAACATCAGTTGGACATGTTTATGTTTCTCTTCATGCATTTACCACTGGCCATCCACTTTAATAAACCTTTGGGTAACCTGGTACATTACTGATTGTTCAGTCTAAAAGGATTATATCTAACTGCATTTGGTTTCAAAGATAGTTCCTATTATCATATTCAGTTTCTGTCTTCATATTGGTTCATCAATCAATGTTCAGGTATAATGGAATAAAAGAATATGATTTTCTTGAATAAGCTTATTTCAAGAAAAGTATAGCTTTAAAGATCAAATGAGAAGGTTGAAACTTTCAGATAACTCTGACTGACGGGAACGATAAAATCATAATCACTATGTTTATTTTTCCCTCTGTTTTGAAACAATTGATTGGAAAGAGGTGCCTGATTGAAATTGCTTGCTTAAATGCCTGATAGATTTAATGTTAGGCTTAGATATATGGACTCCTTTTTTGAAAACAATCAAACCCGTTCCAATGGGTTAACATTCAAAAACAATTTTTAAATTTTTCTCCACTATTCTTCCAAATATTTTGATTTAAATAGCGGGTGCTGAACAAACCAGAAACTCTCTGTAAATATAAATCATTGTTGAAGCAGTTTCCATAGATTGGAGGACCACTCTACCCTGTCTGTTTAGGGCTTTGGTTTGGATGGTTATATCACAACTGAGTGCTGCTCCTGCAGGGACTAGTCTGCCCCTCCAAATCCCCACTGATGGGCAAGGTTGGTTGTTGTCATCATCAGCACCTTGGGATACTGCATATCCATATTGCTCAGAAACTGGACTACCAAGAACTGCCATAGAGGGTTGACCCTTAACTTAATCTGTCATTCCGTTGCCAAGTATCTCACTTTGGAGCTAACTCAACCCTAAGGAGACCTTGCTTACCTACCAACCCCCAAACCAACCTCCCACCCCCAGAGGATAGTGCAGCATGAATAACCCAAACGTGATATAAGATAGCTCAAGCACACAGCATAACTTCTTGATACATTACCTCACCATAGCAATGGTTTCCACCTGGATTGCTTAATAAATAAATCAGATGTTCGTCACACCAATTCTCATACATGATCTACTCCGAGCGGTCTTACCGGTCATAAGTAGAAGTCACACCTGGATTCCGACTACAGAATCCCTTAATAGGAAATCATGAGGGAAATTGCTACATGTTATACCCCCATGTGCAGCATGTCAAATCCCACTGCGCCAATAAGTTCTTTAACTTTAATTTCATACAGTCTCTCCTTAAAATCTTTCTAGCTGTGTATCAAGATATTGGTGCCAAGATGTGCTGAATTCTAAGAGAGTCTTATACCTCAATGGGCTGGTTTGAAACGGCACAAATTCATTTCACTTTGGATCCTTAACATGTATCAGAGAAACATTGTCCCATCTGTTTGGAATAGAAAATAATCATGTCTCTGGTGTAAAGGAAATATTCTATTGCACTGTGCCAGCCATTCAGTCCCCTAATCGTGAATGTTAATATAATCTAATGGGTAATCTAACATTTATTACCTGTCTTGCTTCTAAGAGCTGAATCTTACAGTAACAAGTTCAAATGTTCAGCTACTGTATGATTAATAAAAGGATTATTTGTTCAAAGCAATTGATGAAGTATGTTAAAAAAAAATACTTTTGTAGCTCATTTGGAAGAATTACTAAAGGAAGGTAGAATACATGGAAGATTACACGTAACAGTTTTGATTCCCTGCATGGTGAATTCCCAAATTCTCAAATTCACACAATCTGCCTGGGAGTGGCATTGTCAGGAGGAGTTACTTCATAATAACAAAGGCAGTCAACTTCAACTTTCATGCACTTCGCTACAGCTCACAACATCACGCATTGATCCTATGACACTAACCAAAGAGAAAAGGGAGGTTCTCCCTGTGTTCTGACCAAGAATTCCCCAAATAAAAATGAAATTGGTCATTCACTTCACGACTGTTTGTGTGACACTGCAGTACACAAATTGACTGCAACATTTGCCTGCCCAATTATACAGTCACTGTATTTTACAGTATATCCTGTGAAAAGCTTTCAATGTGAATGTACCGTATCAAATGCAAGGATTATTATTATTGGCAGTGTCTGTTCTCTTCCTCAGGGTAATGAAGGGAAACGAAAGGAAGGAAAAGGAGGACGGAAGGAGCAATTATAAATTAAAACAAGTTGAAAGACAATGTTGCAATGGCCTAATAGAAGTGTTTGAAATTATGGAAGGATTCGATAACTTGTACATTGATAGGTTGGTGAATCTAAAGTAAAGGGTGTGGGGGGCATAGATATAAAATCTAAAAGAGAGTTTAGGAGAAAGTTCTTTATGCAGAGGATGATGAGAATGTGGAACTCACTGCCGGAAATTGGTTACAGCAAAAAAAAGTATTTAATCCTCACATTTTTGATGTAGCGCATTATCATGTCTTTGAGACATCTCAAAGCGCTTCACAGAATATACTGTAAAGTGAATTGACTGTATATTTTGTGTGCAAAACTTGAGAGGAAACTTGATGTCTACATAATAAAATTAATAATTGCATTTGATTTAGCGCCAAATCACATTGTCAAGGTGTCTCAAAGTGATTCACAGGAACTTTTCTAAAGTGCACTTACTGCATATTTGAGGCTATTATCATTTTATGCACAGCAACGTCCCACAAACAACCATGAAGTGAATGACCAGTTTTAACTGGGGGATTCTTGGCCAGGACACTGTGAGATCTTTAAAGTACACCTGAACAGGCAGACAAGGCCTTGGTTTACCATCTCTTCCAAAGGAGAGCACTTCTGACAATGCAAGCACCCCCAGTCTTGCACTGGCTCAGTAGGTAGCACATGAGGGAGAAGGGAATGGAAGCATATAGGAGAGGGCATTAGGAGGAGAGGTGGAGGCACGTATGGACTATACTATGGACTGCATTGTCTGTTTCTGTGCTGTAACAAACTCTTTAATGTTATGAAACACCACAACATCACCATTTGACCTCTGTTGTACCTTTTCTGTACTTGGAAAAAATATTAGATTTATTTAAACGCATAAATGTTCTATTATATAGGAATATTATAAACTGGAAACAGTATCATTTTTATGTTAATATTGAAGTCTCATTATGGTCCTGCCATAGGTATAAAACAATATTATTAATATTTAATATGATATTACAATAATTCATGCATATGATGTTCGCATATTTCCGATAATTATTTTTTCTAATTATAACATGAAATTAATAAGGATAATGCAATTGGTTATTTTTTAGAATTGAATAACTTAATTGAAATGCAAATCGTGACATATGTGATAATTCAGCCACTACGCCCCTCAGTTGTGGAACTCTCTCCCTCAATCCTTTTGCCTTGCCCCTCTCTCCCCATTTTCAGTTGTGAATGAAGACCTTCCTCTTTGACCGTGTTTTTCATCTTTTCATAAAAATCCCAGCAAAGCTGTATTTTTGAATAGAAAGGACCCTTTTTAGTCAATTTGAGATGAATGAAACCTTCAATCTCCAGATCTGTGCTAATTTACTGTGAGGAACAATGAAAATTATATTCTCAAATGATGATGACCTGTACCTCAGTTTCTATTTTTTATGCATGTGCAGCAGTGTTCTGAAGAATTTTAAATTGAAGCTCTTTAATATTTCATTCCCAGATGTATTGGTGGAATAAAGATTTTATCCCATACTACTTCCACTAGTTGGTGAGGTAAAGGGGCATATATGAGTATTATCACCAAAAGAACCAAGGAGGAGGTTTATTAGAGTACTCAAATGTAGTCGATAACAGCATTCAAAACCAAATTGAATAAACACTTACATATAGAATTACATAAGTAGTAGTAATAATAATAATACTCTTTGCATTTGATATAGTGATTATCATGTCATCACAAAGTCCAGTGACTGCGTATTCGTGGGTGACTACAACAGCCAATTCTAGAGGGGAACTAAATGATGAATGATTCATAATAATCCCCTTATAACAACAACAACAACAAGATTCCATTTATAAAGCGCCTTTCACGTCAGGAGGACGTCCCAAGGCGCTGCACAGTTGGGTCAGGACCCGAGCAGGGGGGAAATGGTCAGGGTGAGGGGAGGGAAGGGAGGGAGCGAGGAGGGGGGAAATGGTCAGGGTGAGGGGAGGGAAGGGAGGAGCGAGGAGGGGGAAATGGTCAGGGTGAGGGGAGGGAAGGGAGGGAGCGAGGAGGGGGAAGAGAGTCGAGAGGGGAGCTGAAGGCTCGGTCAAAGAGAAAGGTTTTGAGACCGGCCTTGAAGGAGGAGAGGGAGGAAGCGGCGAAGGCACTGGGGGATAGAGTTCCAGAGCCTGGGGGCTGAGAGGCTGAAGGCCCGACCACCGATGGTAGGGCGATTGGGGCGGGGGATGTGGAGCGGACCGGAGCCGGAGGAACGTAGGGTACGGGCAGGTAGGTAGGGGGATAGTAGGTCAGAGAGGTGATTTCTGTGGGGATGACAAGGGATGATTTCTGTGTTCAACATCTCAATATTGAATATTGTATTTTTACCACAAGTGTAATATTAATAATTCTTTAAGTAAATGTAGGATACGTTCGTTAGATTCAATATACAGAAGTATTAAAAGCTCAAAGAATGAGCTCAATTCTCATTTGTCCCTATAGATATTTAGCTGTCACAGTGGATATTCTCTATGTTGAAATTCAAGTTAAAACTCATAGGCAATTGCATCATTAAAATACTGCTTCAATCATTCATCACAAAGCTTATTTGGATTTCTAATGTTAAGATGCTTTAGCACTGCAAAAAGATTTACAGAGAATTAATTTTACATTCAGTCTTACATTATTCCCTTACCAGGAACTCTCAGCTTGGCTCAGTTGGTACCATCCAGGAATCCTGTAGCTCAGTGATTAGAGCACTCGCCTTGTAAGCGAGAGACCTGGGTTTGATTCCCGACAGGGCAAAACCTTGGGCAACTTTCCTTACTCCAAATGCCTGATAATAATCTCTCAAGAAAAAAATATATAATAAAATTGGTCCCTTTAATCCACGACTGTTTGTGGGACACTGCTGTGCGCAATTGGCTACCGTGTTTCACCCACAAATATACAGTCAATTCACTTGAGAGTATATTCTGTGAAACCCTTTGAGATGTCCAGAAGACGGAAAAGTGCTATATCAAATGCAAGTATTATTTATTATTTATCGTCACCACTGAATCAATGGTGGTAGGTTCAAATCCTACATTAAGCTCATAGATAGGCTGTATATCAATACAACGTATTGGATTGTATTGATGTATAGGGGTGCTGTCTTTCGGATGAGACTTTAAGGTCTTGCCTATTCAGGTGTGCACTAAATATGCCACAAAACAATTCAAAAAGTGAAGGAAGTGTCTTGGCCAACACACCTTAGATTAATTGGTCGTGGAGTCCTGTAGCTCAGTGGTTAGAGCACTTGCTTTGCAAGTGAGAGACCTGAGTTCAATTCTAGGCAGGGCAAAACCTTGGGCAAGTTTCCTTACTCCACACAGAGCCGAATAATAATCCCTCCAAAACTAAAAACAATAATTAAATTGGTCATTTTCAATCTACGACTGTTTGTGGGACATTGCTGTGCGCAATTGGCTGCTGCGTTCGCCCACAAATATACAGTCAATTCACTTTACAGTGTGTTCTGTGAAGCGCTTTGGGACGTCCTCCCGACGTGAAAAGCGCTATATCAAATGCAAGGATTATTATTATTATCAGCCTGGCTCACTCACCTCTGAATCAGAAGGTGCCCCTTGTTGGGACTTTAAACCCCATACAGTCAATGTTGACATCCAATGTAGTGCTGTCGGTGTGCTGTATTGTTTAAGGTACCACCCTTCTGATGAAATGCTAAACCGAAGTCCCAACTGCCAATTCAGCTGGAGGCTGAAGATCCAATGGCACTATTCAAAGAGAGAAGAGAGTTTTTTATTATACTGCACAGTATTGTAGGTCAAATTTGGTTATCAGGCAGTTAAACTGTGGACACATTTATTACTCATGCTTTCTTTCCACACACTGGCTGGCTTTTCCATGTTAAATTGACTGACTTCCAGAATTAGGTTGCCATAACTTCCTGCTTTGCACCACATTTGGCAGTAATACAATGATTCAGAAGTTGTCTTCTTTTTCTTTGTGTGTGGGAACTGGCTGGTGCACAGATAGCAAGCTGTGTGGATACACAGTCAAACTTGCTATCAAGTCTCTCTTTTAGGGCAATTTTGGATTTTATGGATCCCAAACACCATGTCGCATCAGGATTCCACTTTATATACACAATCCTCTACACTTAAAAATATACTATATATTCCCTCTCCAGTTGTTAATAATAATAATAATATAATAATAATAATAATCATTGCATTTGATATTGTGTTTATCATGTCAGGAGGATGTCTCAAGATGCCTCATATGTTTTACTGAGGAGTGTATTGACTGAGTATTTTGGAGTCAAATGTAGTGATCAATTTGCACACAACACTATCCTACAAACAGTTATCAAGTGAATGACCAACTTTATTCGGGATATTATTGGCCAGGACTTTGGGAGAAACTCTTTTATTTTCAAATAGTACCATGGGATCTTTAACATCCATCTGAATAGGCAGACAGAAACTTGGTTTAACATTTTCTGGGAAAGACAGCCCCTCCAACAATGTGGCACACCTCCAGCACTGTATTGGAGTGTAAAAGTAAGCAATAACCCAAGTCATTTTTGGTTAATGGTTCTTTTATATTACTGCAGAGACTTGACTTAGCTTCCGACATCGAAAAGACTCCTGATTTATATTGTTGCAGTGAATTACTGTCATTGGCAGCTGATGAGTGTTCAATGCAAACACAACTTCAAAATTTGCCTACAAAATACTTTACAGTATGTTCTGTGATGTGCATTAAGATTGCAATGTGCAAGGGGCTATATCAAATGCAAGGATTATTAATACTAGGTTTTGGTGTGAATGAATCAAAAGTATAACAGGCTCTTTTTAAGTTTAAAAAATAAGCAAAATTAGATAACCTCAACATTTTCAAACACATTTTAATAAGTTCAAAATTTGTTTGGAATTCAGCATCAGTATGACAGGATTTATTCTGCAGCTATAAACACAGAAGTCGCTTGAAACATGCAGCAGGTCAGGCAGCATCCATGGAGAGAAGAAAATGTGCTAATATTTCAAATCTATGACGTTTCATCAGAACTGGAGGATGTCGGAAGGGAGCAGATTATAAGAACAACAACAACTTGGATTTATATAGCGCCCTCTACGCCGGACGGCGTCTCAGAGCGCTTTACAGTAACGGATCCCGGCTTTGAGCCAGGGGGAGGGGGAGGAAGGTGACCAAAGACACGGTCAATGAGAAAGATCTTCAGCAGTGACCTGAAAATAGGAAGAGAGGGGCCGAGGCAAAGAGAATGAGAAGGGAATTCCAGAGCCTCGGGGCATAGTGGCTAAAGGCATGGCCGCCGAAGGTGGAGCGGAGGCCTTGGGGGATGAGGAGGAGAGGGTGGGGTTTAATATAAATCAATACAAGTGTTTATACCAGATTTCCAGCATCTGCAGTACTTTGCCTTTTGTTTGTTCTGCAGCTGATGGCATTGATTCACTTCTCCTTTAGAGTGCACTTAAATTGATGCAATACTTAACCTGAAAGTAAATGGGACATAAGTGACTTTTTCCAAATGAGACATAAATGTGTGCTGTTCCAACTGGTTTAATCCAACATATTTTCATCTTTATAAATCACAATGTTAACACAAAATTGCAATTAAATGGTATTCATTTGTCAGTAAAGCCTGTCGGTTCAGGAATTAATTATTCATTCATTAATTGTATCTACACCACTGTAGATAGCATCGGAGACAGTCTTACAACTCCTTGTGAGAACTCTCCGCATGGTCCATGTTTGCTAAACTTGAAATATCACCCACAAAGGAATATTGCGCCAGAGAATTTTACACTTTTTTTTAATTTTCCCCATGGACATATCCTTCACTGCTCTCAATCTGGTCTCCTTTTGCTGGGCTGTTGTTCCTGGTCTGGTTTCCACTTGTTGAGGCACTGGTATACCCCATGGAGCCCCAGGGTAATTCAGTACCTCAACCAAGTGGACATTGTTCATGTGTGAGAAGATAGATTATAGCCTGAAATAACATAACCCCAATAAGGATTTAACACTGCCAGCTAGTTCCAGGTATTAGTTTTCACAGAATAATAGCATTGTGAACTTCTAGTACTTTCTAAATATTATAAGTAAATTGACAATGTTGACTTGCAATTCAATGGGAATGTTACTGTAAGAATTGTGAGGCAGTGCATTTTGGATCTTCAAAAAATAACATTAGCAGTCACTTTGATGCTGTGAGTGTCTTTGTTCATATACTGTGGTGTGACATAAAACCTATCTGAGCCTAATTTCAATGAAACATATTTGAATAAATAGTTACTGAAACAAATTCTGTCTTAATACAAGTTTTGTGAAGCTTTACATAGAAGGAGATGACAGGAAAGTCAGACAAACAAGCTGAATTCTATCCCATTCCCCCTCTTCTATCCCTGTTATCAGTTTGCCTCAGTTGGTACCACTCTCACCTCTGAGAAGTTTGAAGCTTCAAGCCTCATGTTTGGCCTTTGACTCAAAATCTTGGCTGACCCTCCAGTGCAGTGCTGGGGGAGAATTGTATAGTCATAGGTGCTGTCCTTTGCATGAGGTGCCCAATTTGCCTGTTCAGGTTGACGTTAAAGATCCCGTGGCATTACATGAAAGGTGAAGGGAATTTCTCCCATTGTCTTGGCCAACAATCCCCCAGATAAAATTTGTCATTCATTTCATGACTATATTTGTGAGTCATAATTGACTGCTTCTTTTGCCTCCAAATATGACAGTAAATCTTGATGAATTTTGATGATGTGATAAGTGGCTTTATCAAATGCAAGGATTAATTGATTGATATACTGTATATTTAATAATGTAGAAAATAAGTTGCATAGAGATAAAGAGGGAAATGAATAAAGGTGAAAATCCTATAACTTATCAGCATTGCCTTTATCCATGTTTGCATGTGGAAGATTTACAATTATCCAGTTAACCTGGAATATGTCAGATCCAATCAAGCCTACCATTAGATTATCAGACTTAAAAGTCAGCCAGCTAAAGTAATGTAAATTTTAAAAAGGAACAGAGTATGATGTTGGATGATATCATTTCACTGTGAAGTACTTACCTCTTTTATGTATTTCATAGTTTTTATGTTTAATGCACTCCAACCGTTGTTGAATAAATGTAATTTGGGGAAGACAACCACAACATAGAATTACAGAAAAAGCCTTGTGGCATATTTCTGATACCAGTCATTGATTGTTACTCAGGTGGTCTCCTCACAAACCAGTTTTGAGGATTTTTTCCCCTCTATAATGCAGGTCTTGTTATGTATTGCTGCAAGAACACTACAGTTGAATTAGAATCATGCCAAAGGAACAGAAACCTTCCAATCCTTATTTATGATATAAGGATATTTACTTTTTAGAAACAGGAAAAGATCATACGGATCAGTAAATCTATAGCTCTTTGAATGTATGCAATGGCATTTACCTTCCTCTTTTTCACAAATCTGATAACCTTTCAGTCAAACAGTTTGTTTGACACCTTTTCATATTCCTATCTTCACAATGTTTTTTGGCATTATAAACTCTTGCAAGCATCAATTCAGTCACCTTGAAGTTTATTTTCCAAAGAGAGTGTGCAACTTCCTCAACTGTTCCTCACAACTTAAATTCCTGATAAATAAAATCTTGATTGCTCAAAGGCAATAATATTTTTCCAATGATCAATTACCAAGTGTTGCAGACAATATCCCATGTGTGATCTTGTCCAATGCTATACACAACAATGATATGTCTAATAATAATAATAATAATAATAATCCTTGCATTTGATATAGCGCTTTTCACATCGGGAGGACGTCCCAAAGCGCTTCACAGAACACACTGTAAAGCGAATTGACTGTATATTTGTGGGCAAACGCGGCAGCCAATTGCGCACAGCAATGTCCCACAAACAGTCGTAGATTGAAAATGACCAATTTATTATTGGTTTTGGTTTTGGAGGGATTATTATTAGGCGTGTGGAGTAAGGAAACTTGCCCAAGGTTTCGCCCTCTGCCTGGAATTGAACTCAGGTCTCTCACTTGCAAAGCGAGTGCTCTAACCACTGAGCTACAGGACTCCACGTCTATATATATATATACACAATTATATACTCTATACACTACAACAACTTGCACTTATATAGCGCTCTACACGCACAGTAGCTTTTCAGAGCGCTTAACATTGACGAAGCCGGTGGGGAGGGGAGGTGACAGTAATCACAGTCAAAAAGGAAAGTATTCAGGTGGGACTTGAAAAAGGAGAGAGAGGGGTTAAGATTGAGGGAGAGTGTTCCAGAATTTCGGGGCATAATGGCTGAAAGTGCAACCTCCAATGGTGGAGCGGAGGGTGCGAAAGACAAGCAGGAGGCCGTTGCCAGTCGAGTGGAGGCGCCGGGTGGTGGTTTGGGGAATGAAGAGGTCGGAGAAGTAGGGAGTTGCCAGGGAGTGAAGGGATTTGAACATGAGTGTACTATATCCTTTGTTAATATTACCCTTTAGCCTTACTTTCCTTTTTACTGCTGGCAAGCACTTACCTGACAATTTAAGAAATAAATTCCCGCTAATGCAAACAGTCGGTGTAGAGTCAAACCCTATAGGACACTTTGAAGGTGATAAACATAGGAGAGAGTGCAAGCTAAATCAATAAGTAGTCATGCAAAGCTTGGCTTCTAAAAGCCAATGGATGCAAATAGATGTGAAGAGGAAAATAAAAGTGAATTAGGGAATTTGTTTCATAGTCGAAACAAACAAAGAAGGTTGATGGATGACCTGATGGAGGTCTTCAAAATCATGATGGTTTTGACAGAGTGGATAATTGTGGATAAATATGGATAATTTATTTCTATTGGTTGGTGAGTCAGTAACTAGATGGCATCAATTTAATACAGTAAATGAGTAAATGGGATTAGGAGTATTTTTGTACACACACAGAGTAGTTCGGATATGGAATACCCTGCCAGGAGCTGTGGTTGAGGCAGAATGCATATTGGACTTGCAGAGGGAACTAGACAAATGCCTTAAGAAGAGTCAGTATGGATAGAGGGCAGGTGAATTGGACTGCAAAAATTGCTCTTGAGGGAGCCAGCACAAATACAATGGTCCAATGACCTTCTTCTGTGCTGTAAATTTCTATGGTTTCATATATACCACCTAAACGTGGAAATCTCCCTATGTTTGGAATTGTATGTATACTCTCTCCCTGGAGGAATGTATGATGCTTACCTAACCACAGAGAATATTAGGTGCAGGTTGGCAAGAGACGAGGCTTGTGGACCGGAGCATATATTGTGATGCTGTTGAAGTTTAATCAGCTAAAACTGCATAGTTTGCCATTGAAACCACTGTCTGGCAAGTTTTCTGCTCCTTGTCCAGCTAGGAGCACACTATAGAATAGAGGTTTAGCTTGCAGAGTTCAAAGTAGCTGAGTAAAAAGAAACACTGCTCTCAGTGACTGATCTGTTCAGTGTAATTCCTAGGAGATCCTGTTTAACTCCACCAACAAAGAAAAACAGGAGGCCAGTCACGAGTTGCTATGTTATGGATCATTGAACCAAAGACCAGAAGGTCTACCTACCCCTTATTTTAACATATTTCAAAGCATCAGAGAGCTAGTAAAAAGCCTGGAAGTCATTTACTATCTATATTCTATTTTCAGTTGCAGAATTAAAGAGACAAGATGATCAAGAATTTCTGTGAATCAGAATTTCCAGATCTTAACATACAACACTATCAGCTTGACAGCATCCAACATGATATACTGCAAATTTGGCACAATATTTGCAGTCACATCATTGAAACGAGTGCAATCTTTATATGTTTAATTACACGAATGAAGCCTCTTCATTCTTTAGTTGGTGGTTCACAGGGATTGGCGTGACACTACTGACAAATTAAACTATTTGTTCCCTGGAATTGCTTACTGGGTCAAAATACTCCCAGAACTATCCAATATCTGGGAAGAGTCTATAAGGCATTAAGTCATCGCTTTCATTCTAATTTCTCAATGACACCAACCCCAATCATTTAGGCTATGGCCCTTGTTCTAAAACTATTTTTTACTTTCTAAACCAAATATAATTTGCTCTTTGAGTGAGGAAGAATTGTTCACTGGTGATGAATGGAGCAAGACTTTTCAAAAAAAAAACTGTTAATTATTATACTCCAGCCATTTCAGATTGTGGTAGTTTAAAGCATTATGAAAAATGACTGTAAAATAATGGATAATTTTAATAACCATTTCTGGGAGGTGTTTGTAGAATCTCACTCTACACTACTTCCAAGTTAGCTGTGACACCAGTGTGCTAAAGTGGAGACTATTGGGCATTGTATTAAATCAGTTTAACTATCAAATGATCTGCAAAGTAAAGTTATATTAACATCAAGCTTCTAAAATATCAATGTTGATATCAATATCTAACACATTGAAGACCAGTATATAGGATGTATAAACTTGATGCCAATGTTGAATGATATTTGCAATCATCTTTCTATATAGCAAGCTTCACCAGGAATCAGCAATAAGAGAGATAATTCAGTCTATTTTTCGGCTGATTAAAAAATAACATTAATTATTTTGAGGTATTTATTAGCAAAATCTATGGTTGCCACATGGCTCAATTGGTAGTGTTCTCAACCCTGAGGAGGTTATGGAAGTCCTCATATCAGGCTCATCGTTTAGGCTGACTCTCCATTACAGTACTGGAGGTGTGCTTCATTGTTTGACGTACTGGCCTTCAGAAATTTTTTAAACCGTGGCCCTGTTTGCCTGTTCAAGGGCCTATTGAAGACTATTTCCCTCCCTATATCCTGGCCAACAAATAAAACTGATCATTCACTGCATGGCTATTTGTTTGTTGCCATGTTCACTTACAAAAATGCACATTCGCTACACTTTACAGTATATATACAGACATTTTGACAATGTGAACGCACTTTATGAAATGTAAGGATTATTTTATCATTGTTAGGGAATTAAAAGGAATTATTTTATGTTTTCCTGGGTTTTGTGTGTGTGTGTGTGTGTGCACTAAAAAAAATGAAATGAATGACTTGTTAGATGTATTTAACTGGCTGCATCCAATGCCCCTCAAGCAAGTCAAATCACTTACCAAAATCCCCAATTCCCATTAAAGACATTAGTCACATTTCTATTAAAGACATTTGTACACAACTTTGGTTACACCACATTATGAGTATTGTGTCCAGTTCTGGTCTTCACATTATAAGAAGAATATAGCAGAGCTGGAAGAGTACACCATATGTTTACTAGGATGATAAATTGGATGGCAGGTTACTGCTATCAGGATAGGTTCGCCCTTTTTTTGCTAGAGAAGAGACATTTGAGTCCAACTAATAGAGGTGTTTAAAATTTTAAAAGGATTTGATAAAGTTAGCTTAATAGGCTGTTTCCAAGTAGTTGGGAAGTCTTTAACTAAGGGACATAAGTATCAGATAATGACTAGAGGATCAAAAAGTGACTTTAGGAGGAATTACTTCACACAGAGTATAGTGAGATTATGGAACTCACTGCCTGAAGTGGTGTTCAATCAATTTGTATAGACCTTCACCTGAGGGAGAGGGGAATAGAAGGGTATGGAGAAAGTAAGCAGTTGGTGGAGACTCATGTGGAGTATAAACATCAGCATCGACTGGCTGGGACTGTTTCTGGGCTGTACATTCTTCGAAAATCCTTGTAAAGTCAAGTTGCAGAAAAAAAATTAGACTTGAATATAACAGGTGTCACCAAGCATATTACTATTAAGTTAAGAATGAATAACACTTTGTTAGAAAGATGTCAACTTTAAAAATTTTCACCGTCTGCTTGTGCAGTTGGCAGAGAGAGTGACAGCTGTGCAGCATCTTGGGGGTTTGATGAGCTCGTAAGCCACTTGAGAAAATATTAGCAGAACATTTTTATTATGTTATTGCATTGTGCCACCTGCTGAACTAATACTCTGACTCTAACCTGTTTATAGACAACTCAGGTGTTGTAAAATCCTATTTATAGAGCTGAAATTTCAAAAGGCTGTTTCAAGTATCATATAATTGAGGGCCCTGTGACATGGCTGTAGTTAAATTGTAGAGTCAAAGTATGTGGTGACATTCTATTCCATTACAGAGCTCATACAGAGCAGTAGATTGAGTTCTGTACATCAAATGGAATTGGTGCTTTCAGTTCTAATCTTTCCCTACTAACTGATGTCCGTATGCCCCATTAGTATTTAAAATTACATTGAGCTCTGATCAAACGGTACACAAATCTGACACCAATGTTTCTAGCGACTTAGGCAACTGAATCACTTAGTCCTGTAGGTAGTGGTTAGCGGGCTTGCCTCGCAAGCAAGAGGCCCTGGGCTCGATTTCCGGGCAGGGCGAAACCTCAGGCAAGTTTCCTTACTCCGCACACCTCTGTTTAGCTAGCAGTAAGTAGGAACCCAGTTGTTAGTCGATTGATGAATTGCTTTCCAGGGGTAATAATGCTTCAAAAAAGAATATGGTCACTCAAAATCCACGATTGTTTGCGGGACACTGTTCTGGACAATTGGCTGCTGCGTTTCGTTCACAAAATACAGTCAATCCAATTTACAATATATTCTGTGAAGCGCTTTGAGACATCTCAATGACTTGATAAGATGTTATATCAAATGCAAGGTTTATTATTATTATTATTTAGACTTAGGTTAGTTATGCCTGTCTCCTCTTCATAGCAACTGGAACTTTCAGATAGAGATCTTTGCTCCATTTACCCTGGCTATTATATGTGTTTGTTGACGAGAGAGAAAAAATTGCATTTTTATAGCGTCTTATCACATCCAAGAATCTCTGATCATTTTGCAGGTCTAGTCAAGAGCTCCATATCTGGATCAATTGTAACAACCCCATGCTGATAAACAGTGCAGATAATGAGTCTTTGTGTTTTTAAACAGGTCATTGCTACCCAATTTTGCTCCCACCTCTCCCTTAACTCCTTGTTCCAGTTTCTCTTGTCCACTTTCAGTCCAGTTCACTATATTTTTTAAGAAGAACCGACTTAAAAATTAAGACTGTAATTTTCTACAAACTTAAATTTGAATACAGTGAACTTAAACAATGATCTTATGGACTAAGAGTAGATGGAAATTCTGGATTCTGGACTGAACTTGTTTGACTCTCAACTCAAAATCAGAAGCATGCATCAGCTAATGCAGCATTCTGAGGAGGTAAAAACAATTTAGTACGTTTAGGATTTTCAAATGTTGGTATTATGCAATTAGTAGGCAGGTCTAATATAGGTTATTTAGCTGTACAAATTCCACTTTATAAAAGTGTTCCTTCCAATCCAAATTTAGGAAACTCTTGGTCTCACATGATCACAAAAGAGGTTTGGACGAAGAAGGTTCTTTGGTCCATTACATCTCATTCTTCCAGAATATGCACCCTACCATCCTTCAATTACATTATGCAGGTAGCTCTTAACTGAAGAGACCAGTATCCAGGTCTTAACCATCCGTGGCCCAAGTGATCATTTTTCACTTGAGTTGTTAATTACAAATGAGGTTCACAATCTGAAGAACCAGAGAATGGCTAAGTCTTTGAATCAATTATTTAGCATCAGACTCCCAATAACACAAATAGATGGGGACAGTAGAATTCCATTGCAGCTGAAGGTATTGCTGTGGTACAGAAAAGCAAATGAGGACATCAAGCAGGACCTATCACCTGTTAAATTGGTAAACAAATTCATTTCAAATTGAAATTGCGTGGAAACCACACAAATTGTTTATTTCAATTAAAATTCCATACTCAGAGGGAACTAACCTTAAAATATAGATGTACTAAATTCGCACCATGCTCAGCAAGAAGTTAAAGGAGGAATCCGGAGGCAAAAGGACAATGATCAATGTTCTATTTTGAAAGCAACCATGAAGTTGTAAACCATATGTTTACAGCTTCTTTGTAAGCCAAAGTGTCTGTCAAGTCAAATTTAATAGTATTGAAACACAGTTTATCTGTCACCAACTGTCGTTTGTTCTTCCAATATTTCTGCGCATAGCATTTTATGACACTTATTATTACTAACAAGTGTGTGGTACTGTTAGAATGGAAGGAGGAGCACCAATTAGTCTTGTGCATATAGGAAAAGGGCACCTCAAAATCTACCCTGACCAGAGGGTGCACTTAATCAGCAATCACTGTTTAAGATGCTTGAAGCAGCCAAAAGGAAGCTAATACTGAGCTTTGTGATCTTATCCTTATTTAATAATAATCCTTGCATTTGATCTTCACAAAGTTTAACTACAGAGTGTAGTGACTGTGCATTTATAGGCTGTCGTGGCAGCCAATTTACACACAGCAATGTCCAACAAACAGCTCTGACTTGAATGACAAATTTTATACGGGGATAATTGGCCAGAACATCAAGAAAACTCATTCTCTTTTCGAACATTGTCATGGGATTTTTTATGTCCACCGCAAAAGGCAGATAGAACCTTGGCCTTAAGTCACATAGCTCAATTACATTCAATTTGACTTGGAAACCACCACAACTAAGCAACCAAACTCTAGACAGACAACTTCAGGGAAATGAGATCTGAGCAACATGATGTAGACTGGGAGGCATTACTAAAGGACAAATACATTTTCAGGAACTCAGTCTCAGAGTCACACCAGATCAAGAAGTGCTGTGCATAACTTGTTCCCACATTTTGCTCACAAAATATACAATTAATTCACTTTACAGTATATTCTGTGAAATGCTTTGAGTCGCCTCAAAGTTGTGATAAGGCGCTATAATCAAATGCAAGGATTATTATTATTTTATTTAAGAAAGGTAAACTTGTAGCTCACTGTGGAACCAAGAAAAAGAGTGTTGTACAATGGCTATTAACAGAATATTTAAAATTTAACTATGATGAATTGAAGCAGGTTCATGTGATAGAGATAAATAATTGCTCAAATACATAAACTACACAAGGAACATTTGATTTGATTCTAGTATTTGGGGATTTGTAGCAATACAACATATTCATGTTTCATCCACATTAATATTAGTACCTTGACATAACACTGCTGGACACATGATCAATTTTTCAGTGAATATTTTAAAGATCTGCCTGGTTACATAATAATAATCCTTGCATTTGATATAGCACCTTATCACGCCTTGTTGTATCATTCCTTTTGATGTAAAATCAAGTTAGCTTCATTGAAATTCATTCAAACCTCAGTGATTAATCTCAGTTTGGAGGGGGATCATTTTATTTCTTCCACTATTTTCACCTTTTATCTGTGAATAGCACTTTGAGACATCCTCCTAAAGTGAGAGGCACTATATAAACATAATTGGTATTGGATTGGATCAGAGACCTGAAATTTCACAAAGTTTTAAAATTTAAGATTGTGTAGATGTAGAAAACTGAAGAAAGATAACACTCAATTGAAAACATTCCACTGTTCAGGCTAAAACCATGAGATCTTGCTGGCCTTTGATTTGCACACAGTGAGATCAGCTTTAACCATAGATTCCACCACACTTTCCATCAGTGTGGAAGTGTTGAGTTTACAATCATCTAACTTCAAGTGTGCTTGTTTAGGGGTTGATTGACTGCTCCCATCTCCCCCAAATACTGCAGCTACAACAATCTAGCCAGGGCTAATTCTTAGCTTGTGTGATGTATATTATATATTTTTTAAAAATTCAAGCCCCCCACTAGTACATATTAATTGTCATTTTAACAGAGCAGGGTTTTTGCTTGTTTCACACTGTGGTATTTATTATTAATGATAATAATCTTTACATTTCATTCTAGCAACTGGCATCTCAGGCCGATGTCTCAAAGCTCTTCACAGGATATATTGCAAAGTGTAGTGACTGTGTAATTTTTGGGGGTATTAATAGACTCAAACTCACTAGTTAGTTTGTACTTCCCAACAAGGCTGCTTACATTTGGAAGATATTCTTGTTCTGCACCAAATGTGTCTGCGACAGCACTGACATCAACATTCGTGTAAGAATTTGTGTCCATTAATCTTTCCACTTTCTCCAGAAGGCTATTGAATGGAAGTGAGTAATATCTGATGGGAAATGATGGTAATTGTAGCTGAGAAGGGCGCCATTTGATCCATAGTGTTGTATAATGTCAGCCCCCCCACTAGCACTATCTATTTAGTCCCATTATAGAATCATAGAAATAATGGAGTAACACTATTTAAAAAGGAGTTGATGCCTTTTAAGGCCGTTCTACTTAATGAGAATAATCATTTGTAACACACAGGGACCAGCTCATTTGCAGTGCATTTCTATCCAGTGCTGAGGGGGGTTTCTTGATCGATATGTTTTTGTTAAATAAAATAGTATTTCCAACAGATTGTCCAAAACAACAGGGTTCATTTTTGTTTTCCCCCAAATACATTCAAGGTATCTAGATCATGAGATATTAAATTTGGGTTTCCTTAATTGAGAAGTCAAAGGGTTAAATGCTATAATGTACTGTACTGTTAAAATGTTAGAATAAAAAAGGCAGAAAAGCCGAACATGACATTTCCCTGTGACATCTTGGCTCGAGGAAAAGTGTCAAAGATTTTAATACCAACATGAGACTTAAATGTTATTGATGTAATATTTCCGACACATACTAACAAATTTATGTGAATGATTAAAGCAACCAGTTGTTATAGGCTTAAAGTTTATGCAGAATAGGCTACTTTAAGCATTTCATTGGTTTAATACAATTTGAAAAAATATGTTGAAAACATCTCTGCGGTAGGTTTAATGAATATTAATGAACCATCAAAAACAACCAGTGGAAGGATTGCTTCCTGGGAACATGGAGTGAATGAATGAAACTCCTGTAACAAAACAATTGAGCAGCTTGCAAGCAAAGATAAATTAGCCCTTCACTGGCTGAAAAACATGTCTCCATAATGCTTTATTTTATTAATGATAATTTTTGCTTCCGTTTATATTTATTTTGTTTCACTACTGAGACTGGGAAACGGTGGGATAGCACTGAGCAGTCATTAGTATTTGAAGAAAGAAGGGAAAACTTGCATTTTTTTTATCAGTGCCTTATCAAGTCAAAATTTTGCAATGTGCTTCACACGTAATTTATGTCAAGTGTAATGACTATGTAAGTCGGCATACACAGCAGATATTTGAGCCAGCAAGGTCACAACAAACAACCATGAAGTGAATGATCAATTAATCTGGAGAAATTGTTCACCGGGACATCTAACTGCGTGTATGCACATGAATAAGCATTTTCATTGTAATACAAATTTTTGATGCAAGGCTTGCTCTTTGATGCCTGATAAGCAAGGTTTCCTTGGAGCTCAACTGGCTCCAAGGTGACATGCCTGGCAATGGAATTCAGTAGTCCAGTTCCTGAGCCAGGCGGGCCCACAGTATTCCAGGGCACAGCTGATGACAGCGCATCCTGCCTCATCGACAGGACCTGGAAGGGCAGATCAGTTACTCGGGGCAGGGAGCCATCTGAGACATCTAGAAGACGTAAAAAGCGCTATATTAAATGCAAGGTTTATTATTATTATTATTTTTATATCGCACTCAGCTCCTGTTAACCCTGCCAGTCAAAACCCAAATGGTGTGTAGGGTGGTCCGAGTTGGATGAGCAGCTGGAAAGTTTACCAATGGCAAGCTATATGGTTTTAGCTGTTTAGACTCCAGCAGTATGCCAGTGCACACTCTGGGGCCCTCAAGCCTTGGCTTTTACCAACCTTAGGCTAATAGTTCTGGAATTGGTAAGCAGGATGCATCACTCCATTTCCATGTGTAAGTGGGATGTCGGCATGGAAATCGCAGCTTTGCTTGGATCCTCTTAAGCATGGTGATGGGTTTCCATGTGTGTCAGACACCTGACTGACCAAAAAAAAATCCTGGTTCATAATGTTGGAAGCTATTCATTATCACTTCCAGGAGTAAAGCCAACCGAGCTATTTAAATTTCCCGCTCTGAGATCAGACTGGCCAGGACCTGATGAAAGCTGTGTGCACGTGCAGCTAAGCATGTGGAGATGGCTACACTGATTGTCAGAGCATTGCAGATTGACAGCTTATATACCAATATTATAAATGGATCTTTAAAAGGGTTCATAGAGACCAATTTTGAGCTGAGATTAAATTGATTCATGCTGATTCATTTATACTCATGTTTATTTGAATAGTGGGGTGCAGAGAGAATTGACATGATTTTCAGCTGAATCACTGAGCAAAGAATAGTATAAATTAGATATTAAATTTGCTCTGTCAATTGAATTGAGGTGTCTAATGACCATTTTTTAAAAAAACTCAGGGTATAAATTGTACCCGGGTCGAGATTTATTCATATTTTGTGAATATTTCAGAGTGCACTGAATTTGGCAAGCCTTAATTTTGAAGCCAGGTTTATTTTACAAATTCAGTAAAATGTTTTCAAAGTTCAGACTGAATTTGCCAAATTCTAGATGCTGAACTTAATTTAAGGAATAGCTTCTTTAAACTCAGATTAATGGGTTTGTGGAACAAAGTACTGTTTAGTGCAATGAATCTTGGCTGAGTTGAAGCATTCAAATTGGAATCTGATCACTTCCTAATCCTTTATGGATAGGGTGGTGGGCGGGGGGCAAATTGGGTTTGCTTGGACCTGAGCCGGCTCCAAAGGTGACATAAAGCACAACAGAATGTTTGAATCAAACCCACCTTGTTTGCCAGACTCAGCTACTCCAGTTCCTGATCCAGATGTGTCCACAGTATTTTGTAGCAGCCTTGAATCCTGTAATTCCAGAGACATCTGAAGANTTTTTTTTAGGTGAATTACATGGAGGTTAGATGTTGCACGATTGTGCAAGTAAACTTGTAAGAGATCCAATATCTACTGCCACAAAAATACACCTTCAATAAAAAACTCTGAGTGTTTGATTATTGCAAATACAAGTCGTACTAAAATCCACTACGTGCTGTGTATATTAACAACAAGACCAACAACAAGATTACATTTGTATAGCGCCTTTCATATCGGGAGGACGTCCAAAGGCGCTGGACAGTGTACAGCATTTCAGACCCGAGTTGGAGTTGGGGGGGAGAAGGGAGGGGAGGGGAAGGGGGGTGGCCGATGGCATTGTCGAAGAGGAGGGTTTTGAGGTGGGACTTGAAGGAGGCTAAGGAGGGGGCGAGGCGGAGTGACTGGGGGATGGAATTCTACAGGTTGGGGGCAGAGTGACTGAAGGGTCTCCCGCCAATGGTGGGGCAGGTGGGTCGGGGGACGTGGAGCAGGCCAGAGCCGGCTGAGCGGAGGGAACAGGCGGGTTGGTAGGGGTTAGGAGGTCGCAGAGGTAGGGTGCGGCGATGCCATGGAGGACTTTGTATATGAGGACCAGGATCTTGAACTGGATCTTCTGAAGAATAGGGAGCCAGTAATAGACCTTATTAAATATGAATGAATGTTTGGAGCCACTGAGAAATTAGACAACTGTGCGGTGATGCTGGACTTCCTCAAATCCAAAGTCGAGGGGATCAACTCAGCTCCCTCTGCCATTCGGTCTGCTACACCCTCCCCATCTCCCCCTCCCACCCTGGTCCCTACCCATCCCTCCCTTCCCACCTTCGAACCTGTCTCTGACTCCTCCCTCACCACCACTATAACCCACATGAAACCAACCACCAGATCCTTCGATCCCATTCCTAGCCCTCTCCTTGCCTCCCAACTCCACCTCCTTGCCCATCTACTCACAGACATTATAAAACTCTCCCTGTACACTGGTACTGTTCCCACCATTAAATAATGTTGTCATCACTTCTATCCTTAAAAATCCCTCGCTGGACCTACTCTCAAACTACCACCCCATCTCCAACCTCCCTTTCCTCTCCAAGGTCCCGGAACGATTTGTTGCTTCCCAGCTTCGCCCCTTCCTCTCTCGCCACTCCCTTCACAAATACCTCCAATTGTGTTTCCGTGCTGCCAACAGTACAGAAAAAGCACTGGTCAAAGTGACAAATGACCTTTTGTCCATCTGCGACCAGGGCTCCCTCTGCCTCCTCGTACTCCTTGACCTGCTGCTTTCAACACTGTCGACCACTCTATCTTTATCCACCACCTCTCCTTTCACCTCAACCTTCACGTCTCTAACCTTGACTGTTTCAGATCGTACCTCACACTGCCTCCACTTCATCTCCACAAACGGTTTCTCCTCTAGCCCCTGCACCGTCTCATGTGGCGTTCCTCAGGGCTCTGTCCTTGGTTCCCTCCTCTTCAATATCTGCATGCTCTCTCTTGGTGACATCATCCGCAGACATGGGGTCAACTTCCACATGTATGCGGATAACACCCAACTGTACTCTCTGCCTCCACCCTTGACTCCAGGACCATAGCTATACTGACAGAATGTCTGTTGGACATCAAGTCTTCGATGATAGATAATTTTCTTCATTGAACATCAACAAGACCGAGGCTCTCCTGATTGGCTCTCGTCAGCGCCTCCACACCTCAGATGCTGACAGCATCACCATCCATGGTTACATCCTTCATCTTACTAAGCCAGTCCGGAGCCTTGGGGTCTTGTTTGACCCTCAACTATCCTTTCTACCCCACATCTGCGCTATGACCCACCCTGCCTTCCCCCATCTGCGCAACATTGCCCAGCTCTGCCACTGTTTCACTCCGCAGGCCACCAAAACCCTCATACACGCATTCATAACATTGAGGCTTGACTATGCAAACACCTTGGTTGTTGGCCTCCCTAACTCCCCCCTTCATAAGCTGAATATCATCCAAAACTCTACAGCCCGTGTCCTCTCCAGCACAATGCTCCATGATCCTATCACCCACATCCTCGTCTGACTCCAGTGGCTTCTCATCACACAGAGGATACAGTTCAAGATCCTGTTCCTCACCTTCAAAGCCCTCCATGGCCTTGCTTCCCCCTACCCCTGCAACCTCCTAACCCCCTAACATCTTGCTCGTTCCCTTCACTCAGTGGGCTCCGGCCTGCTTCACATCCCCCACCTCGCTCACCCCACTATTGGCGGCGGGCCTTCTGCCACTCTGCCCCCACCCTCTGGAACTCCACCCGCAGTCCCTCTGCTTCGTCCCCTCGCTTGCCTCCTGAAAACCCATCTCAAGATCCTCTTCTTCGACCATGCTTTCGATCTCCCTGCTTCCCCCTCTGCACTCCAACCTCCCCATTCCTGACCCCCAGCTCGGGTCCGAAACTCTGTCTGTCCAGGGCCTTGGGACATTCTCCCAACGTGAAAGGCGCTATACAAATGTAATTTTATTGTTGGTATTGTAGACACGATGTTGGCTGGAGTGTTCTGTGCTTAAGTTATTGCTGGGGAAAGAAACAAGATACATCAGTGTACAGTCTGCTGTATTCTGGCTGTTAGACCTTTTGGTATTGATGTGAATTGCCACAGGGCATGCCCAGAAGTGTTGCCATTAAGTTGTGCATTGCAGACCTACACCAAAGCTGTTAACTTAGTGCTGGAAGTCAATTTATGTACATTGAAAGTGACACTATGACAAGTTCTTCTTTTATTGTTTATTTCCTGACTCTTTCAAAGCCAAAAGTGACATTTGTTATGAAATTATTGAATAACAAATGCTAACGAAACAGCAGTCCCATTTGTTTATATGGTTTGACTTGAATGTAGGGTATGCTTTTGTTTTCTGATGCTGAGTACTTTTTAGATTTTTCGCCTCATTTACTTTTCATTTCTCCAACTTGTCTCCCTCCTGCTACTCCAGGTAATCTGCTGCTGTCTCCCACACCATGTTTTTTCCTTTAGCAAAGAACACAGAATGGTCTGAGCTGTCACCTTGTGAAGAAAAAGGCACTGACAATCCCATGTCATTGGGAGTATTCTACACTGTTCACCAAGTGTAGTAAATCTTTCAATGTGTGTGTAAATCCTATTATAAATTCACATCAAAAGACGTGTCTATATCTAGTAACTAGAGCAGAATAACCCCATATGAGTTCACAAGGGGTGCATGTATATGAGTATAACAAAGTTTTGCCTTTCCCATCTGTATTAATGTGGATTTTATGGTTGGTCAGTTGGTAATCATTTAATAGTTAAATTACATGCACATAAAAATGCATTTTCTTCTATGTGTCTAACATTTGCGGATACTAAGAATCTTACATATTGACATCTCCCTGTATCATGAAACGAATACACACTTTCTTTCTGGAGGGATACACCCTGCTTACCTAATTCTGGACAAGATTGCACGCAGGTTGGGGACAACCGAGGGTTGGGGCTTCAGCAGGTACATTGGAGTACTGTTATCATTGAACCAACTAAAACCACAAAGCTTGTTGCTCACTGCTTTTTCAACTAGGACTACTCTAACCATTAGGGCTTTGGCTTGCAGGGTTAACAGGAGATGAATAGGAAGCATCCTTGCTCCTTAGGCCCGGATTTGCCCCTCCAAGTCCTACTGATGAGTGGGCTGACAACTCCATCATCAGTGGTGTGGGAAGTAATTTGTGGCTCAGGAACCAGATTACTGAGACTGCCACAGAGGCCAACAATTCATTGTCAAACACTTCACTTTGGAGACAGCTCAGCTCCAAGGAGACCCCACTTACCTTCCCTCCAAAGAGGATATTTACTTTTCAATTAGATAGAAAAGCCATGAACAACCACAACAGTTGTCTCTGCATCACCTTATTGCAAAACAACTTTGAGCCTAGCAGGATAAACAGTAAGTAATCTTATCTGATCAATATTCAACTCTTAGCTGAATTCCAGTAAGGAACATCGATCATCTTTCCATTGTTGCTGAGTGATGTGTATTCCATCACCAAACAACGGTTTTATTTTGTTATGAGTAGAGTTGTCAATGATAAGTGGATAAGATTGATTGTTTGTGGGACGTTACTGTGTGCAAATTGACTGCCATGTTTTCCTACAAGATTTACAGTATTTCTTATGAAATGGTTTGAAACATCCTTTCCACATGAAGTAGCTATACAATAATCCTTGCATTTAATATAATGCCTTATCATATTGTTGAGACATCTCAAAGCGCTTCACAGAATATACTTTAAAGTGAATTGATTGTATATTTGGAAGGCAAAATAGAGCAGCCAATTGCGCACAGCAGTGTACCACAAACAGTCATGGATTGAGTGACCAAATTATTAATTTTTGGGGGAGAGATTATTATCCCTGGAGAATGATCCGCCAGTCCACTAACAACCAGGTTCCTACTTACTGCTAGGTAAACAGAGGCATGCACAGTAAGGAAACTTGCCTAGGGTTTTGTCCTGCTCGAGAATCAAACCTGGATCCTCTCGCTTTTGAGTCGAGTGCACTGACCAGTAAGCTACAGGACTCCACAACATATAAAATGCAAGCATTATTATTAATAGGGTAAATAAATAGATTTTTTTTCTTTCAATGCATTAACATGCACAGCCTATGTAAACAAGAGAGACTCCTTTTCTACTGTGGAATATTAGCTTTCTTCATCAGTCAATCCACGGGAACCAACAGTAACTGTATGTTCAAACCCATCCTCACGAAACCAAGTAAATAGAGCCCATTATCTAAACCATCTGTAGTTATATAAAGTGTGAATGGATGGACCAAAAATGATCAAAGCAGATAATCTTTCTGACTGTGTCAAAACTGGTCTGAGCAGCATTAGTGTAAATGAAATGCTTTGTTTCCACACATATCAACTTTCAATGGTTTAACAACAATCATGTGAATTTATCGTACAGTGTAACAAATCTTGAAAAAGAGCACCAACTGGTGAGATTTGTAGATGGTTATACATCAACAACAGCAATGATACAAGCTTGGTCGGGTTGTAATCAGTCTGGTGAAACCAGATAACCAAGGGAGGGGGCTTTGTTCCAAAGTGATTTTTTTAATATTAATCTTCAGACTATCAGCACATCTAGAGAGATATTTGTCTCCGTGGTTTCAACCAATTCTAAATGATTTCAGCTCCTGCACTGCAACACTACAGTAGATGTTACTATCACTGGTTTCTGTTTCAAAGTTACTGAGCCATAATAACAAGTTGCATTTATATAGCACCCTTCATGTCTTTTAACATCTTAGAGAGCTTTACTGAAAATAGTGTTGGGTATCTAGAAGGAGGATGGGGAAGGAGGAGGAAAGTGGTGACCATACCACGCTTGAAGATGTAGTTCAATCATTCAGGTCTTCACACCTTGTACTTGTAACCCTGTCATTTTTTTCTTACAATTCCTTGTAGTGAACTAAAATTGCTGGACAGATGGTGAAACTTTACTGATCCTTTATTGAGCAATGAATGCAGTTAGATCGCTACTCTTCTCATGGAGTTGAAATGGTGGCAAGTAATTTTAAGGTGATGGAATGGATCCCAGCAAGGAAAATACAATATTGAATATTATAACTGAGATGGTATGCGAAGATCTGAATGTCAGAGGGACACTGATCAGACAGCGAGAGGAACAGATTGAAAGAAGAACAATTGTGAAATAGTTTTCCCACTTAAACCAAGTTTGAAAGAGCTTTTTCATGGAAACTTCTCTTGTAAATTTGTGTTGTGGTGTCCATGTGCAGCCTGATTAGAATACAACAACATCTGGTACTTTTAGTACTCATATCATGCCCTACAAGCAGGATAATACTTCACAAAGACAGGGTTGGTTTGGTGGTGGGGGGGTTTGGATGAGTGTAAGCGACAGTAGGCACAGTCAAAGAGGCAGATAAAGAGAGTTGTGGCAAAGGCATAAAGTGAGGCAGTTTAAGAGATAGGAACTTTGTTGCTGAAAGCTCAGCTACTGATGGTGGCATTGGGGTTTTGTGGGGGGCGGGATGGGTGCACACAGCAGGTCTGGGTTAGCTGAGAGGAGGAGGTGAGCACAAAAGAGGAATAGAACATCGCAGAGATAATGAAGTGCTGTAGCATCAAACGATTTATAGGTGAGGGTTGGGAATATGAAGTTGATCCATTGGGAGACAGGATGCCAGTGGAGACTGGTGAGGACTAGGGTGATGGGCAGGCTTGAACATTCGATATATTGCAAAAAACAATACTTGACTAACTTACATTTAACTATTGCGTATATTATAGAACCAATTAACTCATGAAAGATGAAACTTTTATGTTTCATAGCAAATTTGATGTGGATCGAACTTGTTAAGAAACATCACAATTTCCAGTTAATTCCTAAACACTAGCCATGGATGTGAACACCATCCCTGACTACAGGATAATAGTTATCTCAGTCTGAAAATGTCAGTGCTACTATTGTTGTCTCCATGTTGTTCCAGTATTGCTTCAAGGGATTAAAGCGTAATTTTATCTGCCACCTGTTTTCTTCCAGCCCACTACTGTTTTGGAATTCCAGGCAACTGCATAAGCTCTCAATTACGCTATTATTTTCATTCATCTCATTGGCGACAAAATGCTTGTGGCACGACACATGGCTAACCTTCTGTTTCACTGGTTTATGTCTGAATATAAAAATCATAATCCCTACATTTATTATAGCACCTTTCAGCAGGATGGCTCAAAGTACTTCACAGGATATACTGTTAAGTGGTTTGACTGTGCATTTTGTAGGAAAAGACATTTTCTACATAAACTTAGTGGCATGACCAAACATTTTATTGGTTGTTTTGTGCTAATATTTGACTGAAAACACAGCAGTACTTTTGAGTATGGTACAAGCATCTGGTCTATGGTGAAAATGGAGATCAATCACAAAACTCAACTCCAGAACACAAGTCCACTTTCTGCATTTTTACTAGTGTACACTTTGCAGGACAGTAAGTGAATAACTGATACGAATATGAAAACAATTTAACTTTATACAATCAGAAATTAGCCTGCAAATGACAAATTAAAAATATCAAACTCAAATGTTATGACTGTATCTGTGTTTATCAATACATTTTGTAGGGCACTTTTCAGCACATTGAAGACTTAGTATAGTGAGTTCACGGGTACAAAAATGAACATTAAATGTTAAAAAATAAAAAAATCTGTTTCAGTAGCTAGAAAAAGTATGTCTGTAACATATGCTTAGCACTTTCTTGGTTAGATTAATTTTGCCATTATTTGTAATGTTTGTTTTCTGTAGCAACAATGCAATTTATGTCTTTCTTTCTAACTGCACTCACCTCATTGTTAGGAGATTCAAGTTGTCTCACACTAGTAATGTTTCTCCAAGAACCAACCAGATCCACCTCAGGTGAAAACCTTTCAATACACATATTCTGCATCGCCTGGAAACCTATCATTTAATCCAACCTGTTCCTAAATTTATATGACATGACTAGACTCCTCAAAGCTGTACATGGTGATCAGTGTGCATTGTCTGGAATGATGACATTCAGTGACAACATTGACTTTGAAGCAAGAAAATACCTCAAATACCTCAGTCACTGTTGCTGTGTAAGTCATTCTTCAATGGTTGGTGTATGAAATCCTTTTAACTTGTGTATTACAGGCAGTGAATTAGCAGAGCATGGTTCTTTTCAGCAGGAAACTTGTCGCAATTGAAAACCAATAACTAATTTGAAAACAATCACATCCAGGCTAGGAATATCCTTTTTGACTCAACTATATCTTGAAAGGAAACAATGAGTGATTAGACTGAAAAACAGATATCAATGGAGTATAATTTGCAGCAACCATAGTTATTGATAATAATCCTTACATTTGATATAGTGACTGTTATGTTACAAGAATGCCTTAAAGTGATTTGACACTTAAAATACATTGGCAGTAGTCAATTTGCACACCAAAACATTTCACAAATAGCCGTGAAGCAGATACCAATTTTATTTGGGGAATTCCAGGCCATAACACCAGGAGAAACTCCCTTGTCTTTTTTGAATTGTACCATAAGATCTTTGACGTCGACCTGAAGAGGTAGTCTAGACCTGAATTTAACTTGCCACCTGAAGGACGGTACTTCCAGTAATGCAGCAATCCCCAACATTGTAGTAGAGTGTCAACCTAGACTACGTGAGTTCAAACCTCCAACTTGTGGCAGCTATAGTGTGTATATAGTGACAATCGATGATTGCCACTACCTGCCACCTTCGCTCAGCTGGCTTCAGCCTCCTGCTCGTCCCTCGTACCCTCCGCTCCACCATCGGTGACCATGTTTTCAGATGCTAGGCCCCGAAATTATGATTATTGCTAGGTATATATTATACCTCAATGAATAGTTTACCCAGCAGAGTACAAGGCTTTGGGATGGGGTGAAAAATGAGTTATGCAATGGACTAATTATAAGAAATATTACAGTTAATGGCTTGTCTTCACCAAAAACAACAAAATTACATTTATAGAGCACCTTTCATGTTGGGAGGAAGTCCCAAGGCGCTGGACAGCCAGGGTTCAGGACTCAAGCATGGGGGTGGGGTGGGGTAGGGGTGAGGGAAGGCAGAAAGGTGGGAGAGCGACTGAAGGCACGATCGAAGAGGAGGGTCTTAAAGGAGGTAAGGGAGGAAGTGAGGCAAAGGAACTGTGGGATGAAGTTCCAGAGTGCGGGGCCAGAGAGGCTGAAAGCCTGGCCACCGATGATAAGGCGGGTCGGGTGGGAGACATGGAGGGAGTCAGCAGGTTAGGGAGGTAGGAGGGGGCAATGCCATGGATGACCTTGAAAGTGAGAATGAGGATTTTGAATTCGATCCTCTGAGGGATGGGGAGCCAGTGGAGTCGTTCGATGGTGGGAGTGCTGCGGTCACAGAGCCTGGTGCGCGAGAGTACATGAGCTGCAGAGTTTTGGATGACCTGCAGCTTGTGAAGGGAAGAGTTGGGAAGGCCGATGAGGAAGGAGTTCCCGTAATCGAGCCTTGATGTGATGAATGTGTGGGTGAGGGTTTTGGCATCTTCAGAGGTGAGGCAGTGGCGGAGTCTGGCAATGTCCGGAGGTGGTGGTAGGCAGTGCCGGTCATGGCGTGGATGTGGGGGAGAAAGAACAGTTCAGGGTCAAAAAAGACACCCAGGTTCCTGACTGGTTTAGTGAGGTTGAGTATGCAGCTGTGGAGGCTGATGCTGCCAGCGCCCGGGGTGTGGAGGCGATGGCGCGAGCCAATCAGGAGGGCCTCGGTCTTGCTGATGTTCAGTTGGAGAAAGTTGTCCCTCATCCAGGACTTCATGTCGTACAGGCAGTCGATCAGGAAACCAGTAGTCCTGGAGTTCAGAGTGGAGGCAGAGAGATAGAATTGGGTGTCATCTGCATACATGTGGAAATTCACCCCATGTCTGCGTATGATGTCACCAAGATGTCATGTAAGGGTGAAGAGGAGGGGACCAAGGACAGAGCCCTGAGGAATGCCGCATGAGACTGTGTGGGGGCTGGAGGAGAAGCCGTTTGCAGAGACAAAGTGGAAGCGATGTGAAGGGTAGTACTTGAACCAGTCAAGGACAGAACCTTGAAGGTTGATGTGGGAGAAGAGGCGGTGGAGGAGGATTGAGTGGTCCATAGTATCAAAGGTATCCGGAGAGGACGAGGAGGCAGAGAGAGTCCTGGTCACACACGGTCAGGATGTCATTTGTGACATTGACCAGAGCAGTTTCCGAACCCCGATTGGAGGGCCTCATGCAGGGAGTGAGAGTAGAGGAAAGAGCGAAGCTGGGAGGCAATGGCTCTCTCACACCAACAGGTTTGTGATTGAAAATTTTACATTTTCCTCCCGTAGTAAAGGCAGATGTCAGAACACTTTGTAGTTTGCAGAATGTTGTACTTAATAGATAAGATGAGGAAGTTGCCCATCTGCATTAATAGAGTAGAAGGCACAACAATACCTTGTGGGTTGGACTCGTGAGATATGGCAGGAGTGCTGTTTCTTACAGCTTTCAATTAATTTCATCAACAGAAATCAAAAATCTGTTGCCTGAAAATTGAAAGGTGTTCTCACTGGTAATTTGTCTTTCAAGTTAGTAAATAGGAAAGCACAATTGTGTAGTTGCTGATGTGATCATCTTTAGTCAAACAGCTATGCCAATTCTAATTTATTTTTCATTAAAGGCAAGCTCAAATTCTAAAAGCTAATTGTGTGTACTGTGAAAGGGGAATGTGCATAATAATCCCTCCAAAAAAAAATACAATAATAAATTGGTCATTTTCAATCCACGACTGTTTGTGGGACACTGCTGTGCGCAATTGGCTGCTGCGTTCGCCCACAAATATGCAGTCCATTCACTTGACAGTATATTCTGTGAAGCGCTTTGGGACGTCTAGAAGACGTGAAAAGCGCTATATCAAATGCAAGGATTATATATTTTTTATATTTCTCCTTGTATTGAATTTGTGGTTTGGAGCAGACAGTTTCTGTTCTGGGGAAGTGTGCCTCTTATACAATTCTCCATTGAGGTGATGGCACCCAGTATGGAAAGTACTTTTTCCCCTTTGAGGTGACCCTGTAATTCATTGGTAGAAATACTTCAGTTAATGCTATCATGGCCATATTAATACACCTAATCTTGATATTGCACTTAAATGATGCTTAGATATTGGCCTTGTATCACCTGCATCAGCTTTTCTTCTGTATTACCTACCAAAATTATATTTGCTGAATTTGACCATTAAGCATCATTAATGTTAATAAAAACTAATTTGATGAGCTTTAATGAGGCTTTGGGGATGCAGAGAATAAGTTCACCAGCTGCTTCCAAGTAGTTTGCTTTTATATGGTAGCAGCCAGCTCATTAAATTGAGCCTTTCACTTCGTAACTAGAACATTATGTGTTCAAGTGACCACCTGGTTTAACTTCTGAGCTCTCCTGCGGTTTAGGTAAGTCAGTTATAGGCCAATCAAACACACATTAAGTTGTTATGGTGAGGGTGAAAGGGGAAGCTGTCTCATCATATTTTGTGCAATGATATATGTCCAGCTAACATATTATCTGGAAATGGATATGTAATGGTGAGTGGCCTGCAACAAACAACAAATGGAAGAACAATTGAAACAATAAAAGAAAGCATATCATGTATTCTGCTAATGTTTGCTAATGGTCTCGTCATCTATTCAGACAATATTGGGAATATCTTTTAATGACCTTTGCAAGGATAGTAAATCTGTCATCTCTCTTAGAGATACATCCTAGGATTTTTATTAATATTTAGGAATCTGGTTGAAAGGTCAGGTGTGTAGATCAGGACATCACTATAGTTGAAAAGAGTAATAGAATTCCAGATCAGTCAAGAAATAGCTGTAAGTTTGGGTTCTAACATAATGCAAACTGTAGAAAAAATCTCAGAATGAGAGAAATCATACAGTCCATCGGGTTTGAGATCCTGGGAAAGAATGAGTTGGAACATGAGATAATATAGCAAGTGATGTTATCTATTTGACCAGCTAAATTAGTCACAAGCATTTGAAGCCACGTTGATCCTGAGGTTGTCCATTATTGTTAGTCAAGAGTTGATTGGAGTCTTGCAGTTAGTTACAGATGCCAGTGAGTTGACTGTTTAATGAAGTTGGAATCTACATTAACTTCTTTTGTGTTTTAGCACCTTTTATACTGCTGGTTATTTTTTGTTCTTTGCAAAACTTATGTCAAGCAACATACTTTAGAAAAATACACTTACATTTCCAGACCAATTTAACTCTGAGCAATTGGATCAGTGACTCACACTGGTTAGCTATGTCTTCACAAGAAGTATAAATGAGTCAACTTACAGAAATTGTCTGCTCACGTAAAATCTGCTACTGAAAAGAGAAAAAAACACAAACACAATGAAATAATATTGCTTGTTGTGGCAGTTGTTTATATAAGACTTTGATAGAAATCAAATTGTTTTTGCATTTAATGTCAAATAGTTTGAAACCTGTTTGAACAAAGCGTAAAACATTTGATTTGGTTGGAATCTTGATCTGTATTTTGATGTGTTGGTGGCACATATTACACTGGGACAGGAGATACCGGTCCAAACAGAAATGGAGAAATTGATTTTCAGTCTGATGACTAAACTCTATTAGTTGAAAATGAACTGTTATTAAGGACTCAAAGTTGGGTGCAGTTGAAAATCATTTTGGTTGTATCCTATCCTAATATCTTGAACAAACAAAAATAACTTGGGAACAAAAATCTCAGTGAAAGTGAGAGATCAGGTGTAGTTGCTTTTACATCCAAGAAGTTGTGAGTGCATACTGACTCAGTGAAAATCTTTTCTCTTTGATGGTTATGACAGGGGAAAAATTTCCACCTGGGTCTAGATTTATGTTTAATTCAGTCTTTTTTTTCAAATTTTAGTAGTGGCCAATTTTATTTTTTGATTTTCTCAACATTGGCCTCTGTACTTCTGGTCTGGCCTCGTCTTGCTGAAGTGAAATTCCACAGCACCTGGTTTCCCTCGAGTATTTTCTTCCCCTTTCCCTGACATCTGGATAAGTTCATCATGGAACCACATTTTCAGAAAATATATGGCTATATTACAACAAGATTACATTTGTATAGCGCCTTTCACATCAGGAGGACGTCCCAAGGTGCTGGACAGTGTACAGCATTTCAGACCCGAGCTGGGGTCAGGGGGGAGAAGAAAGGGTAAATGCAAGTAGATGCATTTGGCCAAGTTAATTGTCTATTTCACCAAGTTAATCATTTTTTTCCCAAATACATTTCATATTCTCACATTCAAATACCTTTTTTTCAAATGTTTTTGCGGAAAGAAGTAGAGAGCAAACCCTTCTTGGATAGAGTCTGGCCTCTGATGAAGAAGACATGGATTGTCAATGAGAAGCAGCTATGAATACCCTGAGCTGTCAGTTCAGTGAAATCAACCCATTCACTTGTAGCACAGATTGTGCTACAGTGGTCACAACGGTTGTTTGTGAGCCATGAATCGCAAGTTAATTTTCTTTAACCCAGGACCTTCCCCAATCCCTGGAGAACATCTCAATGGGACAGTGCAAAATTAGAAAGAATGCACTCTATGTTCTGCTGCTTCCAGCAGAGTTTCTCTGGAGGTACAGGAAAAACAAATGCCTCTCGACTGAGTGTGTGTGTGTGTAAAGTAACAGCATGGATGCCTTTCTTTTCCAGAGTAAGTCTGACAAGGAAGAACTCAAAGAAGGGGGTGAAAGTATGATGGGAATTAATTAACAACAACAATCCTTACATTTGATATAGATTTATTATTATTATTACACTATTATTATTAATAATTATTAATATTATTAATATTTCATTTCATGTCGGGACCACTTCACAAATTCACTGCAACTCCAGTGACAATTTTGTAGGTGAATGCAGGAGCTGGTTTGCACACAGTAATGTCCCATAAATGGCCGCAAAGTGAGTGCCCAATTGTATCCAGTGAATTGTTAGCCTAAACATCAGGACAAATTCCGTTCTCTTTTTGAATAATGTTATACGATCTTCAACGTTTATCTAAGCAGGCAGGCGGGACCTCAGTTTACCCTTTAATCCAAAGGACAGCACTTTGAACAATGCAGCACGCCCCCAACACTGCATTGGAGTGTGAGCCAAGAGCACATGAGTTCAAAACCCCGGCGCGGGACTTGAACCCACAACATTCTGACTCGGGAGATAAGAGGGCTATGTATTGAGGCAGGCTGACACTTCCTCCACAGTGAGATATACCAAGCTGGAAATAATAATAATAATAATCCTTGCAATTGATATAGCACTTTTCACGTCTTCTGGACATCTCAAAGCGCTTCACAGAATAGACTGTCAAGTGAATTGACTGTATATTTTTGTGGGTGAAACGCGGCAGCCAATTGCGCACAGCAGTGACCCACAAACGGTTGTGGATTGAAAATGACCAATTTATTATTGTTTTGTTTTGGAGGGCTTATTATTAGGCGTGTGGAATAAGGAAACTCGCCCAAGGTTTCGCCCTGCCGGGAATTGAACTCGGGTGTCTCGCTTGCAAGGCGAGTGCTCTAACCACTGAGCTACAGGACTTGTTCAGCACTGAAGGAAGACATTTTGTCCATTGTGTCTGCCACTGCTATCTGTTTCTTATGCACCTATTCATTAATGCCACTATCAGACTGTTTCCCCATGTCCTTAATATTCTTATCTCTTGCATGTCATTTGATGATGTGTTGTTTAAGTGGAAACATGAGGAGGCACTTCCGTCACTGAACAGGCCTTTCACAGCAGAATCCACATCTCAGGAAGGAAGGGTGGGGAGGGGGGGAGCGGAGAGAGAGAGAGCTCTGAAAAGCCCTCATTCAAATGGCAAAAAAATCCTTCATCTCACTTTGAAATTAATTTCTGCATGTATTTTATTGAATGTCAAAAGATCTTACAGGACAACCATTAGTGGAAATGTTTTTCACCATCAATAATGAAACTACCTATCGTGCCTTTGCATTGGTTTATTCAGATTGTACAGAAATTATCTTTATTAATGACTGGTATCGTGAACCACATTGAAAAAAAACTCAGGCCAGATGGATTTCAGTATGTTGCAACGGTGAAGTTCAAAGTTGAATTCACAATTGTCTGGAAAACATGGAAGCTTTATGCTGCACTTGGGATATTCAGTAGCTTCCAAACCAGGAAAATTTAATGACATCAGACACAACCTTTTTCTTTGCATATCTAACACTAATGACAGGTTTTGCATGTCTAAGCGCTCTGGGACGCTACCCTTCGTGAGGGGCGCTATATAAATTCAAGCTGTTGTTGTTGACGTTTGCCTTATTAATGACCATAATAACTATTCATTTTATTATGCTAATCCAGCACATTTTCAGTGTAAACCATTTAAGTAGTCCTCCACTGTATACCTTTCATATAATATATAGCAATTTCAGTGAGTAAAATGAAAATTTGTATTTATCCATTATAATATAGGTAGTTTCTCCCTTTTTAGTTTGACAAAAATAAATAGCTTTCATCTGCAATGCAGTACTATTTAATGATGTTAGTATATTTGATATTTATAGTAATTGATATGTGAGTTGTTGCATAATATTAATATTTGACCTAGCACCTTTATCACCTTGAAATATGCCAGTGTCTCATACCGAATTAATTACTCTGAAGTGTAATGACTGTTTTATGAACACAGCTGTTAATGTGCCTAAGCAACACCCAACAGAAAGCACTTGGAATAAATAATATATAAGGAGGTAACAATGTGTATGGCCAGAAAAAAGACATTTGCAGTTGATCTGGCAAAGTCCCAAAGTAAAATCAAATTTGAAAAACATAATCCATGCGATCTCTCATGGTTTTGATGAATTTATTTGCCAAATAGTTAACCAATACTTGATTAGTATAATATGTCTCCAATTACATGGATGGTTGCAGCATGAAAACCATCCATTCAGCCCAACTTGTCCATGGCACTGTTTGTATTCTGCATTGAGCCCTCACCTCTCCTCATCCCTTCTCCGTAGTTCCATTGCCTTCTCTCCTGTATGCCTAGATTAATCCCCAAGCCTGGCTCACTTAATTTGGCATCTATTTGGTGAATTTGTATTCGGGAGTAATAATGTCTGGAAATATTTTAATCATCCTTACATTGGATATAGCACCTTATCACATCGTTGAAATGTCTCAAAGTGCTTTGAAGTGGAGTGATTGTGTATTTTGTGGGTGATACCACACATTGATACATTTGAGGAAGCAATTTCCGATTCACCTATACAAATACTAAGTGTTATCCTTCTCGAGAACTATTGAACTGTTGGGAAGAGAAGTGATGGTTGTATGAATATTTCATTTGTGAAGCACAGCTTTGTTTGGGGGATGATGAATTGCTAATGGGACCTGTGTCATTACAAGTTCAATTACATGAACCAAGTGGAGCGAATTCAGATCACTCTGAACTAACCTGCTTCCTATTCTGCTCACACAGTTTGAAGGCTTCAGAAATCTGCCATCAAACAATTTCCTTATCACTTTATCAGTGGGGCAGATGTTGGGCTTGCACTTCCACTTGTCTCATCTGGTTGTCGTAGCAATGAGAAAGATGTATTCAGCATCAGTATTCTGTCTTAGTTTGCTTGACAGTGAGCACCTGCAGGAATTCAAAGAACTCCCTTAACTTACTAATCAGTGTTACTATGTTGGAGTAGTGGCATGAAAATACAACCACTATTGAGCAGTGAGGTGTCAGTGCAAACTCTATTTATTGTAACGAACACTCCACATCTTACATTGTGCAAGTTACTGATGCGTCTTTGATATATATATTATATATTATATATACATTGCTACATGGATGGTGTGTGTCTGCATTTTCACTTTAGTTTTATTTGACTTCCAGAGGGAGTTGGATATTGGTGGAAAGCAGGATGATTTTTGTTTGTGATTGCAATTAACTGTCGTTACATGACTTTCCTGATTTTATATTTAACAGTATATAAGAAATCCACTATTAGTGTCCTTTTTTAAAAAGTGGTAAGGATTGCTCAACGATGGCAGGAATCTGGATCTGTAGGCTAAGTCTGGAGTTTGGACAAGGTTTTGGTTTTCTGTCCCATGAATTAAATTTTCACATCAGTTGGAGGGAAATTCACTAATGATTGATAATGATAACATGAATTACTAATTAATAACAATCATCGCATTTGGCATAGATCTTATCACATTGTCAATGCATCTCAATCTCTCACAGGATTTTATCATGAAGTGTAGTGACTCTGCTTATTAGTAGAATGTGGCAGCCAATCTGCACATAGCATTGCCTCACAAACAGCTATGTTGTGAATGACCAATTAATAATAAATAGTACAAATAACAAAAACTAATAATAATTGCATTTAATAGAAGCACCTAACCAATGAAAAATTTCAAAGCATTTCCCAGGGAATTGATGTCAAGTGTAGTGTTTGTTCAATGGTAGGTAAATCCCCTGTTGCAACAAGGTCTGATTCTTGTCCTGTGCATGACCAGTTTTGGACAAAAACACTGATGTTCTGTCTTGCATAGTCCCACACACATCAACCTCTGTTCAACCCCTAAAGCCAATATTTTCCAACTACTGCACATTGGTGTGTCAGTTCTGCTCACTTGAGTTTGTGTCTGGTTGAACAGCACAATAAAAATGTACAATTAAAAGTGATTTCCCTCCACAATAAACCTTATGAAATAATAACTCAAACAGTCTTTTCAAAAAATGTAAATGATAAAACTTTAGTGGCATTTCGTTCCATTTTTTACCGCCCACCCAAAGGAAAGAACTGAATAAGCAGAATGTTAAACATTCTATTTTGGAGTGGTTTAACTGCATTTAAAATTTTATCCTTGGGGGAACAAATGAATCACCGTAACAATTAAAACAACATAATAGCTCAGAATGAGACAGCCTGATGACAATTATGATGCAATGAGATTTCATGATCAATCATGATTTTTATCACTGATCACCAGATTACAAACAGCCTGCAATCATTATGATTCACGTCATTATGCTCCAGGTTGAATTTATTTATTTTCCCACAATAATTTCCCATTATACTGAATAGCTTTTGTTTTCGATCCTTAAGAAGCCTTCCAGTGCTGGCAACCGCTGAAGGTAAGATTGTGCCTTTTGCTGTGATGGATGCAGCACAATTGCTTCATATAACATTCAAGCCTACAATAGCTAACACTTGTGTTTTGTTGTGTCAGTCATCCTCCTACCCCTACCCTCCTGATCCCAACCCAGCTCGGGTCCGAATCCCTGACTTTCCAGCACCTTGGGACATCCTCCCGATGTGAAAAGCACATTACAAATGTAATTTGTTGTTGGTTGTTAAGCTTTGAAACGTTCAAAGGTTTTCCTGGTAGAACAAAATGCTCTAATTCTCTGCATGATCAGCATAATGTCCATTATTTGTAAGTTGTGACTTGAGGAGTGTTCTGTGGGCACTATTATCATTTGTGTGACATTATTACCTGGAGACAATGGAGCACGCATTACTTTGCATTGAAATCCTGTTCAGAAATGTTATCTCTTCACCTTTGGGACTTTAGTTTGAATGTAGTCCACAGAATAAATTCCAAGGTTGTTAAATCTCAACTTTTCTTCCCTTCTTTTTTGGTTGTTAGATTTCAACCTTTCTCTTCCTGAACCCTGACCCATTATTCACTTTCACCCTGTCCCCCTTATCCCCTGCAAAGCAAAAGTTCTTTGAAACTCATCATATTTAGTGGACATATGTCTTCTGTAATAACCCACCCACCATCTGATAGTTAATTTTGTAACTCAGTTGCGAGAGACAGCAGGATGAACAGTGGGAGAAAATGTCAGACGTTACATCGGATAATCTTGGTATTAGTTCCTGGGAGCTCTTGTGAGGACAGGGATAAATTTATCCTAATATTGTAGAGAAGCAAGGCACGAAGCCTGTCTTATACTATACTTGGACTCCAAGAAAAATGGTCATGACCTTGCAAGCATAGCACTTGTCAAAATATTACATGTTCCCTGATCAGGAAGAGTACAAATCTGTTTGGGTCCACTGGTTATCTTCCTTGGAGTTTTCTTTTTGAATGTTCTGTTCTTAAGGTCATGGGATAGAATTGTGATATTTCTTAATAGCTGAATTAACTGATACACTGTGAAGTGGTACTCATTCTGTATTAAGCTATAAAGTGGCACTGAAACACAGTACTTTGTGATAGTCAATAACAATGTCCATGGGCCCACAGTTATTAATAATAATAATCATTGCTTTTTTATTTTAATTTTGATATAGCGCCTTATCACATCCATGAGACGTCTCAAAGCGATTCACAGATTACACTGTAAAGCAAATTGATTGTGTATTTTGTGGGCAAAACGCGGCAGCCAATTGCGCACAGGAATTGGCTGCCGTGTTTACAATAATCATTGTACACAGCAATGTCTCACAAAATGCCATGAAATAAATAGCAATTTTACCTGGGGGATTGTTGGCTAGGACACCGGAAAAAACTCCCTTTTTCATATAATGCAATGGGATCTTTAATGTCCACCTCAACAGGTAGATGGGATCGCAGTTGAACACGTGGCTCAGTTGGTAGCATTCTCATCTCTGAGTCAGAGGGTTGTTGGTTGAAGTCCCACATCAGGACTTGGAAATCATTATCGTCAAAGCTGATACTCCATTGCAATGCTGAGGATGTGTTTCATTGTTGGAGGTTTCATCCTTTGAATGGGATGTTAAACCAAGATCCTGTCTGCCTGTTCAAGTGGACATTAAAGATTCCATGACACTATTTGAAAAGAGAAGTGAATTTCTCAGGTGTCCTGGCCAACAGATTCCCCAGGCAGAATTGGTCAGGGTGCTGATTGTGGCTGTTTGTGAGACCTTGTTATGTGCAAATTGCCTGCCATGCTAGCCTATAAAATACACGGTCACCACACTTTAAAATATATTCTGCTAAGTATTTTGTGTGCCTTCCTAATGAGAAAGGTGTTATATCAAATGAATTATTAATTTGGCCTTTGTATACTCTAATAAAATTTTAAATGACACATGTTATAGTATAGCCATATGAGTGGTTTGTGCAGGAACTACCATTAGCACCGCTTCTGAGTGGCATCAGCAGCTCTTCCTGCCCTTGTGTAGTGATCCATTGAGACAGCAGTTGACCATTTTTAGAGTGGTAAGCTGACCAGATAAGCAACTTCCAGTTACCTGAGTTAAAAGAAAACTCACACTCTAGCGAAGCACTTAAAGGCAGGTTGTTCTGTATCATATCATCATAATGATCTGACTCACTAGTTATTGGAGTTTATCATCTCAATAGGTGAAGGTGGAACCTTACCCATTCTTATTTTGAAAAGCCAATAGATGATAATAAATTCCACAATCAACTGATAAATCCATGCACATTGAGCAGTACAATAATAATAATCGTTGCATTTGATATAGCGCCATATCACGTCTTCGAGATGTCTCAAAATGCTTCACAGAATATACTGTAAAGTGAATTGACTGGATATTTTGTTGGCCTAAAGCGGCAGCCAATTACGCACAACAGTGTCCCACAAACAGTCATGGATTGAAGTGAACAATTTATTATTTTTATTTTATTTATTTTTGAAGGAATTATTACCCCCAGAAAAGTGATCCACCAATTAACTAACAACCGGGTTCCTACTAACTGTAAGGTAAACAGGGGTGTGTGTAGTAAGGAAACTTCCCCAACATTTTGCTCTGCCGGGAATCGAACCCAGGTCTCTCGTTTGTGAGGCAAGTGCTATAACCACTGAGCTACAATACAATTTACATTTATATAATGCCTTTCACATCAAAAGCATGACTCAGACTACATTATGCGGCATCACTAAGTTAAAGAGGGAGTTACCAACCAATGTACCTTTCTTTCTTAATCTCACAGTAAGTAAAGGAAGCAGATTGAAATAGCCAGATGTTATAAACATTTTAAAAATGTCATTAGTCAGAAGACTGCTTCATTTTTTTATTTGTAATTAATCTGGCCTGCCTCGTCTCACTCACAGAAATAAAAACCGTATTGTACACAGTTGCAAGAAGCATCCATTATTCATGGAACATAATAAGTTTCAGGCTTCTTTAAAAAAAGGTGTTCTCCATATTGTGCATCCACTAAAAGCTAAATGATATCTGAGCTGGTTCCTGAAGACTAGTTCATCCCATTTACGTGAAAAGCATCTGATCACTGAGATGTTGTTGCAACTGCTCCAACTATGATAGCATTAAGGATTTTTGTTTCCTAGAATACCTGGAGTAAATGCTCCAAAAATGACATGTCCAAGGGGATCTATTATATGCTAGGTTAAATAGATAAAGTAAACCTGTAACTGTACACTAGATATCCTAATGGATCAGAACAAGAGAGTGCGCAGGTTGTGCTTGTGAAGGACACGTTGAGGACGGACACCTGGAAGTATTTTTTTCTTTATGCAGAAGGTTATCACAAGATAATGAAGGCATCTGATCTCATCCTTTTGTCCATCTGATCTGATCCTTCCAGAACACACACCCTAACATCTTCTCAACGCAGTTTCCAACTGCTTTTTAGCTGAACAATTGTAGTAGGTTACCATGAAGGGTGGTGGAGGCCACAGGACGCTGGACTCATTTGAGAAATAGATTGAAGCTGTTATAGGAAGACAATAAGGTTGACATTCTGTAAGAATGAAATCAAATAGGCTGAAGGGCTTTATTCATCTGAATCTGCCTTGTGATCCACAGTGAATTCCACAAGTGTACCCTAATGTAAATTAAATTGCTGAAATCCATGGTGAGTAATTATCATTAATCCTGGATTTCCACTGATTTAAACTAAATTCATAAGACCTTTCTCTGACCTACTTCTGAAAGTTTATGATGATATCATTTTATGTAAAAGGGAACAAAGAGTTCAATATTTAAATATTTCCAGATCTTTTACATGAAGCAGGAAATATTACTGTTCTTGTTTGCGTTGATTGGTTTTTTTCAGCTAAGGTATCATTTGTTAAACTCAGAGAAATACATGAAAATGTGAAAATGAATTTTATCGCAGGTAGTAATGTCTATTTTGTGTGCATATTGAATGCAAATCAATGACTGGAATGTCTCTGAAAAGGGAATTTTAAAAATGCTATGGTTTAAGATATTATAAGGGGCACCAGACAGTGCAGTTGAATTAGTCGGACATGAATAATTAAGCACTACAGGACAATAAAAAAAGGTCACCAATGATCTAAAAATGTTTAAATAAATATATCCAGCTGTAGACTTGTTTTATGTCTGCCTGACCTGTAAAAGCAAACAGGATGCAAAATAATCAATTGTCATTATTGTGGACTGTATTCATGAAGTTAGATCTGTGCATGCTATGCAAAAGAGCCATAATATTAGCAGTGTCTCCAAGCTATAGGGTCATTAATGGGAAAGGAATTGTGATGCTGGCAATTATTACTGCTATCAACCATCAGCACACTTAAGTCTTAAGAGACTGTGTGGATGGGGGAGGGGAGGGTCAGCAAATTTGCTAAGAACAACAGGAAGAGTATAAATTAAATTGTTATAACATCAAAGGGTAAATTTTGTTCCACAGATTAGAGTGCCTCAAAGATCTGAGAACATAATATAATCTGTTTTATTTTATAAGTTGTATTTATTTATATTTCTGACAATAGTTGCAACTGTAAGAATAACTCATTATTTTTGAAAGTAGGCACTTGAGAACAGAAATGTAGCAGCTTTGCATGGGAACAGCCCTATAGATTTCAAACTATATCTTTTGTACTTTGGACAAACAGCATAGAATGGTTTTTCAGATTTGAAAGCACATTTGGGGAATATAAATGTGTATCTGCAGGGACAATTACTTTTGCACAATTACAAATGTTTTGAAGATCAAGGCAAAAGTCTTTTTTGGTGTGGATGCAATTTGATGTGATGCATTGCATCCAATTTGTGATGAAACAGTGGAATTTCAATTGATAGTTATTGACTGGTATCACCTCTGAATATCCTGCATTTCTTTGTACAATAGTTTTCTCCATCAGAGAGAATTTTTCAGTTGCGATTCCTCGTGAGCGATTAGAAAAACATTTTTGTCAGCTCAGAGATGGCATGTGAAGTCTGCTTTGCCAGATACTCACTAAGATAATCAATTTTTCACCATAGGGAACACACAGATCGTTTTGAGGGATCATCGTTAGGGCCTTTCTATGTGTCGAGGTAGGTTGGACACCAAGATCTTTGTTCTCCTGATCACAGAAAAGGGTGGATTTAATTATCTTAAAATTAGGATCATTCACTATTTCAGTGAGCGAGTAATAAATGTATGGATCAGGCTGCATGGGGAGATGGTAGAATTAGAAAGTGTCAATTTTTTTCAAAAGCAAATTAGATAATTTATTTTAGGAAATAATATTGCAGGATACAGAATATAGTTTGGGACATGTGCATGTGAATACCAGGATGGTGGAAGGCAAACTGACTGGACCGTAGTCTTCTATCATCTAGTAGTTCTTATGTTCTTAACTGTGCTGGTGTTATTGTGAGGCTGAGCAGTGTTCTGGCCTTGGGTAGGTCAGCTTATCATCAGAGCTCAGTGAACCTACACTGAACAACAGTTTTTATTTTATTAAAGAGCTGATCACTTGATTGACGTTTTAATAATATTCTGAAAAAAGCAAAATCATTTTTTAAATTTTTTATTTAACATGTGTTTTGAAATCAGCTGGAGTGTAAACCCTTCAGGTAATGCAGTGAAATGCATTGATTTGGGATCAGGGCTTGGAACTGACTCAGCCTTTTAATCCATTAGAACTTTTAGCACAATACGACAAAAAAAACATTGATTCAACCCTAACCGTGCAATATAATTAAGACATAAAACTGACTAAGACCTTGTTAAAAGTCTTACGGGAGCTTTGTTGACTAGTTACTGATTGTGGCTTTGACCTTCAGCACAGTTTATTCTAATGCAAAAAGGAATTTTTTTTCATGTGGAGGATTGCAAGGTGTAGTGCCAGAAATCTCACTCCTGCTGACATGTAGCATATTGCTTCTTTGAGAACGCTTCAACATTATTGTTACATTTAACAGCATGAGGAATTTCCTCTGCTTATAGTTTTTTGCATCAGTTGAGTGTCAGAACATGCAGAAACCCACCACTATGCTCAAGAGTATTCTACCCAGCCACGTACACATGGACATTTCACTGTAGCTGGAAAGGAATGTGCACTCACCGTAGAGGGATGCACCCTGCTTTCCTCAGGATGAAGAGTTTTCGAGGCAGGTTGCCCAGAGCCAGGGCCTGGGGTTCTCAGGGTATACTTTTGGCTCATCAGTACTGCAGATCCGCTTGGCTCAGCATCCAGACTATCAAGCCATCACAGAGGGTTGAGCTAGCTCAGCCCAAAGCAAAGCACACTTATTTTTCTTCCCTTCTCTTATTGAGCCATTTTGAAGAAAAGATTCAGTGCTTAAGCAATATGTTTAGCCAATGGTAGAGGTAATCAACATTGGCCACTTCGGAAATTAAATGTATTCTAAATACATGTCCGATGCACTTTCTGCAAGGGTTAATTAAAACAAGAATAGAAAAGCATTGAAGAAATCACATAACAGAATTGTCAATTTAAAAACCTAAATCGAATTTACAGAAGCAAGAGTTGGAATCGTATTCTTCTAATGGTCGTCCACAAGTTCACTTGGTTTCAGTTTTAATAAAAACAAATGAGGTGAAGAAGAGCTTTTGAACAGATGGATAGTTCACTTAGGAAGCTGAGTTTTTGGAATCTAATTGAAAGGCTGGAATAGATTCTATGAGAATAAGGTAAAACTGAATCTCCATCATAGGAAGAAAAGCTGAAAGGTTTATTTAATTCAGTGGTTCAAAGGTAGTCATTGACCGAATTGTTTTGTGCCTTGCGGCAGCTGAAGATTATTTTTTGTTTTTTCAAAACAAAATGTTTACGGCAGACATTATATACTTGAAGGAAAGGGTAAGCTAATGAATAGTTTATTATGTTTTGGGTTGGTTTAGTTTCGTATATGTTCAGAGAGCACATGGCAATTTTTAATTGGAAGCAATCTGAGCAGTACTGAATATTGTTTCAAACCATCTGACTGTTTGCTCTGCGAGTCGACCTTTATTTCATAATAATTATAACTCTTGCCTTTGATATAGCACCTTATCACGCTATTGAGATGTCTCAAAGTGCTTCACAGAATATACTGTAAAGTGAATTGACTATATTTTGTGGGTGAAATTAACAATGTTTTATTATCTTAAACAGTTTTAATATTGCTTGTATTCCCTTTCTGCTAATGAAAACTACCCTTTTTTCCCCCTTCCCCTTGCGTTTAAATTCAGTGTTTTCTGCCTTTTGGCTTGAAAATATTAGAATTGATTTGAGCATTGCACAAAATCAATCTCGGACAAAATATGAGGCATGAATATGGAGCATAGCTCCCACTGATTAAAATTTAATTTTGGAATCAGCTGCATCCGTTTGGGAGATGTCAGAGCCCATTGAAATAAGTGCTACAATGAGGAAAAAATATAGAAAATCACAGTAATTCATTTAACTTTCTATGATTAGGTATTTAAAAGCCTGGTAAGTACATGTCTTCAATTCAGCACAGTGCTTAGGTTATGATATAAGATCACAGCTATTTAAAAGCTATTAAAGAATACAGGTTTTTGGTAATTATTTTAGAAGTAATGCAATTTTTTTAAAAAAAGGTTTAAACAGCAATCTTAGGCAATTATCACCAGAAATGCATAAAGCTCTTTAGTTGTGTGAGACTGGATTGAGCATACCATTTTATCATTGCGCTGCTCAGACTCTGTGTGTGTTCAAATCCTGTGTGTTTGCTCACATGCTGAATTTTTGGATTTAATTGTAATTATTCTTCTGTCAATCCCTAGAAGAGAAAGGGATTCTGTATCTGGAAGGCTGTAATGTTGAAGAGATCTCAATGGTGTCTTGCAAGTGTGGATTGTAAAGTGAATCAATCTGGAAACTTCATTGACAGCAGAACAAAGGTCAAAAGAACGTGAAATAGACAAATAGCACAAAATGAAAAGATTAAATTTTTTAAAAAAACTTAACAAAAGAGCCATTGAGGAGATTTTAAGACAGTACCAATTCACTCTGCAGCGAACTGAAGAGCAAACCCACTGTGTGATATTAATTAATATGTGCTTCTAAATTGAAAATAATAAAGAATTAAATAAGAAGAAATTTGGTTCATCAAACCTATTCTTTCCACAGAAATTGCAGGGAGTTGATTGGTACTATCAGAATACATTTTACTGCCAACTTACATTTTCACTTTATTGATAAAAACTAAACATAAGGAAATAACACATTAGATTGTTGCAAAAAAAGAAAATAATTTCTTCTTCAACAAAAACTGGGTGGCCCATTTGCGGGATGGGGGGGAGTTGGGACAGAAAGGACACCAGCTCACAACAGTAGGGTCTGGAGATCCGTCAAAAACAGTCATTCGGGACCAGTGTCCTGACTGCGGGGCTACAGGAGCTCACCACCTCTTGTCTCTCAGGCCCCAGCACCGCACAGAGACCCAGAGAGACACACACAGATACAGAGAGAGAGATACACTCTCAGACGCAGATAGACATTCTCAAAGAGAGACATGCACCCACACACTCATATGCACACACATATGAGAGAGAAAGCCTCAGACACAAAGAGACATATACACACAAAAGAAAGACAACAACAACAACAAGATTCCATTTATAGAGCACCTTTCACGTCGGGAGGACGTCCCAAGGCGCTGGACAGTTGGGTCAGGACCCGAGCAGGGGGGAAATGGTGAGGGAAGGGAAAGAGACACACACATACAGAGGAGAGACTCACAAATCAAATGATTATTTGATTATTTAACAATCCCCATTAGTCAAATCATTATTTTTATTGTTATTACTATCTGCTCTTTATCTATAACTTGTATAGGTTCAGGTATAGAGCTATTCCAAGTTCTTAAAAAATACACTGCCCTAAATTTGAGAATGTTTGCTTATTAATCCCCACTTCTATTTTCAACAACAAAAATTATTTTGCCTCCTTCCCCAACAAAACTATACACCATCCCAACAGCACAGGAACCATTGACCATTGTCGGCCTAGGAGCTTTTATGGATCTCAGTCCACACTGATTTGCATAACCTTTGATTCTGTTTGTAATAACATAATTATTCAAATTCCTCTTTGAACTAGTTAATTCACACAAACTGACAATATTTGCATTCAGTATAACATGAATCTTTGACTTGTACCTAACAGGCAGATGGACCTCAGTTTAATGCTTCACCCAAAGGAAAGTCCCTCTGATAATGTGGTGCTACTGAGTAGCAGTCTAGATATTGAATTGAAGGTTTTGAGATGACCCCTCAAGCTTCTGATCCAGAGGCAAAAGTTTTAACAACGGATTCAAAACAGCTGTTTACTTTCGGAATTTTTTCTGCACAACTGCTTGTATACAACTTCAACAACTTTCAATCTACCTAGCGCCCTTCACATAAGGTAGTATCTAAGAGTGCTGGTAATGGGATATAACGGAATAAAGGAGTAAAATGATACAGTGTTTCCTCACAGATTTTGTTAATAATTATCACATAAAATTACATCTGTTCAAAGATATTGTAATTTGTTGTCATATCAAGATAATTACTAAACCAGATATACCTGTGAGACTTTCTCCTCCCTAGAGTACAGCCCCATTTTGGGCTTGTAGCTTGTTCTAGACTTTCAATGACATTGCTCCCAGCAGCCACAATTGATGCTGCTGACCACAGTGACACTCGCCTCAAACCATTTTGATATCCTTTTGATCTTATGATGTTCCCTTCCTGTACGTTGATGAGTTTCCTTGGTTGGATCAGTTGATGGCCTGACTTGGAAAAAGGAAAATTATAGATTGCCTTTCGACTGTTTTGTTCAGCCGGCTGCCTGCCTCATGTGGAAACCCACCACCATGCTCAAGAATATTCAAACCAGATTCAGAATTCCATGTACGCTGCCAACAAATGAAATTCCCAGTCTGCTTTTCACTGCAAGGAGACTGAGATAAGCCAAAGACTTTGATTTTGACTGGGTCAAGGAGCCTTTAATATTTTTTTGAGAATTTGGAATCATAACTTGCACATTTGCTGAAATTCTGCTCCCTCCGTGTTCTTTATAATAAATAATAAACCTTGCATTTAATATAGCACTTTTCACGTCTTCTAGACGTCTCAAAGCGCTTCACAGAATATATTGTAAACTGTATATTTGTGGATGAAGCACAGCAGCCAATTGCAACACAGCAGTGTCCAACAAACAGTTGTGGATTGAGTGATTAAATTACTATTGTTTTTTTAAGGGATTATTATCCTCAGAAAAGCGATCACCAATCGATTAACAACCGGGTTCCTATTTACTGCTAGGTAAACACAGGCATGTGGAGTAAGGAAACTTGCCCAATGTTTCACCCTGCTGGGAATTAACTGGATTTCTTAAGATATCTTGCGAGGTCTTTTTATTTTGGAGCATTAGCAGCAAACTACTGTTTGTTCATGGTATGTCTGTGAAAATTAGGCTTCACAGCACAATGCCCTATTATTTCATGACATGGGAGCTAAAATGATATTACTCAGTGGTTACATGCTGTGAAAATACATGTTCCTAGATGTACCAGCATGTAAACTGCATATTAAACATCTCTGGATGTTTTATTTTCCTTCTGTTGCTCTTATAAATGCCTTATGAGAGTTTGCCAATTTAAGAAGCCTTCTTAATGAATTCATTGTCTTTGTCTCTTTTATGGATTGTATGAAGTAATTTGATCACAGTCCGACTTCTTTGATAACACGTTATTCACTCTGGAAAACCACCTTTTGCCTTGGAAATCCTTGATGTCCTTTTTATGCTGTGCTGTTTTTGTACGCAGAGATGACTTGATTGTAACTTTGCCTTTGTACTTATCTGAACTATGTTAGACACCTTTGATGAAGATTTGTATTTCTTCCATTCCGATTGTTCTATAGAAGTGTTAATTTTTAATTCTACCTCCTTTGATTTTTTTGAGTAATCAGACTCTATCTCAATTGGCTATAACTCACTGAACAACCATCAATTTGTATCATCTTGGCAAGTTTACAAATTTCAATAAATATGGCATTGTATGAGAATTCTGTTGAAGGTGATTTGGAAAAGAGGCAAGATGCCCAGCTATTCCTGGTTAGACCTCGATTAAACATTATATATATTCCTATTCAACAATTGTATGCCACAGATTCACTCTGTACATACATAATGCAGTGCTATATATTGTTTATAGTTTAGGCTAGCAGCTTTACAAAGACTGGCATGTCACAAAAAAAGCCATTTGGCCCTATTCATCTGTGCTGGTGTTTATACACCACATGAGTCCCTACTCCTCCTATTCCCCTTTCCAAGATCTCTCTCTTCTCTCACATGTTTGCATAACATTTTCTCTCATAAATTGTGCTTCAAGTGCAGCTTCCAATAGTGAATTCCATATTCGCACCACCCTCTGCATGAAGAGGTTCCCCTTAAACCTCCTATTAAATCAAATAATCCCTCAAGAAAAAAACAATAATAAATTGGTCACTTCAACTCCAATCCACGACTGTTTGTGGGACACTGCTGTGTACGTTTCGCCCACAAGTATACAGTCAATTCACTTTACAGTGTATTCTGCGAAGTGCTTTGAGACATCTAGAAGATGTGAAAAGCGCTATATCAAATGCAAGGATTATTATTTTTATTATTATTAACTCAAATACTAGCTATCAAATACAACATTATAGAAAAAAACTCACTCCAAGGAACAATGTGCATTCCATTTCAGATGCAAGGAAATTTCCGTGTTGAGGTGACATGTGGAACTCTATCTGGTTTGGATATCCCTTAAGCATGGAGATGAGTTTCTGCATGTGTGAGACTCGTAGCCAACCACCCCCAGAAATGAAAACAACAGTGCAATTTGTAATCAACACAGGAAAAAAATTAAGTAAAATAAAATGCTGTATTAAAATCTGAAAAACAATAAAAATATCATGGCTACAACTTTGGGGCTGCCTTACTTAATGGTCTTCCACTTAAGAGAAAAGGCCCTTCTATACTTAGTTGTAATATAACAGTTAAGATTAAGAAGCTGTCTTTCTAATGTCCTTTTGAAGATTAACCTTTAAACTGAAAAATCAGAAATCTTTTCATTTTGGAAGGGTGCAGGTAGTGAAGTTTTTTAAACTAGCATTTGTGGTTGCAGAGCGATTTGAAAATTCAGTTGTAACATTTAATTCTGTGTTAATTATAATTCACAACACTGCGCTAAGATGCTGGCTCCTGCTGTGCATTCGGCTGCGGATTTTTTCCTTTGAAGATTAATCTTCAAAGGGAAATGCAAGTTAGACTAATAATGTGTTAAAACTGAGATAGCGATAGAGAAGAATGCATTCTTCTAAAGGTGAACAGTGCAATACACCAACTCTATATTGCCAGCCGCTTTATTGCATATTTACTGAGTAAAACATTTTTGTAATGTGGTACTATGTCACATTGCATTTAAATGTTTATATTTTGTTTGTTTCATTTTTATTGCTATTTGTGGGACGATGCCGTGTGCAATTTGGCTATCACGTTTGTCCACAAGTATACAGCCACTCCACTTCCCAGTAAACCCTGTGAAGCGCTTTGGGACGTCCTCCCAACATGAAAGCCACTATACTAATTGCAAAAATTATTATTTTGTTTGCCTCATTCTCTTTTTTCCTTTGAGATATACATTTACTACACATATGGTCAGTCCCTTGATTGTTTACGTAGATAAAAGAGTTGTAACCATTAATTTTGGCTGTTTTTCCTGAGGCTTGGTTACTGTTCTACTATTGCTTTTCTCATCGCCTCCTATTTTGACTCTTTTTGTTCTTCTGCTGTGTCCAGTGCTAGCAACACCAGTCACTGTTCAGTGCCTCGGCCAAGTGATTATTATGCACAACTTGGGTCTTAACAGACTCTTTGACTTCACAGCTAAGTGTGTTTCTCCTCCCTCTCCCACCACTCACATAGCATGGTCTTCTGGACAGTTATTGAAGGCACTTCAGTTTACATTTTCCCCCCTTCACGAGACTAGGGGAGCTGTGGTCAACTGGGTGATATGGGCGAGTTTAGCACTGACTAAAATTCAAATCTACCAGCTTTGTAGCTTGGTGCGGTACTTTGTAGCTTATTTTCCCCACAACTCCATCAGAGGAGCTATTACCTGAGATTGGTTAAAGTTGATATTCAACAAATTAGAAAACTTTAGATTGAGGGCATGGTCAAGTCCTAATGCTGAATTCTGTTTGCATGATATAGTGTACAAAATTCAAAGGAACATTCCTGCAGGAATGTTTTGGATTATAGCACACTTAAGACCTTGTGGAACAGATAGGATTCATTTTCTGTGTTTAAATCTCCTGCTCTGATGAACAGGAACTAAATAATGTTTAGTTGTAAAGAATGCTAAAGTGGTTTTGACAAGGTTTTATTGATGTACCAAATATGTGTTCAGTGTTGTTTTATTGAAAGAGAAAGCATTTAATCCACGTGGGATTGAATTGGTGTGAGTCCGAGTACAGTGTATTTTTGTTTTTTAACCATTGTGGTTCACAGTGTAAGTCATGAACAGTCAAAAATGAGTTTATAGTATTTCATTTATTGAGTAGATCAGGAGGTTGTGCAATAGAATATTTTATTAGAATATTAATCTATTTATTGGGAAGATCTGACTGAAGTAAAGGATTAAAAAAGCAAAATAATTGCAATTTACCTAAGTAAAAGCAGAGTGATTACACTAAAATAAACCAAAAGACCTGAAACATTCAAGGTCTTTTAATGGCAATAGCAGTAATTTCATATTTGGATTACCCGTTCCTTAACAAAAATAATTGTGCTTATATTTGGAGGGTCAAATGTCCTCGATGCTACTTTAACTATTCTGCAGCAACATTCTTCACATTTTATAAGAACTGTCTATATGCTCCCTCTTGGTGACATCATCCGCAGACATGGGATCAACTTCCACATGTATGCGGATGACACCCAACTCTATCTTTCTGCCTCAACCCTCAACTCCAGGACCACTGCTGTCCTGACAGACTGCCTGTCGGACATCAAGTCCTGGATGAGGGCAAATTTCCTACAGTTGAATGTGAACAAGACTGAGGCCCTCCTGATTGGCTCACCCCAGCGCCTCAGCACCTCAGGCTCTGGCAGCATCAACCTCCATGGTTGCTCACTACAACTCACTGCCAGTCAGGAACCTAGGTATCCTGTTCGACCCTCAACTGTCTTTTCTCCCCCACATTCAAGCCATGACCCGCTCTGCCTTCCCTCACCTGCGTAACATTGCCCGACTCCGCCACTACCTCACCCCTTACCCCTCAGGCCGCTGAAACTCTTGTTCATGCCTTCAGCACCTCTAGGCTCGACTATGCAAATGCCCTGCTTGTCGGTCTTCCCAACTCCTCCCTCCACAGGCTGCAGATAATCTAGAAGTCTCCAGCCCGTGTCCTCTCCCACACCAAACTCCTTGTCCCCATCTCCATTGGCTCCCTATCCTTCAGAGGATCCAGTTCAAAATCCTGGTCCTCACCTACAAAGCCCTCAATGGTCTTGCCGTACCCTATCTCTGTGACCTCCTAACCCCCTACCAACCTGCCCACTCCCTCCCCTCACCCAACTCCAGCCTGCTTCACATCACCCGACCCACCCGCCCCACCACTGGTGGGAGAGATTTCAGCCACTCTGCCCCCAACCTCTGGCATTCCATCCCCCAATCACTCCGCCTCATCCCCTCCTTAGCCTCCTTCAAGTCCCGCCTCAAAACTCTTTTGAGTTTCCCTCCCCCTTCCCCTCCCCTCCCTCCCCTGACCCCAGCTCGGGTCTGAAATGCTGTGCGCTGTCCAGCGCCTTGGGATGTCCTCCCAACATGAAAGGCGCTATACAAATGTAATCTTATTGTTGTATCCATAGTTCTCAGCCTGGCTTAGTTGGAGCGCTATTGCCTCCAAATCAGATGGTTGTTGGTTTCAACTCAGTCTAAGATGACCCTCTATTATAGTGCTATAATATTATGATAATAATCCTTGCATTTGATATAGAACGTTATCACATTGTTGAGCTGTCTCAATGCGTTCACAGAATATATTGTTAAGTAAATTGACTGTATATTTGTTGGCACTGCACTACATTGTTGGAGGTGCCATCCTTCAGATGAAATGTTGGAACAGTTTCTATTTGCCTGTTCAGTTGGGTGTTAAAAATACCAAGACACTGTTTGAAAAAGAAAGGGGAGTTACATTCAGTTTCCTTGAGCCCCTCCAGGCTGGGTTCTGCTCAGCCGACAGCACTGAGACAGCCCTTGATAAAATCGGAAATGCCATCTCCTCTCTCTCTTTCTCTCTCTCTCTCTCTCCTTGTGATCAGGACTCCTTCTGCCTCATTGTCCTCCTGGACTTCTCTGCTGCCTTCAATACAGTTGGCCATGCCAGTTAGCCCCCTCATCCTCCTCAGTACTCTCTTGGTTTGAGTCTTACTTAATCCACCATCATAACTTTGCTCTCTGCAAACGATTTCTCCCCCCTCCCTGCATGGTCACCTGCGGTACACCCCAGGGCTCTATCTGTGTTGCCTCATTCTTTCATTTACACGCTCCCTCTCGATGATTTCATCCACAGACATGGGGTCAACTTCCAAATGTGTGCGGATGACACCCAAATCTACTTCTCCTCCTGCAGCTATCACCCCAGATCTATGACTTCAGCACAATGGCCGAGACTTAACATTCTGTGAAGCGCTTTGAGACGTCTAGAAGATGTGAAAAGCGCTATATCAAATGCAAAGGTTATTATTATTATTACTATTTTTTCACCACTAGCATTGTTTCCGATCGCAGAGCACAGGGTTTAACTATTACTTCATAGGATACTGTCTTAACTGGGATTGAGAGCAATTGGAAGCGGGAAATATAAATCTGTGTTTGCGGTTCAAATTGCTGTGCTGCTGGAAACAGCATGATGCACTGCTCCCAGCAGTCTAAAATGGCATTAGTGTGCATGATCAGCTAGCAAGTCCGGTCAGTGGCAAATCTCAAACTCCCTAACTGTGAGTCTAAGTATCTAACGCAACCCCATCATGAGTCCTTTCCAGTTCCAAATGTTATCTGCAACCTATTTGCAGACCACATTCCTGTGTGTGCTCAGGCCTTGTGCAACAAGCCTCTTGCCCCACAACCTAATTTAGCTACCACCCTTATCCACCACAACTTGCCAGCAATATTAATGCCTCCTTTTTTATTGCTACTCTGACTTTACTTTCTTCTTTCGTACGGCAACTTTTTTATTTAATGAAATGGGAATGGTGATGAATAATATTATAAGCTTTAGTTATTTTCTTTTTTTTACAAAAGGAGAGTAAGACGGCATTCTTTCATCGTTCTGAGATGCTATCATTTGTAAAAGATGCCGTATAAATGCAAGTTGTTGCTGTTGTCAACATGTGTCAATATATTTTGATTTGGGGGGGGTTTCACAGAGCAGGGCGTGCTCTTTTTCAAGTGCTGCAGGATATCTGTTCGGTTTGCCAGTTGGATTCAAAACAATTAATTATTTTCAAACTGCCCCAAAAAATCAACTCGTCAAACATTTCGAAGTCAGACTGGTCTCTGTTCAATTATTGCACGTGAAGGGAGTAGAAAGCAGCAAAATGTCACTATGCTAGCATTAGCTTACCTTGCTCTTTCATTGAGCATACTAGGCCAGATGAAGGACACTACCAGAGATGATAAGGTTATAAGAGAAGCTTCATAATTTAAAGACCTGAACGATAGTAATATTTGCATTTCATATAGCACCTTTCATATTGGGAGAATATCCCAAAGTATTTTACTAGAGTAACTACTGTACATTTTGTAACCGAATGTAGCAACCAATTTGCTTACAGCGTTGCCCCACTTTCAGCCCTGAAGTGAATAATCAATTTTATCTGGGTGATTGTGAGCCAGGACAATTCCCTAGGTAAAACTGGTCATTCACTTCACAAAGACAAGCAGGGGCGGTAAGGAAGCTTAGCATCTTTCCTTTCACAGTAGCTGGCGATGTTATTTGAAGAGTTAAACATCTAATAAAAATTGAGCTACACAACATGAAAAGGAAAATGTTTTATGTGGACTCCTGTTGTGCGCGGGACTGGAGTTCACTCATTATATATTTTTTAAGAGCTACAATTCAGGCTTAGCTTCTCATTGATACTGCCTCGTTGCTCTCAGCTGGTGCGATTTGCAGCAAGTCCTTTTTGTTTGTTCCTTTGGTGCAATAAATTCGAGATGCTTTTATTTTGGACTAGGCTCCTCCCTCACCCCAATTCCACATACTGCAAATGTTATCTTCTTAAAGTTACCTCTACTGAGAGAAACAAATTTGGCTGAGATACACAGCATCAATGTGCTTGCATCATGCTGAAAATCTAGCCCTGAGAGCACTGGAATCTACAAAGGAAGCTACAAAGCTTTGCTGAGTTGCATAGAGTACAGTGTACACCAGTTAATGGGCACCCCATTGATTGACACCCTGTTTAATGGAAAGATTTGTTTCAAGGCAAAACTTGTGCAGGTAAAGTCCCCTGCACATTTTAATGGCGAAACAAATGTACGAGAACAGTTTAAGACCAGACTGTTGATTTTATACACCTGAGTCTTAAGGTGCTATAGAACGATATTTTATGTAGTCCAGTCAGGTCATAGAGTAAACCCAGTTCTGTTGGAAAGGTTAGACCATGGCTGAGATTTGTTTTTATAGTAATAATCCTTACATTTGATGTAGCATCACATCATGTCAGTCTCATTTGGATTTCAGTTTTATCTCAGTAACATGTAGCAAATGTGAATTTGTAAGTGAATGCAGCAGCCATTCAGCACACATCAACAAGCCACAAACAACCATGAAGTAAACCCATTTTTCTTATGGAGGATTGTTGGCCAGGACTGAGGCCAACTCCCTTCACTTTTCAAATAGTGCCATGATTCTTAAAGTCCACCTGAACAGGCAGATGGGACCTCGGTTTAACATCTCACCTGAAGGACAATACCTCTGACAATAGGGCTCCACCAGAACTACATTTGAATGTCTAGACTATGAACTCAAAATCCCACATACATGGCATTTAAACTACAACCTTTTGACTCAGAAACAAATGCTACCAATTGAGCCATACTGACACCTAAGAAAACCTGTTAAATCACTTTGAATTCAGTTGAAGTGGATGCAAGAACTTTCATAAAGTTTTTTTTTTTTGGGTCAGCCAGTTGTCTGAAACATAAGAAAATTTCTCACCATGCTTAAGATTATCCAAAACCAGATTGAGAATTCCACATGGTATGCCATCTACACATAGACATTTCCCTGTGGTTGGACTGGAATAGATATCGAGATATATTATCTCCCTGGAGGGACACATCTTGTTTATCTAATGCCAGAGAGTACTGGAGCCAAGTTGGCAAGAGCCGGACTTGGAGACCCCAGAGTGTTTGTTGGGGTTACTGCTGGAGTTTAATCGACTAAAACCGCATAATCACGCTTTTGAAAGCAGTGTCTGGCAAGCTTCCTGCTGCTTGTCCAGTTAGGACCATCCTATCCGATGGGACTTGAGACTTTGGTTTATATGCTTAACTGGAACTGAGTGGGAAGAAAACCTCCCCCTCCCTCCCAAGGCAAGTCTGGCCTCCATATCCTGCTGAAAATGCATGGGGGTCTGTCACTAGTACTGCCTTGGATTACTGCAGATCTGCTTGGATCAAGACCCAGATAAGAGGGAAACAAGCGAGTCAGCTGTACGTTTGTACAATTAATGGTATCTACACTGCAACTGAGTTAACTTATTATAATCCAATTTGTAATAAAGATCCGAGTTACATCAATAATGTTTTTTCAATGGCTTGTTGGTTTGATGTCATGTGACAGCTTCACTCATTTAACAGGACAAAGAAATGAAAAGTCAGCCAAACACTTTGTCAAAATATTTGAACAAATTTGTTTGCTTTTGTTACAAATACTGAAGGAAGTGGCAGAAAATATACTTGAATTGCAAACAACTTAACTCATAAAGAATGTGGTCATTGATACTCAGCAGTTTATTTTTCATAAAATGTTGGTCCTCCAGCATGTATCCTCTCTCACTCAACAACATGAAGTTACAGTTCTCTAAAGTACAGTATAATAATTGTAAAAACCATTGGGAGAACAATGCTGTTATTCTTGAGTGTTACTGGCAGAGTTTTATCTGAACAATGGATAAATGAGAGAGAGAAATGACATGCTAACAAGTAACAGTCATGTTTACTTGGTACAGCAGTTTTAAGATTCAAATACAGAGTCCAGATTTTCAGTATGTATAATGCAACAATAATAATAATCCTCACATTCAGTACAGCACTGTTCATGTCAGGAGGACATCTCCAAACTCTTCGCAGGATATAATATAAAGTCTAGTAACTGTGTATTTTGTAATTGACGTAACAGCTGATTTGCGCACAGCAGTCTCCCACAAACGAACATGAAATGAATGACCAATTTCTATTTGGAAATTGCTGGCCAAGACACCAGGAGAAAATTATCTCCAACAAAACAGTGCACCTCCAGCAGAGTGTCACCCACCTAGGCTTTATAAGTTCTGATGTGGGGCTTGAACCCACAACCTTCAGACTCAGAGTTAAGAGTGCTCTCAACTGAGCCAGGCTCTCAACTGAGCCAGCCACACAAAATGTTTGAGTTGTTGACCTTAGTTTAATAGATAAGTGGGGAGAAAGATTGCAGGGGTGTTGAGGTGAGATGTACTGAAAAAACAAATTGCTTAATGTCTTGGTAGTCCACCAAGGAACACTTAAACTTTTAATTCCTTTGCTAGCATAAAGCTACACTTTGATTCCAAAACTTGGACTCAGGATAGCATTAACCAATATTTATAAATTATAGATTATTATACACTGTGGTCTTAATTTTTGTTTAAACATTTACATTTCACAACTGCACAGCAATCTGTGAATGAAATGCTCACAAAACAGGTGTAAATACATATGGATTTGGTTTTGCAAATTTATGATAATTAAAAGGCAAAAGCAGCACTCCAAGATAACTTCACAATAAATAAGAATTAATAATATTCTAAAGGATAAACTTGCAGAATCTTTGGCCAACTGTAGAAAGGGACAATCTCTTCCCTACCCAGGCAAATTAGAAATGTTCTTTCATCAAAACCTACTGCAAGCAAAGCTAATCCTCCTAAACAGGTGCTAAGAAGCTTTCATATGATGCTTTCAGGGCAAAGCATAAGTGGAGAAAACATTTTTGAATGTATGGAATCAAACAATTCAGATCAAACAGAACAAAATCAAACCATCTTAACTTAAATTGTAACATTCACTATGTTTTGTTTCTAGCTAAAATAATATCTCCCTGTAGGCACATGTCATGAGTTTTACCAGTCTGGTTTAGTTGATATTCCTTAAAACCTGTCTGTTAGCTGTTCCAATTTAGGCCTCTGAAGGCTCCCATACTGTTTGAGATAAGTTCAGCTATCGCCAACGAAACACAGTCACTGCATTTGCTTATTGTTTGAAGCACATTGGGATGTCCTCCCAATGTGAAAGACATTATAGTAAATATAAATATTATTATTTATTAGTTCAGCTCAGTTGGTAGCTGGGCCACAAGATTGTGGACTTGAGCACCAAGTCCAGGCTGCCATTCCACTGTAGCATGGAGGGAGCGCTGTATTGTGAGAAGTGCAGCACTTTGGATGGGACGGGTTTCACTCTTGGTCAGGCCATTAATATAAGTAGAGTACTGAAGGCACTTTGGGATGCTACCCTGTGTGGGCGCCGCAAGTTGTTGCTGTTGGAAGAGATTGCAACACTAATACCTAGCGTGATCCTGTAAGTACCCTCTGCCAATCTGAAAATGTTGTGAGAGCAAGTTAATGTAAAGAAATCTGGAAATGCGTGTTTACATAAGGATGGGGGTGGGGGAGGGTAGGACACAGCTGGATTGGGTTTAGAAGTTGTTGAGACTCGGTCACTGTTCTCATTTGAGAAACAGCTTTATAGTGTTATTGAAAGACAATAGGGTTGGTATTTTGGAAGGATGAAGTAAAAAAGGGCTCAAAGTGCCTACTTCCTGATTACTATCCAAGAAATCTTCTCTTCTGATCATGTGCCACACAAGCATATGGTATGAATATAATTGTCAGTCCGAGGGAGCACAGGAAAATAATTAAACCCAGAACATCGGGAGGCCCAGAGATTTTCTCTTCCCCCCCATCCCAACCACACACAAGCGCATGCACACACTCGCTAGGGAAGGAGTGGCTGTGGGAACCGCAAATCTGCGAGGTTCTTTTTGTGAATTATTTCCCCGACTTACTGGTGTTCCTTGTCAGAGGCTCTGTGTTTTTATAATTGTAGGTTTGAAGGGCTTGTCTAGGCTGCCTGGAGTCGGTCTCAATTCTGATAATCAAAAAAGTAGCAGTGTACACCGGTGGCTGCGGTACAAGTGGAGCAGCTTCAATGAATATTGATGAAATGGTTTACAATGTTAAACACTTACATTTTAATTGATTTCAAATTGTAACCTACTTTTGCAATTATTATACCAGGCTACAATGCTTTGCACTAAAATGAATTGTTGTCCTAATTAATGGAGTTCCCTGAACCACTTGGGTGGATAAAGCTGTTGAGTATATGAAAGGCACAACCTTCATACTTTATTTATGTAGTTTCCAGAAACAAACAATTGTGAATGTCAAACATTCAATTCCCTTAGGTAAAAATTTGACAAACTCTGCAATTCTCTTGGCTAATACATTGACATTTGGCTCCTGTTTAAAAATGTTTGCTTCCAATTAGTTCCTACTTAGATATTTCTTTTAATGTTTGGTACTGCAAAAGCATAATGGATAAGTTATTCAAAAAGCCAAGGGGCGAAAAGTGTTACTACCATGTTTTAAAAAATATTGAGTTGCCATTTCCATGGAAAATAATTACATTTATGCCAGCTGTTTCATATCCATGAAATGTAAAACCAGCCAAAAGGACCACCCATGGGATTGACTTGAGGGGTCTTTCAGACAGATTTTTTTGTTAAAAGGGTGATAAGGCTTGTGAAATAAATAGCACAGAAGGTAGAACAAGATACTTCTAAGGATTTCAAAAAGAAACCAGACAAGTTCCTGTCAACCAAAAGGATTCAGGAATATTAGATTCAGACATAGATACATTGAAGGAAACTCGTAGAAAATTTGACGGCTACGTTGATGAACAAATGGTCTACTCCTGCCTGAAATTCCTACAATGTGAGTAGGAGGTCTGATTTGAAAAATTTCTTAGTCCCACAAATGTCTTCCAGTAACCAGAGTACATTACTCCAACCCATGGGATCTCTGCTCCCATGCAATCTACTACTTGAACACGTATTTAACTGGATTCCTCATTAAGCACACAAATGGGGACTTGTTTTGCTAATCTGGAGGTCTGCCTTGCCAACACACATAAACTCTGCTCTGATATAATCTTGTCAGGAGTGTATATGCCACGGGTTATTAGAGGATTCATATTTTGGAATAGTGCAAATTATGTAGAAAAAACAGGTAAATGAATTGAATAGATTGTGCTTTGAAAGAGACAGTGCAGACATGGTGGTCTGAATGGCTGGCTTCTGCACGATAACTTCTATAGCTTTTACCTTAGGACAAGTTGAAATCTGATTCCAGAGGATGTGATATAACTGATAAATAGTCATTATTGGATGGCAATCAATGTTTTTCAATGGGATGATGTAACAATCACAAGGAATCCTAAAATCCTCTTGCACACAAAGCAACACTTTAATCAGATAACATCAGCCACAATAACAGCTGATGTTGCTTTAAATATTCAGAATTTGGCTGCTTTAAGACCCTTTCTACCTGAAAGTGGCAAAATAAAATTTTACTGCAAATTTTTGATGGTGCTTGTTGTATTTTTGATATGTGTGTACCACACCTATGTTACAATTAAAAAACAGTGGTGAGGTGTGACAAGAGGCTATATTCAATTCTCAGCAATTATTTCCAAGTCATAAAATGAAAGATAAAGTAGCCCACTGGTGTCAACTGATTCATTATCATTGTGCTGCTTGTGGAATCATCAGAGCAACTGATAATAATAATAATCCTTGCATTTAATATAGTGCCATATCACATGATTGAGTCATCTCAAAGCACTTCACAGAAGATACTGTAAAGTGAATTGACTGTATATTTTGTGGACGAAATGCAGCAGTCACTTGCACACAGCAGTGTCTTACAATTGTGGATTGGGTGACCCAATTATTATTACCCTCGGAAACGATCCGCCGATCGACTAACAACTGGGTTCCTACTTGCTGCTAAGTAAACTGCTTTTTGTCCACCATCACAAGCTCAAACATGTAAATCAGTGGAAATAATGATGGAGCTTTCAACCTGGATAAAAAACCAGCAAGGCTGGATTGGTCAAAACGTAGCTGGAAATAAGCCAGGGAAACCTCCCACATGCTTTATTCACACTTTTTAAAAATTGTGTATTCTTTATATTTTGGGGCAGGGATTCATTTAAAAAGGCGAGAAATGCATGAACTCAATGTATGGATGTTTGCTGAGTTCCTGTTTCTTTTTAAAATTTCCAGCAAAATACTTTTGTGCAAACTCCAGCAATTGCTATTTTAGCACCAACACATGCAGTGTGGACTGCAGCATAATACTGCTAATAACACAAATTAAAATTATAATTTATAGAGCTTCACAACCTTAGTACCCATTGTTTAAAATAAAACCACCACCATCAGGCCAATTTTGTTTCTGCTTTTTAATATCATGAATTTTATTTTCTGCGGACTGAAAACAACTGAAATCTAAGAGTGTTTTACTTTTAAAATATGAACTTTAATTGATTATTTTGGACTTCCAGATTAATACTTACATTAGCACTTGTCACCATGATCTGTTCTGTTGTTCTTTTGATTGCAAGCGGTACTTTTGTGATTAGTGAGACATAAAGCAAGGACTTAATGTTATTTTCACATGTTGTATCTTATTTTCTGGGCTATGAGTTACTGGTAGAAACTTAGAAAATAACAACGACATATCAGTGTTTCTTGGAAGTTGTAAACTCGACCTCCCTTTTCTGTTGTCGTGTATTTGTTCTGTGTCAAAACAGGTCAACTTCTCTTATAATTGCATACCTGGCACTGTGTCTGTATTGGGACTATTAAATGTAACTTAAAATCAAATGCAAGTCGTTTAAGTTTAAAGTATTATCTCCACAGGTAAGTTATGTACCTTTGGGCAGCGCTTAGTTGAATATATCAGAAGACAACAATGGCAATGGAGTGAAGTTCATCGTATTAATAAATAATTCAGAAACCTGCTAAATTACATTTAAATTGTTATACACAGAATCCTTCTGTAGTTTTACTATTAGCAAACAGGTGTAGCAAAATCATTTATTAAATAGTGAAATATGCCCCATATTTGAGGTTGAAGGTATACTTTCTAACAAGACATTATTCAGAAATGAAAGCTATATATTGTAATATATTTGAATTTTGGAATAATATTCTCTTTTACATAATATGTCACATACATTATCTTAAGATGCCAAAAATCGGGGATTATTCAGAAACTCATCTGAGATCATACTTTTATCTTCATAATTACTTATTCCAGTCATTATTCCAGTCTTCATGATGGTACAAACTGGATTCTGAAAAGTGTACTTTAACATTTTAGTTTCTAATATGCCAATTTTTCCTCCTGTAATTAGATAACTTGACTATTGTTAATGAATGACAATGAGTTTTTCGACAGTGTCCTCAATGATTTCTAGTAAATGTTTTTCATTAGTATGCAATATGAAACTGATCCTGAGACCAGTATGACATCTGGTCTCGGGAGCCCAATTGACTCTTAGGATTGTGCCATCACAATGGCTTGTCCTGTATGTGTGCTGCATCACTGCACATTGTTGGGTACATTTCTGCATTCGTTGAACAGTAATTACATGAAATATATTGCTTGTAAAATTTCACATCAACAAATAATGAGGAACTATTCACAATATTACCAATACTTTACAAGTATAAATCCTGACAACACTGATCTTTTAGACATATAGCCATCGATTTCACATCTGCTTGTGCAGTATTTGGTTATGCATTTAGAAAACAAAACTTACACTCATCTGAGTACTTTATTTGAAAGGTTGTGAAATTAGATTGGATTGATTAACACTAGCTTTTCACCCCTTGGTTCCTTATTTTGAATGTAGGCAACAGATGTGATGAAAGTCTTCTCCTTGCTTGATATAAATGATAAATGAAATGCGTTTGAGCACTCATTGTAATGTTGAGTGAGTTTGAGTCTGCAGCATAAAACTAAATAATTTAGCATGAAGTTGTGTTATACTGAGTGTCCACAACAATGGTTGGCTTGAGAAAATACTTGCTTCATGTCCCTCTAACTGACCTACTCTTGGTGGGCAAGCTTTCAGCCATTCTGCTCCTGCTTTCTATATTCCATCCCAGAGTCTAACCAGCTCCCTCCCTCCCCTTTCAAGACACATCTCAAAAAATTGTGATTTCGGTCATCTTTCTGTTTCCATGCAGCACAGGTGCCCGTCAGCACTGTGAAGAACCTTAAGTTGTCCTATTGGCACTATATGAATGTAAATTTTATTGTATTATTACCTGATGCAATGATGTAAATGCTATGCTGAAATTTGGCTTAAGGTGCATTGGAGGACCCTCGAAAAACACATAAAACAAGAAAACGCCACTTTCACCATGAAACCTGCAATTGTTCCCGGGGGGCGGGAGAATGGGAGGTAAGCGGAGCCAAGGTGACACATTTTGCAATGGAATGCCAGAATCGAGCCAGCCCTCTGTGGCGGTCTTGGTAGTCCGCAGGTCCACAGTATTCCGGGGACTGCTGATGATATCACAATCAGTCTGGCTCATCGGATATCATGGCAGACCAGTCATTGGGGGCAGGGACTGCTCCCTTTCAGCTCCTGTTAACTGTGCAAGACAAAGCCCTAACGATCAGGGTAGTCCTAGCTGTAGAAGCAGCGGGAAAGCTTACCAAACAGTGTTCTCAATAGCAACCTATGAATTTTTAGCTGTTTGGATATTTACCCAAGCCTTGGGTCTTGCCAACTTGCACCTGATATTCTCGGGAATTAGGTAAGCAGGATACATCCCTCGAGGGAGAGAATAGGCATTCCATTCCAACAAACTTCTCAGGAATTTCCATGTCTAGGTTGTTTGGTTTGGATACTCTTAAGCATGCCAAATGCCACCACTCATCCTACCCCAAACAATATCAAATCTGCAAATTTCACTAATTATTCAATACATACCCTTTCATTGACTTCAAACCATAAACTCATGAGGAACATTCTGCTTCCTAATCACAACGAATCCAAGGAAAAATTCCAGAATATTCAATCAATCCACAAACTCCAAAACTGGTCTCTTTCCTTTGACAGGCAACGTCTCCCTGTCTTAACCCAGCAACAAGGAAACCATTGTGTTGTAAATAGTGTCTGTCCTTTTCAGGCTGCACCTTTCCTTTTATTCTCCCATACTGTTCTTGAGCAGATACTTATCCACTTTTTGGGGAATGATAATGAGTGAAGTTAACCGATTGTAGTTTCTTTTGCTTTTGCTGAGAACCAGCTCTACATTCTATGACAAATACAACACTTCTAATCTGTAGTTGTACTCAAGGATTTTTTATTTTATTTTAAAATTTAGCATAACAAGATGGTTGACTCAGCATCCATTGCACATTATTCCATGATGTTGGCTACTTGATGTATTGACATTTTTGGGGGTTAGCCAGGTGTCTGACATATGCATCATCATGGATATTCCAGAGATATTTGTTGGAATGAAATTATCATGTGTAGGTGGGATGCATGGAACTCTGGTTTGGTTTGGATACGTCAGTACATCAAGTAGCCAAGGTCAGGTGTAATGTGCAATATATGCTGAGTCCAGCATATCTTTATGTTAAGGTTTAAAAATTTAAAATAAAATTACTGACATAATGTCCTGTTCCCAACCAGCAACATCCTATTCCTTGCAGAGATCAAAAATAAATTAACCAGGAGATTATGAAGAAAACCTTTTATAAATATACCCTCCGGTCAAAGCTTTCCATCATTCAGTTGTACCAATTTTAATTAGTTTCTCCTATTTTACAATCTCTGTTACTACTTTAAACAGATATATTGGATGTTGTGATCTGTATTCATTTCTAGCTGGAAGGAATATACTTACATGCAAACAAGAACCGCCAAGCTCCTCTTACTGTTAGAGTCACTCAATGTGGTGAGGGCATAGAAGAATGGACATCAGCTCCAAAGGGAGATCTCCAGAAACTATTACAAGCTTCCAATACATTTAGACAAAACGTCAGTACATCAAGTAGCCAAGGTCAGATATAATGTGCAATATATGCTGAGTCCAGCATATCTTTATGTTAAGGTTTAAAAATTTTAAATAGAATTACTGACGTATGTCAGTATTAAACACATGAGCAATCCGATTGCTGAATTTCCACTAAATATAGTTAATGGTTATACCCCATGCTAACTGCAGTAACTGATGGGTGTTCAATAAAATTAAAGAAACCAGCATTCCCTGTAGACATGAGTGAATGTGGTGCCTTCTCTTACAACGTGATTGTTTGCTTGGATTTACAGAAGATTTTGTGCCTCTTTGAATAAATTGAGGAGGTTTTTTGATCTGTAAACCGTTCCAATCTGGAAGGACTGATCTTCACCTCTCACCACTATTGTTGTAACCACTTTAAATAAATATATGAAAGCCGTTGACATTTATGTCTTTTGATAGGGAAAATAAATGCTACCTTTGGTGTGTGCCAGGGATATTTTTATGTAAGCTCCCTTCCACCATTCACAATACACAGTAAGAATGTTTCCTAATTTGAGTCTCAAGGCAAACTGCAAAATTGCAATCCTATATTTTTATTTTGGTTCAGAAATGCTGCAGTTAGTCCTCAAAGGATTAATAAGACTCATTTAAGCATTAGGTAAAGTCTATTGCAGTTGCATATTAACGCAATGTGCACCTTGAGTTTACTGCTGTACATCTATAATGCCCCAAAGCATCTGATATTATTAAGTTGTCATTTTAATATATTAAAATAACCGACAATTCAAATTCAAATAGCTCTTTTTTGAATAGTGGCATCTGATCTTTAATGTCTCCCTGAATAGGCAGACACGTCCTTGGTTTAACTGTCATCTCAAAGTTGGCACCTGTTATAATGTAGCATTCTCCCTGCACTGCACTGGAGCATGAATATGAGCTCAAATTCCCAACTTCTTTTTGATCAGCCGGGTGTCGGATATATGCGGAATCCCATCACCATGGTTACGAGTATCCAAACCAAGCTGAGATTTCCATGCATCCCACCTACACATGGTAATCCCAGAGATAGGTTGTTGGAATGGAATAAACATTCTCATGCAGGGACACATGCTGCTTACTTAATTCTGGTAAGTATTAGGTGCAGGTTGGCAAGAGCCAAGGCTTGGGGACCCCAGAGTGTGTGTTGGGGTACTGCTGGAGTCCAACCAGCTAAAACTGCATAGCTTGCCATTGATTTCGCTGTCTACCACTATTATTTTTAAAGTGTTTTTTAGCCACAACAGTTTCACACCAATAGAGACATCAAAGTATCTAAAGTGTAATTCCAATTGCTGTACCAGTTGGCTTGAAACAAGCAGAAGTAATCAGTTTGTGGCGGCAGGACGTTTGGCCTTTTACAGTATTTTTAAAAATCTGATGTCTATGGTATATACGTTGCAATTTTATCATTGCTGAATTCAAACTGAGAATGTACAGATGCCTTTGAAACTGGCTGTGTACCATATATGAGATATTGGAGGGCCCATAGTGATAGTTGATAAGAGTGATAGCCCATAGTGATAGCTGACCGCAGTGATAGCCCGTAAATGATAGCCCGTAGTGATAACTTGTTGTGATAGCCCATAGTTATAGCTCATAGTGATAGCCCATAGTGATAGTTGATGATCATGATAGCCCATAGTGATAGCCCCTAGTGATAGCCCCCCTAGTGATAGCCCATAGTGATAGCCCCTAGTGATAGCCCCCCTAGTTATAGCTCATAGTGATAGCCCATAGTGATAGTTGATGATCATGATAGCCCCTAGTGATAGCCCCTAGTGATAGCCCGTAGTGATAGCCAATAGTGATAGCCCATAGCGATAGCTGATCATAGTGATAGCCTATAGTGATAGCTGATAATAGTGATAGCCCATAGTGATAGCTCATAGTGATAGCCCATAGTAATAGTTGATGAGAGTGATAGCCCATAGATAGTCCATCGTGATAGCCCATAGTTATAGCTGATCTGCAAAGCAGACAAAGTTATGCTGCAGCTGTAGAGGGTTCTTGGTGGAGGTTGAGGTCATTATTGGGTTGAACTGAGATCTCTTCACTGCTTCTGGTCTGTTTAACTTTGTGCACTCATTGGTTTTAATACTGAAGGCCCAAAGTGGAAAGATTACTGGCCTCAGTGTTGATGAAGCTCAGCACTTTGAGCTCAAATAGTCTAGACTGGAAATAGTGCTTCATTGTTCAAGGTGCATTCATTTCAATGAGACATTAAACCAAGATCCGGTTTGCCTATTCAGGTGGACATTAATGATCCCATGGCACTATTTGAACAGAGAAGTGGAAATTCTCCCAGTGTCTTGGCCAACAATTTCCAAATAGAAATTGGTTATTAATTTCTCAGTTGTTTGTGGGACATTGCAAAATTGGCTGCTATGTTCAACTAGAAAATACAGTCACTGCACTTTATACTAAATCCTGGTAGTCTACTTTGAGATTCCTCCCCGCGTAAAAGTTACTGTATCAAATGAAAGGATTATTATTGTTTTTTGCTCATTTGGATGAACACAGAAAGTCAATGACAAAAACTTGATAGAAACATTGCTTTCAATTATTGATTCAATAACATTAGGGTTAAAGTTGGTGATATTTTAAAGACATTCCTTGATTTACTCAATGCTGGCATGAATGACCACAAGGTGGCAGTGTTCCCCCTCCTGGGAAATGGAATGGCCCTTTCATACGAGATCACAGCCATCTTTGATACTCCCTTGCAGTGAGATAAGTATTCTTGCAAATTGTAGCCCCAAATGGGGATTTTAAACTATTATTTTAATGACTGAATATTTAGCATTGATCTATCAAGGAGGGGCAAAAAAGATTGTCTTCTCAAGCCTGGAATTATCTACTGATCAGGTGGGCTAATTTGCTTTGGTATTTCACATCAAATCATAGAAACAGCATAATTTAGAGTTGTAGGATGTTGTCAACTCTAATAGAGGTAGAAAAAGAATTTTACTCAACTCTGTCCCTTGCTTACATAGGATTATGTAGAATGATATAAAACAGCAACAGGCCATTCACTCCATGGCTGTTTGTGGGACATTGTTGTGCACAAATTGGCAGTTGCGTTCATCCAAAGGAGCACACTCACTATACTATGAAACGCTACGAAAATCTACTTGACGTGAAAGGCGCTATACCAAATGTGAATATAATCATGTATTTGGCCCAATTAATCCATATTAGTGCTTATACTCCAAGTCAACCCCTCTACCCCTTTCCTTTATGATGTTTATGATATGCTTTATGATATCTCGAGGAAATATGAAAAATTAGAATTTTTTTGATAAGAAACCAAAATGTTGTTCTGTAAAGTTTAAGTCACCCACAGCAATTTATAGGAACATATCTCAAAGTGCTTCACAGAGCACTGGCAGCCTGGGCAGAGTGGAAGATGAAAGTGGGGGCCTGGGGGCGGAGAGGACTGAGATGGCTGAAGACCGCGAAAGAAGGGAATGTTGTTAGATGGTTAGAGAAATTGTGAGGCAGAAGAATTTAGGGAGAGAGAATTCCCAAGAGCAAAGGGGCAGAGGGTATGAAGCAGCCCTGAGTTAAAGTAGGGGAAGAGTATGTCCCAAAGGTAGAATGGAGCAAGGGTATGGAGGTATTCGAAGGTTAGAATGAGGACCTATTCTCATTATAATTGAACAAGTTTGTGGGACATTCATTAATTCATTAATTCCAAATCCAGTTGTCTTTTTCTAAATGTCCACTGCTCTTTTGGAATAGATTTATTAGTATGAATGGCAGACAGGGGGCAGAGTGGTGCTTCTGGAGGTCAGGTAATGGGGAGCTCAGCAGTCGAAGTACCAAATTGCTGCTTAGAACAAAAGAGACAACAAGCCTCAAAAAGCAAAAGAAAGAATCAGTGGGGAGCGCACATCAAGTCATATGTTGAATTAGTCTACCACACATGGCTTGATTCTTAGGAATAAAAGTGAAGGAAAGTGCATCCCACCTGGGGCAGAGTTTTGAGTGAATTCATGAGGAACTGTGCTGCAGGCCAGAGCAGCTTTGTAGCGAGTGACCTGTTTTCACAGTTTGCACACTGGCAAACAGTTAGAGTCCAGTGCTAAACGTCCAAAGACATTTTACATTGCGCACACAGAAAGGAGTTTACAGCCATTAAATTCACGATGTAGCATCATTGCATTGCTAATCACCTCTGCTACTACAACTGTAGCATTCTAATAGAAGGCAAGGTGCAACTAATAATAGTTTAGTACATTGCAGATGTTGTACAGCATGTGATGTGGCATCAATTTGCTGCAGTTGCAATGCAGTGGAATTTCAGCACTGGCTGTTTCTAGTTATTCCAGGCACTGAACTTGAATGAAAAGAACTTGTAATTTCGTAGCTCTTTATCACATCAATTTCTCAAAGTCATTCACAGGAAATTACTGTCACATGTACTGACTGCTTTTGAAAGCAACATGGGAGCTACTTGCGCCAACAAGCTTGCACAAGGTAACCGTGAAGTGAATGACTAATTAATCGGGAAGATTGTTTGCCAGAAAATGGGAGAAAAACTTTTTTGAATAACGTCATGAGTATTGAGTCTTGAATATCCACTTGAGGTTAAAACTGTAGTTTGACAACATCCATAAGTCAGCACCTCTGACAGTACAGCTCTCAACCAGCCTTGCACTGGAATGTCATCTTAAAGAAAGACTCACATCCTGATGTGGAGCTGAAACTCACAATAATTCTTGCATTTGATACAGTGCCTATAACATCAAAACAGATCAAAGTGTTTTATGGTAATTGCTGTCAAGTGTAGTGACTGTATAATAATAATAATTCTTGCATTTCATTTTATAAAGCACTTTATCACGTCTTCTAGACGTCTCAAACAGCTTCACAGAATAAACTGTAAAGTGAATTGACTGTATGTTTTGTGGCCAAAATTCGGCAGCCAATTGCGCATAGCAGTGTCCCACAAACAGTCGTGGATTAAGTGACCAAATTATGATTTTTTTGAAGGAATTATTACCACCCGGAAAAGTGTTCAGCCAATCAACTAACAACCGGTTTCCGACTTATTGCTTGGTAAACAGAGGCATATAGAGCAAGGAAATTTTCCCAACGTTTCGCTCTGCACGGGAATCAAACCCAGGTTCTCTCGCTTGCAAGGCGAGTGCTCTAACCAATAAGATACAGGACTGTGTATTTATAGACAGGGATGAGAGTCATTCGCACACAACAATATCCTGTAACCAAAACAAAGTTCAGATTTGAGTGATCATTGCAAAATTTGGAATAAGACAATCTATCTGCAAACCAGTAATGAACAAAAAATCTAAATTCATCTTTTCTTTCTTCCTCTTCTAATTGGCCTGAAAGACCAATTTACCTGCAACTGTTGACAACAACAAAAACAAAATTACACTTATACAGCGCCTTTCATGTCGGGAGGACATCCCAAAGCACTGAACAGTCAGGTGTCGGGGGGTGAGCATGGGGGAGGGGTGGTGCAGGGGTGAGGGAAGGCAGAGAGGTGGGAGGGAGACCAAAGGCACGGTCGAAGAGAAAGGTCTTGAGACTGGCCTTGAAGGAGGCAAGGGAGGAAGCGATGTGAAGGGACCACAGGATAGAGTTCCAGACTGTGGGGCCAGAGAGACTGAAAGCCCGGCCACCGATGGTAAGGCGGGTCAGGCGGGAGACATGGAGCAGGCTGGAGCCCAATGAACGGAGGGAGCGGGCAGGCTCGTAGGGAGTCAGCAAGTCAGAGAGGTAGGAGGGGGTAAGGACATGGACGGCCTTCAATCTGAGAATGAGGATCTTGAACTCGATCCTCTGGGGGATGGGGAGCCAGTCGATTCGGGCAAAGGTAGGAGTGATAGGGTCACGGAGCCTGGTCCGTGAGAGTACACGAACTGCAGAGTTTTGGATGATCTGCAGTTTGTGAAGGGAAGAGTTGGAAAGGCCGATGAGGAGGGAGTTCCCGTAATCAAGCCTTGAGGTGACGAATGCGTGGGTGACTGTTTCAGCAGCTTGAGGGGTGAGACAGTGGCAGAGTGTGGCAATATTGCGGAGGTTGTGGTAGAACGAGCCAATCAGGAAGGCCTCGGTCTTGTTGACGTTGAGTTGGAGAAAGTTGGCCCTCGTCCAGGACTTGATGTCGGACAGGCAGTCGGTCAGGACACCAGTAGTCCTGGAGTTCAGGGTGGAGGCAGAGAGGTAGAGTTGGGTGTCATCCGCATACATGTGGAAATTTACCCCATGTCTGCGAATGATGTCACCAAGGGGGAGCATGTAGAGGGTGAAGAGGAGGGGACCGAGGACAGAGCCCACCGCACAAGACAGTGCGGAGGCTGGAGGAGAAGCCGTTTGTGGCGACGATGTGGAGGCGGTGTGAAAGGTAGCACCTGAACCAGTCAAGTACAGAGCCTTGAAGGTTGAGGTGGGAGGAGATGCGATGGAGGAGGATTGAGTGGTCCATGGTGTCAAAGGACACAAAATGAAACTCCCATTTATTTTTGAGTCGTGTATAGGATGTTTAACATAAATTAAAAATAGGCAGGGCCAGCACAGTTTAATGTCTCATCTGAAAGTTGACGCCATTACCAATCCAGGGTCCGAAACTTTGATTGCCCAGCACCTTGGGATGTCCTCCTGATATGATAGGCTCTATTCAGATATAATTTTGTTGTTGTTGCTCCCTCAGTAAAGTGCTGGAGTGAAGTTAGAGGTGAAATAATCAGTCCTTGCTTTGAATTTTCTACAAGTACTGATTTCACTGAGCAAATTAAACTAACCCCAAAGTTATTCTAAATGTAAATAGATTCAAATCTAGATTGTCCTATTGTTCCGTCAGTTCTGTTCACTTGGACAGTGACCTAAATGTTTTTTTCCAGTAAAGTGTAGTAAATGTGTGTTTTGTTGGCGTATGTGTTAGCCAATTTGCAGATGGTAATGTCTCACAAACAGCCATTAAGTGAATGATTAGTTTATCTGCGGTATAGTTGGTCAGGACACTGGGAAAAACTAATTTCTCTTTTTAAATGGTGCCATTGGATCTTTACAGGCAAAAGAGACCTCAATTTAATGTCTCACCCGAAGAATGAAAGCAGCTAGTTAGGTTCTGTCATGATGCGGAGCTAGTTAAAACAGAATAAGATGCATATTTACTAAATGTTTTATGCAGAGGTGTATCAGAGCCTAAATCTTTATCAAGCTTAGAGGGCAACGTTTATCATTCATATGATTAAAATAAACCTGACAGACATTGCAGCCTGATTTTTTGAGCAATAGGCAAGGAAAAAGAGAAAAAAGACAAAGGCATTAAATATGTCGTACATGTCCTAGACTTTCAGTGACTGTATGATAAGAAGCGTCATTGCCTTGTGAACCATAGAATTTTAATTGTTCTTTGGGAAATGCTTTGAATTGCTGTTTCACTGCACCAGAACGTTTCATGACAACCTGCTCTTGAAGTGAACTCAGCAAAGTTACCATGCTAATCTTGCTGCTGTCTATATGATGAACAGAACTCATAAATCACAAAGCCTGCAACAATTGAACTAAGTTGGAGAGGTAAGATCTCAGGGAGACTGTGACGGAGGTGATATATTACATGGGTATGAATGGAATCAGAAGAATTGGATATGAAGGGGAACGCATTGCTTTTAAGATATGTGCACTGTGAAGTTCGACAGTTTGCAGTTTAACATGAAAACTTTTTTCAGTATGAGATGAGTTTTTATAGAAACTGGATAGTGAATTAAACTTTCAAATTAAAAGGATTATTCTACACTGTAAGAACATTGAACTTTACAGAGAGAATTATTGGCCCACAGAAAATTTTAAACTGTTTATAGTGGCAGAGGACAGATAAGCATAAAAAAGACTTTGCTGTCCAACAGATCGATGGTGAATATCTTAAAAAGTGACTTCTTAATCCAATATATATTATACAAGACTCTTTATAGTCTAACATTTTTAAGCAATTCAGTGGTCAATGTTTTTCAACTCCTCTGTCCTCCCTCCTCCTGTTTCGCCACAAAAATTCAGTCAATTCGCTGAATAGTATATTCTGTGAAGTGTTTGGAACGTCTCAAAGACATGATAAGGCGCTATATCAAATGCAAGGATTATAAGGATTATTATTATTACTGTGTTATCCTCCATCATTGCTGTGAAGTTCATCAAAACATCCATCCCTAGAAGAAGATGTTCTACAAATACAAGTTGTTGATAATTGCCAATTCAGTCACAGCAGGGTGTCTGAGATCACTTTAAAGCATCCTGCAAAAGGAGGACAACAGCCACCCCTTCCCATCAAACGATCCACTCCTGAACAAAGGGATTTAATGATCTGTCAATTTGGTTGCCAACACATCAGCCTTGAGATAGTGTATGGAAGTTTTCTGACCAGCCATGGCATGAGCCACATGAGAATTCCATACCAATGCAGCTGGGATAAGATGAAAGGGTATGTATATTGATGGGGTGAGAAGTGGGCGCATTATTTCTCGAACAGCATGGGACAGCAGGAGTTCTTGCCAGTAGCTCTATGTCATCTTGATGTTGACCAAAGCGTTAATGAGGAGGTCAGGCACAACTCTGCATGACAACAAATACTCATTAACATTGTCACATCAGTATGTGCACAACTGTGATTTTATTCTGTTTGAAAGTGGAGAACTTGAGATGTCACCAAGGCTTAAGAAGGTAGTTATTACCACAGAACAGGCTTTTTTTTTTGGTGGGGAGCGGGCTAGTGGGAGCGGGCCATTCAATGATGAATATCCAAAAAATATATCTTAAAAAAGTTTTGCTGTGAATCACGTGTAATACTTTTAGTTTTTCAACACTTTGCAGTGAGTGTGTTTGCTGATACATGAAATTTGACAGCCATTTTGGTGCAAGCCAAAGTCCCACACACATGAAGTGAATGACCAATCAATCTAAAGGCTTGTTTGCAAGGATACCGGGAGACATTCCCTTCTCATTTTGAACTTGGGATCTTTAACATCCAAAATATACAGTCAATTCACTTTACAGTATACTCTGTGAAGGGCTTTAAGACATCTCGAAGACGTGATAAGGTGCTATATCAAATGCAAGGATTATTATTATTATAAGACAGCAAGCCTCATAGCAATCCCACAGTAGGTAATTAAGGTAGAGAATGCATAAATATTGATACCTTTTAATCTCTATCTTCACTAAGATTTTATCAAGCAGTACTTAGTATTTTACTTTAGCTATGAAAAGATTACCACATTGCCACAAAAAACTATAATTTCTAAAACTATAATTGTATTAATACTATTGAAATTCTTCAAAGTAATTGGCTAATGTATGTAATTACTGTCTTTTGTCAGTAAACTGTAGCGTTTTTTTTCTTATTTGTTCAAAATACTTGAGATATATTCGCAGATTGTATGCTAAGAGAATATGAGAACATGTTTGTCAGCCTGGCTCAGAGGGTAGCACTCTCTGCTCTGAGTCAGAAGATTGTGTGTCCTAGCCCCATCGCAGGTCTTGGAACTCATATAGTCTATACTGACACTCCAATGTGATGTTGGAATGTGTTGCATTGTCGGAGGTGCTGTCCTTCAGATGGGACAAGCTCCTGTCTGCCTGTTCAGATGTATGTTAAAAATCCCACCTCACTATTTAAGAGAAGGTGTTTTCATCCAGTGTGCTGGCCAACATTCTCTCAAATTAATTTGGTCACAACAGCAGCAATAAAATTACATGTGTGCAGCGCCTTTCACGTCGGGAGGATTTCCCAAGGCGCTGGACAATAGGTGTTTTGGACCCAAGCTAGGGGTTGGGACAGTTTAAAAGGAGGGTGTTGAAATGAAGGAGGCAAGGGGGAGGGTGTGAGGCGGAGGAACTGCGGGATGAAGTTCCAGAGGGCAGGGGCAGAGTGGCAGAAGGCCGGCCCGCCAACGGTGGGACGTGCGAGGCGGGGGGTGTGAAGCAGGCTGTAGCCCGCTGAGCGGAGGGAGTGGGCAGGATGGTAGGGAGTTAGGAGGTCGCAGAGGTAGGGGAACCAAAGCCATGAAGGGTTTTGAAGGTGAGGACCAGGATCTTGAACTACATCCTCTGTGTGATGGGAAGCCAGTGGAGTCGGGTGGGGATAGGGGTGCTTGTGTCATGGAGCCTGTTGCGGGAGAGGACACGGGCTGCAGAGTTCTGGCTGATGTGCAGTCTATAGAATGAGGAGTTGGGGAGGCCGAAAAACAAGTCAAGCCTGGATGTTATGAATGCGTGTGTGAGGGTTTCAGCGGCCTGCGGTGTGAGACAGTAGTGAAGCCGGGCGATGTTGTGGAGGTGGGGGAAAGCAGAGCGAGTCACGGTTCAGATGTGGGATAGAAAGGATAGTTGAAGGTCAAGCAAGATGCCAAAGTTCTGGATTGGCTTAGCAAGGTGGAGTGTGCAACCATGGATGGTTATGGTGTCAGTGTCTGAGGTGTAGAGGCGCTGACGGGAGCCAATCAGGAGAGCCTCGGTCTTGTTGACATTCAACTGAAGAAACTTTGCTCTCATCCAGGACTTGATGTTTGACAGACATTCTGTCAGCACAGCAGTGGTCCTGGAGTCAAGGGTAGAGGCAGAGAGGTAGAGTTGGGTGTCATCCGCATACATGTGGAAGTTGACTCCTTGTCCGCGGATGATGTCACCAAGAGGGAGCATATAGATATTGAAGAGGAGAGGACCAAGGACAGAGCTCTGAGGAATGCCGCACGAGATGGTGCACGGGCTAGAGGGGAAACCGTTTGTGGAGGTGAAGTGAAGACGATGTGAGAGGCAGGATCTGAACCATTGAAGGACAGAACCGTGAATGTTGAGGTGAGAGGAGAGGTGGTGGATGAGTATAGAGTGGTCAACAGTGTCAAAGGCAGCAGAGGGGTGAAGGAGGACGAGGAGGCAGAGAGATCCCTGGTCGCAGATGGACATTCACGTTTTGGCTGTTTGTGTGCAAATTGGCTGCAGTGTATACCTCAAAATTCATAGTCACTCCACATGACAGCATATCTTGTGAAGCACTTTCAGACATCCTCCCAATGTGAAAGGTACTATGTCAAATGTAAAGGATTGTTATTTTATTATATTATTGTATAGATTTAGTTTATAAATTTAACGAGGCTATCTATCCCTTACACACATGTCAAAGCATTATTCATGTGAGGAAGAGTGACTTGCTTGCAGTCAGCCTTGACTCTTGCTTAAATTGTGCCTAAAGTATCTGGGATTAGATAAGCAGGTGTATCATTCCATGTAAAGAGTGAGTATTCTTTACTGGACAAATACAAAGCATGCATACCAGGTATGAAGACTCTTAAAAATGGTGATGGGTTTCCATGTGTGCTAGGCACTCAGCTGATCAAAAAATATCTGTCACTGGAAAGAGTTAACATTTGTAAGCTATTTAAAACATTCCCTTAAGAAATACCACCTTTTTTTTGTTTATACACATTAGACACTAGTTCTGTCCCAGCTGCTTCAAGACATCTTATTTGGGAACGACTTTGATCATTTATTAACAAAAAGGATTGCAGCATCCAGGAAATGTAACATTTTGCAATGAAGACAAATTGCCAGTACACAGATTTTAAAAAATAACAAGAGCTTCAGGCATCATTCCTGATATCGAAATAAGGAAGTTCCAATATAGTAATATGCATTTGAACACATTTTTCTGAAAGAACATGAGAATGGGTGGGGGATTATGCATGACTACATTTCTGGACGAAAATCTTATTGAATGTTTGTATTCAGTTTAGCTCGCATAGTGGAACAAAATATGTTTTTTATGTTTAAGGATGTGCATTATATGCATGTGGAGTCCTGTAGCTCAGTGGTTAGAGCACTCTCTTTGCAAGCGGGAGACCTGAGTTCAATTCCAGGCAGGGCGAAACCTTGGACAAGTTTCCTTATTCCACACACCTAATAATAATCCCTCCAAAACCAAAAACAATAATAAAAAAAATTGGTCATTTTCAATCTACGACTGTTTGTGGGACACTGCTGTGCGCAATTGGCTGCCGCGTTCGCCCACAAATATAGAGTCAATTCACTTTATAGTGTGTTCTGTAAAGTGCTTTGGGACGTCCTCCCGACATGAAAAGCGCTATATCAAATGCAAGGATTATTATTATTATTATAGACATAACATATACAGTTTGGTTTCCTCTAACATGTTGTGAAAGAAAATTTGGTTTCCCTGATTCAATAATGGAACCCTGCTGTTTGAAATCCTTTTCAAATTAATATTTATCTAAATTAATGGAGACAGATGAAGGGACTTGACCCTAAGTGCAGAGGTTTAAAAAGTAGAAAAGGGTAGAAGAGGGGACAAGACAATTAATCTTTGGTTATGCATTGACAAATTTGGGGTTTAACAATTTGTAGATTGGAGGAGTAGAAGAGACCCATGTGTAACATTGGGCAGAATTATTGAAATTTCTTAAATTCAGCTTTTGCTTAGAAGTGGGCTTTCCTTGGTTATTTAAAAATATATATTCCAAATTAAAATTGAATTTAAGAATCTTGCACAATTCTGCAACGTCTTAAATTTTGAGACTATGTGGCTATAGCCAGGTGAATTTCAGGCTCAAGGAGTTCCATAATGTTGAGGTTCCATTGAAGAATGAGTTGCAGAAGGCAATGATGGCTTAAGGGCTTGAATACTGTATTCATTTATGTTATTTTGTATTGCAGTTCAGGATATTTGAAAAATGCATGACCTCATTTTGAGCTTCCAGCACTTTTACATGACTTCTACACTGTCAAAATGCAGCATAATGGCATTTCGCACAAACATCTGACTTTATCAAGTAATTGGTGCAATGAGATGAGGTGCATCTTGTCAGCACTAAACCATTCAAAATTTATTGGTATAATCTTCATTGCTGAAACGATGGTAGGAAAAGGCAAGAGACATGGCCGAATATGAGCGAACTTTGCTCCCAGCCTTTTCACCTGGCTCTACTCCCGCTATTTTAAACAGAATCAAAAATGAAGCCTGTACATATTGTGTACATATAAGACTGTATTGATGGTGATTTACTGTAGTCGTACATTGTAGAAAACAAATCGACAGATTGAAGCTGCACCTTAGCTGAACAATTTCCCTGGCTTGGGACTAAGTTCAGTCTTTCTTTGTAGTTGAAATATGTGGTACGTACTTGAGCACTTCAATATCGTCAGTATGCCGCAGAGATCAGTACGCAAGCTTTGTGATTGGTGTCGACCCAGACCATGGAGGCGTAAGAAAGAATGAACTTACTAAACTTTAACCACAAGCTGCACTTGTTTAAAATTCTGATTCTTCATGTAAACGCAGTAAACCTCACTAATTATCCACCGCACAGGCATATAGATGCTCAGTGCCTCATTTGTGTGTGTTTTGAAAGTTCATCAAAATGAGGCCTGAGCTCCCCAGCACAAGCAGGAACTGAGGATACTGGGGAGATAAATTTAATTCCACATGTTCAGAGAGATTTTTTAGTGTGACGTGCACAGGAGGGGGTCTTTGAATGCTTGGCAATGCATCAGCACTTTGAGCTTTGAAAGTCTTTCCCTGCAGCAGAAATTGTATCAAAAGCCAAGGATTATATTCCCTGCAACATAAAGTATCCTATTGAAGATTTCTATAACTATTTATTTATTCATCAGAGTTTCTGTTTCAGAACCTATCATCTGTCCCGATGATAATGTGTAAAGGAGATAGAATTTACAGAAAACCAACTTTTATTTTTGTTGCTTATTCTTTAGCACTATTCCTTATCTCCCGTGCTTTGTTTTATTCATTCTGTCTTCATTCTTTGTTTCTGCCATTAAACTCTCACTTCAGTGTCTCAGTCTAATGGTGGACGAAGGAAATTAAACAAGATTTGCAGTGTACATTTCATTCCGCTCACCTCATAAAACAATAACAACACAATAATAATCCTTGCATTTGATATAACACCTTTCATGACGGGGGAACATCTAAAAGGGTTAATCTTTACATGATTCACTGTAAAGTGTAGTAACTGCGTGTTTTGTAAGCAAATGCGACAGCCAATTTTAAGCACGGAAATATTCCACAAACAGCCATGACTAATTTTACATGGGAAGTCAGGACACCAGGAGAAACTCCCTTTTCTTTAAGAATAGTGTTATGGGATCATGGGACCTTGCTGTCTAACTGAACAGGCAGACATGGCTTCAGTTTAATATCTGATCCAAAGGACAGCACCTCTGACAATGCAGCAAACTCCCAGTACTAGACTGTGTGAGTTGAGTTCAACAACAATTTTATGGAAATTGACATGTTGTAGATTCCCGGCTTGATCAGACTCCCTGGAAAAAGACAACGGTTTCAGTGCAAGAACTATGCTGGGGAAACTGGCACTAAACTCTTGACTGATTAGATAAAGCTGCATGTTTTCGCTGAAAATCACTAAAAAGGAAATCTTAATTACCTAGATGGCTACGGCATAATGTTACCAGAGGAAAAAATCCATACAATATGTCAAAGATAATATGTGTACTACGAGATTAACGTACCCTGTATACACCATTGCTTCAGGCAGGGCAATCGGTAGAGCAGATGGAACACATTACTTTGAAGTCATTTTGGGTCAGATTTGTTCTTGCATCAGCAGTTCACGATCCCTTTTTTTTAAACTGATGATGCCTGCTTTAGATTCTTCTGGCATTATCTTTCAAGATGCTGAAATGGGTTGATCTCCTCTGCCTGCAGTAACACTGTTAACAGTCAGTGGTCTGTGACCACAGAGACCTGATTGACAGCCACCAGCTGCTGGCTTTAATGTTTGCATTTGCAAGTCTCCCCACCCAGCCTGCAGCATCCAAATAAAAGGTGCAACAACTGCTTTCGTCTTTACATAATTAAAACATCATGAGTCACAATTGGTATATGAGTGTTAGAATTTTACAGTAGCTGATGCCTTTCATCTGTTTTCCGATTGTTTTTCATTGCATTTTGTAAGCCAAACCAAATTTCCAGCTTTTCCACTGTATTTCAATAACAACAAACAAATTACATTTGTATTGCACTTTTCACATCGGGAGGTCATCCCATGAGTTTTCCATGAAGGTAGCAGTATTCCTGATGTACCTCTTCAGGTGTCAGCCTACTCAGTTGGTAGCACCCTTGTCTGTGAGTCACAAGATTGTGGGTTTAAGCCCCATGTTGGGACTTTGAGCTCAAATAACCTAGGCTGACACTCTACTGCAGTGCTGGGGTTATGCTGTATTGTGGAAGATGCCGTCCTTCAGATGAGATGCTAAAACTGAGGTCCTGTCTGCCTGTTCACATGAACGTTCAATATCCCATGGCACTGTTTGAAAAGAGAAGGCAGTTTTTCTGGGTGTCCTGGTCAACCATCTCTCAAATATAATTGGCTATTCACTTTATGGCTGTTGGTGGGTCAGTGCTGTGCACTAATTGACTGACACATTCGCCCAAATAATACAGTCACTACATTCTCTGAAATTAATGGTGAGGGACTGTATAAAATGCAAGGATTATTATTTATTGTTTAATTCTCTCCCCGGGCTGCCGAGACAGTTAAATACGCTTTTATCCTGCCAGGCTTGACTATTCGAGTTCCTTGCTCACCTGATTCTCTAGCTCCTTCCTACACAGGCAATCCACAACTTAATTGCAACAAATGTTTTGAAGAGGAACAGGCCATTGTGCCAAAAAACGCATACGTTATAAACCTTACCATACCATTCAAACCATTCTCCCCTCTGCAATACATCCAGTTTCTTCTTGAACCCGTTTATATTCTCTGCTTCAATTGTCTTCTTTAATAACTTATAAAACAATCTATTGCAATTGGCACAAAAGGTCCTTCTGTCAGACTTTTTTACTTCCTAATTATTAAGTTGTGTCCCCTAGCATTTGAATCCTTTGTACGGAGAACAATTTGCCCGCGTTAACTTTGTCAGTCCTTTTCATAATCATGAAAACTTCAATTTGATCATCTCGAAGGCTTGTTTTCTCCAAGGACTTAACCAGAAAACCCAGAGATACTTGGCCCATCATATCTGACACCTCCGAGAGCAGATTATTATATTCACTTGAAGATTGTAAGAGACAAAGGATCTAGTTGATTTTCAAGAAGATGTTTGTTTTTGTATAATGTAGTATAATTTTCTCAAAACATAACTTGCTAGAGATTTATAACAATGATAGTTATGATGAAAGAAATAATTGGATAGCACCTTTATCATGTCAAACATCTGCACGAGTAATTACTGTCACATTTAGTGATTGATTTTTGTCGATTGAACCAGCAAAGTCCCAAACAGCCCTGAAGTGAATTCCTTATTTTTTCAAATTACATCATGGTATCTTCGGTGTCTGCCTAAAATTGACTAGACCGGATCTCAGTTGAATGTCTTATCTGAATGATGGCACCTCTGGCAATGCAGTGCTCCCCAGGTGCTTCATTGGAGTGTTAGCCTAGGTTTAAGACCCCAACTTCTGACCCAGAGATGGAATAATAATAATAATCTTTGCATTTGATATAGAGCCTTATCATGTCTTCACGACATCTCAAAACGCTTCACAGAATATACTGTAAAGTTAATTGACTGTATATTTTGTGGGCTAAATGCTACCAACTGACCCAAACTGACGCTATGTAGAATTTTTAAGAAAACAGAATATATGTACATTGCGGCAAGCTAATTCTGCTATTATCACTAAGCCTAGCAAATATAAGATAATACAATTATTATTTATTAAGCGTTTTTTACATTGGGAAGATATCTCAAAGCACTTCACACTGCTGGCTGGGAGTCTGAGATGGGGGGAGTCGGAGCATGGTGAGGGGAAACCGTGGTCAAAGAGGTAAATCTTTGAACATATGAAGCCAGGGAGCAAGTTGAAAGAAATCCAGGATGGAGTTCCAGAGAGCAGGAGCGGAATATCTAAAAGCTTTTGCCACACAATACACAGTCACTCCGCTTTACAATAAATTCTGTGAAGCTCTTTGAGGTGTCTCAGTATTGTGATAAGGCATGGTAGTAAGTGTAAGTATTATTGTTATTACTGTTATTCTAAGCGGGATCTTTTGATGTGCATTTATAAAGGGATTTCCAATTAGCAGAGCACAATAGCCCTTGATTGATATGGTGCTCGCCAGAGGGTAACCTTTTCCCATCAAAAATAAGCAAATGGGTTACACATTGGCCTTGCTGAACCTCTGGGTCCAGCTTAAGTTGACTCGATGAATGTCTATTCTGGCATTTGACTACAAGATATGAAATGATTTTTACCACTTTCAATCCATTTTTTCTTGCTAGATTTGGGCTCAGAGCACAAAACTACTCAAAGTAATAAATTGGCAATCTTACTCGGAGACACCACAGGGTGGCTCATGTGAAGTAGAAGATAGCACACCGGTACAATCCTCTTAGAGGTATATTGTTGAGGAGGTAGATATGCTTTGCATCTAAATGTGCTGTACCCGATCGGATAGTGTGCTTTCTCCTTTCATCTCCCCCCCCCACACTTCCCCCACTCCCATCCCCAAACTCCCTTCCCCAACACCCCCCACCCCACACACACACACATAAACATACACAATGAAATAGTGTTTAATTTCCATGCACTATCACTTCTAACCTCAATGAGCACAAAATACATTAAATAGAAACAGAGCTGCGGGTTTCTAAAAAAAAGATGGGAATTCTTAAATTCCAGGTGGGAAAGGATTTAGTTTCCTGGCTTGAGCCTGAGTCACTCATAAATTCTGAGTGTGTCTCACAAGCCATTGCACATCGTTGACAATCTGCTGCCTCTAAGCTTATTAAAGAGTGCCTCTTAAGAACATCGAGGTAGATTTTCTTTGCAGTGAATCCCAAAATAACAATCGTATATGTGAATTACCTTCAATTTTTATGTTCACTGAATATCAACAGGGAACACGCAACACAGCAAGAGATATAGCAGTAGAAATACAGTGGAGTCCTGTAGCTCGGTGGTTAGAGCTCTCACCTTGCAAACGAGACACCTGGGTTCAATTCCAGGCAGAGCGAAACCTTGGGCAAGTTTCCTTACTCCACACAGAGCCTAATAATAATCCCTTCAAAAAAACAAAACAAAAATAAATTGGTCACTTCAATCCACGATTGTTTGTGGGACACTGCTGTGCGCAACTGGCTGCTGCATTTCGCCCACAAATATAAGTTCAATTCACTTTACAGTCTATTCTGTGAAGGGCTTTGAGATGTCGCTATATCAAATGCAAGGATTATTATTATTATAATTTAGACTTGCGCTATTTTCTTAGTATTTTAGAGTGTGAAGAATTTGGGAAATTCTAAAAAAATAATTTTGAAGCCAGTTATCTGCCGATTCTTTAAAAAATATATTGTTTAAAAACTTCAAAGTTCAGACTGATTTGAAGAATTTTCCAGATTTTGTACAATCTGCAATGCTAATAAAATTGCATAAGTCTCTCTACCCAGGTAGAATTTCTCCCCAGTAGTGGGGTTAAAATTAATTTGATATATTTATGTTTAAATTTTACAAAACTGTTAAGAATTCTCAAGCTGATATCCAACACTTGCTGACGTTTCACTTCTTTGTTCAACCATGTGTGTGATGTGTACTTCACTCAGCTATATAAATGAGATGCAAATTGTAAGACATGCTTTATTTCCTTGTCTGGTATACAACAACAACAACAACAAGATTCCATTTATAGAGCGCCTTTCACGTTGGGAGGACGTCCCAAGGCGCTGGACAGTTGGGTCAGGACCCGAGCCTTGGGGGGAAAATGGTCAGGGTGAGGGGAGGGAAGGGAGGGAGCGAGGAGTGGGTAGAGAGTCGAGAGGGGAGCTGAAGGCACGGTCAAAGAGAAAGGTCTTGAGACCGGCCTTGAAGGAGGAAAGGGAGGAAGCGGCAAAGGCACTGGGGGATAGAGTTCCAGAGCCTCGGGGCTGAGAGGCTGAAGGCCCGGCCACCGATGGTAGGGCGGTTGGGGAGGGGGATGTGGAGCAGACCGGAGCCAGAGGAACGGAGGGTAGGGGCAGGTAGGTAGGGGGATAGTAGGTCGGAGAGGTAGGAGGGAGCGAGGCCGTGAATGGCCTTGTAGGTGAGGATGAGGATCTTGAATTCGATCCTCTGGGGGATGGGGAGCCAGTGGAGGCGAGCGAGGGTGGGAGTGATGTGGTCCTGGTGCGGGACAGTACACGAGCTGCAGAGTTCTGAATGACCTGCAGCTTGTGGAGGGAGGTGCCGGGAAGGCCGGCGAGGAGAGAGTTCCCATAGTCCAGCCTTGAGGTGATAAAGGCGTGAACCAGAGTTTCAGCAGCGTGAGGGGTGAGGTAGTGCCGTAGTCTGGCGATGTTTCGGAGATGATGGAAGGCGGTGCCAGTTGTGGCGGATATGAGGAAGAAAGGACAGCTCAGGGTCGAACAGAACCCGAGGTTCCTGATTGGCTTTGAGAGGTGGAGAGTGCAGCCTTGGATGCTGATGCTGTCAGCGCCTGAGGTGCGGAGGCGCTGACGTGAGCCAATCAGGAGGGCCTCAGTTTTGCACACGTTGAGCTGAAGAAAGTTGTCTCTCGTCCAGGACTCGATGTCGGACAGGCAGCTGTCAGGACATCGGTGGTCGTGGAGTTGAGGGTAGAGGAGGAAAGGTAGAGTTGGGTGTCATCCGCATACATGTGGAAGTTAACCCCATGTCTGCGATGATGGCTCCAAGGGGGAGCATATAGAGGGTGAAGAGGAGGGGACCGAGGACAGAGCCCTGAGGGACACCGCACGAGACAGTGCGGGGGCTGGAGGAAAAGCCGTTTGTGGAAACAGAATGAAGACGGTGGGAGAGGTACGACCTAAACCACTCAAGGACAAGGCCTTGAAGGTTGAAGTGAGAGGATAAGCGGTGGAGGAGGATAGCGTGATCGACCGTATCGAATGCTGCCGATAGGTCGAGGAGGACGAGGAGGCAGAGGGAGCCCTGGTCGCAGATGGTCAAGATGTCATTGGTGACCTTGACCAGGGCAGTTTCTGTGCTATGGGCAGCACGGAAACCCGACTGAAGGGGTTTGAATAATGCATGGGTGGAGAGGAAAGAGCGCAGCTGGGAGGCAACAACCCTTTCAAGGACCTTGGACAGGAAGGGAAGGTTGGAGATGGGCCGGTAGCTTGATAGCTGCGATGCATCAAGGGAGGGTTTTTTTCAAAATGGGAGTGATGATGGCGGTTTTTAGGGGAATGGGAACAGAGCCAGAGGAGAGGGACAGGTTGATGATGTCTGTGATAGGTGGGGCAAGGAGGCGGAGCTGAGAGATAAGAAGTGGAGTGGGGATGGGGTCAAGGGAGCAGGTGGTAGGTTTCAGGGACAAGATGAGTTTGGTGACAGAGGGTGGGGAAACGGGTTCGAAGGTGTGTAGGGGAGGATGGGTAGGAGTTGGAGTGTGGGAGGGAAGGGGTGGGTGGTGGGTGGAATTTGGAGGGGGAGTGACTGTGGAGCAGATTCCCTTGATTTTGGATTCAAGGAAATCCAGCATCTCCTCGCAGTGAAGGTTGGAGGAGCTGACCTGCGCGGGGTGGCGGGGAGGAACGGAGGAGTCGGGATGTGGTAGAAAACAGAAGCCTGGTATACAGTTTTTTTAAAAAAGCATACTGTTATCTATAATGGGCAAACATATGTTCCCAATCGTGGCAAACATATGCTTTGGCCTTCCACACTTTGGTGCACCACTTCATGCTTTCACCTCACAATACATTTTAGGCAATGTTGCATTCTTATAATAAAGTTCCTTAATCCTTTCATACTGAAGTACTTCCTTAATCCTTTGCATCCCAGTTTCCATATGCAGCTTTTAGTATGTGCACAGTTTTAACAGTTTCACAGCCGCACACGCCATTTTCTGTGATGTTTAATGCTCAATGCTAGAAAAGATACAATTGGAGAAATGTTCAGAAACGTAAAGTGTTTCTTCCCTTACGCCCTAAGTAATTGAAAAGGTGATATCCAGGAGAACAGATATTTAGGCGAGTGCTGCAAGACTGCAACACATCAAGTGGATTAGATAACCTTCCACACTGTGAGACTGATTTATGTCATTGGAACCTTGAGATGTGTTACAGCCTTGAAAAGAGACCCCTGAGTTTTTCAGTTTGTAAAATAAATACAAGACTTTCCAGGCTCTGTTATTTTTTGTTTTTCGAGGAGTTGTTAATGTTATAGTGGTGAGAATTTTGAGTGACGGGTTTATTGGTGAAAAAGAACCAACTGGAGGAGGTGGGAGTCAGCGTCTTGCTAAGGTTTTTGCCATGTCAAGTTATTAAGCTTGAACTGCAATACCAATCATTAGGTGATCCTAGCTACCTTATCTTTATTATCCTTTCCCCTGTAATGTGCCCATCCACCTTACTAGAACAAAGCTCAAAAAAAATACAGTAGTTCATTTTCTTTACATTCAAAACAATTTTGGAGGGGGCAGAAGAGGAGGTGGGACCTAATCTCTTCTTGATAAATTGATTCACTTCAGCTGTATGAGTTTACAGTGGCATTTTCCCACTCTAAGACTACGTTGCCAAGCTCGGTAATTTTACTAATCAGCAGAAAATAATACTTGTTTGCCCTCAGTTTGTATAATATAATAACCTTACATTTGATGAAGCACCTTCCACATCAAGAGCATGTCTCAAATTGCTTCACAGGATATATGTTAGTGTGAAGTGTAACAACTGTGTATTTTGTAGGTAAAATGCAACAATGAATTGTTGAATGACACCTTATACTTTACAAAGAATAACAAGTATTTTGATCAGCTGGATGTCTAACACAAGTGGAAACCCATCACCATGCTTAAGAATATCCAAGCCATAGGTGGGCTTCCCCTTAGCCTTCTGCCTTCTCAAACAAAGTCATAATCTGTCCCACACATTCCTCACAAGAGTGGAAGCCAGCCTGCTCCTTCCTGATCAAACCGTGAGTCTCCAATACAGGCAGTACATGTGCAGTGACTATCCAAAGCACCACTTTAAGAGTCCCAGAAATCAGTAAGATCCCTTGGTAGTTATACAGCGACAAATACTGTATGTGATAGTGAGCTCAAGGCAAAAGATCAATCTTGCCTTTCAACTCGTGTGCGAAACATTTGAGTTTTTGACATCCCCAGTGCTGCTCAATTGAATTACTGCAACTTAATATGCTGCAAGTCATTTTGCATTCTCGTATGTATTTTAGTCCAAGATTCATTACCTTGTGTTGTGTACGTACTATGCATAGAATGTTTATTACACCAAAGTTTCCATGTTTTATGAATACTTTCAAGACTTTTCTCACACTTTGCACACCAGTTCCAGCAATTGCTTTAGGTGCAACAAGGATAACGAATTTGTGGTGGATGGTTAGGGGAGGGGTATTCACCTACATCCTGTCGCCAACTAGGACATTGTCAGCATTGGAATCTCCCACAATAATAATATAATAATAATCCTTGCATTTGATACAGTGCTTTTCACGTCTTCTGGACATCTTCACAGAATATACTGTAAACTGAATTGACTGTATATTTGTGGATGAAATGCAAAAACAATCTGATTATTATCACCAGTGATAATTATCACATAATTATCTCGAATTTTTCATGCGAACATTGGTAAACGGAGCGACCTATTTTATTTCATGAGTTAATACACTTGACCATTCAGCCTTTCTAGTTGCATTCACTTAGATTGCCCTTCCAAAAGGCAGGTATCAATAACTATCAAGACATAAAGTGGAAGACCAGACCTGCCCTGTAGTGAAATATCATTTTTCATTTCTCCACAATGAATTATCTCCCAGGTGGTGAAATTAATACCTGGTGGATAAAATCTCATCATACTCTGCGGGATTTGTTGATATCTTCACGGTAACTCAAGGTGATGTATTACATTAGAGCAAATCCAAAAAAAAGTTACACACATCTGAAATATCAGTGGTCACACTGTGTTATGCAGAATTTTAAACCTCAACTCAATAATGCTCTGAGAGTAAATGGAACTGAATTGTTAAAAATATGGAGCTCATTAACATTGTGTTACCAGTATATCGCAGAAGACTTTGCACAAATCATTTTCTCACAGTACATAGCTCATAGCACATCACAACTCGAACTAACTCATAACTTGACACCTATCACCCTATAACTATCTCGCTAGTTGGGGGATTATGCGAAGTGTGAAAATCATTTAATTGATAAGGTGACAATCTCATCTTTGTAAAGAATCCTGTGAAATTATTTCGAGGTTGGGCAATCGCAGTTCATGTCCTAGTGGGAAATAGTCCACAGCTTCAAACTGTCCATCAATTATCACTAATTTGTACTTAAATTATAATTTATATAATTTATACTTTGTTTCCATGAATGGCTTTTCCTCCAGCCCCCGCACTGTCTCGTGCGGTGTCCCTCAGGGCTCTGTCCTTGGTCCCCTCCTCTTCACCCACTATATGCTCCCCCTTGGAGACATCATCGCAGACATGGGGTTAACTTCCACATGTATGCGGATGACACCCAACTCTACCTCTCCTCCTCTACCCTCAACTCCACGACCACCGATGTCCTGACAGCCTGCCTGTCCGACATCGAGTCCTGGACGAAAGACAACTTTCTTCAGCTCAACGTGCGTAAAACTGAGGCCCTCCTGATTGGCTCACGTCAGCGCCTCCGCACCTCAGGCGCTGACAGCATCAGCATCCAAGGCTGCACTCTCCACCTCTCAAAGCCAGTCAGGAACCTCGGGGTTCTGTTCGACCCTGAGCTGTCCTTTCTCCCTCATATCCGCACCACAACTGGCACCGCCTTCCATCACCTCCGGAACGTCGCCAGACTACGGCACTACCTCACCCCTCACGCGGCTGAAACTCTGGTCCACACCTTTATCACCTCAAGGCTGGACTATGGGAACTCTCTCCTCGCCGGCCTCCCCGGCACCTCCCTCCACAAGCTGCAGGTCATTCAGAACTCTGCAGCTCATGTACTGTCCCGCACCAGGACCACATCACTCCCACCCTCGCTCGCCTCCACTGGCTCCCCATCCCCCAGAGGATCGATTTCAAGATCCTCATCCTCACCTACAAGGCCATTCACGGCCTCGCTCCCTCCTACCTCTTCGACCTACTATCCCCCTACCTACCCGCCCGTACCCTCAGTTCCTCTGGCTCCGGGCTGCTCCACATCCCCCTCCCCAACCGCCCTACCATCGGTGGCCGGGCCTTCAGCCTCTCAGCCCCAAGGCTCTGGAACTCTATCCCCCAGTGCCTTTGCCTTGCCTCCTCCCTTTCCTCCTTCAAGGCCGGTCTCAAGACCTTTCTCTTTGACTGTGCCTTCAGCTCCCCTCTCGACTCTCTACCCCCTCCTCACTCCCTCCCTTCCCTCCCCTCACCCTGACCATTTCTCCCCTGCTCGGGTCCTGACCCAACTGTCCAGCGCCTTGGGACGTCCTCCCGATGTGAAAGGCGCTCTATAAATGGAATCTTGTTGTTGTTGTTGTTGTGGATGCAAAGTCAGACAAGAAGCCTGAAAGTTCATGTAATGTTGGCTTGCAAGTCTATTTTGACTTAAAACTTGAGATTTGTCAAAATTGTAGAAAATTGATAAATTCTGCCTATTAATTTGAAGGCTGGTTCTTTTTAAGAACTGCAGAAAACTAGCTTCCAAATTAAAAGAATGAATTGAACATTCAACACTTCTGCTCACTCTTAAATCTGAAGACAGAATGTTCTAACACTTGTTGGAAAGTGACAAAAAGTTCCAGTACTTTAGTTGTTTTTGCTCAGCTGGGTGTACAACACATGAGGAAATCCATCACCATACCAAAGAGTACCAAACAAGTCAGAGTTCCACATATATAGGCCATCTACACATGGAAATTTCCCTGTGATTGAAATGAAAAGTGCACTCCCTACAGCCATGCACTCTGCTTACCTAATTTAGGAGTAGGTTGGCAAGAGCCAAGGTTTGTGGACCCCTGATTGTCCGTTGGGGGTATTGCTAGAGTTTACCAGCCAAAACCACAAAGCTTGACATTGAGAGCACTGTCTGGCAAGTTCCTTGCTGCTTGACCAGCTTGCACCATTCCACCTACTTTGGCATTAAAGTTAAGAAGAGCCAAGTGGGAAGAATCTCTGCTCACTATACTACACTTTAAAGAGAGAGCACAGTTCAAAAGAGTTCAGTCTAGCTAGCATCAGATAGGCACAACAATAATTTTCATGTAATTTGATATTTTTTTGAATGTCATGAAATGAAAAGCAATGATAGAAAAATGAACAATCACAATGGGAGAAAAAAATCATAATGGATGCTAAGTCGATAGCTTCAAAGAGATTTGTCAAGGAAGTCAGCTGCGTCTTGAATAGCAACTTTTCAAATCTGACCTTTAATTTGTGGGAATAAATCACTTTGGAGACCCATTATTTCTCAATTAACAGTTGAATGCTTCATTTATCAAGGNAAAAAAAGGCACCAAATGAATCACGATTGGACACTTTGGACCAATTTATAATGTTTAAAAGCATCATTTAATGTGCTGTACAAAATATGTATGAAGCGTACAATTGTATGTCCACAGCCCTCATGTATAGAATTGTGCCCCGTAGAAAATCGATTGCACCATATCATGATATTGCAAGCAGAACTGTGAGTGATCAAAAGCTGGCTCACTGGCAGGTTATCTAAGCAGAAACCAAGCTCTATGTGGCTTCTGAGTAACCCTTGACTAATGAAGCTATTTTGATGATTGAACTTAAGAGTCCACCAAGTCTGGAACATATCTCCAGCACAGTAGTCCTGTCAACCAGTGCTAACAAACTTCAAAGTCTTGTTGGTCGAGGGTTTTGTTACTGTGTTAGCAAACGTGAGTGAAGATTCAGCAAATGCGTTTAAATTTGAGAAGTTATTTCAGTAATAATTTGACAAAAATGTAATTGTTGAGCTATCTGTTGCATACCACTGAAGGATAACATTTTTCAAAGCTGTTCGCCTCTAAATACACATTGCATTTACAGTAAAATCCTGTAAAGCACTTTGAGACGTCTCCACAGTGATAAGACACAATGTCAGATGTAAGGATTATTATTAATATGTTTCAAAGCTGTACTCTTTTAAAGCAACAGACTCTTTCCTATACACTGACAAACATCAATATAACTGGAATATTGTATTATAAAAATGTTTCAAAGATGCATTGAATTGGACTCGATTGAATCCACAATTGGATTAAAGTCTGCAACATAAAATAGAAAAAAACATACTTGTATATACTGTATTGAAATCTGGAAAACATGTGGATAATACAATCATATCAACCTGTGCCTTACAGTTTAGCAATTCTGTAACATTTTTAGTGACTATAAATCTATGTCAAGGATATTAAGTCATCAAATGAATCACTATTTCACAACTGCCTTTCTAACCCTACATCTGGGCTTTCACTCATTTGGAATACCCTCACCTCCGCAACGTCGCCTATCTCCACCATTGCCTCTACACTGGGCTGCCAACATCCACCCAAGCTTTCATTTTGTCCAGATTCCAGAATTTGAATGTCACTCTCATTGAATTCCCCAGTTCTTCCCTGCACAAGCCAGCGGACCATCCAGGAACACTGCAGCTCGTGTCGTTTCCTGCACCAGTCTCCACAAACCTATCACCCCTATCCCTATTTGGTTCTATTGGCTTTCCATTTCCCCAGCTAATCAAATTCACGGTTATCATTCATGGCCATAAATCCACCCATTACCTCTGTGACCACCTCCAACCATACTACCATGCTCAGTGAATACTCCGCTTTGTGTCCTCTGCCCATTTTTCCCAACCATTGGTTGACTCCAGGGAATTCCTCATTCTACCTGGAACTGCATCCCTGAATCCCTCCATCTGCCCCCCCTTCCTCCCCATCTCGAAAGCCTGCTTAAGACCTTCCTTTTCGGCTGCACATTCAGTTACCTTTCTCCCTGCCACCCTCATTAGCATCCCCACCCTGCCATCTCAGGCACCTTGAGACATCCCCTTGACTGAAAGATGCTATTTAAATGTAAATTGTTTGTTACTGTCCTATCTGTAGCTCTTTGTAAAAAGTTTACATTCATATGTATTATCTATAATTCATTACAAGCTACTGAGGAACTAAGGTTACAGATTTTCTCTGTGTAACTTTGGGTTTATAATGGCTACGTGTCATACCATATATAGGTTGGTTCCGTAAAGGATTGATTTCCAAAGAGACTGGTTAGGATTTGGAATATTACAAATAGATGCTGAATTGCCTTCAAGCTTAGACGAGCATTGATTTCTCCAAATAAGAATGTTTCGAAATGAATTTTTTCCATGCCATCTAAATTTACAATTCAGGGATCCAATCCAAGAAATATATCTATACAAATTTACATTGATATAGTGCTTTTCATATCGAGATGATGTCTCAAAGTGCTTAACAGTATTGGCTGGACACGCGAGCTGGGGGTGGGAGACAAGTAGGATGCAGAGGGGAATCGAAAGTGCAGTCAAACATGGACCATCTCAAGGCATCTGTGCTAAATGAAGGTGAGGAGCCAGCTTCACACGTAGGAACGTGATGCTGATTTTCTAATCTCTTGAAGCAATATTCTTAAAGCAGAACTCTGGTCCAAGCGCATCACCTACATAGCTTCTAAGATAATCATGAAATATGGCACAGGAGACTCAAAAGTGGGAAAAATAACTTTTAAAATGAACCAAACAAATATTTTTTTAAAAAATCGAGTTTAAAGTTCAGATTTTTTATCTAGAATTACATTCAAATGTCACGTGAAGTCCTAATGAATGTGAGTGATTATTCTCCTGGTAAGTCTGACCATTAAAATCAAATTACTATAAATAAAACAGTCAATTTCCCCCATTTAAATCAATATAAAACAAACCACTTTTCAATCATATCCACAGAAGAACTGTTTAAAAATAAATAATTTGAATGCGATTGTATGTTACCAGACACAGGAAACTGTCTTAATGCTTATGAAGCGATGGGGCTCCTGTTACCTCTCCCCAGTCCACCACTACCCCTTGCCACCTCCCCCTCACGCACCGATTCCCACCCATCCCTCCCTATACACCTATGACCCTGTCTCCCCCTCTTCCCTCAGGTGCATCACTTCAAAAATGAACCTCACCACCTGCTCCCTCGACCCCCTCCACACCCCTCTCCTCACCTCCACCTCTTAACCCCTCTCTTAAGTGACATTATCAACCTTTCCTTAGTCACTGGCACTGTTCTCACCCCCACCCCCTAAAAGCAGTTGTCATCACCCCCATCCTTAAAAAAAAACCTTCCCTGGACCCATCCCTCCTCTCCAGCTATTACCCCATCTCCAACTTCCCATTCCTCTCCAAGACCCTGGAACGAGTCGTAGCGGTCAAAGTCACTAATGACATTCTGAACATCTGTGACCAGGGCTTTCTCTGTCTCCGTGCCCTCATTGGCCTCTCTGCTGCCTTCGACACTGTTGACGATTCTATCCTCCTATAATGCTTCTCCTCTCAGTTCAATCTTCGCGGAACTGCCCTTGCCTGGATCGAATCCTACCTCTCCCACAATCTCCACGTTGTCACCACTAACGGCTTCTCCTCCAGTCCCCGCATCATCACGTGTGGCATCCCCAGGGCTCTGCCCTTGGCCCTCTCCTTTTCAATTTCTATATACTCCCCCTTGGTGACATCACCCGCAGACATGGGGTCAACTTCCACATGTATGCGGATGACACCCAACTCTATCTCTCTGCCTCCACCTTCGATTCCAGGACCACTGCTGTCCTCACTGACTGCCTGTCGGACAATAAGTCCTGGATGAGAGCTAATTTTCTTCAGTTGAACATTTACAAAATTGATGTTTCCCTGCTTGGCTCCCAAAAGCGCCTCCATACCTTGGACGCTGACAGCATTTCCCTCCATAATAATAATCCTTGCATTTGATATAGCGCTTTTCACGTCGGGAGGACGTCCCAAAGCGCTCCATGGATGCCCTCTACATCTCACGGAACTAATACATAACTTCAGTGTTCTGTTCAACTCTCAATTGTCCTTCACACCCCATATTCATGCCATGACCCGCTCTGCCTTTCCCCACCTCCACAACATTGCTCGGCCATGCCAATGTTTCACACTGCAGGCCCCCGAGACCCTCGTACCCACATTCGGAATATCTAGGGTCAACTATGCAAACTCCGTGCTTGTCGGCCTCCCCAACTCCTCCCTCCATAGGCTGCAGATCATCCAGAACTCTGCAGCTTGTGTCCTCTCCCGCACCAGGCTCCGCGACCCTATCACACCCATCCTCGCTCAACTCCACTGGCTTCTCATCATGCAGAGAATACAGTTCAAGATCTTGGCCCTCAGCTTCAAAGCCCTCCATGGCCTTGCTCCCCCTTACCTCTGCGACCTCCTAAACCCCTACCAACTTGCAACTTCCTCTGCTCAGCGGGCTCTGGCCTGCTTCACGTCCTCAGGCTCGTCCATCCCGCCGCGGGCCTTCAGTCACTCTGCCCCCACCCTCTGGAACTCCATCCTGGAGTCCCTCCGCCTCGCCCCCTCCCTCACCTCCTTCAAGCCCATCTCAACACCCTCCACTTCGACTATGCTTTCGGACACCCTCCTCCCCCCACTGCCCTCCATCCTCCCCAATCCCGAACCCCAGCTCGGGTTCCAAAACACTGATTGTCCAGCGCCTTGTGACATCCTCCCAACGTGAAAGGCACTATACAAATGTAATTTTGTTGTTGTTAACCCTACAAGCAAAATCCCTAATGGGTGAGGTGATCAAATTGACAAACTTGTCTATTGACGACCTGAGCCTAAACTTTCTGGGATTAGCTAAGAAAGATGTAGCCCTTCAAGATAGAGTCTCTGTTCCAGTCAAATAAAAATAAAGACCAAACAATAATAAATTGGTTATTTTTAATCTACGACTGTTTGTGGGACACTGCTGTGTGCATTGGCTGCTGCGTTTCGCCCACAAATATACGGTCAATTCACTTTACAGCATATTCTGTGAAGTGCTTTGAGACGTCTATGACATGAAAAGCGCTATATCAAATGCAAGGATTATTATTATTATAAGTTGCCACAGGTCTTTTTGTGTGATGGGGGGTTGATGATTGGGAGAGGAAAGCAGGAGCTGATGACATCAATTCCTGTTCACTATAGTTCAGTGAGAAATAAGACTCGTCAATACAGCAAACCATTTATAGTTCATTTGTATCTAGTCTCCTCACTGACAGAAACCTTATTAAGGTTCAAGACATTGGACCTCCTGCAGAGCATTTATCCATATCTCTGGTCTCCTGCCATGTTTTGATATCCATCTGTTGATGTTTTGAATTTTATCATTGATGGTAATGATATAGGTGTATTTTTTCAAATCTATTTTGTTTGCTCACTTGAAGTTAATGCAGTACATCGAAAAAAATTAATAATCCGATGAAAATATTTCAAAGCAATCTATTACCAATGGAAACAAGTAAAGCAGTGCTTTGTAATTCAGTGAATAACATTATATTTACAAACGTATTAATGTGCAAGTATGTTGTTAGTTATGGACCTGCTAGAAATGAGCATACATTTTAATTTTGAAAATTAAATTCACTTGAATTGATGCTGGAACACAGTCCAGGGTTATAACTTTTTCACTGATGCAAAGGGTTTGAACCACTGATATTTTGATTTACGTACAAACTGTGCATTGAATGGACAATTCACCAACAAAGGGTCGGGGTCACTTATTACCCTATCCTCCCACTGTCTAGTGGACTACCGAGGATCAGATAAATATGCCCTTTTATCACAATGAGATGGGAATCTGCCTCCAGCATATTCGGGTACGTTTGATCCGATAAATATTCAAATGCAACGCTAATAATTATCAAAGGTATTGCTAAATTGACCCAATTGTCATAAAAATCCACAATGTGCTGGAAGAATATTTGCCTAATGTGATAATTTTAACAAAATTATAAAACCGTTGGACAATAAGAGAAAATTTATAACAACTCGCACTTATGTAGCATCTTTCGTTTAGGGAAATGTCTCAATGTGCTTCACAAATAGACGCCAGATAATGATTTGGTATGGTGAGGGAGTAGGGAGGTGACTGTAGGAACAGTCGAAGAAAGATTTTCAGGAGGCTTTTCAAAGCAGCGACAGAGGTGGTGAGGTCAGGTGAGGGGATAGGGATAATAGATATGTGAAGTTCAATGCGGATAAGGATGTGAGCTACTGAATTTTTGATGACAAAATACTTGTGGATGGTTGAGGTGGGAAGGGGAGCATTGGAAAAATCGAGTCTGGAAGCAATGAAGGCATGGATAAGAAAGAAAAATAAGAATATATTAAACAACTGGTATTTCAAAAATGTGATTACAACTGACTGGTAAAGGGGCTAAATTAGAGTCATTACAATAGATCTGAATCTGCTTCCAGCATAATTCCAAGACTTCATTTCACATTTACTTCACTGAAAATTCTGTCATCCAGATTGAAAATGTATCCACCGCTCTTTATTAATCTTTTACACCCTATTATTACACCCAGATTCTCCAGATGTGAAGAAGTATCAACAAATGATCAAAATGCAAGATTGAATCGATAGTAATTTGAGCTGAAAGGAACAGGAAGTAAAGTCTTCACTTCTTGATACGTTCACATTGAAGGTATGTTCAAGGAATGGAGCCCACTCCGGTAGGATTGCTTTTTGTCTGAATCCAACAAAACTTAAAGGGAGAACTTTTACTGAATGAAATGACCATAAATCATTCATTGTATCAATCGAGAATCATTGATTCGGGAGTCTCATCTTAATGGGATTTCTAAATAATAACCTGAGTCACAAAATGGGGACACCTTCCAGTAACCAGAAGTACATTACACCCACCCATGGGAACTCCACTCCATTACCAGCTATTTCCGGAGAGAAGTTTTGATGGGAACTATAGTAGAATCCAATTAAGAAATACCACAAACTGGACTCTGTTCCATTTTATATTTTAAAATGTAATATATATAGGCAAAATCAAGCAAATACAAATATTGAAGTATAACGCGTTGAAATTGTATTGCATCTGCTGTTTACAGGTGTAACTGGGATTGCTCAAAGTAAACATGATAATGCCACTGCCACCAACTGAGCTCTTTGTATAATAGGCAGAAATGTGTAGCTGTTTAATCTAATATTGAGGCATGATATGCTATTATATAGGGTTCCTGTAAATACCTTTTAACCCCAGCCTTCTTGAGATGCTGCTGAATGAACGCCCCGTTTGTATTGCTTCTGATAGTAAAGTGAACGGGGAAGCCTCATCTGTACTCCCCTAATGGTTGGGACCTGATGAAAATTCTGCTTGGGCACAGAGGTTAGTTTATTAATGCTATTAAACTCTGACCAGCTCTTTAATAACATTAAAAGTACAAACTTTCAAAAGACATTTTTGAAGCAGAGCCCATATCAGTTGCATCCCTTTATTTATATTACAATGATGGAAATTGTTCTTTTTAGATTAAACTATCTTGCTCACTGTCAGAAGTTGGGTTCCCGGTTGGTTCACTTTCAGTTATTGTTGTGGACCCTTAATTTGTCTGGTGTTATGTTTTAAACAGCGAATTTGGTATAAAGACCCAGTGCATTCTGGGCATAAGACAAAGTTACTCCTGTAGAATTCATTAGTCTAAGTGAGTAAAGTGGGTTACATTGATAATACTCCCGATAATGAAACACTGGCTTATGTCATCGCTTATCACATTGCTGTCAATATCCCAGCAGCTTCCCACGTGAAATGTGAGTAAGGATTCCACCCTTATTTCATCACTGTGCTTATAATGTATAAAATTACATTCTACACATCCATATAAGAATAATCCTTGTATTTGATATAGCACTTTTCACGTCTTCTAGACGTCTCAAAGCGCTTCACAGAATATACTGTAAAGTGAATTGACTGTATATTTGTGGGCAAAACGCAGCAGCCAATTGCGCACAGCAGTGTCTCACAAACAGTCATGGATTGAGTAACCAAATTATTATTGTTTAAATATTAGATATAATATTGAAGCTAATTTACCTGTACCGTGGGATAATGTCACAGAGTCACTCAACCAATTGCGTCGTGTGCCAAGGCTCCAAAGTGAACTCTCTCAAACTCGCACAATGAGTGGTGTAGCGCTGGAAAATGTGAAGGTGGAAATGAAGAAAATGGAGAGTTGTAATTGGAAGCCAGTATTCATTTCATTAGGTGGGATAGTCTTCAGAAGGTTAAACCAACTTAGCCCAAGGAGCTATCTACAGAAATGTCTATCATTCTTGTACTTCTGGAAAAGTGAAAGAAAATCCCTTCATAGTACAGGACCTCTGATTCTGCTGTCAACTGCATAGACTGTGTTGCAGAGGAGTGGAGTTTGAATACAAGGGTGAGGATCTTGAAGTTGACTGAAAATCTAAATCAGTGATAAACATAGCGTGAAATGGCGAGTGTTAAATATTCATTGCATATGCTATCTATTTAGTTGGTACTTGACAACCAGGTATAGCATAAAAACAGTACAGTGTATATTGGTGTAGAACCTCTTGGCCTCCCGGCAAGTGGAGTGGAGGGCTCGGGGGACAAGGAGGAGTTCCAGACCTGGAGGAACAAAGGCAGCGGGTACTGTTTTGAGGAGAGAGGAGGTCAGAGAGATAGGGGGTGCAGAGGAGTGGAGGGATTTGAAGACAAGGGTGAGGATCTTGAAGTTGATCCTCTATTGGACAGGCAGCCAGTGCAGTCTGGCAAGGATTGGGGTAATCAGGGATCAGAGTTTGGCTTGGGTGAGAATGCGGGCGGCAGAGTTTTGAATGATCTGGATTTTATGGATGGTAGTGGATGGGAGACCAGTGAGGAGGGCGTTAGAATAGTCCAGCCGAGAGGTGACAAAGGCATGGACCAGGGTTTCAGTGGCTTTCGGAGGGAGGTATTGGCGGAGACGGGCGATGCGTCGGAGGTGAAAGGAAGCGGTGCTGGTGAGGGATCGGATGTGGGAGAGGAAGGATAATTGGGGTCAAACCTGACGCCTAAGTTTCATATGGGTTGGGAGAGTTTTAGGGGGAGTTCGGGTAGGTGGAGAAGGTGAGAGCCATGAGATTTTAGACGTTGATGAGAGCCAAAGAGTATGGCTTCCATCCTGTCAACGTTCAACTGAAGGAGATTTGCGCTCATCCAGCCCCTGAGATCTGACAGGCAGGCTGACAGAACATCAGGGGACTGGGGTTCGCAAAGAGAGGTGGAAAAATAGACCTGGGTGTCATCCGCATACATGTGGAAATGTACCCCATATCTACGGATGACATCCCCAAGAGGGAGCATGTAGATCAGAGAGAGGAGGAGTCCAAGGATGGATCCTTGGTGTACCCCGCTGGTGACCGGGTGAGAGCGGGAGGAGAAGCCGTTCGTGCAGATGTACTGCTGGCGGTTTGTGAGGTAGGACTCGAACCAGGCGAGTGCGGTCCCAATGAGGTGGATGATGGAGGAAAGGCGGTGGAGGAGGATGGCATGATCGACTGTGTTGAACGCTGTGGAGAGGTCCAGGAGGACAAAGAGGCAGAGAGACCCCTGGTCACAGATAGAGAGGATGTTGTTTGTGAATTTCACAAGCGCAGTCTCTGTACTGTGAGCAGGGCAGAAACCAGACTGGAGGGGTTCGAAGAGGGAGTGGCAGGAAAGGTGTGTGTGAAGTTGATTGGCAGCAACGCGTTCTAGGACTTTTGCAAGGAAGGGCAGGTTAGAAATGGGGCAGTAATGGCTGGGGTTTGAGGGATCTAGGGAAGGTTTTTTCAGGAGGGGGTTGATGACAGCAGTTTTGAGGGGGGCAGGGACTGATCCGGAGGAGAGGGACTGTTTGATGATGTCAGCCAGTAGTGGGCAGAGGAGGGGGAGCGGGGTGATCAGCAAGTTGGTTGGGAGGGGATCGAGGCAGCAGGTGGTGGCTTTCATGGAGGTGATGGTGGGTGAGAGGGAGTAGGGAGAGATGGGGAGGAAGGAATGTAGGATGGGGGTGGTGGTAGGAGCAGATAATGGGGAGGGTGAGGGGGACAGAGAGGGCGAGGTGGTGGGTGACAAGAGGCAGGTGGATGAGGCTGCCTGGCGGTTGTTATGTATTTTAGATGAAAAGAAGTCCATGACCTCCTCGCACTTGGCATTTCATATGAAGATTGAGGAGGCCTGAGGGGAGGCACGGAGGAGGTAGTGGGTGGTGGAAAAAAGGATTTTAGGGTTGTGTTTAGCCTCCAAAGTGATGTTGGAGTAGAAGCCGTTTTTGCTCGTGTCAAAGAACGGCGGTAGCTGTGGAGATGCTCGAGCCACAATTGGCAGTGGATTGTCAGGCCAGTTTTCCGCCATCTGTGCTCGAGCAGCCGGGTTTGGGTTTTTTGGGGGCGGAGATTGTTCTTGTATCAGGGGAATCGGGTGGGTTTGGAGATGGTCCTGGATTTTAAGGGGACGAGGGAGTTGAAGGTGGAGGAGTGGTGATCATGGAACAGCTGGACGGCTGCTTCAGGATCTCCTCGGGTGGAAGGCCAGAGGGATAGGATGTTTGATGATGTAAGGGCCTTTGTGAGGGTCTCAGGGGGTAGCCTTTTCCAAGGGCGGTAGAGGATGCTTGAGGGCTTGGTGGAGGAGAGAGGGATGTGAAAGGAGAAGGAGATGAGGAAATGGTCCGAGATGGCCTTGTCCTATACCAAGCATCTGGTCAGATCATCCCCTGAGGTCACTACGCGAACTTGCTCGTCTCAAGGAACAAGTCTTGTGATCATGTGATAGTCTCATGGCATGTCTGACTGATAAAGTTGTTCCTAAACTTCCTCGTAGCACACATTGAGTTAAATTAATACAAGGGTCAACCCAAACACTGTGCAGATAGCTGTGTTGACGGTTTGTGGCCTTGAGTCAGAACACAAAGATCTTGTTCTTTTAATTCAGCCATTTTACAGCACCTCATAAGCATTTCTTTTATGCCATTTTAACCAACTTATAACAGATGTTTAATATTCAGATAGCACCTGGTCAACACCTCATCAATTTATGAATCTTCTGACAATGCAGTACTCCCTCAGTACTGAACTGATGTTTCGGTAGGCTATCAGCTCAAATCCTGATCCAAGAGACAAACGGTGTTGAAGATTACATCAGTCTTTTGAAGTGGAATGCAACATTCTGTCTGTTGAAAATATGAATCTTCCAAGAATTATCTGAACATTAATGTACATTAAGTCATTATTTAAATGACTTGCATTTACATTTAAGTCAGATTTAATTCCTCAAGAAAAAATGGTCATTCTCTTGAAGGCTGTTTATGGGCATTGCTGAGTGCAAGTTGCCTGCCATGTCGGCCAACAAATACAGTCAACACTTGATAGAAATTATCTCTGAAGTGCTTTGTGATGTATCAATGTTATAGGTGCAGCATAAAATGCAATTACTATTATTATATGTTTTGGAATTTAGCATATCAGTCATTCTCCAAATACAAAAATTAAATCATTTTAAAAGTGGCTGAAATTTCATGCCAATCGACCTTCTGCTTCCAGTTTAACCCTTGAAGAACATTACTTTATAAATAATAACAAAATAATGACTGCTGCGATCAATATTGAGTCACTTGCTCTCAAATTCACCTTTAGAATCAAACTGCATTATTATTTTCCTCAACTGTGTAGTTTGAAACAGAGGTTATAAAAACTGGAATGCTGAGATATTTTCTGAGAAGTTGCCCTAAGGGATGGGAATTAATTACCTACTGTACACCACAGCTGCCTTATCCAATAGGAAAACTAAGTACCCATATGCTCAATTCATGTTCTCCATCAAGTTTTTGAAGATGTTTCAACATGAGAGTCACAGAAAGCACGCTGAGATTGTTGTGTAAGGAAACTATAATTCTCTTGTCGCTTATCTGAGAATGCTGACATGTTCAAATGAGAATAATAACGGGAACAAAGTCTTCTATAATAATAATAATAATCCTTTCATTTGATTTAGCGCTTTTCACGTTGGGAGGACGTCCCAAAGCGCTTCACAGAACACACTGTAAAGTGAATTGACTGTATATTTGTGGGCGAATGCGGCAGCCAATTGCGCACAGCAATGTCCCACAAACAGTCGTAGATTGAAAATGACCAATTTAATTATTGTTTTTGGAGGGATTATTATTAGGCGTGTGGAGTAAGGAAACTTGCCCAAGGTTTCGCCCTGCCTGGAATAGAACTGAGGGCATGTTGAGGCAGATGTCATGAAGACCAAAACCCGAGCAGTATTATACCAAAGAGATTGCATGATCTAACCTTACCTTCACGTTTGACCATTGGTGTCTGGTCGTCCTGTAGTTCTACCTGGTAAAATTCAAGAAAGAAGAAGTTTAAGGGTTTCATGTAATTGTGACTGTTGCATCACCGCTCATGCTAGCCTGCTTGGTATGATCAAGGCATGGAAAGCAAACACATGTAGATTCCATGTTTTGAAGCTTTTTCTACCAGACACATTAATAAGACAGATTTTCTCTTTAGCAGGAAATTTGACTTTAACATTTCCCAGAAAAGTGTTTTTTTACTGATGTGAGATACAAATCTTTTCCTCTGATTCCACCCTCAAGGTGCTCACTCAGGCTGCAGTACTGTTCCAGGATCTGGTTGCTCCCAGAAATTTACTCAAGTGGTGATTATTGCTGTATGAACTCAGGTGATGAGTGCCAGCAGGCTTTTGACTGCAAGGAAGATCACTACCAATCGTGCCTTCATCCAATTTTGTGTCCACCCTGAATTAGAAGATTATGGATTCAAGCCCCACATTGGGGCATTGAACCCAAGTCTAGGCTGACAGTCTAATTTGGTGTTGGGGGATCGCTGCACAGTCAGAGGTCCTAACAATAATTATAATACACTCTGTTTCTAAATGTTATCTGCTAATTTAGTATAGACCAGAAGCAGATCCTGAGACTTTGTCTGTTTGAAAGGCTCAGCTTGTTTGAAATGAAAAAGAATTTCAACCATGAACAGTAACATTTTTGACGGCCTCAGCTCTTGTGTGGAGATATCCAGCTGTCCCCACAGGAGGCTTAGACACAATTGAACTTGAATCTTAGTGGAGGTTCAATTTTTTTTAAAAAGCAGCATGGTGAAAGGGTCTTAATGAAATGTTAGATTGATGTGATGCAAGATATGATTATTTGAATGACTGTGATAATCCTAGTGCTGTGCCAGCATTTATAAATGGCACATTTCCTGGAAGAAAGTAGCAGTTAGGAGATAAGATAATTGAATAGGGTCAAAAGAAATTATTTAAGGGGAAAAAAAGCCCTCCAGGGAATCACTTAAAGACAGGGCTTCGTAATATCCTTATTGACCTCTGCTATGATACTGAAGGATCTGTATAGATCACTGAAGATGTTATGTTATTGCAGCGGCTTTGCAGTAGTTTTCAAAGCAGAAAATAAGGTCTAATTTACGTTTTTGTTACAGTATTCCTTAATAAGGTATCCGAGTCACATAGAAGGTACCTCTCTGGTAACTATAATAATAATAATCCTTACGTTTTGTATAGCGTCTTTCACGTTGGGCGGATGTTTCAGTGCTTCACATGAACTGTGAAGTGCCATATTTTGTAGGTGAACCATACGTATGAGTGTAATACCAAAATGGAGTACCAATAAAACATTTGCCAAACATTTGACCTGAAGAGTATTAGTGAAAAATGGGATTTCAATTTGTTTGTGTTTAAAGAGGCACAGTTCTGAAATTTGGGTGGTAAACATTTTTGTCCACAGCTACTGACATATTTTGCATGCAGCACTACAGATAAGGAAGGTTCCATGGGGATTCAATTGATGTATTGTGCTGAGTTACGCAGACATTGGTACACTGTAACTGGCTTTAATGCTCTGGGCTAAGGAAGTGAAAACTCAGCCAGGAATTCTTGCTTTTCCATAATCATTGTTGGAAAGTGTGCGCATATCGACGTTTGGTGAGAACAAATTGGAGCTCAGCTGTGATGTTCTCCAAGGTCAACATCACCTGATCGCCTGCTAACACTGTCTCACATGTGGAAACCATGGACAAGATGATGATAATAACATTCCTTGCATTTGTTACAGCGCCTTTCAAGTCAGGAGAATGTACTAAGCACTTCACAGGATATGTTGTAAAGTCATGCAGTTTGCTTTTGTGGATGAACCGCAATCAATTTGCTTACAGCAATGTCCCACAAACAACCATGGAATGAATCACCAATTTTAATTTTGGCGATTGTTAGCAAGGACATTCTTTGAATCATGCTATGGGATCCTTAATGTCCATCTGAACAAGAAAACGGGACCTTGGTTTAACATCTCATTCTATGGATGGCACATCTGACAATGTAGCACCTCTGACAATACAGCACATCCCACTACTGCATTGTCGTGTCAATTTAGTCTATATGACTTTAAAGGCCTGATGTGGCTCTTGAATCCACAATCTTCTGACTCAGAGGTGAGGTGTCCTGTTGACACCTATGGAACCTATGGAACTCTGTGCTTTTTAAGGAGGAGAGTGACAACACTTTAAAATGCAACTCCAAAGGGCATTTTGAATAGTGGGCTCAAAATTGCAAGATTCACAACACAAAAGATTTATCTTCCAGAAAATTCTACATATCCGCACACCTGGGATTGCTACAAGAACAAGTCAAGAAGTCAACAAATATTGTATTTGTTGAGTTAAAGCAAATCTGCTGAATGCAACTTGATAGCAGATGTACCCTGGCTGACGTAATTGAGCATGAACTATTAACACCCTCCGCACTCCGTGTTAATGAAATTTGACCCAAAACACTGCCTTTTTAGACCAACAAAAATTGTGAATCTGGTCTCTTTAAGAATATGAAACATTAATCAAGCCTTGCCTCAAAGCGCATGATAAATTAAGCAGAAATAATTCTGAGCAGTTGTTTCACTGTAAAAGAAAAAAAAGTTTTCTGCTTAAGAAGAAAAAAAGGTTATGGTTGATTAATATGAAACCCTGCTGCTATCATGAGAGTTATTGCCAAGAATGGTCACTAATCATATTCACCAGCACATAGAACAAAGATTTACAGCCTATTGAACATCCTATATATCACATGCATATGAGATATAAAAGCAAATTGCAGTATTTTTCAATTGTATTTGGCTGCCAAGCTACAAATATAGTACATTTTTATTGGTAAAATAACCGAAATTGAATAAAATCAGGAGTCCTTTCATTTATTGTTGATACAATTTTATGACATAAATAACAGTGCAATACGGGACTTCTTAACCATTCAAACCCTTTGTGGATCCCCTTCTTAACCCTCTGAACTGATAACAATAAAAGTGAAACTTTCTAAAGTGGTCCCACGAAAACAGTAAATAGACTTCTACTGCATCTATCCTGAACAGGGAAAACTGGTTTATTTGCTGTGGATTAAGAGCATATTGTTTTTTTTATCTCAAATTACAATTACTTTGCATGGTTTGTTATATATGCTCAATGTTGCCATAACTTTAGTGTCTAGGGAATTTAAAATATAATCCAAAAGCATATATTTTTATAAAAAACAGCAAACCATTATCTTGGAGCTGTAGCCATATGCGTCAGCCTGGCTCAGCTGGTAGCACTTTGCTTTTAAAGTGGAAGGTTTACCACTCTGACACCTCTGACAATGCAACACTGTATTGTCGTGTCAGCTTTGTCTGTGAACTCAAAGTCCGGTAAAATAATATCAATGGATCTAACTTGAGAAGTGTTCATTTACCATTCTTTGTAACCACCTTTGCTGATGTCATGTATGGCGTGTTTTCTTAAATTGTGTTTGACAGAAACTCTAATATATTTTTGGAAACCACTAATATGTAATCTATCTTCTGATATTCTTTTGAGCATCTCTTGGCACGTACGTTCAAAATCAACTTCACCAAATACAGCCACGATTGTTTAGCAAGCTTCCCACTGCTTGTCCAGGTAGGACCAACCTACCTGTTAGGACATGAGCTTGGAGGGTTAACAGGAGTTAAGTAGGAATAATCCCTGACCCCAGTGATTGATCTGCCCCTCCGAGTCTTGTCAATGAGCCAGGTTGGCTGGGTTGTGATCAGCAGTGCCCTGGAGTACTGCAGACCTGCCTGGATCAGGAAATGCCACGACAGAGGATTCTGATGATATATTCTTGGAGCTAGTTCAGCTCCAAGGAGAACCCCGGTTTCTTCCTCCCTCCACCCCACCCCGCCCCCAAGGACAGATACAATTAATGCAGTATTTCCCAGCATCTACTGCCTTATTTGCTTTGTTGCCATATTAGAGAATGAATGGACAAGAAATTTAATAGAGGTAAACATTTAATATTGGCACCAAGCTCAAAGTGTGTTCAGGTTCAAAGTATATTCTTAGAACACCCACCCACATGTACAGCTTGGTACCTTGAAGATCTTCAAACGTGCCATTTCAGTTATAGGGTCTTTTCCCGCCATTAGCGAATGCATTTCTGTTGCAAGGAAGACTGCAGGGACACACAGAGGTACTTTAATTCTCTTTTTTCTTCTATTTTAGTCAGCCAGTTGTAACTGCTGCATTTGCTCTGTGATTTAAAGTACTTCTTTTCTTTGCAAAGCAGCAGAGAAGGAGGAACAAGGGAAAGTGTTAAAATATTCTCTGCTGTTTTGACTGTGGGAAGCCACATTATGGATTCACACTGTACGTCTAATGAAGCAAGTTATTTTGCATGAGGAAATATCATGCAGAACCACCTAAGGATAAAAAAACATGAGATCTAAAGAGTAAAAAGTGAACAGTGGCACTTTCTCATGTTTGAACTGAGTGCTGCCCTTAGCTAATCTGACCATACTTTTCTGTCTTTTGTCTGTGTTCTGTTTAGCACAAAGTATTTCAAGGATCTGCTGAACTTTAGATAACCTGAATACAGGTTGAAGCATTAAAGGGGAAGTGTATTCATCTGAATAGCCTCATTGTGTTCTTGCATGATGTGATGGATGTAATCTGTACAGGTACTGCTGTCTCTCAAGTTTCCAGTGTACCATTGTTTTGGTGCTTCTAACAGCTGGTCAAAGGCAGAATGGTAACAGACATTTTGTGCAGAATTTCCTCTGGTAGAATTATGAATTATAACAATATAGTAATTGAAGACTGCTATTGTTCACAATTGCAAGCCACGAATGAAACCATGGTAAATAGCTGATCAGATGAAATTTGGATTCAGTGGCCTTTATACAGAACAGTGTATCAGAAATTTGGAAGTGAGCGAACGGTTGAGCTAAAATGTTATTTTAATTCTAAAATAATAATAGCGAGGGCTATGTCTTTACAAGTAACTTTGAAGCTCTGAAAAGAGCTCTGGGGATGGTAAAGCAGAACTAAAATAACAGAAAGACAAATTAAATTTTTAAAGACAATTTTTAGGAATGTGGAAAAGAAATAAATTTAAATTAGAAAAAGGGGAAAGTTAGTAAGGCAAGATAACAATGCCTGAATAAAGAGATCAAGTTTAAGCTAAAGATCAAACAGAAATATTTAGCAGATACAGGGAAACAAAGCGTACTGAGGACACAAAGATCAGCTTGCGAGATCTGAAAATAATTCAGAAGTGGGCAATCGAGAAGCAACTTGCAGGTAGAGGAAAGCAAAATCCCTTTTTTTTCTTCGTTTTTTTTATTATTTATATTAGCACTGGACAGCAAAGTCTATCCTCACCACCAGTACCAGTGAATTCCTAGAGACAGGAAAGCTTGCAAGTATGAATGTTAAAGACCACATAACTTGAGTTGAGAAAATATGTAGATTGTCAGGAAATGGCAGGTGCATTAAACAGATTTTCACTTGAGTTTTAACAAAATAAAAATCTAGTCAAATCCAGATCACTGGTCTAAACAACAATCCAAATAATACATATTGGAATAGGCTGTAGTTTGGCATTGCCTAATGCAGCCTCACACTTCCTTGTTACTGGTAACGATGAGAGACGATGCTACTTAACCTGCTCCAAGAAGCTTGAACACTGACCACCTCTGAACCTATTTCATTAAGAATTAAATGGATTCACACACCCATTACAAGGCTGTGCATCTCATCTATATTGGAAAAAGGAGGTCTAGACTGAGTATGCAAATAGGGCACACACCCAACAAAAAGCAATATGTTTGAATTGCTATGAGCATGAGTGATCAAGCAAACAGCAACAATGGCCATCAGGAGAAGGAAATGTAATAACCATGACCAGCATCACTGGTTTACTTAAATGGATAAACGCCTTCTAATCTAAGTTTTTCAGAACTTATTAAGATTTGTTTTCTTATACCAAACTCAGAAGAGGTCAAATTCAGTTCAGTTTCGATCAAATGCAGTACAAATTTGCACTTTTAAATCAGGTATAGAAGTGATCCCCACAATTTCAAATCTCTCTCACACTTCAACGTCAAATCTAGCATCAGTATCCATGGTGACTTTTTAGGAATCCTTTAGCTTATTGCATTGCCTCAGACCTAGTGCACCCAACAGAGCATAATGTTTGCCAGGGGCTTGTTGAACTCATCAGGGCATGGATTTTGGTTTCAACATGCAGTGTCTGTCATAGTTTGAAGTTTAGTCCATTATATCTAGGAGCATCCTTCGGAAACAGAGAATATCTTGATGTCTGGAATGCAATGGCCTATTACGTTTGTTCAGGACCATGAGGAGCTAAGCATTGGCTGAAAAGATTATTTTTTCTCTGGCCGGAATTAGTATTATGTATGCAGGGGAGAGGAGAGGTACGGTCTATAGGTCAGGGTTAAATGCCTTGATGTAACTGCAATGATTATTTTGCCTTTGTCAATGCATGGTTTTCTGCACTGTTGAAATTTCTGTCATCCTTGAGGAGTTGTTTTCATTCATATTATATACATAACAAGTGAAATAGTTTGAGTAGAAAGTGCCCACTGAGGCAAATTTAGTGCTGCATTTGGCTATTCATTAATACAATTTAGGTTTCTTGTATATTTGTTTCTCTCAGGAGTCCATTTGTTCCTGAGAAATGCTGCAGCTGCGATGTGCTAAACAATAATTTTTTATTTTCTTTCAGATTATTTTAAATAACAACAGTAATACTAGCAACAAGGACCAACAAAGATTTGTTAAGTTTGTCTGTAAGTTGAACATTGAAAACATGGAATATATTGACAAAACCTCAAAAATACATATTTTCTCCACGAGGTTCTTTTCATTTTGAATACGATTATAAAAGTTACCATGTCATTAAAATAGAAAACATTTTGGAAGACTTTATTATTTCTGTGGATTTTTTAAAAAAACAAAATGTTTATTATTCATTGCAAGCTCTTCTGTTCCAACACAATCTGGCCAATATCAGCTTCAATTTTGTCTCTCATCTCTAAAAAGCACAGTGTTGATATTTTAAAACACTTTTCAGTTTCTGAATTGAATGCTGTTGCATTAGGTACAACTTACTGTACAGAGTAGTGAATAAGTGGAATTGGTTATATGCAGTGGAGGTAGATTGCCTTGGCAAATGTTAAGAATTAGTTGATAGCCTTTTGAGAAAGAAATTAATTGAAAAAATGTATGAATTCAATTTTACTTATCAGCCACATTGTTTTCCCCATGCTATGGGGTTTAGTTTGTGGTATTTCTTAATCCCATCAGACTATGGTTACTTTGCTCTAAAATTATTTTGGAGTCGAGCTCTCACAAGTCTGCTGGTAACTAGCCAGAAATCCCTATTTTTTTATGACTTGGATTCCTTAAAATCATAATAACATTAATAACAATCCTTACATTTGATGTGGTGTCTTTCATGCAGCATGTGGGTCTCAAAGTGCGTTACAGGATATACTGTAAGTGCAGTAACTGTGTGAGCCAATGAACCATATTCCTGTTTGCCTGGTCAGGTGAACATTTTGGATGCCATTGCATTATTCAAAAAGGGGAGGAGTTTCTCCTGGTGACCAATCCCCAGATAGAATAGGTCATTCACATCTTGAATGTTTGTGGGATGTTGCTGTGTGTAAATTGCCTGATGTGTTCATCTACGGTTGTTACAATTTAGAGTAAATTCTGTAAACCATTTTGAGACGCTTTCTAGACGTAAAAAGTGCGATATCAAATGCAAGGATTATTAGTATTTTTTCTGTCCACTTCTGCCACATATGCTGTTCTTTCTCACTTCTGTGCAATCCTACACTGTTGTGTTAAAATTAGAAGGTAAATAAAACGCACCAAAAAAGGTGGAAAACACATCCGTGTATTCAATTGCATAGATAGCCTTTTTTGCATGATTTATTTTCATTTTAATTTTTTGTAGCAGAGAAGCACTGTGTGTACATATGTGCGAGGATGGAGGCAAACACTGGGCAGGAAGATGAACGAGTCATGCCAGGGCAGGATTTGTGGAGCTTGCATGCTTTTTTTTATATAATGCCTCTTGTTTCATCGAGCTGTCCCACAGTATAAATATGTCATGAGCCAGGAGGCCCCACTTCCTATGCTCAGCCAAATTAATTAAAACAAATGTGAATGGAGATAAAACTAAGAAACTAAAGTAATGTGATACAGGCACAGGATAAAGTCAGGACTGAAGGGAGAAGGGGCATGATAGAACATTGTAAGTTAAACATCTTGTCGTATCGTTCAACCTTTATTTTTCTATCTGAATCCAAATAATAGTGAGCAAAGGAAAATAAAGTTGTTTGTCTGCATGTGGTGTGCATGCGTGGATGTATGAATATGGATATGAACGACAACTAGATTCATCACATCCGATTTGATATTGAGCACTTTTATATTGTAGATCCAATTGAGTAAATACTGAAGGGAGAAGTGTCTCTAGGTGTAGTCAATGAGGTAGTTTTTCAGGTCGGGTTTATAGAAGGAAAAAGAGGGGATAAGATGTTGGGGCAGAGGATGAAGGTTCCAGAACTTATGACTGTAGTAGCTGAAGCTACAACCTCCAATGGTGGCACAGGGGCAGTTGGGGATGGAAAGCAAGCCCTGTTTAGCCAAGCAATAGAGGCAAGCAAAAAAGTGGAGTAGGAGCAGATCAATGATAGAGAAGTGCTCAGGAACGGAGTGATTTAAAATTGAGGGTCAGGACTGTGAAATCAATTCATAGAGAGACAGGGAGCCAGTGAAGCCAGAGGAGCTTAGCGGAAATGGGGTGATGGGCATGCAGAGATTAGTGAAGATGTGGCCTTTATATGAATCAGTTGGAACATATGGATGATGAACCAAGGGAGACTGACAAAGAGTGTATTTGAAAAGTCCAATCAGGAGGTAACCAACACATGAATATGGGTTTTGGTAGCACTTGGTATGAGACAAGGGCATCAGTGAGCAATGTGGTGAAGGTGAAAACAAAGGAGTAATCAGTGCCCATTGAACCACTCTCTAGCAAGAGGAAACAGAACAACAGCATAGAGCTATGTGTCAGGGGAAGGGAAGAGAGAAAGAATAAAATAAACATGTTTAAAGTCTCACCAGTTCATTCAGATATAAATCTTGTATCAGAGCTGTCGAGTGGTGAAGTGACGCAGATGCCAGTTTACGTCTGCTGGCAATGGGAAGTTGTTTATGTTCATCAATCATAAATTGATGATCCAAATGAATTAAATTTAAATTCACATCGTAACACACAAATATTTGTGGCTTTCAGGGTCATCCCATCATGCCTCAGTGGCACTTGCATCTTGCAACAATCCTGACACTTGATATCTGAAAACTAATCTGACTGTATAAGGTAATAAACAGGGCTATAACTATAATTTCTGTAACCCCCTTTGGCATGATTGTTGGTGGCAAAGTAGATTCCAAAAACATGATTTGACAACCTCCTACAGCAGGATTTAGTCCCTTTAAAATCGTTTGAGCATAGGTGCTCAAGGAGAGTGAAATTCTCTGGGCAACAATATACTATCTAATGTGCTAATAATACCATGCTTGTTCATTTGTTATATACCAGTAAGCGATATCAGTGATCTGCTCCAACTGCAAGAATTCCCCAAAAGCTTTGATTGCTACCATAGGATTGTCTGCATAGTAAAAAAGCGGACCACATGGTTATGCTGAAATCTGCCTTGCAGCCATTGATGGTGACACCTAATTAGTTTTTCTTCAGCTGAAGGTAATGCCTGCTTCAATCTAACACAGATAGACAACTCTCCAGATAACCTGAAATTACTCAGCAAAGGAGCAACTGGCATCTCTGGCTAACACTTGCCCTGAAGAAAGATGAAACATAAGGTTTGGGTGAATGTTGGCCGTTCTCAAGTGGAATGTTACTGCCTCGATTGGCACTATCTACCAGTTAAATGATCCAGACTTCATCCAGAGATCAAATCAATTTGGTCATGTTCCGAGCTGAAATGTACCTTGGAACGACATTGACTCACTTCTCTGGTGGACTAAAAGGTGTGGTGTGGTATTGACCAAAAAACAGAAACTAGTTAATGGTCAGGAAAGGGAAGAAGCCTGAAATTTCTCATGGTGTCAGAATAAAACTAAGATAGCTGGTATGATATGAAACAAAAAACTCTGGTGGCGCTAAAATCTGTGCATCAACTTTGGTCCCAATAATTATACTGCTCGAGGGGAGAGGGGAATGTCACACCTTTTACATTCTCAGTTTACAACTTTTGCCTAAAAATACACAGTCACTGCACTTTACAATAGTATGTCACTTTAAGCAAAATGCTGTGGGTCGTCTCAAGAAGCCATAAGGAGTGAAACCAAGGGAAGGGAAAGATGACTGAAAGCCTGGTCAAAAAGGCAAGTTTTTAGATGTGCAAAGTTTAGGAGCAAGTTGGGGAGACTCTGTGACTGAATTCCAGAGAAAGGGGCAGAATTGCTGAAAGCCTGCTTCATGGTGGGATGGATCGGGTAGAGCACATGAGACAAATCAGTGTACGTTGAGAGAAGGGAGCGGCTGGGTCGGTGTGCTTCAAGGAGACCAGAGAGTTTGTTAGGCGTGGCAAGTAAGTTAATTTGGAGAATAAAAGCTCTGGAAAATTTACCATCTTTATTTTGCGTTGAACCTATCAGCACATCATGGTATCCAAAGTGATTACCTACTCTATACAAGCACAAGCATATTTGGATGACATTTTATGCAGTTTAAGATCTCTGACACATCAAATTACAAGAAGGGTGCTATGTAAATACAATCGTGTTGTCATATTTGCTGTTGCTGTTGTCAAATCATTGCTGTTTCCCAAATATGCCTGAGTGAAAAGATTGAGACAGATGACCAGAATGTCAGGCCCCAGTATTATTCCAGATTCCATTTCCAAGACTATTCAATTTTGATACATTTCAACAATATGAGGTGCAAATATTTCCATTGAAGAAGTTACCCAAGTGTCAATCCAGAGTGGAACAGGTGAATACCCTTGTTTACTCCAAGGGAGCTGAAGTGGATGACATATAGATTGACAATATCCATAGCAATCTAAGTTAAAATTTGACCTGGTCAAAGCAAAATTTGATGAATATTTCATGATACACCAAAGTGTAATCTATGAAAGACCAAAATTTAATCAAAGAAAACAGGGTCAATATGAAGTGATAGGTGGCTTTATCATTATTCTATACATGTTTTCAGGGCTTCGAAAATACGTAATGCTCATGATAAACAAATCCAGATAGATTCATGGAAGGCATCAGAGGCAGATCTTAACAACAATTTGAGATTTGAAAACATGTTTGCTAAAACTGGATGGATTGTCGTGCTTAAAAGGGAATATATAACCCTTCTATAAGAGAGTTCTCATATAACAGACATCTCATTTGCTCAAAGAAGCAATTTAAGAAATATATATCAGTAAATTGAACAACAAACAGGTTATGAAAACTCTAAATTATCAAGGGAGAATCCCAAATGTTCCAAGCTGCAAGATAAGTGATTTAACACGCTTTGATCAGTGAGCCTTAATATTAAGATTAAAAAAATGGAATTGAAAAAATGGAACAGCATCCACCCTGCTGGAGAAAAAGCCTGGAATCCTCACTAACTAACCCTCACTAACTAACAAAAGGAAAAGGGAGTTTCCTCTAGTGTCCTCATCAACAATTCCCCAAAGAAAAAAAATGGTCATTCAATTCATGGTTGTTCGTTGAACATTGCTGTGTGAAAATTGGCTGCCACATTCGCTTTTAAAATAGTCACTGGACATTACAGTAAATCCTGTTGAGTGCTTTGAAACGTCTTCCTGATGTGAAGAGCATTCTACCAAATGCAAGGATTATGATTTTACTGAACAAACAAAATTCTTGTCTTAGAATCTGGAAAGCTTGTGGGAGAAAGCATTGTCCAGAATCGGATGGTGTTCACACCTAAACCTGTTAAGAACAAGATTTGAGAATACATTTTAGCTGGATTTTCTTTTCAGTCAATAAATCATTTCTTAATTAAGGAATGTCTCATTTAAGGAAGGGAATACGTTTACGAGTATTGTGTTTTCCCCTCATTGATTGTGTCCTTGGTAAAGGATAGTCTGTATCATTATAAATCAATCAAGCTGGGATAAACAGTTCAAAGCAAACTTGGCAGGAAAGAGGCAAAATCATTTCCAAATGTTGGTGAGACAAATGTAAGTTTCTATTTGTTGCTTTGAAAAAACATGTGGGTCTGTCTTCTCCATTTTTCTTGAAGACATTGAATATATTATTAAAATAATATAATGTTGCAATTTATATGAAGGGAATGTGATATGGGAAGGGGAAAGGAGTGTGATGTGTTAATTATCATTGGAGATCATATACTCATTTCCCCAACTTGGTTTAAGATGGACAAACATTCTCAATAGGTCAAAAGAGCAATTAGGAACCAAACTAGAAGTATTTTGCAGCAAGCTGTTTGGTTTGTGTTTTTGTGCAGCAAAAGGTCTCCAGTTACATTGTTTTCGCTGTGTTATTAAATCTGGTGATTTGAGAGTTATATATGCATGTTCATATCATTGTCGGGACACGGGAACATATGGATGTTCCTGTTCTGCTCTTTGTCTTCACCTGGGTATCACCAAAGGAGATGCTTTTTTCAATGATAAATCATTCTGTTTATTTTAATGATAGAAAGCTATGTGTCAGTTTTATATAGTGTGATTCATGTTGCGAAAGTGATTGTTGGGCAGCACACCGAGGGTTATCCGAGATGTTAACCCGAGGGCCCATCTTCCCGAACAGGTGGAAGCTAAAGATCTTGTGGCAGTACTTGAAAAGAGAGGAGTTTCTCCCGGTTGTCCTCGCCAACAAACACCTGATTTGGATGCACCTGTGCCTCTATATCAGAATGTTGTGGGTTCAATCACTGTGTCAGAACTTTGAACTTGTACAGTTCAGGCTGGGAGACGGTTGAAGCATGAAATGTTGATTCCTTCAAACACAGATTATATAGTTTTCTGTTAGGAAATAATATTATAGGATATAGTACATAGGTAGTTCGGGACATATGTGCATGCGACTGCCAGGAAGTAGGAAGGCAAACTAGATCTTTTTTTGTCTAGCGTTTCTTATGTTCTTATGAAATTCCAATGTATTGCTGCATTGATGGAGGCATTACCCTTCAGATGAAGTGTTAAACCGAGGAAAAATCTGCCAGTTGAGGTGGACGTTAAAGATGCTGTGGCACCACTTGAAAGAAGAAAGAAGTTTCTAACGGTGTCCTAGCCAACAATCATGTAAATACATGTGTTGGTATACAATTTTAGGAACTAGACACAGCTTTGTCAAACAATATACTTCAATTACAAAATTTAATTCCCCGCTCAATGTGATTTTAACAATATAGAACAGCACAGATTCAGATGGAGCTTTATAATATTGACAAGATGCATCTTACTTTGCCATAAACAAAAACAGAAGTCGCTGGGAACACTCAGCAGGTCAGGCGGCATCTATGGAGAAAGGAAAGTGAATCAACGTTTCGCGTTCACGATCTTTCATCAGAACTGGGGCATGTTGGGAAGGAGAGGTCTTTAAGGGCTAACAGAGAGGGGGGAGGCAGGGCAAGGAAGACAAAGGAGAAAGTGGCATAGAGGACAGGGGATGATGGGTTAACAAAGAGTAGGGATAAACAAGTCCTTTTCAGATTGGTGGGATGTGACTAGAGGAGTGCCACAAGGATCAGTACTTGGTCCTCAGCTATTTACCATCTACATCAACGATCTAGATGAGGGCAACAAGGTTAATATATCTAAATTCGCGGATGACACAAAACTAGGAGGAAGTGTCAACACAGAGGACGACATTAGAAAAATGCATCGAGACATAGATAGGTTAGGTGATTGGGCAGGTAGGTGGCAGATGAAGTATAACGTAGGGAAGTGTGAAGTCATCCACCTAGGTAGCAAAAACAGTAGAGCGGGTTATTTTTTAGAAGGGGAGAGATTGGAATGTGTTAGCGTCCAGAGGGACTTGTACACCAATCACAGAAAGTTAGTCTGCGGTGCAGCAAACAATTAGGAAGGCGAACGGTATGTTAGCATTCATTATGAAAGGATTAGAGTATAAGAGTAGGGAAGTCTTACTGCAACTGCATAGGGCCCTGGTGAGATCACACCTGGAATACTGTGTGCAGTTTTGGTCTCCTCATTTAAGGAAGGATGTACTTGCCTTGGAGGGGATGCAGCGTAGATTTACTGGGTTAGTACCAGGGATGAAGGGGTTGAGTTACGAGGATAGGCTGATCAGTTTGGGCCTATATTCTCTAGAATATAGAAGAATTAGAGGGGATCTTATAGAAACCTATAAGATCATCAAAGGGCATGATAGAGTAGATAGTGGGAGATTGTTTCTCTTGGTTGGAGAAACTAAAACCAGGGGTAACAATCTTAAAATCAGAGGCCAGCCTTTCGCACTGAGTTGAGGAAGAACTTCTTCACTCAAAGGGTGGTGAATGTATGGAACTCACTACCCCAAAGGGCTGTTGACGCTCAGTCCTTAAACATCTTCAAGACTGAGATAGATTTCTTATTGCAAAAGGAATTAAGGGATATGGGGATAAGTCAGGGTTAGGTTATTAGCTGGAGTTAGATTAGAAAATCAGCTATGATTGAATGGTGGGGCAGGCTCGAAGGGCCGAATGGCCTACTCCTGCTCCTACATGTTATGTTAAATATGTGTTAATGATGCACAACAAAGGGGGGGATTGCAACAAAACAGGGGAATAGAGGTGTTAACAATGCAAAACAAAGGCCAGGGGAGTGGTAATTGCAACAAAACAGGCAGACCAGAGAGAGAAAGGGTGTGTCTGGGACCCAGATGATGTGGTAATGGTCTCAGAAGAGGGGGAGGGGGAAGGTGTGCTATTATGGTCTGAAATTATTGAAATCAATATTGAGGCCAGAGGACTGTAAAGTCCCCAGCAGATTAATGAGGTGCTGTTTCTCGAGCTTGGGCTGTGGTTCATTGGAACAGTGTAGAAGACCAGGGATGGAGAGGTCAGAGTGTGAGTGTGAGGGAGAGTTGACAAGAAACCGGAAGCTCAGGGTTGTACTTGCAGACAGAATGGAGGTGTTCGGCAAATCAGTCACCCAATCTGCATTTGGTCTCCCCAATGTAGAGGAGACCACATTGTGAGCAGCGAATGCAGTAAAATACATTGGTGGTAGCACACGTAAATCGCTGTCTTACTTGATAACTGTGTTTGGGGCCCTGAACAATGGTATTGGCGGAGGTAAAAGGGCAGGTATTGCATCTCCTGCACTGGCATAGGAACGAGGAGAGCAACTGTTGTTGTTGATGGAGGAATGAACCAGGGAGCCACAGAGAGAGGCTGTATCTGCAGTTTTTCCAGCAACTGCAGTATTTTGCAATTTGCTTATACTTAACCACAAGTCTGCCTCCCGCTGCCTGAAACATTGACTGGCATGACACGGTCACAGTCATGTTTCAGCATTCACCCACTCCCAGAGGAGAGTACAGGCAAAAGAGCTGGTGAGGAAGAAAACATCTTGGTGAATTCTATTGATTTTAAGATAATTTGTTTGAACCAAATATTATAATGCAGTACAATATAATTTCCATTTATATAATAATCCTTGCATTTGATATTGTGTCTTATCACGTCATTGAGATGTCTCAAAGCGCTTCACAGAATATATTGTAAAATAGAGTGACTGTGTACTTTGTGGTTGAAATGCACAATATATATAAAATACATCTAGCACCTTTCCACATTGAGAGGACGTTCCAGAGCGCCTAACTTTGCGGGCACTCAAGCTGGGGATGGAAGCCAGAGGTGAAGGACGACTGAGAGTGTGGTGAAATAGGAATGCCTTGAAATGGACCTTGATTGAGGTTCAGGGAGAGAATGGGTCAGAAGGATTCTGGAATTGAGCTCCTACATAATACAATATCTCTGTTTTATGACATTGTAGTTTAGAGAAAAACAATCTCTTGATATTGTAGCCAGGCTTGCGACTTCATCAGGACTCAAATCTTCCAGATGGATTTGTCATTAAAATCATTTGGTTTGCTTCAAGCCCTAGTGTAAAGCAATCTATTTCTGTGTATTGTTTGCTGTAGATTTTACAGTTACTTGTTAGCGATCGGTATGCCCACATGCCTAGCAGATCAAGCCTAAAATACATGTTAAAAAATCACTATGTCTAATCACTTAAGCCCTAAATTGAATTATTTTGTTTGAATGCATATTTCAATTTCAGATTGCCGATGTGGATTAGAGCTGTTGTGTTCATGTTGCTGAGGTGCATGCTCTGGCATTAAACAGGAGGCTTTTTAGTACAAACAAAAAACCTGTCTGACACATTGAGTTTAATATTGGTTTAATTTCAGTATTGAATGTGATGTAACTGATTTTGTAAAGCAATATTTTCTCAGCAGTAAAATTAAAATAAAGAGCTCCGGATGGTCTGGTTGGTAAAGGAGTTGCCACACTAAGCTATAATGTACAGAGGCTTGAAGGTTCAGATTCTAGTCTACTGTCAATTTTTGCAGTGGCTTGGAGTACTGTGGACCAATCTAGTTCAGGAACTGCACTAGCAAGACTGCCGCAGAGGGCTGGCTCGATTCTGACACTCCATTGCCAGGCATGTCACCTTGGAGCCAGTTCAGCTCCAAGGAGACCCCACTTCTTCCTTTTCTCCCTATAGCCCCACATCCTCCAATCATCAAACAAGGTTAGTCACTTTGTTTAGGTACCAGTGGACGATGCAGAATCATATTTTAGTAGAGGAGCTCAAATGACATTTTCAGATGGGGCAGAGAGGGGAAAAAATGGTGATGAGAATGGTGAGGGTTTAGAGCAGGTATTACAAATGCAGAATGAAACACTAACAAAATTGATTTGATCCCGACATTCCTAACCGTGTTTGTGCAGGATGTGATCTTGTTAATAGAGAGTAGCATCCAGTGATGATGAACTTGAAATAACAACTAGTTTACTTAAAGTTCTGCAAAGCTCTGCCCCAAAGAGCTGTAGAGGTAAAATCAATAGGGATGTTTAAAAGAGACAGATTTTTTGGGGGTCAGCCGGGTGTCGGACACATGCGGAAACCCATCACCATGTTGAGGAGTGTCCAAACCAAGTTAAGATTTCCATGCATCCCACCTACACATGGAAATCCCAGAGCTAGATTGTTCGAATGAAATGCACACACTCCCTGGAGGGACGCGTCTTGCTTACCGAATTCGGTAAAGTATTAGGTGCAGGTTGGCAAGAGCCAAGGCGTTGGGTTACTGCTGGAGTAACCAGCTAAAACTGCATAGCTTGCCATTGATATTGCTATCTGGAAAGCTAGGACCACTATACCCATTAGAGCTTTGGCTTGCAGGGTTAATAGGAGCTGAGTGAGATGATTTCTTGCCCTCAGTGACTAGTCCTGCCGTTGATCCAGGCTGGCTGTGCTGTTATCAGCAATGCTCTGGATACCATGGGCCCACCTAACAGACACAGACCGATACTTGGGGTGCAGAGGCATTTTGACAAATGTTTTGACAGAGTTTGGCAAAAAAAACAGGGTGTTGAAAATAAAAGATCTGTCAAACATCTAAAAATTGGTGGAAAAGGCTCGATGGGTTGAACAGCTTCCACCTGTTCCTATTTTTTTTTATATATTCCCATTTGTTCATAAAAGGCAAGAAAAGACATTTCATTGGACATCTAACCTTCTTGGCAAAGAATTTAGTTCCTGGTGTCTTTTATAATACTTTTTTTAAAATAATAAAACAGCTGGTGTGCATAGATGAGATCAATTTCAGGTAGATATTTCTGTAGTTATGTAGGTATCAAGTGATGCTGAAGAACAGAAAAATGCCCCAAAGAGGTATTGAACATCTGTCTGACAAAATTGTGGTGAACACATTGGCCACGTGTTCAGAGCAGTGGGTATGCAGGTTCCCATGTTTGGGCAACACAAGCCATTCATATTCAAAGCGCTTTGCTCTTCAGTGCAACAAGGTAAAATAAAGGCAATGCTCTTTTCTATTTATTGATATCAGTAATAATTGATTGGGTTTTGTGTGTATATTTTACATCTATTGTATATACATATATGTATTTATTACACATATATAACATACATATATATGACTTCAGGTATTACTTTTTCAGAAACTTGCTACATTAATAATACATCACGATCATTAATTAGATATTGCACCTTTCACACCAGAAGGCTGTGCCAAAGAACGTCCTGTAATTTGGAGTCAAATTGGTAACCAATAAAAAAAATCACCTTAACCATTTTGATTCTTAATTCCCAAGTCGATCCATAATATTTGTTTAACATCTATTTTTTTTAAGCTGTGAACATAAGTGTAACTGAGTGGTTTATGTCAATTAATTTGAATACGGGTCTTCCCCAGAGATTTGCAAACCAGGAACAGTCGACAGGAGATGTGACCCTGAGGAATATTGTTGTGTCAGCGTCCACATTCTGATGAGCATGCGGTTAAGATTCAACTCATGCTCAGTTGAATTCTAATGTTCTAGTATCAAGGATAATTGTAGAATAGTGCTTTCACATTGAGATTCATTTTACCCTTTGCTATACTATGCTGAGTACTGAGGATGTGCTGTTGAAAACCCGTTTCTAGTGTATCAACTGCAGTATACAACAACAAAATTACATTTATAGAGAGCCTTTCACGTAGGGAGGACGTCCCAAGGCGCTGGACAGTCAGGGGTCAGGACCCGAGCACGAAGGAGGGGTGGTGTATGGGTGAGGGAAGCCAGAGAGGTGGGAGGGTGACTTGAAGGCACGATCGAAGAGGAGGGTCTTGAGACCGGCCTTGAAGGAGGCAAGGGAGGAAGCGAAATGAAAGGACTGTGGGATGGAGTTCCAGAGTGTGGGGGCAAAGAGGCTGAAAGCCCGGCCACCAATGGTAGTGTAAGATCCATATTGAATGTTAGGATTACTTGCAGTTCTGATTTGTACATAATTATTGCAGAGTAGATATTCCATCCTGTCACGATTTTCCCTCTATTTTCTTAGCATTTCAAAATTTGGCAAATTCTTCAAAATACACTTTTAATTTTAAAGCTGATTTTCTATTTATCTGTAGTCACAGATTTGTAGTCCTCCTCGCCGGCCTTCCCGGCACCTCCCTCCACAAGCTGCAGGTCATTCAGAACTCTGCAGCTCGTGTACTGTCCCGCACCAGGCTTTGCGACCACATCACTCCCACCATCGCTCGCCTCCACTGGCTCCCCATCCCCCAGAGGATCGAATTCAAGATCCTCATCCTCACCTACAAGCCCATTCACGGCCTTGCTCCCTTCTACCTCTCTGACCTACTATCCCCCTACCTACCCGCCCGTACCCTCCGTTCCTCTGGCTCCGGTCTGCTCCACATCCCCCGCCCCAACCGCCCTACTATCGGTGGCCGGGCCTTCAGCCTCTCAGCCCCGAGGCTCTGGAACTCTATCCCCCAGTGCCTTCGCCGCCTCCTCCCTTTCCTCCTTCAAGGCCGGTCTCAAAACCTTTCTCTTTGACTGTGCCTTCAGCTCCCCTCTCGACTCTCTACCCCATCCTCACTCCCTCCCTTCCCTCCCCTCACCCTGACCATTTCCCCCCTGCTCGCTCCCTCCCTTCCCTCCCCTCACCCTGACCATTTCCCCCATCCTCGGTCCCTCCCTTCCCTCCCCTCACCCTGACCCAACTGTAAAGCGCCTTGGGACGTCCTCCCGACGTGAAAGGCGCTCAATAAATGGAATCTTGTTGTTGTTGTTGACACTGCACATCACAGAAACATTGCACAATTTTGTAGGCAATGTATCAAATATTATAAGAACTACAGGAAACCAACATCAAAGATAAGACTGAATTCAACAATTTGCCAAATTCTGGACGCTCTGAAATGCAATATAAAAATAATAAAATTTCTACCCATGTGGAATGTCTCCCCATAAAAAAACATGTGCAATATTTTCTAAATGATGTGTTCGAAACATCGGCTATGAGAATCACGTTCCTCTCCAGTGGGATAACAAAGAGGGTTTAATCCCAATTGTTAAATTTTGAAAAGCAAAATTGGGGCAGAAGTACCAGAAATTGTTTCCATTTCATTTCGGTGCAAAATGAAATTGAGGCAAATGCGAAAAGTCTTTGAATATGGCCACAAAAGATATTTTGTAAATCGGCACATTTCTTTCTTTTTCATGCTTTAATAGCACAGTTTTTCTCTAGTGACATTATGACTGATGCAATGTACAAACGTGTGTTGAAAGAACAACAATAACAACAACTTATATAGCACCCTTCAGGTGTCCAGAGTGAACAAATATTATGGATCGACTTGGGGAATAACTATCAAGGACCTCATACGTTATATATTCAGCAACATAAAAGTATTATTTTTAAATCATAATTCATTATTTCCTTTAAGACTGGACCCCATCCTGCTGAACCACTTCAATTTCATCCCAGCAAATGATCGATTGTAAATATTATGTATCTGTTGAAGAGACAAACAGATAATGGGTGTGAATAATCATTCATCTGGAAGATGGCAGCACATCTGGTCCCTTGACACTCGAAAAAGCTTCAGGACTTAATGTGTGTGGCCTGCAGGGACCCCAGATACATCAGATTAACTCGCGAAAACTCTGCTGAGATGTGATCTTAGGTTAGAATTGAGGTCTCGGGACCACATGGGGCTCAAGGATACATATGTGGCTGATGCTCTGGGGCTCACAGGGGGGCGCAAGTGGGGCCCCTTGCAGGGAATGCGTTGGACCTTGCGTGGACCAAGTATCGAACTTCATGCAGCAGCATGCATTGGGGCACAGGTCGGGACTTGAATTGAGGATTTTTGGTGTGTGGTGCAGCTTGCATTCCGAGGCACTTTTCATGCCCTTGAGACACAGCATACGCTGTCTGTTTGCTGATTAATACATTTCCAAACACCACGTCGGAAATCACAGATCAAAACCGAAAATGCAGCGCAGGTCAAGCAACAACAGCAGCAACTTGCACTTACAAGCAGCTTGTAAACAAGGAAAGACAAGTGAATGTTTTGTGTGTGACTGACTGTCAAAGGGTCACACCTGAAACCTCAACTGGATGTAGCTGTGCATGACCAGCATTTTCTGTTTTTATTGTTGTAGATTTAAAATGTACAAAAAAATTGAACAAAATACTGCCAACCTGCAGTTTCCCTTTGAAAATCTGGCCACTAGTGCACAAGATCTGAAACACTGTCATGCTGGTTTTAGAGATGGCTGATTCTTCAACTGACATTGAAGCCTTTGGGGATTTACATCCAAAAATGCATGGTGTGTCTTCAGTTTCGTTTCTGTGGAGTGTTCCAGCGTATCTGCTGGTATTTCTGTATAGTCAGGCATTTCTTTTCATCTAAGTGTTACCAGGTGTCTGCACTTCAGTGCTAACTACAAATCTCTCTGTGAGGAGCGTATTACACGAGGGAGCTTTTTGAAGCATTACACAAGATAACTCTGTGGAAGGAGCAGAACATTACACAGGAGTTCAAAGGTTCTCCCTGTAATATTAATCGTCTGCACCTCCAGTGAAGGTTTCTGTTGTGACCTTTATCACAGACAGTCCCTGTGATTTGTACAAATTGTCAATTATATGAGAGAGCCCAGCTTTGCTTGTTATATATGCCCTGGACCGCTACAAGGTAGCATTGAAATCTCAGGATAAATAAATATATGTGTGTTATGCTCACTTCTTTCGATATGGAAGCAAAATGGATAACTGAATGCTTAATAATGAACATTAAATATAACAGTAGTCAAATATTCAGCATAATAGGAGCCCAACCCCTCAGTGACATATTCATATTGACTTGTTTGTGGGACATTGCTGTGTGAAAATGAGCTGGCCTACTTGGCTCCAAAATACAGTGACTAAATTAACAGTAAATCCTGTGAAGTCCTTTGAGAATTCTCGACAATGTGATAAGGCACTATATCAAATGCAAGGATTACTTTTATTATGTTATTATTGTTAACTGCTGAACAACTTCCAGTATAGCTAGTTTCTGTTTTTTTAAGTTTTTTTTTAATATAAATGTTTTTAAAAATTTGTCTCCACTGCGAAAGCAATGATGGAGTGACAAAATGCCAAGTTTTTTTTAAACTAGAATTTGTCACTGTATGGGCTGCATAATGTGAATATTGCAGTTCATGGCTAATTAAGACTGGTGTGACTTTATCCTTGCTTGTGTGACAACTGACTGACTAATTTCTGCTAGAAATTGTGGATATGTGAACTTGCCTAGTGACAGCATGCAATGCAAAAATCTTTCCCTCGAAGTCTCAGAGGGAATATCCCAGCTCTCTCTTTTTCAGCATTGTATAAAAAAAGACAAGTCGGTTGAAAAATATTGCCACTGTTGCACATTGAAGATCTGATGAATGTTGAGAATAAAAAGGCTGTGGGTCAGAATCCAGAAACGTTGAACGCAGCCTTATCTGCTGAGATAGTATTCAGAAAAATTGCTGAAAAATATTTCTTTTTGTGCCCTTATTGCAGCTTAAGGAGTCAGCAAAGGAAAACGTCTTCAGTAGAGACAGAAATTGATCACAAAATGAATTTGTTTTTATCTTGCAGTGGTAATTGAGACTGGAAACATATGGCAGCAAAGCTGTGAATAATTTTAATTTTCAGCCCTCGTTATCTTTAAAGTTGACACAAAATGGTGCATTAAATAGAAAAGACTTTCAAATCTTCATTAATACATATGAAAGTATAATTCTGTACTTTAGAACTTCTTATAATGGGTATCATCCAATAACTATTCCTTGTAAGCATCTTAACTGAAACAACATACCCAACACTTACGGCTGAGACAGATTGGCTATCAGGAGTTTAGCATTAACAGGAAATCATTTAACTTTATTAAAACTTATGATGTTCAACCCATATATATGAAATCGTCAAATAACGCAAAAAATAACCTTTATGAAATTCTGTTTCTCTGAAATAACTGGCATGGTTCTTCCTATTACAGTAGAAAATATCCTTGTGTGGATATTTCTCCCAGTTGATTGTATTAAATCTTTAGTATTTATTTAATCTGGAAAATCCAAGCTTGGATAACGGTCTTCCTCACACAATGCTCCTAGACCTCCAGGGAAGCATACTCTCCATGGAGACTTAGAACTGTTCACAAGATAAGTCCTCCCAACAATTTTTTGGACTATTTCGCAGGTTATTAATTGTTTGTGACCACATGCCCTATTTACATTCCAATTCCACCCTCACTCACAGAGAAAAACAATAATTTGTGATAATTTATTTTGGAAGTACATACAATAAGCAAGTTCCACTGTGAAGGCCTTTCACGAGTCATTCAATTTGATAGTAATAGTAAATAATAATGCTTACATTTGGTGGCCCCTTTTACATTCTAATTCAGAAGGTTGTGGACTCAAGCTCCACGCCGGAATTGATATGGTCCAAGATGACACTCCAATGCAATGCTGAGAGGGTGTGCCGCATGGTCAAAGACGCGTCCTTCAGTTGAGGCGTTAAGCCAAAGAGGTATTTTGCCTACAAAATACAATCACTGCACTTTATACCACAGTATATTCTATGAAGCACTTTGAGATGTCATTCCCATCACGAAAAGTGCTATATCAAATGCAAGGATTATTATAGTATCATTCAAAGAAGCAGGCAGTTTCTTTTTGAGTTGTGGCCGACAATCCCCAGATAAACCAGTCATTCACTTGAAGGGCATATGTGGGAATTTGCTTTGCTTAAATTAACTTTTGCATGTGTCAACAAACACACTATTGCTATGCTCCAGAGCAATTACCTTTGAAGAACTTTGAGACATCATGTTATAGGTGCTAGAGCAAATGCAATGATTAACTCTGTGAGAAATTAATTAAAACTGATAATATTCATCCTTGTTGATCTCCTCTGCACTCCCTCTAGGGCCTGGGTCCTTAATTTGCAGTGATCTGAACTGTGTGCTGTACAGCAGGTTTAGTGTGGTGTAAATCAGAGCACTGCATTCTTCATGTGTGAGCCTGGACAGAATTTGTAACTATTTGGAGCTTCGGAGATGAACCTAAGTCTGTCTTCGCTTGACCTTTGCAAACAAGTACTTAATAGCAGAAGTTTCTGGATGCAGAATAATAGGAATTCTGACTGAAAATTCTTATCTGCAGTCCGGGACCTCTGAGGTTAACTCAATGTCGACAAAACTGATGCTGACCTACTTGGCTCCTATCAGTGCTTTCTCACCTCAGATGTTGACTATACTGACCTACCCATTAACTCACTCCAACTCACTGTGCCTGTGTGGAACCTGGGCTTTTCGTTCATTCCTCAACTCTACTTTAAACTTTTCATCCAGGATTTTCCAATGCCCTGCTTGCCCAATTCCACTAACTCTCTTTCCCCCATTGGATCTACTCTATCCCTCAATGGATCCTTTACTTTCAAATACCTTCAAGGTGTTGTGCTGCCCTGGCTCTGTGCTCCGATGACTCAACTCCCTGTCCATGAGCTCCACTCTGCTAACTCTGGCCTGCTGCATGTCCCCTGCCCACTCCATCTCACCATCTGCTTGAAAATCTTCACCCTTTTGCCCATCCTCAGCAAGTCTGAAATCACCTCCTCCCTCTCTACTTTCCAGACTTGTCTAACAATTTATCTCTTTAGTTGCATCCACAGCCCCTCCCCTCCACACACACACTCTCAATTGTCCTACCAACTCAGGCACCCACTCAAACTTTTAAAGCTCTTTGAGATGGTCTTTCTATATGAATTAAGAAATAAATAATAGTCCTTGCATTTGATATAATACCATTCACCTTAGGAGAACGTCTGAAAGTGCTTCACAGGATTAACAGAATTAAAATGTAGGCACTTTGTATTTTGTAGGTGAATACAACAATGCCCCACGAACAGCCGTGATGTGAATTACAACAACTTGCATTTATAAAGCACCATTTACATGGGGTAATATCTCAGGGCACTAAACAGTGGTGGAGTTTGATCCCAAGCCAGGGAGAGGGGAGAGCAGAAGAGTAGGCACTGTTGAAGCAAAAGTTATTCAGCAGCGATCTGAAAATGGGCAACAAGGGGCAAATAGGCAGAAAATTGCAATGCCCTGATTTTTATCTGGGGAATCATTGGTTAGGACATCAGCAGAAATTCACTTCTCTTTTTGAATAGTAACATGGGATCTTTTAATGTCCACCTGATCAGGCAGACAGGACTTCAGTTTAACGTCTTATCCAAAGGACGACAGAACCGACAATGGAAGACACCTCCAACAAGACTGTATGAGTGGAGTGTTAGCCAAGACTCTAAGAGTTCAAAGTCCTGACGCGGGGTTTGAACCTACAACTTTCTGACTTAGGGGCTAGCATGCCACTAATTGAGCAAGGATGACACACTGAAGCATTATGTTAATATATATTGTTGTTAATGGTAGGGTTCTCATTGATAGTTCATCTTATTTCAGTCGACTAAGTGCGGATCAAATCTAAGTCTTCTGTGTCTACGTGCATCAATACCATACTAAATGGTGCATTTGCCTACTGAACTGCTAGTATTCATCTCCTCAGCAATTCAGGTCCTTGTGCGGACACTGAACACATGATCTTCTGATACTAACGACTGAGCCAGATTCACAAAAAATATGTGCTTCAGTAAGACTAATATGGTCTAAATATCCTCATTAATTATGCAGTCAGAGAGCTGATATGAATTGCATAAATCGTCAGCACTCCTTGACCCCTGAACACAGCATGCATGCAGCAAGAAAGCATTCCATTTGGCTAAACTCCAACCCTTCTCAGTGATATTAGAAACTTTTCTGAGCTTTGAGAAAGCAATCTCACTGTCAAATTGAGGTCATACATCACTTATTGGTCCTTAACACACCCCACAGGGGATAAAGAGATGTACATTATTAAAACGGTCTTCAAAAAGACATTCAGAATCCATTCACTTGATGGCACTTCTATAGGAGAATGTGATGTATCCTGTCCAAGCAGGGCCTTTTTCTTCTGCCCCTCTTCCACTTTGTAGCTTCCAGCCAGGACAGAGATGTTAAACTTTGATCCAATGTGAAATCCCTCTCTATTTGCACAAGTTCCAATTGGTAAGGCATCTCTACTCAATGATGTGCTTCATTGCACAAGTAAGATGATCAACTCTAGCTGGGGGAAAGCATTCCTGCAAAATTGCAAATCAAGAAACTTAATAGTTTAATAGATCTATGAAAGAATTGAATAAAGCGATATTTGCAATAAGTAAAATAAAATAAGATCATGTAGTAGAAATGCAAAAAATATGCCAGGAAACCCCAAACTCAAATTCCAGATGAAGGAAGATGAATTGACCATTCAGATATAACTATTTTACACAGATTGTTGAGGATTTGAAAAAAATTCTCCAGATAGATGGTGGAAGCAAACTGAGTGAGCCAATTCAAGAAGGAATTAGATAGCTACTTTGTGAATAGATCGATTTGAGGGCGTGAGAGATAGAATACTGTAAAGTTTTTCATTATCTTTGGGATATATCAGATAGACTACAATGACCTTTTCCATTCCTGTACATTCCTTGCGTTCCAATGTAATAAACACAATGATCAGGGAATCTTTCATAATAACAGGACCTGTATTTTTGTCAAAAGATATTGCTTTTAGCAGATGAGATGGAAAACATCTTCAAAAGGTGTGGATCGGAGCTGGTGACTCGTGAATAGAGATTTCTAGTATTAGTCAAAGTTGAACAGGATTTTCGAGATCAGTAAATAGTTTAGGTTTGACATATTTCCTCTCGGGCCATTTTATCGTGGCAGATTTTTAATGGTTCTTGTTGATTTCCACACACCTGAAGCAGTATTTTATACTGCTAAAAATACAGAGATTTTCCAGAAGCTGCTATGTTTTTTATCACTTGCGTTTTTGATAAAGTACCTTACAGTGAAACTTCTAAAGCATTTCATACAATTAGTTACTTTAAATGCAGTGGCTGTGGATGTGTAAGCAAACATGACAGCTGATTTGCCCTAGCAACATCCCACAAATAGCAGTGAGATGATTGAACAATTAATCAGTTCTTTTTCTAAATCTCAGGTAAAGCTTCAGTTTTAATGGAGCTCCTAAAAAGATTAACCAGAGCGTCACCTCTTGCACTTCCTTAAGGAATATCTGGCCCAGTTGTGCTTATCAAAATTCAGTTTGTGAAACATTCTCCACTGATATTTATTTGTATTAAAGATTCATGGAATTTGATCTTAGTTTTAATTATGAAAGCAAATGTGAAAACAATTAACGTGTGCATCATCTTTTCATTGGCTAGACTGATCATCTGAAGGACTTTTCTGCTGTTTATTGGGTACAAGAGCACAGTCATGATCTTATGATGAACCACAAAGCTATAAAGTATCTCAAAGGTCCATCTGACTTTCTTGGCCTTTCAGACTTGTTTTCAACAATAATAATAATAATCCTTACATTTAATATAATGCTTTCCACGTCTTCTAGACATCTCAAAGCACTTCACAGAATAGACTGCATATATTTGTGGGCGAAATGCGGCAGCCAATTGCAGTGTCCCACAAACAGTCGTGGATTGAAAATGACCAATTTATTATTGGTATTTTTTGAGGGATTGTTATCATTAGTTTTATTATTATTATTTTAATATTATTATTATTGTTAGAATAGTTTATTTTGCTCACAAAATACACAGTCAATCCACTTTACAAAATATTCTGTGAAACGCTTTGAGACATCTCAACATGACGTGATAAGGTTCTACATCAAGAACAACATAAACAACGTGCATTTATATAGCGCCCCTCACACAGAGTAGATTCCCAGAGAACTTCAATGCAAGGATTATTAATATCATTATATCATTCAAACTGATCCAGTGTTTTAGCATGGTATCATACACTTTTATCTATTTCTCCAATTGCAATGTGTTTCTGCTGCAATAGATATTCCCAAATGCCTAGGAGTGATGTGATGCAATTTTTTTTCACTTTAATCGGTAGACCGAGCTAGTTCACTAAATTGTTGGAAGCACTTGTCCCATTCCAGCTTTTGCATTGGCCTGGTGGGTAATGGTTCAGATGTTTATAAGATTCTGAATCCTAAGATGTCAATGAGCATAAAGCTTGTAAAATCATCTTAAAACATCTCTATTGGCTCCATATGAAAATTAACAAGATTTATTGGCATTGTTAAAATGGGTCAGGATTTCAAGGTGGAATTTTTTTATTGTTACTCTGGTCTGAAAGGTTTACAGTGAAAAAGTCTGCAGTAGTTTATCTTACAGGCTGAAATAAGTCGTTGAGCCTCTAATTGTTTGAACTCAAGGAGCACAGTAGTTGTTCTTCACTTCACAGTGCAAAAGGGACTCAGATGTGTCCGTGATAAGTGAACTCTGGTTATGTCATTGCTAGATGCTGCAATATCGAAGATATGGCCCTTCACAGAAGTCCCATCTGGATATTAAAAATTCCATGGCATTATTGAATAAGAGTGGGGATTTTTTTCCGATATCCAACCTACAGCAGTCTCCCAAATAAAATAATCGGCTATTTACTTAATGGCTGTTTGTGGTGAGCTGTCACTTTCACCTACAAATTCACAATCACTGCACTTTACGGAAAACTTTGCAAAGCGCTTTGAGATGTCTCAAAGTGATAAGGTGCTTTAACAAGTGCAAGGATTATTCTTATGCCCATTGGAATAAAATAACTCAATTATTTACCTCAAGTGAACCAGTTTATTTTTCCAATTCAGACTTTAAATTTTAAAGTTTTCAACTAACTGGATGCCGCTCAACTCTTCAAAAAGCTTCCCTTGCAACCTTGTTACAATGTTGCATAACTGGCTGTTTGCTTTCTGCTAAAATTCATGTGAAATTAAAACGAATATGGAAAATGGTAATGCTGCAAGCCATTTTATGCAAAGCATTGTAATAAAATAAATTTTCCCTGGCAATTACATTAGTTGGAGATACAGCACTGTATCTGCTGTCTGAATATTTTAAGTACACCCTCCCACTCCACCCTTACTTTGTGTCTACTCCCCTCTAGCTTTTCATATTGCTGGGTACCTGGCAAACCAGCACGATAATACAGAACCTCTTGTGTGAGTAATCGAATAGAATTTAATAAGTTAATTTTGATTTGTAGTTATAAAAGCAGACATATATTAGAGCTACAGTACTGTTCCAGATGGGGGTACTCCTCTTTTAATATATTGTGATAATAATTGTTGCATTTGATATATGTCCCGGCCAGTAATCTCCCAAATAAAGATGGTCATTCACTTCATAGCTGTTAGTGGGACATTACTGGGTGCAAATTGGCTACCTGGTGTTTGACTGCAAAATATAGTCATTTCACTGCACTTTGTGAAGCACTTTGCGACATCCTCCCGACATGAAATCAAAATTAAGGATTATTATAATTATCACCTAACACCTTTCACATCTTAAAGCATTTCACAGGATTTACTGTGAAGTGTAGTGACTGTGGATTTGTAACGAGCGGCTTGTTACATTCTTTGCACTCCTTATGTTTTCTTCAAGAAAATACACATACTTTCCTCGCAAATCGTTTTTGTAAAAAAAAGTCAATGTATTTGATTTTCACCAAGGTTATTCAGTATCAACATTTTACCTAATCACTACAAAGAGCATATTATTTTGTCAATATGTTTTGTAACCTGTAAGGTGACGCGCAGTGCAGAAGGCTGAGATGGGAAAGTTGATCGGGCTTATCGCTTTGAAAATCATTTTGCTTTGCAGATTGTTTCCATAATTGTTTATCTGATTTGTTTTTTTTAAATGAAGGGAAATCACACTTGTGTGAATAATCTAGTAAATGGTATGGTGCACGTATCTTTTTTTCTTTAATTTATTTTGTAACCTCAATGTAATATGGAATAAATACCTATCATTAATCATGGAGGAGGATGGCTGGGGTAGTGATGACTTAGCTGTGGAGAAATCAACACTTCGCCCTGATTTCTAAACTCAACAGGCTGACAGCAAGAAATGGCTCTGTTCGTTCCCTGTTTTTACAGAAAAAACATTTTGGAAGCCTGAATGTTGTGTATCAAGTATTATTTCTCACAAAAACTATAGTTGCATCTTCACATGTTGATTTGCAAGCGAGAGGACCTGGGTTTGATTCCCACCAGGGTGAAATGTCGGGCATGTTTCCTTACTCCACACGCCTTTGTTTACCTAGCAATAAATAGAAACCCGGTTGTTAGTCGATTAGCAGATCCCTTTTCCAGGGGTAATAATCCCTTCAAAAAAAATCATAATAATTTGATCACTTAATTATTTGACTGTTTGTGGACACTGCTGTGCGCAATTAGCTGCAGCGTTTCGCCCACAAAACACAGTCGATTCACTTTACAGTATATTCTGTGAAGCACTTTGAGATGTCTCAAAGACGTGATAAGCTGCTATAGCAAATGCAAGGATTATTATTATTATTTCAGACATATATGTTAAGCCATTGCCTGGCTTTTATGCTGTTTTAACCACAATGCCTTGGGACATCCTCCCGACATGATAGGCACGATACAAATGCAATTTTTTATTGTATTTTGTATTGTACTGGTGGTGGAAACTGTTTACGATTGGGAGGGGTGGAAGCTGGAGATTGGGAGGGTTGGCCAGGGGTTGAAATTACAACCAATCATGCCTTCCTAATGTTTGATTAATGATCGCTGGGCTCCTCTGATAGGTACACCCTAGTCATCCACAAACATTTGAGGTAAAATCAACCATGAGGGACCGCCACGTGGCCCCGGTTAAAGCGAAATCAACCCAAATATATAGCAGTTACAGGAACACAGAACAGGCTGCGTGGCACTTGCACTGAGTCAGGCTGACACAAAGATGGAAGAGGCTTGACCAGGGGTTCTCAACCTTTGTCTTAGTGAGCCTCTAGAAACTAAAAGAAAAGCAATTGCACCTACCCATATTGAAGCAAAAGGTTACAGAAGAAAAAATGTCATTCTGCCCATATCGCTCACTCCTTCCACAGATTACGTTCCAGCCTACTTTCCACTTTCATCTAATCCTTTCAGGAAAATAAAACTCTTTCTGATTACTTCCTAATCAGCAAAAATATTCGACCAAAACTACAGAATATGCCCAGATACTCACCCATACAAAACTCCATATCCCCATCACACCAGTCCTCGCCTGGCCTCACTGGCTCCGAACTACCAATTCCAGATCCTCTCACTCCTTTTCAAATCCTTTCATGCCCTCGCACCTCCCTACTTGTTCAATCTGCTTACCCCCCACACCACCACCTGCTCCACCATCGATGGCTATGCCTTTAGCCACTGTACCCCAAAACTCTGGAACTCTCTCCCTCAATCCCTCTCCCGCTGAGTGTGGCTCCCCATCCCCCAGAGGATCGAATTCAAGATCCTCATCCTCACCTACAAGGCCATTCACGGCCTCGCTCCCTCCTACCTCTCCAACCTACTATCCCCCTACCTACCTGCCCGTACCCTCCGTTCCTCTGGCTCCGGTCTGCTCCACATCCCCCGCCCCAAACGCCCTATCATCGGCGCCTTGGGACCTCCTCCCGACGTGAAAGGCGCTCTATAAATGGAATCTTGTTGTTGTTGTTTTTCCCCCTCCCTCCCCACCTTCAAATCTCATCTAAAGACCTTTTTTTGATCATGCTTACAGTCACCTTCCCCCTCCCTCTCCCTCTGGCAGACTCTGCCTCTGCCCAGTACTCCGGGACCCTACTCTGAGTGGAGGGTGCTGTACAAATGCAAATTGTTGTTGTTGAATATCTATCCACTCCCCCATATCTGCTGTTCAATGTCAGCCTGTTTTTGCTCCAGTCAATCTTGTCCACCGTTTCCTAATACAAAGTAGTGAAAGCTTTTTACGTTGGGGGAGGGACAGAAATATACTTCCGCCCCTTTCCATCATTTTCATTGGGTGAATGTTAGTGTGACCCCCCCCCACCCTTCTCCACTGCCAACGGTTTTAATACAATATTGTTTGTAAATACTGAAACCACAACAATATTTATTTACATAGAGACTTTTCACATCAGGAGAACATCTCAAAGCATTTCATACAGTGGGACTGGTGCTGGGAATTCCTACCTGGAGTCAATGTCTTTAAGAATAGATAGATTAATTGTATTCCAGAACTTGAGTCAAATTAGGCACTTCTCCCTAAGATGATAATATTGAAATGAGTTGCTGGGTCTTTACAACAACAAAACAATTTGCACTTCATGCAGGGTAGAGTCTCAGTGTGCTTAACAGTGGCGGAGCCTGACTCCAAGCCAGGGAAAGGGGGGAGGGGGGAAGTGGCCATAAGCACGGTCGAAGAGCACAGTTTTCAGGTGGGACTTGAAAGATTGGAGCGAGGGGGCAAGGCGGAGTGATTGAGGGAGAGTATTCCAGAGTTTTGGGGTGTAGTGGGTGAAAGCACAACCTCTGATGGTGGGGCGAAGGGCGCGAGGGACGAGCAGGAGGTCAGTGCCAGTCAAGTGGAGGCACAGGGTGATGGATTGGGGAGTGAGGAGATTGGAGAGTTAGGGAGGTGCCAGGGAGTGAATGGATTTGAGCACGAGAGTGAGGATCTTGAAGTCGATCCGACTTTACAATGCAATTTACATTTATATTGTACCTTTCATGTCGAGAGGACACTTTAAAGTGTCTAACAACTCCTGAGGTGGGGGTGGGAGCTGAAATATAGCAATTGCAAATGGAATTTTAAACTTTTTTGTAGTATATCGTTGAAGCACTTTCAGAAATCCTCCCAACGTGAAATGTAAGGATTATTATTTTATCAGTGCAGATACTGATGTTCAGCAAAGATTTTACAAGAATTGTTGTAATGGCCATTTGGTATCAGGAGACGATGTTGACTTACATAAGGCAGATAAAATGGGCTAAACAGTGATAAATCAGAAATGAAAATAGCATGCCTGAAGCACTGATGTTCACCATGACACAAGATAGCATTTGACAAAGACTCAATATTATCAAGTAAACAAAACTTGTCAGATGCAATAATAAGAGATTCTTTAAGGTACATGCACAGCAAGCACATGGAGCCTCTTAAGTGTGACAGGCAATAGATAGCAAAGAGACTGAGGGTGCTGCTGACTTTTTAATGTAATTTTTTAAATTTAAATTCACCACAGATGTTAGCAGTGTTTCCAATTATACTGCACTTCAGTATTCTGTGATGATGCAAAACATCTGCATTGATTGTCAGTAAGAAAGCTTCATGTATCGCTTGTTCTGCCTGTGATACTCTCTTTCCTGTATTCGTTTGAATACAAAATTAATCATCACTTGTTGAACCAAGTCTGTATTAGGCTATGACAAATCTGTGACTTCCCTACTGGTATCTCACTACCTTTATAGAGTTGAAGCGAACTCCAAGATCAAATTCTGAGAATCTTCAGCATTGTAGCCTTTAATACTGTTGCCCTAAAATTTAAGAGCGTACAGAATTGTGGAAAATCATAAATCCAGACAAATTTGAAAGCCGTTTTTCTGCAGTTTTGTATAAACTGCAAGCATGCCAGCTTCCAAATTAATGCTGGATTAAAGAATTTTCCACATTTCCTCAAGCTATTGAAGCTCTCCTGCTTGGCTTGCCTCTGGCATTGACCACATCAACCTCCCTGGGTGCTCACTCCAGCTTGCGAAACCTATACAGAACCTGTCCATTTCGTTCAAACCACAGCTCACCTTCTGATTGTGCTTTTAGCAGCTTCGTCCATCCCCCTCCCCAGTCAGCTCAGGATCCCACTCAGTCTCTGCAAAGTGACTTCTCCAACATGAAAGGTGTTGTATAAATGTAAATTATTAATAGGACATTGGTCTGAAGATTAAGACCATGAGAAATTTCAGACCAAGTTCAAGAGATCTCTGTTACACTTAAATTGTCTTCAATGATGCATTGTTGTAATAACATCTATTATGCTTCATTTTAAGAAAATATTTAAAACATCACAAGGCACAATTAGATGCACCACCCATTACTGCTTGTACTAAATGCTTAAGAGTTCATTGTTCCAAATTAGATCTGGTGCTGTACATTGTTGTTTAAGTGTATTTATATCATAAGAAGGTGGGAACAGGAGTAGTGAACCATTCAGCCCAGTGAGTCTGCTCCACCATTTTATTAGATCAGGCTAAAATACAATTTAATACTATTTCCTGACCCTTTAACCATAGTCCTAATATCCCTTCCCTGATATACCTGCATGTGAAATATTGATATATTCCCCTCTTAAATATTTCAATTGACCAAGTGGGGTAGTGAATCCGCATGTCCACAATTTCAGGGTATGTGTCAGCAAATACTATGTATCCTGAAATGTATCATATAAATGTAAACAAAAAACTTACAGCATATCAATACAATGGCATTCAAGTCAAGTTAGCAGAAAGTATGCGTGGGGTGTGGTAGATGGAGAAATTCCACCAGGGGCTAGACTTACACTAATTCTTTAGTAATTCATCAGCAATGTTAGATTCAAAACTAAAATGTCCATGTGTCCACTAGATGATTGGCATTGCAATAAATTGCTTCATTGAGAATCAAAGAGCCTAACAGTTCAATACAAAATGAAGGATTTTTATGAGTACTTTATGATTCCCCCACTGGTTGTCAGTGCTACACTTAGTAAATGTATTTATAAGGTACTCTGGACATTAAGAAGCAGAATATCATTACTGCACCAACAGTCTCCACTTTGACTCCTTCAATCCAATATTCAACTCATTAAAATTGTATATGGGAGTCTGAATTGCATGATTTCCAAATCTGCAATACAATATGTATGAGATTGCAAAATGATACAAGGGTTGAAGGAGAGCTACAATGAAAATCTTGGACAGCTACTTGGGCCCAGGAATGGAGAAAGAAAGCTACGAGTACAGCTAATGTGATTCCAGTCTTTGAGAAAGGTCAAAACTTGATTCTGGATCTCATGTCAGTAGTGATACTGCTGATACTGATACTGAAAGATACTAAATTCTCTTATAAAGAAAGTTTTTAAAAGTGTGGTCATGTGGGAACAAACGTGTTGAATCAAAGGCAATATGAATTCATGAAACAAATATATTGCAATTCTTTGAATTCTTTGAAGATATGACTGAGTGGATGAAGGGGTTACATTATAAATCTTCACTTAGAGAAAGCATTTGACGAGGCCCCTTATAGGAGACCTATGGCTAAGCTAAAAGCTTGTGTGATCAAGGAGGAAGTTACAAATTGGATATGAATTGTCTAGATAATAGACAGGAAATACTAGCTATTCATCAGAATAATTTCACGGTGGCAGCAGTGACAAGCACAATCCCTTAAGGATGCTCCTCTGGATTACTATTGTTCATGAAATGTATTAATAACCTTGAGAAGGAAGGAATCTTACTTTCCATGCAACATACAATACTCCATCCCAGAGTCCCTCTGACTCGCTCCCTACCTCACCTCATTCAAGGTCCTTCTCAAGACCTATCTCTTTGACTGTGCTTTTGGTCATATTTCCCCTCCCCTCCTCCACCATCCCCCATAAAAATGTTATTTTATGCATCAGCGATACAAATTGATGCTGAAAATCAATAAATATAACATAATTTAATTAAATTTAAGGTACTGAAGCTGTTGGGTAATAAAAATATATTAGTGGAGCCTCAGCACTCCAGCGGTGTACATCTGACTGACCACTGACAAAAGCACCCACACAATATAAACAGCGTATTCTCCAGGGTTGAATATCACAATGTCCTTGACGTTGCCTCAATGAGACCTTGGGTCCAAGTTGAAAGCACTGCTTTCATTATGGGTGCTTCTTTAGACACTCTTTGGAGATCACAGTTCAGTGAAAAATATCAGTAATGTTGTGTGGCAGTGATTAAATATCATAACAAATAAATATAGGAATAATTGTCAGGTCCTCAGGGTATAAGTTCCTGCTTCACCAAATAAGGGATTTTTAAAGTTTATTCAGCTGGAGTCTGAAGTGCAGAAAACTATTGTTGTGCCTGAGATTCTCCAGTTGCAGCTGCTGAGACCTCACAAAAGGACAGTTTCTGTTGCCAGTTCTGGATTGTATAATCACTTCCCCTGTGGGAAGCACACATCCTGCCTGGAAAGTCACAGGTGCCAGTTCACAGATATTAAGACATTCGGGACCCTAGACTTTAAACAGGGGTTAAAACTGGTATAGTCACCAACTAAAACCTTCCAGTTCACTTGTATGAGGCATTGGAAAGCTTCCTGCTTACTTTCCAGGAAGGACCACCAAAAACATTAGAGTGTTGTCCTGAAGCTTTTCTGGGAATTGTTTTGGTCAACTGGGTGTCTGATACATCCAGAAATCTGTCACCATGCTCAAGAGAATCTAAGACAGACTGAGAGTTCTACATAATCTTACCAACTACATATGTACATTTCCCTGTGTCTGAAATCAAATGTACACTCTCTCCTGGAAGGAGTCACCTAATTACCTAATTCTTTGGTGCTGAGAGACAAGGCTTGGGGTCCCCGCCGCTGCTTGGCTACATGCGGGCTCTGTGATGCAGGATGCCACAACACCATGGTCAACCAGTGCGGCCCCCAGGTGTAACTGCAGTGAAAAAAGCAAAACTGAAATACATTTTAGGTCATAACTCATGAACCAAAGAAGATAAAGCAGAAAACAGATATGCACGTGTCACTCCCAGGTCCAAGACCTTTCCGTCCGATGAGGTATAAATCATGTCTCTGTGTCAATCGATTATTGAGATCCTTCTTGAAGCGCAGACAGACATTGTTGTTTTATTAGTCTACAAGAAGAATAAGGATTATTTATTATTATTTGTATTTTCGGTAAACAAAGGAAAGAAAAGTTCCTCCAGTCCCTAAAAAGTTAAATGTGGTTTTGTTTGTCAATGCTAGGGGACGATCTTGACTTAATTGAACTAATAGCAAGAGGCCGTGGGCTAATCCCATTTGTCCTTTCCTCCAAATAATCTTGTGCGCTATCTGATTCCATAGGACTCTGGCATAAATGAGACAATGAGGGGCATTAATTGAACTAACTGAGGAAATTCAATGCAGTTCTTTTAATTGACATCCTGTTGATAAGGACAATTGTTTAACGAGAAAATAAAGTTGCTCTGGCACCAGTTGCTCTTTCCCCTTACATTTCATGCTGCCTGTGTAATTGGAATAATTGGATAAAAGGAATGTTTAACTCACCATTGGGGTCTTATTTAAAGGTTCCCACAAATAAATAAAGTATACCCTAGTAACCTAAATCTATGATGAGGCAATAATGAATTGAAGGAACACTTACATAACAGGGGTAATGCCACAGTAGTATTTTGAGATACAGTGAAGCCAAATATTAAAGGTTATAATGGGAAGTTAAGGCTCAGTGTAGACACATTGAGGAATAATGGGTTAAATCTGAAGAATAACTTGGACATCTAAAAACCCAAAATGATTTTGAGGAAGAGAGATTTGGTCAAATTTAAAGTTTAAATTTAGCTGCATGTTAAATAAAACAGAGACATTAGGACTTTTTTTCCCCTCTATTAAAGGAAAATCATCTTCATGAAAAACCTTTGACAGGTCTTTGTCATTTGTTTGCACACACTCAATGTAGTGATTAAAAAATATATTGAAAAGTCTTGCCTGTATCATCAGTCATTACAAAGTAAAAAAAATCTAATAATAATAATCCTTACAGTTGACGTAATGTTTATCATGTCAGGTGGATGTCTCAAATCACTTCTTAGGATATACTGCAAAGTGGGGTGACTATATATCTTGGGCTCTATAGTATTTCAAAATATTTTTCATAGGAAAGGATTAAAGCCTGAACCTTCTGTAAACTGCTTTAAATGTAAATGTAAACTGTTTTGCCCACAAATATATGGTTAATTCAAATTACAGTCTATTCTGTGAAGCGCTTTGAGATGTCATTATAAATAGAAGCTTCTGTCATCCGAACCTATGTTTAACCAGTTTGCTCTTCAATGTTAGGCATTTGTGATTGATGATGTTCAGTTACTTCAGTGTACATGACACCTGTGCAGTGGAATTAATACAACATAGAATGGGGGACAGTTGAATACCAAATGTAGTCAATATGTGTGACCTGACTCCACAATATATGAGAAGCAAAGTTATTATTCTCATTATTTATATAAATCCTTACTTCTTGGCCTTTCTCCCACTCACATTTTGCGAGCTATGTATTCTCTCCATATGGGGTGTGGAATAACTATAGTTGTTACAGATGGTTCCCTGGAGCTGACTGACGGTGCCAATGAATCAGTAGGTGGTTCATTCTCAATTGTTTTTCAACTCTCTTCCCAAAACAAAGCTGGATCCCTATATATCACTACCTCCAACAGTGTGACCAGGAATTCATAGAGAAATAATAACGAACCTTGCATTTGATATAGTGTCTTTCACTTAGGGTGGGTGAAAGTGTAAGTGTTTCACAGGACTTACCATAAAGTGTAATAGCTGTATATTTTGTAGGCAAAAGCAGCAGCCATGAAATGAACGTACAGCAGCAGAGCAATGTTCCATGATACCTGTTTTTGCAGCAAATTCCTCAAAATATTCAGTTTGAGTTGGAAACATTTCTATTTCAAGAAATAATTATACACATGAGAATAGATTAGAAAATTAACCGTTTGAGGACAGTGATAGGATTTAACTTGGTGGGAAAATGTAGTGAATTTAAGATTTTTATCACACTGAGAAAGAAGATAGACCTTAAATGTTCATAGTAATTTATCATGTCAAAATGTCTCACTGCATTTTATAGAAATTAAAATGTCCAGTATAAAGCAGACTTTTACATTTGAACCCAGACACAACAACCATTTTGTGCACAGCTATATCGCAAGTAATTCATCACTTGTAAATAAAAACAGAAGTCACTGGGAACACTCAGCAGGTCAGGCAGCATCTATGGAGAAAGGAACGTGAGTCAACATTTTGGGTCCATGACCTTCGTCAGTTTTTGTTTTTAGATTTCCATTCATCTCTTGTATATGGAGGACAATAATAATAATAATAATCTGCACACTTGATGTCCTGTCTTTCATGTTGGGAGGCTCTATCAAAGCACATCACATGATATACTGTAAATGGCACATAGCAATGTCTCAGAAACAGCCGTAAAGTGAATGACCACTTTTATGTAGAGGATTGCTGGTCATGGCACCAAGAGAAACTCCCTGCTTTTTTCACATAGTGTCATGGGAACATTAACATCCACCTAAAGAACAGGAGATAGAACCCTCATGTAACAGCAACTTGCAATTATATAGCGCCCTTCACACGACTAGCATCTTGGAGTGCTTAACAGCGGTGTGGTTTGATGCTGAACTGGAAAGATTGGAGGTGACCGACGATGTGGTCAAAGGGGAAAGTCTTCAGGTGTGATTTGAAAGAGGGGGCAAGACTGAGGGATTGAGACATGAAGTTCCAATAATCTGGAGCATAGTGGCTGAAAGCACGATGTAACATCATGGAGTACTTTTCCCTCACCCGCTTCCCTGAAATTCAGAACGTATTAGGAGCCAACATTCCCTTAATTTTACTTTGATACTTAGTGCTTAAATAATGTGTTTTGTAGATACTAAAATATATGGATGAAGCTGAGTGCATATATTTTTTAAACATACCAAAAGAATTTAGTGGCTCCACAGACTAAGACATTGATTGATCCTTTGAGGATTTTTAAAAATCATTTATGACGAACTAACTGATGTCCAAGTCGCATTATGTTCAATCCACTGTTCAGTGACTTGATGAACGTGTGCAACACTGTTACACACGCCTGTGTTGGTCGTGCCAGCTTACTTATTGACTGCTGCCTTGACAAAAAAAGACAGTTAAAGTCTGCTTTTGTTTGATGTGGCTTTTGTTAAAAAGAAATGGATCTTTTTTGAAGCTTCCTGGTGAGATGAAAGTCTAATTATCCCTGCAAATGAAAGGAAAGTCTTTAATTAGGCCTGAAATGAATCTGTGCACAGAGAATTTGTGCATTGTGATGGATGGAGTTGGTATGTCCTCAGTGACTGCAGATGAAATAATGAAGGAGGGGAGAGGTAACCTGCTCCCATGATTCATTTAAAAGAATTGAGTTTGCTGTGCACCTGAGTCGGAGATTGTGCCCAGAGCAGCTGCCACAGGCCCCATTCTGTTGCAGTACATTCAGCTGTTCCACAGCCTCCTCCAGAGCTTTGATCTCTTAGACAGCAGGGGTCCCAGCAAAACAAGCTTTTCATGTTGCTGCAGTACTTTTTTTCCCCCTCACCTCACTTTTCCACATTTTGCCTCTGTAAAACAAGAACACTTTTTTTCGCACCCAGTTACCTACAGTGCACAATATATATGTTTAAAAGAATTATCCATTGTAATGTCATTGCACATTGTTCTATTAGTAGCTAGAATATATGATTGTACAGTTCAGTAATAAGATCGCAAGTATTTTAACATTGATCTCACAGTTAATTATATTTCCTACTAAAATGCAATGTAAATGTGATCTATTAATTTTCTTTTATTGGACATCTTAGTTGCACAAAAACCTCAAGACTCGCCAATTTCCGATGTACCCACTTTGAATCCCAACCTTAATGTCCTGGAGGTAATTGTAAAGCATTAAGAACTATATTTTCAGACTCTTCACACAGATGTGTGGGTAGCAGCCATGTGCCTGTACTGCTGGTTAGCTTGTTCCCTATTTTATTATTATTAACAATAATCATTGTAATTTATAAATTGTCTATAATTAGATAGTGGTTAAAATGATTAGTTGTATTTGTAGGTGATTGCCTCATCCAATTTGCGCACAACAATGTCCCAAATACAGCAGGAAGTGAATGATTAATTTATCTGGAGGATTGTTGGCTAGGGCAGTGTAAGGAACTCCCTTCTCTTTTTTGACTATGGCCATGGAATATTTAACGTTAATCTGAACATGCAGAGAGGACCTCAGTTTAACGCCTCATCTGAAGAACAGCACTTCTGCGCAGCACAATACAATGTTTTTGCATTGGAGTGAGAACTAGATTACGAACTCAAAGTCCCAATTGGGGTTTGAACAACAGCCTTCTGACTCGGGCGAGAGTGCTACCAACTGAGCCAGGCTGATGTTTTCAGATTCACTGATGTGTTTATATTGCAAAGCTGCTCCAAATAGAAAGACCATTGCAATCCTCATTGCAGCCAGTGATGTGGAATGTACCTGTTAACACTGCAAGGCAGATTACACAGCTCTTGCAACAACACACACAACTGTGAGCCACAAAGTCATTTGGAAACCACAAGCTCACTTCATTTTCTGGCCACTGGAATGTCCATGATCTCTGCCGGGAGACTCCACAGGCCAGAGATGCAAAGATGCTTCCTGTGGAGCCAAGGAATAAATGCTGACCAATGCCATAAGGCAGCAACTGTCAAAACTTATTTTACTGCCTTTGCTACTGTTCACTCTGAAGCTATAGAGCAAACTTTCTCCTGAGACGAGTAGTCTGTATCTCTGCAGGCAGTAGCACATGTTCAGTTTCCCAAGTGTGCTACAATTGAAAGCGAGGCTTCTGCCAGTGCCTATGCTCCAAGCTAAAATTGGCACGAAGCATAACTAATTGCCACTGGTAAATTATTTCATCTATTCATTAAAGGACAGTAATAATCTCAGTTAACTTTCTAAACCAGTTAGATGTGAGATTGTGACATAGGTAAAGCCTAAAGGAAAGTTCATCAGAAAATAGCAGGAAAAAGGCAATGGATAAAGTGATGAGTGGAATGCTGGGTGTCTGAGACATGAGGAAACCCATCACTATGCTTAAGACTATCCAAACCAAAATGAAATTTCCATGCATCTCAACAACATATGGAAATTCCAGAATTTATTCAATCATATTAAGCCCTTTATAAAAAAAATACTGTTATATTAAAATTATATTAAAATAATATTTATAAAATTATATTTCTAAAATTATATTTATAAAATGCCCATTATGTTTGTGAATGATGCACCCAAAGATAAATAAACAAGCCAAACTCTGACTGAACAATTCTTTCTGTTGTTATAATTCTGTCGAATCTACACTATTGTTCTTCTTGTGATCATGATTTTGTTCTTCTTGTGATGATCACATAATTTGTATAACTATCATTCATATTAACATCAAACAAATCAATTATTATTTGTTTGTGTGAAATGCTAATGAATGTGCCTACTGGAGTCTCCTATGAATAGTTAATCAAGACTCCGGTTTGATTCCTACTTGATTATTTTTTGCTTACTTGCTACCTGTCTGCCCTTTGATCATTTTCTGCTATCTTCATTTTTTTCTCTCTCCACATACATTTCGGGAGGCACTTGACCATGTTAATAATATCCGTGACACAATGTGACATCAATTATAGCATTGAGGAATCAGGAAAGGGAGCAAGTAAAACAATTAATTTTGAACCATTTATTACTTCAGATAGGACTTCTGTTAATCTTAAAAAAAGCTTTCTGAAATTCACTTTTAATTAAACACTCATTTAAATACTTCATGTAATATTTAAGAGATCAAAATTGAAAAATTAGGATTGGATTGGAAATTAGGTCTCTAAGCCCAAATCAATCTGGTCAGTTTGATTCAAGCGATGCCAGGCTGAATAATGAGGTCAAATACTCAGTTGCATCACAAAACTATGATAGTAGTAGTGGAATCAAACGGGCAGAATAAAAGGAAAGTGTGAAAAATTGTGTTGAGTCCCACAGGTATATGTTTGAGCATTTGTGTGCACTCAAATCTGGTATACAGTTTGAATAGCCACTTGAGTATAAACCAATGCTGCCAGCAAATTAAATGTTTGGCCTCCACTTTTTGAAGCAATCCAAATTGAAGTAAAAGTCCTGAAAATTCCACCTAGTTTTAGCTTGTATGCTTATTGTTCAGCCTTACAAATGTAGCATATTGCAGCATTGTGGAAAATCCTTCAATTCAGTCGTTTTGGAAGACATTTTTCAGAGTTCTTAAAATGAACCAGCTCCACTATTTTATACCCTAGATTTTAAGACAGATTCATTGGGTTCTCCTGGAGTCCCGGCCAACAATAACCCCATTAAAAATGGTCACTTACTTCATGGCTGTTTGTTGGGCATTTCTGTGTGCAAATTGGTATAGTTGGTACATTCACCAACAAAAATACTCAGTTACTCCACTTTACAGTAAAGCCTGTGAAGCTGTTTGCGATGCCCTTCTAATTGAAAGATGCTAGATCAAATTTAAGGATTATTATATAAAGACTCAGTGGAACTTCAGGCTATTCATTTTATTGTGGGTGTTACTGCAGCAGCCAACCAGAAATAGATGTGGTTGGGAAAAACAACCTCAAAATATGAATGTCATTTTTTCTTTCTTGTTAAACTTCATATCTTTTCCAAATGTAGATATTCTACTTTTTATTTGTTTCACGTTGATAGCAGGCATCCAAGAATATTGTATAGAGTTCCATCGATTACTGCTACCTATTGGCAGTCAACGTCAATTTGCTAATAGCTAGAAAAATAGATTTACAAATAGTTACCATCACTCTCTATATATTTAATAATTTATTATGTACATTTGGCTTTAGTTTCCTATACTGTACTTTCACTTTAGTCGTTTTCTCAAGAGAAAGCTTATCAAAGTCAACACCACCATATGGGTATCTACCAATTGTATCCTCAATGAATTTTTATAGACATGAATTCCATTAATCAGACCCATGTAGGTTTTGGTTTATTGCTTTCAGTTTGTTATATACTGGTATATTGCTTCCTTTATAGCAAACTAGTATTTTTCCAATTAAAGATGTCAAGAGCTAATAATGCTATGCTATTGGGACTCTGACCTTTTTATGGAGGATGAAATCACATGAGCTATCTTTCTTCCTGGTACCAACCTCATATTTAATTGAGTTTTCCTATTTCCACTACAGATCTGTTAAATTTACAGTGTTTTTTTGAAGAACTCTCAGATGACTCCCATCTGGGCCTAGTTATTTATGAGCCTTCATTCGCAAACTTTTCTTAATTACTATTTCATTTTTGACCACCATTTCCTCAATTGATCAGGATCCATCACTGCTTAATTGACCTTATTTGGAATATGGCTGAGTTCTTCAATATGTCTGATGCCCACTTTAATTTCACATGTTTTTTTGACTGCTGGTAATTCCTAGCATCTCTTATTTTCCCTTCATATTTTCCACTCTTCCTCGTTCCCTGGTTTCAAAGTAATTTCAAATTCATTATGTCCTTCTGCTCACTTTTATTTAAACCCTGATCTTGGTTTTGATGTTATCTTCCTTCTCCACACAACATGTATCTACTTTGCATCCACTTTAGGATATACTTAAAATTGTACAATTTTGCTTACTTTATCCCCTTCCAAGTTTTCTTTTCATCATCTTCCATTTTCTCCCCGCTGCCTGAAGATAAGCTGTTTTAAAACATGATGCATTTTTTTTATGCCTAACAAATGGAAATTGTACATATATGAAACTGGGCAAATTGTGGTCATTTTAGCCATTGCTTGATAATTTGCCAGGTGTTCATGCCTCCTGGCATTATTTTTGTTTTATATAATGACATAGCAGGAACCAAACACCTCAAAAAGACTCAGAAGAGTCAGCACATTTGCTACTAAACCATATGGGAAAATACATTCAATGCACATAAATATATATAACCTCCCCACCCACAAACACACACAAACATTATACCATATACCAAGCAAATCAATTGCGTAGTCTGCCTTCAGAAAATCAGGGAAATTAATTCATTCTTCCTGTGTCTCTATCCACCTCAGTCTACCATTCCCAAGATGCACCCTTCACCACTAACTTGTCAGGCAAGAACAAGAGAGAGGTTTGGTTATAGATAACCCTTTCATCATTCCTTCCAAAATATCAATGCTACCATCTTCCCTTTGTTGTATCAAGCTGCTTCATAAATGAATTGAATGTCTTGGCTTGGCCACCCTTCCTGGAAACCATTGCCAGTTGTTGATTACTTTTGTGTAAATAAATGATTCCTGGTGTCTGTCCTAAAATTGGTCGAATTATGTTCTCTTGTTCTAATGACTTGGTTTAAATGAATATAATGTTCTACCCCCCTTGCAACAACAACAACATTACATTTGTATAGCGCCTTTCACGTCGGGAGGACGTCCCAAGGCGCTGGAAAGTGTACAGCATTTCAGACCCGAGCAGGGGTCGGGGGGAGAAGGAGGGGCGGGGAAGGGGGGTGGCCGATGGCATGGTCGAAGAGGAGGGTCTTGAGGTGGGACTTCATTTCAAATCACTGAAGGGCACTTAATTATTGAATTAGTAGAATGATTTATTTTGTTTATTTTAGCAGGCAGCATTTTATTTCCACCTTATGTAGATTTTCCTTCATTCCTGACCTTTTCACATTTGACATTTTTAGGTAGCAAAGTCTAAGCTGCTGCCTTCACTGTGATCTGTATCATTAGCACTTTGATTGCTGAACTGTTGTTGTGAGAGTTATGAGAGTTGGGTGGTATTTTGGATGGATGAGACCAAAATGTGCTCAAGGGCCTTCTTCATCCAAATTTTTTTTAATATAAATATTGTAAAACAATTGCATCCAAATTGCATAAATTATTTTACCCTTCAACAACAATATAGATAAAATGATGTAAGGGAAGCCTATTGTACATCATGACTATAATTCAAGGCTAAATTTGATGCAATATTTATCGTTCCCATTCAGTATAATCTGTACTAGATATCATTACTTGGTTTGTTCCTTCCTCCTCAGTTTGAAATCCATTCTTCTGCAAAGTTGCCAATGCCAGTTGTCACTGCTTACTTCTGAATGTACATAGTAAAAGGAAGCTATGCTACTTGCACATATTTTCTCACCCTCCCTTGTTCAAGGCCTGACTCGAGACACACCTTTTCGACTGCCCTTCCGGTCATCCTTTTTCTCTTCCCCTTTAGTTCCCACCCCTAACTCAGTTCCCAGCCTTCAGTGTGAAGTGCTTTGAGGCATCCTCCTGACAAGAAAGATGTTATATAAATTATGTAAATTGTATTGCATATTATGGCCAAAGAAATAGAATGCACTTTTTATCTCTTTGAGATATTAGTGGTGGATTATTATAAATTCGATTCAGTTCTCAACAAAATTAAATGTTAACATTTGGGAAAAATCCTGTGTGTGCGTAGAGAGTCACAGTAGCATATAATATAGTGATACATGTGCACTTCATCGTTGGCCAGCTGGTGAATTCCTCATTTCATTAGGGGATGTGAAGGAGAGGTGGTGAAATTAAAGGATGCTTCAATCCATGACCTTGTAGAAATTGGTTACAGATTGAATTGTCCACATTCAATCTGTGGAAACGTTCCTTGTCCTCTCTGAATCAAGTATGTGGTTTAGGGGATGTAAAAGAAGCAGAATAGTTGATTATAGGACAGGGAAAATCAATTCAAATTTCAACCTTTTGAAAGGGTTGAACTCCACAGGGTATCCATACAGGCAACTGGGAAACATATTAGTTCATATCAAACTATACCGTAGGAAAGGAATTAATCATTCTCTATAACACCCTAAACAATAACTTGAAAATATCTGTATACTTGTCTCCAATTAATACTATTAGCGCTTTAATAACATGGTTAAAGCACCTTGCTGATGCATGAGCACAGCATAAAAAGGGGAGTGAACCAGTGTTATGGTGCTGGGTTGTTTGGATGCGGCTCAGTGTGCATTAGAACAGGGTAAATAAATAGAGAAACTGATTAACCAGGAGAACGTCTCTTGAATCATCACAATTAAGCTCTGTCTCGTCCCAGTGCATTACCCAATTTTTTTTGAGGGGCTAAGTCAGCAGAATACATTTCTTGAGACAACACCAAATTGTCTCACACACTCTGTATTTATACAGCAGTGGAATGGTGCTAATTCACGTTTTAACAAATCACCTTCCCAGAAAGCATGAATGACTTTGTCATTGTGCTTGTGTATGTGTTTGACACAATTTATATTGTATTTCAAGCACTAGTTGAACATTATTGTGCATTGGATCGATACAAAAAGAGCAATATAAATAGGGCACTAAATTCCTCTTCGCTTCATTAGCATGAATAAAATAAGATTCTCTTTCCCCCAGGGTGTGCTGTATGTATCCCTATGTTTTTTCCTTTTCCCTCTAGAGTTCTTAACTCAGAAAAGTAGGCTACTTCAGTAAAAAGCACGTGCCAAGAGTCTTTTATGTGAGAGCTTTAATTCAAGCCAAATGTTGCCACACGTGAAAAGGGAGCTTAATTTCAAGCCATTTGTAACCCCAGTGCTGTGCTGTACCCTGAGTGGTTTGTGGTACAGCAGAGTTGTGTCTGTACAATTCTCCCACTCACATTGTATTTGCCTGTTGAACTATACCAACTATTTTTAAATTCCTTTTCTTAGCAGTGAAAGGTTGACAGTGTGTCAGCCAACTACAATGGCAAAGAGCGACATGAAAAATGGCGTGAGCCTCCAGTTTCACTCAGAGCTGTCATTCTATCAGGTATTAATCATCAACAGTGCCATTGCTATCCCCTACCTCTTCCTGCCTGAATGATTTTAAACTACAGTATGGTCTATTATACAGTACCTTGAAGGTATGGAGTTTGAGCCAAGTCTGGCAAAGGCACAGTAGGGTGCCACAAGAAAGTGAAAAAAAAGATGGTGTTCAAATGCTGGCCCTTGGGCTTTCAAGCAGGTTTTTCAGAGATATCAGAGTCTTCCATGACTGAAAAATGAACCTTGTTGACTAAGGCAATCCTAAGGGAAACAAGGTTGTCAATTAGTAAGTGTAGCACGGTAGAAATTATTTATAGCATTTTGAATTGTTGCACCTTGTTACCCAAGGCAAAAAGGTTTACTTATGACAATTGTGCATTTTTACATAAATTGAACTGTCACTTAATGTTCAACATTTCATTATGTTTTTATGTTATTTACAAGTTGTGGTGTCTGTAGATTCAAAGAATCCATAATATGATGTATCTTATTATGAAGATGCTTGAAGTGCAATGCATGTCATGGTAAATTTCAGATACAAACCATTTTTCTCTTATTTTAGATAATCCATTTTTTAAATATAGGTTTCCAAAGAATAGCCATTTTTTTATTCCTTGTTGTTTGCTTTTTTGTAACAGAATCTGTAAAATAATTGTTTTACAGCATATTGAGAAAGGTAGTGTAATTCACTATTAGAGATAATTTCATTGTCATTAATGCCCCACTTATTGAAAGCTAAATTTAGAAAGCTTACACATTGTACAGCACAACCTAATCTTTGGAGGTGCTGTCCTTCAGATGATAGTTAAACCGAGTCTGTCTGTTCAGTTGGACATTAAAGATCCCTTGGCATTTTTTGTAAGGAAAAGGAGATTCTCCTGATTTTCTGGCCAATAATCCCCCAAATAAAACTGGTCATTCGCTTCATAGCTGTGTGTGGGACATTGTGTGGCGCATACATTGGCCTCTGCTTTTGTCTCCAAATTACAGTCACTACACTTCGCAGTAAAATCCTGGAGAGTGCTTTGAAACATCATGCTTGTATGATAGGTGTGGCATCAAATGAAAGGATTATTAATGTTATTGATTATTACTAAAGGCAGAAAAATTTGAACATATACCTGCCACTGACAACATTTTTATAAATGCATATGTTTTTGATTAGCATCCTTCCACTGCTAAATAATATGGCATGCTTGTCAGTAAAATACGAACAGCTGTCTAATCTGACATGAACATTGAGTTCCGCTCGTAGGGTCTACCATGGACGTTTGACCAATCAATTGGTTGCTAATAGCCATTCTATTGACTGACAGAAATCCTAGTGTAATTAGATAACACAGGCATTTTTTTAGCCCTAGTTTTATAGAATCATAGAATGCACAGCAAAGAAGCATTACCCCCATTTCTGGTGAAGTCAAGGTTTCGGTGGGTTCTGACGAAGGGTCATGGACCCGAAACGTTGCCTCACTTTCCTTTCTCGATAAATGCTGCCTGACCTGCTGAGTGTTCCCAGTGTTCCCTCCAAAACCAAAAACAATAATAAATTGGTCATTTTCAATCCACGACTGTTTGTGGGACATTGCTGTGCGCAATTGGCTGCCGCGTTCGCCCACAAATATACAGTCAATTCACTTTACAGTGTGTTCTGTGAAGCGCTTTGGGACGTCCTCCCGACGTGAAAAGCGCTATATCAAATGTGAGGATTATTATTATTATTATTATTATAACTTCTGTTTTAGCCTTTTTTACAGCCTTTTCTAATTGTGTACCGAATTTTAGAGATCTGTGGCTCTGAATCCCCAAATCTCTTTACACCTTATTTTTCTTAGGTTCCTACCATCTAGACTACATACAGTTTCTTTACTTTTCCTGTCAAAATAAATTATTTTGCATTTTCCTACATGAAACTTCATTTGCCACCTATCTGCCCATTCTGCTAACCTTTTTATGTCTTCCCGTATTCTTTTGCCAATGGGTTCCTAGGCAGAGTGGTAGAGGATCAGGATCAGTCACTGTATTCATCCTGGGATAGTGTGACTTACAGATATTATGGACTGATTATGCATGAACTGGACGTTAAATTTAAGTGACTTACTCGAGCTTTATCCTGAGTGCTCTGCTGAACCCAACCTTCCTGATCAAATTTTTATTCTTGACTTTGAGTATGCACTTTAAAAGCCTCAATTTTAGTTTTTAATATTCTTAAATCGAAGAGCATGCAAAACCATGTTAGGACTTTGAGGTACACAGCATTGAGACAGCTTTGGGACTGTCCCCTGGTGTGTGTGAAGATGCCAAAATATTTAGCCATGCTCAACAATCACAGTTATATGTTCAGCATTGATATGCCATACTGCATCAGTTTGGATGAGATCTAACCTACAAGCTTTGAGCACTAGGAAAAAATGAAACCCCCCAAAAATTAGCTATATTGAATTTACTGACCCTTATTTATAATAATATTTATTATTGATAATAATAAGCACTCTCGCCTCTGCGTCAGAAGGTTGTGGGTTTCTATCCTATGTCGGGACTTGAACTTGCGCAGTCTACAGATGACACTCCAATGCAGTGCTGGGAGGGTGTTGCATTGTCAGAGGTGCCATCCTTCAGATGAGACATTAAACTGTGGCCCCGTCTGCCTGTTTTCAGGTAGACGTTAGATCCCATGGTACTACTTGAGAAGGGAGATTCTCTCTGTGTCCTGACCAAATAAAATTTGTCATGAACTGTTCATGTGGGACACTGCTATGTGCAATTGTGCTGCCAGGGTTAGAGTTCAAGCCACATATTGAGTTGAAACTTTGAACTCACATAGCACAGGTTGACATTCCCAGTGCAGTGCTGGGAGTGTGTTACATTGTTGGAGGTGTTCTTCAGAAGAAAAATTAAACCAAGATCGCATCTGCCTGTAAGTGTGGGCGTTAAAGATCCCATTGGACTATTTGAAATGTGAAGGGAGATTCTCCCAGTGTCATGGTCAACAGAAACTCCTGTGAAGTGCCCCTCTACATGATAATATTATTAGGGTTACATATTTGTAATCTTCAAGAAAAGGGACAAAGTTGAAGAAATCCATCTAATGTTGACAATTCATATTAGTGGTATGTCTGCTTTCTATTGAGATTCGTGGTCTTAGCTTGCCTCCGTTACTGATGCCAAATTCTGAAAATCTCTAAGCATTCACCACAGAATCAATTCACTTAACATTTCAAGAAACACAATATTGAAAAGATAAGAGTTGAATAACAACTAAGATAAGTTATACTGGGAGTACAGTTAACTTGAGTTTAGTTTCATCCAGCAAACAGCTGGGCTATTGTATTGTAAGAATATACAGAAGCAGTTAAAAAAGGTTTGTGAAGCCAAGAGAAATCTGAGAAGGAGCACAGCAGCAGGTGCAAAACACAATGCCAAACAACTCTTCACATATCAAGATAGCAAGAAGTTCGTTTAAGGGGTAATTAAAACTTTTAGGGACCCAAAGGGAGTTGAAAAACATGGGCAAACAGTTAGTTAGTATACATATTAAATGACTATTTTTTGGAGCCTGTTTGCAGGAAAGGACATAAGCATATGTTGTCTAAATATCTTGTGATCTCCAGATTTTGGACATTGTTTTTTTTTGGTCAGCCAGATGTCTGACACATGGATTATGGCTAAGAGTTAAGACAGTTACATGTGAAAATTTCCTTGTGCCTATAATTGAATGCATAATCTCTTTTTCTTTCTTTCTTTCTTTCTTTCTTTCTTTCTTTCTTTCTTTCTTTCTTTCTTTCTTTCTTTCTTTCTTTCTTTCTTTCTTTCTTTCTTTCTTTCTTTCTTTCTTTCTTTCTTTCTTTCTTTCTCTCTTTCTTTCTTTCTTTCTTTCTTTCTTTCTCTTTCTTTCTTTTTTTCTTTCTTTCTTTCTGTCTGTCTGTCTGTCTGTCTGTCTGTGGAGTGATGCACTCTGCTTAAATTTGGGGAGTATTACAATAATAATCCTTGCATTTGATATAGTGTTTTATCACATCTTTGAGACATCTCAAAGGACTTCAAAGAATGTACTGTAAATTGAATTGACTGCATATATTCTAGGTGAAACACGGCAGCCAATTGTACACAGCACAGAAAAACTTGTGGATTGAGTAACCAATTCTTTACTATCATTATTTTTTTTAAGAATTCTTTTAAGTACAGGTTGATGAGAATCAAAGCTTGGGGACCTTATTGTGTGTTGGGATAGTGCTGGAGTTCAACCAACTAATACCACGTAGCTTGCTATTGAAAGCACTGGCTGACAAGCTTCCCAATATTCATCCGGCAAGGACCAGCATTTCCATAAGGGCTTTGGCTTGCAGGTTTAAAGGGAGCCAAGTGGGAAGAATCCCTGCCCTCAGTATCCCTCCAAATCCTGCTGATCAGGCAGGCTGACTGGGCTGACATCAGTAGTGCCTCGAAATACTGCAGACCTGCCTGGTTCAGAAAGTGGACTGCGATTGAGACTGTTAAAAATAGTCACAAGGTATTTGAAATCCAACAAGTGCAAGATTGAGCCCTCATTCGATGGATTGTAGGTAACACAAATTCACTGTGAGCATTTTGGCATAAATCGCAGTCTACAAGGAATGCGAGTTGATTAAATTTGTAGGTTAAATCGGGCATTGGGCTTGGGGAAACTATCACTATGGAATTAGATGAGCTGCCAAGATCTTATAAAAAGAGCTCGACAGAGTATGCATCTGGGATGGTAAGTTAATTATCAATTATGTAACTCTTTGTTGCATACATGTGAGATAATAGTTTTACAATGTGTTCTTTGCCATATTTGGCCAACAGTGTCCAATCTTAATAAAAATGTGTATTTTGCCTAGAAATATTTAATCACTGCACTTTACAGTAAATTCTGTAAAGCACTTTAAGATGTTTTGATGAAGCGATAAGGAGCTATATCAACTGAAGGATTATTATTCTATTATTATACAGAAGGAGTTAAATATGCAGTTAGCATGAAGGCAGGTCTTGTAACCTCAGTCTCTATTGGATGAGATTTTGTGCAGTCAGTAATGAACTTTTGTTATACAATGTTGCAATTGACTACAGAGAAGTGCAAAACCAGATTGCCAAAAATGTCCCTGATGGTTTAGGATTTCTATAAACTGCAGATAACCATGTTCAATTTGAAGTCTTTGTGCCATGCATCTAATTTAATCATTCTTGCAGAAATTCATTCTGAACAAAAGAACATTAAAAGACATACGTTTTACATAAAAAAGAGAATTAGATTGCAGCAGTGTACTACAGTCTCTTGATAAAATTAAGCGGTAAATGAACTGCATTTTGTTTGTCGAATATTGAAAAGATTGCATTTTATTTCACCTCCATATTGTCCTGATAGATGATATTTTTATTGTCTTCTTACATTGGTATTTATAATAATAATAATCGTTGCATTTGATATAGCGCTTTTCACGTCGGGAGGACGTCCCAAAGCGCTTCACAGAATACACTGTAAAGTGAATTGACTGTATATTTGTGGGCAAACGCGGCAGCCAATTGCGCACAGCAATGTCCCACAAACAGTCATATGGATTGAAAATGACCAATTTTATTACTGTTTTTTTTTGGAGGGATTATTATTAGGCGTGTGGAGTAAGGAAACTTGCCCAAGGTTTCGCCCTGCCTGGAATTGAACTCAGGTCTCTCACTTGCAAACCGAGTGCTCTAGATTGATGCTAGTGAAATAATATCCAAAAAAAAGTGATGAAAATTTTAAAAAAGCACCAGCTACAAATGGTACTTGACTCATAGTATGAGAACATTTAGCATTAACCTGGATTGCAAAGCATTTGGCCATTGGTAAACTCACTCACATCCATTTTTTGTGTTACCAGCAATTCAATGGTATTGTTTCCATTGTTGCCACTGCACTTACACCTTCCCATATACGCAAAAATAGCACAAATTCTATCCTAAATCACACTTCTTGGCTATGGATAGCGCTTCCCTTTTAAATTAAAAATATTTCCTGTTTCAACATTATAACTTTTTGGCCTTCTTCATGATTCATGAATGTTATTAGATCATAAATTATAGGTGTTTTGCACTCATTAAATAAATCCAGTGATGCATGATACCCAGCACAATAACTTGTACTTCCACAATTTAAGTCAAATTTCCATTTAATTCAGGTGCATATGTACAGCTTGATACTTGATTTGTCAGCTACATTTATGTGGTCAACCAGACTTATAAAAACAAAGTAAGAACATTAATAATAGAACTAACAATGGAATCAAAGGCAAAATGATTACATTTAAAAAAATTAGATATGCCATTGAGATGTAAACTGACAAGGCTGAAAAATTGATGTACATGCAAATTTTGTTAACGCTTTCATACCTAGCGGCCTCTGCTTCTCCCCTAACCCTGTCGGTGTGAATCCCTGTTTCAAAGGTGACTCAACCAAGTCAGATTCACACACAGACAGGTATTCCCAGATAACCCCAATGCCAGTAACTGGAATATCTAATCGGAGTCTGCTCACACGAGTAGACCTCTGATGTTGACAACTACCCTCCGAAGTGCTTACTCCTTTTCTTGTCTAGAATACTACAGAGACTTGAGGATACATTTGGTGGAAACAACAGTTCCTTTATTAAAAAACTAGCAACCCTAGGCTACCATACAACAATGGAAGATATAAAACAATGGGATCAAACATAACTATCAGACATAACTATAACAGTAAATGGAGGATTGAAACTGGAGAACAATGCACTCCCTGGGAGCAAATACAAGGGTGTAAAGTGTTGTATAATAAGGAATCTGAGTCGCACAAATGGAGACTCCATCTGGTAACCAAAAATATGTCACCTCTCTGCAGTGGTCTAATTCCACCTGGAGTTCCAGTGGGTTGCTCAGAATTCCAATAGGACTCCTTATTTAGGAATCTATTTAAGAAATGCAATGATTTAGATCCTGCCAATTGGAGGCCAAACATCTTGTAGGGGAAACAAATCGAGAGGTGCATCAACTGAAGTTACTCAGGCATGCCAGGAAGTTGATAGCCTGTCTACAATTTTCAGCTAGAAATTCTGCATAACCTGGAAGGGCCAAATTAGGGGAGACAGTACCTTTACCAAATTGCATAGTGAAGGATTAATAGGTTTAATATCAGTGAAATAGTATGCTTTTTCCCTTGTGGAAATCCAGATTCAGTTGCACTCCAGAATGATGGGAAGAAAGTCACTTCTTATGCAGCAGGGGCAAGCCTAAAAATTGTACAGTTATTCCACTTAACAGTAATCCGGTGAGGTGCTTTGGAAATGTCTCGAGACAGGATAAGGTACTACATCATTTGTAGGGTCTTTTTATTGCTGAGAAATAATATTTTTAAATTAATTGTAACTTATGCTGTCGTCTCACTTGGTGGCACCCAGAGCATGGCTGGTGTGGCATGTGTTTATGTGACCTGCTCTTTTTGTCTTGAGACTGAGGATAAGGTTATGAATTCAGATGGATTTGCCTAATGTCATCAGTGGATAGAAAAGAATAAGAGAATGTATCAATTCCCATATTGATAACTCAGACCAAATCATTGAGAAAAGACCAAATCAGTTTAACAATGATTGGGGAATTAACAACTGAGTAAAATACTGTAAATTGTTAGCACTCCAAGCACAGCCTTGAGAGAATGGTGCTATATAAATGCAAATTGTTGTTTTGTTCTTTTCAAGACTGGGATCAGCCTGGAAATGGGAGAAAGAACCAAAATCTACTCAGATATAACTGGTATGATTGAGGCAGACTTTTTGAGGTCTTTGTTGTGAATTAGGATAGACACTTGTGGTGAGCTCCTAAATACAGCTGAAAATTGGGAGAGCAAGAAATCGCTTCAGGGAGAAAATTATAACTATTGTACAATGATAAAAGCATGGGAGAGCCTACTGGGGGAATGGTTAGCTTAACATGGGGAGACAGGGTGGTCTATTAATTAATTTAGCAATCTGTGCTTGACCTGATGAGAACTGTAGTTGAGAGAGATTGTCATGCTATTGATTTGCACACAGTATCAGTTTGATGAGTTGGCAACAACTGCAACAAACTGAACCAAAAATCAGGACCAAGGCCAGTTTGCCATTGTTTTAGTGCAGTATTTTACATCAATATGCAGGTTGGTTCAGTGATAGTTTTCTCAAGACTTCAGGGCTTATCTGATTGAATATTCCATAATTCTTGAATTATGATCAAGGTTTCTGAATGTAAATGTTATGGCTCCAAATCAATTCTTTAAGTTACTGCTTAAAACATACCAGGCTTCAGCTGACTTCTATTAAGTCTAATGCAATTCTGAGGCATCTCTTCCAAGGTCCCAAATTAATTTGCAGCCTTCCACTAACAGATTGTTTGGCTTCTAAATTTATATTCTGGTCTTCACTCAAAGCCTACTCCATACTTCCAGATCAACTGTGCAGTCTGACTTTAACAGATGCTTCCTCCAAATGACCAGCACAACACTCTAGATTCTATTTATTCTATTTATGTAACAGAGGTTTATTTTCTGTTGTAGTTAATCTAATGTTTATTCTCTCCCTTTCATCCACCTATTTAGCCTACAAAATACACAGTCACTATAGTAAAATCCTGTCAAGTGTATATTCCTGATGTGAAAGGTGCCATATCAAATACAAGGATTATTTTTGTTACATTAGGATGCCTTAGACTTCAACTCTCTCAAGCTATTGTCTTTCTGTTAATTATTGAAGGAGATGTTTGTGTTATTTTTGCCTGTTTTCTTATCTCCTTCTCTACAGCCTAATGTTTACCTTCTCCCTTCTTATTAAAAGTTTATATTATTTGTTTCTAAATCTCAATATTTTTCTGTTTTCATTTTGGAACATTTTTGTTAAATTTGCCTGTAGTGTATTTAGGCATCTTTTTATCTCGCTTATTTTTCATAATGGTTTTGAAGGGATTCTGTTTATCTTTAACAGATCTATCCAAAAGTAGTTCCTCTCCCATTCTGTCAAGAATCTCTGCCCTCATCGTCCCTGATGCTTGCACTGCGGTTGGTTGTACATTTTGCATCCAAAATCGCATTGAATTTTATTGTGCCCTGGTCATTATGGTTTATGTTGTAACTACTTATACATTTGGTACAGAGCATTTTATGTTGGGAGGATGTCTCAAAGTGCTTCATGTAATACACTGTGGAGGGCACTATGTAAATGCAAATTGTTGTTGTGGAGTTTTCAAGTGCACCAAGATATGATTTTTCAACAAAGCATCACATCACAAAGGTTATGTTAAACAGTATATTTAAAACCAGTGTAACTGTCCACTATTTATGACTCAATACTGGTTTAGAGGAAGATCGCCCTCTGGTCCATTTGATGTGATGTTTCCAAAATACCCACTCTGTCCTGGCCTCAACAATCCTTTCTGGTAACCCATTCTAGTCATAATTATCTTAGGGGAAAAATGTCTTGGTGTCTGTCCTGGAATTGCCATTAAGAATCCCAAACCTTGCAGTCCTAAATCTGTGCCCACTTGTTCTACTGCCTTGGTACACTGAAACCCTTGGTTTTGGTTTACCTTCTCATCCCATTGATAACTTTGTAAACCTCCATAAATTACTTCCATTATATACCTCCTTGACCTCTCATTTCAAGATTGAAAAGTCCCAACTTAATAATAATAGTACAATAATCCTTGCATTTGATATAGTGCCTTATCACGTCTTCAAAGTGCATCGCAGAATATTCTGTAAAGTGAATTGACTGTATATTTTGTGGGTGAAATGCGACAGCAATTGTGCACAGCAGTATCCCACAAACAGTTGTGGATTTGGTGAGAATTTTTTACAATTTTTTTAACTGATTATTACCCTCAGAAAAGAAATCCGCCACTCAACTAAAAATCGGGCTCCTGCTTACTATTAGGTAAACAGAGGCGTGTAGAGTAAGGAAACTTGTTCAGTGTTTTGCCCTGCCTAGGATTCTAATGCAGGTCCTCTCGCTTGCGAGGTGTGTGCTCTAACCAGTACACTTCAGGACTTCACTGGTTTAATTAAACTTGTTTAATTGTTGCTCATAGATCATTCCTCTAACAATGGGCATAATCCCCTTTCTCTTCTCTGCGCTGCCTCGAAATGACATCAGTTTGTAAAAGATTCTTTCAAATGATACTTTGACAAACACCTTTTGGAAGTTGAAGAACTCTACATTATATGGCTTCCTACATCCTCTTTGGGATATCACCTACTCCAAAAAGTATGAACAAGGTACCTTGCCAAGTGGACACATGCTTAATATCCTGTGTTTTACTTTGATAAAAACACATACCTCACTGACAATAATGAGGTGTGCTTTGCATAAAGTTTATATGCAGTAAAGTTAGAGTAATGCTGAGAATCAAACAATTGTTAGTTGCAGTTGTGACCTATAACTAATTTATTGAAACAGTGTGAATCAGCTCTATGATGCCTAAACCATCAAATGTAACCGCAGACTACATCTTGAAAGAAATATAAATTATATTCAAAGTATGGAGTGGACAAGAGAGATCACTAGATGGAGTTACTTACTTGCAGGTGTCACAAAAAACAGCTGTAGAAATGTGTTTGATTTTCAGATAAACATTTGCAATCTTAAATAATAGCAATCTTAAATAATAACAATAATAATTGTTGCATTTGATATAGTGCCTTATTTACATCTTTGCGACGTCTCAAACTGATTTACAGAAAATACTGTAAAGTGAATTGACTGTATATTTTGTGGGTGAAACGTGGCAGCCAATTGCGCACAACAGTGTCCCACAAACAATTGTGGATTGAGTGACCAAATAATTTTCATTATTATTTCGTAATATTATTTTTGTAGTGATTATTACCCCAGGAAAAGCATTCCTCCAATCAACTAACAACCAGGTTCCTACTTACTGCTTGGTAAACGGAAGCATGTGGAGTAAGGAAACGTGCCTAACGTTTCGCCCTGATGGGAATCAAACCCAAGTTCTCTCGATTGCAGGCGAGCGCGAGTGATCTAACCACTAAGCTACAGGACACATTGTGCTTGTGTTATAGACATTGTTGACACCACAAATATAAGATTATAACTGAGAAGCAGTAAAGTAAATAATGAATTTAAACTAATTCAATTTGAACATATTAATTATATATATACTGACTGGAAACCCTTTGTTTTGTTCCTTGTCCAGTGTGTTGAGTGTTGCTATCTTATAATAATAATAATTCTTGCATTTGATATAGTGCTTTATCACATCATCGAGATATCTCAAAGTGCTTCACAGTATATACTGATTGTAAGTTATGTGACTGTATGGCTTTTTTGGGAAAGCACATCAGCCAATTTGCACACAGCAATATCCCACAGCCATAGAGTGAGTGACCAATTTTATTACGGGATTGTTGCCCAGGACACTGGGAGAAACTCCCATTCTCCCTAAAAAAACCTCCTATTTTCCCTAGATTTGTCAACCCGTTTAGTGATCTTTTGGAAGGAGCTGACAAGTACAATAAATACCTGGTAATATCACAACTTGATACCCTTCTCACTGATCTGGTAGACCTGTTTTATGATATTTTAAATGTTTTATGATTGTTTAAAAATATAAGGGAGTTTCTCTCTGTGTTCTGGCCAACAATCCTCTATGTTAATTGGCCATTCCCCTCATATAATGATAATCCTTCCATTTGATATAGCACCTTATCACATCATCAACGTGTCTCAAATTGGTTCACAAATTTTTAAAGTACGTTTTTCCTGGGAATTATAGTGATGGTGTATTTGAGGGCTCATGCCTCTTTATTGGTACAACATAGCTCTTGCATCTTATCTGTAAATATAGTCACTATTTTTGATAGTTAATGCTTTGATATGTTGATGTGATAAGGCACTATTAGAATGAAAGTTATTTATTTATGTTCATTTCCACATGTGTCCAGTGTCTACCAGTGTAATTGGAAGAAGGGAATAAGATCTCAGTTCCTGGCAATCCTATGCTGTGTTTACATTCCTGGAAGCAAGGCAATATCATTTCCAGTAGTAGTGAAACCTGATTTATACTTTGCATTCCTCTTTGAATGGACTGGAGGCTGCCAAAGGAAACACAATTGAAATCAGGTGTTCATTTTACATGTTATTAAAGAGTGGCTGGCTGCAATTGGAAGCAGAGCCAGGCACCATTTGCATTGCTGTGCAACACAGAACAAAGCCTGGAAATTATCCCTTCAAAATGGGCTCAGCAGCAAAGGCTCCAGTGGGATTTATGCTGGCTGAACTCAGAATTATTCTGCACCTTTATAGCAGCAACAAAGGTGCTGATTGAGCACAATGCAATACAGTACAAGGATGCTTGTACAGCAACCCACAGGACTGTGTTTGTATCTATTTCAAAATTATGAATGTAGCCCTCACCTCCATTCTAACAAACACCCAGAGATGAATTGAAACACACATGGATTTGGATGGTCCAATCACCAAATAAGTGTAGTGTTCCATCGTTATTATTATAGTTGGCACAATGACTTTAGACAAAAGTGGATCAGATTGTTTCTATGAGTTCTAAATTGTTGTTAGGGTGTCTGCCTGGCTCAGTTGGGTAGCTTTCTTGTTTCTGAGTCAGAAGGTTGTGGATTGAAGCTGCGTGTTTGAATTCACAATCTAAGATGACACTCCAATACTGTCATAGGAGAGTGATGTTAGAAGTGTCATCCTTTGGATAAGATGTTAAACCAAGCCTGCCTCCCTATTCAGCTGAAAGATAAATATCTTTGAAAAGAGAAGGGAGTTTCTCCCAATGTCCTGGCCACCAGTCCCCCAAATAAAATTGATCATTCACTTTGTTGCTGTGTGTGGAATATTGCTGTGTGCCAATCAGCTGCCATATTTACCTACAAAACTAAACTTTACAATATATCATGTGAATTACTTTGAGACATCCTTCCAACATAAAAGGCGCTAAATCAAATGCAGTGATTATTATAACCTTTGCATTTGATAAAGTTTCTGTTGTTTTTGTAATATGATAATAATGATATTTCGGTGATATTTCAGCCGAATGAAGGTTACCAGGTACTCGCAACTGTGCAGATCTATACATAAAGCTGTTTGGTAACATAAACCTGTTCCATTTTATTGGTGGTCTGATATTTTTTGCAATGGTCAAAGACTTTCTATTGACACTATAAATAATAAATGAAGCAGATCAATTTAGACTGAGTCTCAACACCACTTAGCTTTCCTGACCATTCTTACTCAAGTGTGTAGAAGAAAAACAGTTTGATTGATGTTAACATTGTATAAACAGAGTATCTGAAATAGAAATTAGTTCATTTTAACACACAGCATATAATACAACTAATGATGATTCCGCATGACAAAAATAATTTTGAATGGTATGTCTCCAATCAACTTCAGAAATCAGGTTATCTTGAATTTGAGTGAATGGTTAGTTTGTTGGCTGAGAGGGGATTCTAAGTAAAGAACATTTGTTAGCATCTTCAATAATATTGATAAGATACAGAATTAATAAACTCTTATTTCCAGGCAATTAATCAGCCATATTAACTGGCACAGTGTGAAGACTTAATGAGAACGAATAAGCACTAGAATAGAATGTAGGTTACACAACCATGTGGCAAAATTTACACAAAGATTTACAAAAATTGTACAGCACAGAAACAGGCCCCTAAGCCAAACCAGTCCATGCTGGTGTTTAGACTCCATGCGTGTCTCCATTCACTCCCTATTCCTTCCCTTATCCTCCTATTCACCTAGCTTCCTTTTGAATACATCTATACTATTTGATTCAACCACCATTTCAGATAGCGAGTTCCATAATCTCACTACTCTCTGCATGAAGTAGTTCCTCTGAAATTCTCTTTTAGATCGAAATGTTTCTTTCCAGCTATCTCTATCCTCCCCAAGCAATACTCACTATACTGTTCCACAGGGTCTGGCCTTTCTGTTCAGTGCACTGGCCTCAACTGCTTTTTCAAGCAAACTCTTCAAGTGATTAATAACATGCAGGTTACACAACCATGGGTAAATAAAAAGATGCATGGAAATCTCAGCTTGGTTTGTGTACTCTTAAGCATGGTGATGGGTTTCCACATGTGTCAGACACTCAGCTGACCAAAAAAAAATGTTTATTGGTGTCTATCCTGAAATTGCTCTTTGCATCTCTAAACTTATGTCTTCTTCTTGTCCCATCTTATTGCATTCTGAAGTCCACACAACTGATGGTGACTGAAACTATGGAAGTATGTGACTATTAATGGGAGATTGCTGAAGATTGCATCACAAGTTTTTATCCCTCAGAAATTACACCATTGGCTTTAAGTACATGAACTGTGCTTACTGTTTCACCATGACGTACACTGCCAGCAACCAAGTCAAAACAACTCCCACAATCTATGAATTGAGAAAATGTGCAAGTGATTTTATCTTTGCATTTTGGGTGTTGAGTGATGGTTATGAACCATTCAAGTTTCACTCTTACCGTTTATGATGAGCCTCTTTAATGAGATTGCTGCTTTGTGATCAAGCAAGCCCCCTACTTTTCGTATGAACCATCGTAACTAGGTTAACATAATGGTGAGGAGAGACATTGGAGAAAGGAACATCTCACATCAAATTTGATTGAAATTGTTTTGACTAATTTCTTTAAAATGAAAATGTGGAAAAGTATCTGAATGACAAACTGTTGTATAAGGAATAGATGTAGACTATTGGTTACTCAAATTCATTACCATTAATAATCCTTGCATTTGATATGGCACCTTATCACAAATTGAAATGTCTCAAAGTACTTCACAGAACACACTGTAAAGTGAATTCTCAAATGTAGTTTGTCAAATGTACAGAAATAAATGAGATCTACATATGACTATATTTCCTCAATTCTTATGGTTATCTAAGTATATTTAGGGAAAAAAAGAGCACTAAAGCCACTATTAAGTTGACGCCACCAAAATAATTTGTTTGAAAACAACTAGTTGAGAAGAGCTTGAATACATAAGGTACTCAAGATCTCATTTATTTTTGTGCTGCTGCTGTTCAGCATTTGTCAAGAGATGTTTGTCTTGGGACTGGATAAACAATGGAGATCTGGAAATGGATGAATATTCTGGAGTTTGAACTAGGTGACTTCTGGGTAGCTATGAACAATGTTTTAGTAACCTTGGGCTCTTCATTCTTGAGAGAAGACAATTCACAAGGAATCTCATAGAAGTGTATAAAATCTTAAATGGGATTGAAAAAGTAAACCCAGATCAATCGGATGATTCTACTTTAGAACAACAAGACATAGATTTAGAGTTATTCAGGGCAATTTCAGGACAGATACCAGGAAGTTGTCTTTACACAAAGAAACAGGTTCCAAGCGAGAGTGGTTGAGGCCAGGACATTAAATTCATTGATAAAGCAACTTGATGTTGTGATGGGAAGATGGTGTGGTGAATATTCTGGAAGGATGGACTAAAGGGCCTTCTTCATTCAAACCAATCTTGTGATGTTGTGATCTGGGAGTTTCAATGCAGAACTTCCTAGTAGAGACAGAAAGGCTGGGTACAATTCACAATAAATAGGATCTGTATGACTTGTGGAAGGAGCAGGCTTGATGATCTGAATGTCCTTTTCTCATTCTATACTTTATAAAATATAACTTTTGCTGCATATGCGGTGTCTCATATTTATGGGAATAAATGTTTGATGTAGATACATTTCCTCAGTTATGCCTGATATCCCCAACAGTCTATGGTAGCAATAGAATGGAATCACTAGTATGTGGCTGGCACTTGTAATAATTTATAATTTTTCAGTAAAATATAAGCCCATTATGTTACATATTAAAGAAACCTGAAAATCATCATTGTTAGTGGTTGTCTAATCTGTAAATGGTTCGCAAGCTTACAGTCAGTTGCAAAGCTTTTATTTTTATTTTCTATTAACAATCCGTGGAAGATTTGAACATAGAAGAATTCTTCAAATATCACCTCCACAACTCCACATCTTTCTTTTCATATACCTTATAGTAATAACAATTCTTGAATTTGATTTTGTGCCTTATCACATCGTTGAGACGTCTTAAAGTGCTTCACAGAGTATACGGTAAAGTTTAATGACCGTGTATTTTATGGGCAAAATGCAGCAGCCAGTTGTGCACAGCAGTGTCCCACAAACAGTCGTGATTCAGTGACCAAATTATTATTATTTATTTTGGACAGATTAATAACCCCGGAAAGCGATCTGCCAATCGACTGACAACCAGGTTCCTACTTACTGTAGGTAAACAGAGGCGTGTGGAGTAAATAAACTTGCCTAAGGTTTCACGCTGCCCGGGAATTGAACCCGGGTCCTCTCAATTGCAAGACGACCACACTAACCTTTACCCTATGGAACTTCAAAGTTGCGAAGAAATAACTACTTTTCTATAAATATTACGTGTGCTACAGAGCAGATTTAACCCCCTATGCTCTTGAGTTCTACACTTTAGCCAGCTTGTAAAGGGAAGTGCAAAGCAGAGATCAGATTGGGCGTTTCCACCATTAATTTGTGGCGTCTCACCAAATTTAGTCAAATTTAGTCTAACTGCAAGCTTAGATTAATAAGGACCACAAGTAAGAGTCCATTGAGCTCTGTTGAGGCAGTTTGTCCCAGGTGCCTTCGCCAACAGTCCCCCAGATGCAAAGTTGGTCATTCACTACATGATTGTTTCTGGGACATTTGTTGTGTACAAATTGGCTATTGTATTCACCTACAAAATACACAATCACAACACTTTAAAATAAATCCTGTGAAATGCTTTGAGATGTCTTTGTGATGTGAAAAGAGCTAAAATAATTGTAATTATTTACCATAAAAACCATACAGCATGAATCCTCTCCTTAGCCGCTCACATGCTGAAAAGCTCAGAAAATGGTACTGTGACCAATTTATTCTTTTGATCCTGTTCGCAGTGAATCAGAGGCCAATTGTAGAAAAGCTACATCTTCCCTGCCTGTGCTCAACTCACTCATCACCCTTCTCAGCAAATAAACCTTAGAACTGTGCATGAATAGCAGTGTCTGCATCAAACCCCTATTTCCATAATTCTGAAACAAATATATGCAGTTAGACTTTAATTCAAGAAATCTTGGAATGAAAAAAGACCATAGTTCCATTCGATAGGATTTAGCCCTGCATGGGTTCCAGATTCAATAACACTCAATAGGTTCCAATTTGCGGTATTTCTTTAATTTACAAAATACGATTCCATGCCTCAGGGTCCAAGAAATGGTATTGCTCTGACTCTGAGTCGAATGGACCATGTATCTGCAGAGGATGTTGTCTGCTGGTGTTCCTCAATGCAGTTCTTNAAAAAATGTGAAGGAATGCGTTTTTAACCATCCTGCAAATTTTACTCTGATATTTATTTACTGCAATTTTCTGTTGATCTAAGGTTTATTTGAATTGAATTAAAGAAAAATATATATTTTGCATCCTTGATTCATCACATGAGTAAGATCAGTATTTTTGTTTTAAGACAATCTCAGTACAATCTCAACCCAGCGGTGATTATTATTTAAGAAAGGACATACTCGCCTTAGACGGGGTGCAGCGTAGATTCACTAGATTAATTCATGGTAGGGTTGACCTATGAGGATAGGTTGAGTAAATTAGGCCTATATTCTATAGAATATAGAAGAATTAGGGTTGATTTTATAGAAATATATAAGATTCTTATGGGGCTTGACAGAGTAGAATCTAGAACTAGTGGTCACAGTCTTAAAATTAAGGGACATCCTTTTGAACAGAGTTGATGAAACACTTCTTCACTCAGCGGGTAGTGAATTTATGGAATTCTCTACCCCAGAAGGCTGTAGATGCTCAATCCTTGAACATACTCAAGACTGAGATTGATAGGTTTCTAAAGGATAGAGGAATTAAGGGATAAGGGGATAAGGCGGGCAGATGGAGTTAGGTTAGAAGATCAGCCATGATCTTATTGAATGGTGGGGCAGGCTCGAGGGGCTGAATGGTCTCCTCCTGCTACTAATTCCTAGGTTCCTATGTTCCTATTATTACCGATAACTTAGCGAGGTTGATTATTCTTTCTATTACATGTACACGCATTGACAAATGTATTTTTTTTAAACTACTGATAAAATGGCCTAAGGCAGTCCCATAGTGGTACTTATCCACTATTTACTTTTCACTTTGCTCCTTGTTCAGGTTTGTTCAGAGTGCTTGAATCTACAAGTTTCCAAACCATCAGGTTGTGAATCCAGACACCTGCCAGCAAGCTGCTCTGCCCGCAGAAGCTGCTGTGCCCGCAGATGTTGCTGTTAATGACACACACTGACAATATTTCCAAATAGGTTATTGGCACAGGTTATTTCCACGGAGGATGGGAAAGAATGAGGGTACTGTAATTAGGAAAGTCTGAAAATTTGAAGAGAAATGAAAGTTAAAAAAAAAGGTGTGAGTGATTTAAGGAGGACATAATAAACATAAACATCTGAAGCAGTTAATGTCATTTTTGTATTTTCATCAGTCATAATTTTTTTTCTGAATTTCCTTGATCACGTATTCTTTTTTCAAAAGTGAATGGAAACTTGATTCATTTTAAGTGCACTCTGTTCAAAGCAAGATTGCTCAGGATTGACAGTAGGTTCAGCATGATTCAACTCCTTTCTTTCAATCAAATTTTGAGGTTTTACCTTTGATTTCAGGTTTCACAATCGGTTGTTTTGCCAATCCTGTTAAGTCCTTAGAATTCCTGTCCACATAGGTATGGGATGTCTACATTGGGAAAAGTTTAGATCAGCTGCAACAACAAATTGCATTTATATAGGCCTTTCATGTCAAAACAGAGTTTCCGTTAGTTGGTATATTCGTAAGCCAGAAGTCACAATTAACAACAAATAAGGATCCTGACTTAAACCTTGGTCAGCATCCAGAATTGAGCAAAACACAAAATATTGCAGATGCTGGAATCTGAAACGAAAACAGAGAGAGAGCTGGGAAAACTCAGCAGGTCAGACAGCATCCATGGAGAAAGGAAAGTTAGTCAACGTTCTGACGAAGGGTCGTGGACCCGAAACATTGATTCACTTTCCTTTCTCCATAGATGCTGCCTGACCTGCTGAGTTTTCCCAGCTCTCTCTGTTTTTGATCCAGAATTGACCTTACTTCACCTAATGAAATTGAACATGGCTCAGATTGAGGGGATGAAGTCTCCTTTCTCCACTACTTGTAAGGACTCCGCTGAAATGGGAAATCTAAACATAGTTCTCATTAAACACAAAGACGCACACTAAACAATCCAAAATTAAGAGACTTGGAAATCAATGGCTGCCAGATTCATTCAGAGAAACCACCGGGTAACTAATTACACAGCTACTGTGCGTATGTTTGTTTGTTCTTCTAAGGTCGAGGTTAATGGGCAACACAGGAGCATAGCAGAGGGAGGTTTGCTCTGTCGCTCTTTGCTCTACATTTTGAAATTATGTCTTATTTCCCAGAACTGCCCTCTACATCTCATAGCAAAGTTCAAACATGATGTGTGTAAATGTGTACAGCTATAAATGTACAGCTATCATCCGTGCAGTCTTTCAAAAGAATTCAGAAAGTGACTACCTCGTTGTGCTGAACTTCATTCATGAGATCCTGCAAATACATGGAAGATTAAAGTTGGAGGCAAACATCAATTTTCTTCACAAACACTTTGATTGACTTGGCTCCATTGTACTCTTTTCCTAGTCATCAATGAAAAATGAAATAAAGTTGAAACCAGGGTTTGTGAACAAGATCACTTTTAATGCTATGATGCCACACATAAAATTACAGTGTTAAAGTCTGCTGAAGCCCAAACCTCTCTGACATGTCATGTTCAGTTTTACTCAAGGTTATCATTGAAGTAAAGAACCTGACAAGAGTGCAGTCAATGTTAACACTTTTCAGTTGCAGTAATTGTGACTGGCTGAAAATGTTGAGGTTTTTGATCAGATTGCAAACGCATTGAAAAGATTGCTGCTCATAGATTTATGTCTTAGTGTTAGGGCTGCCAATAAGTTGTCATTGTGGGTACATCATCTCTCAGACTAGATGTCTTTAAGGCAAAGATTATTTGAAATCATAAAATCCTTGCTGTTTTTCTCAGGTAGATATGTGCATATCTACAGGGATTCCTTCATTAATCAAAAAAAACCTGACTCACCAACGAGCAAGAAAATATTTAATGGTGCCATTCTGCAACAATAAGGACTTGCAAAACCAAACAGTGAATGTAAGAGAGGAAGAATGTGAATAGCAAAGAAATAGATAGTGAATCAGTGAGAAAGTGAGAAATTGTATTAAAACCAGATTATATGTGTGTCCTTACTGTAGTCAATTAATAGGTTGTCATTCTGCAAAGACAGATTTTTGGTATTCCCATTAGTGGACCATTAACAGCTTCCAGGTGTCCCATTGTCACTGAATGAAAAATAACAGATCAACCTACCTCTGTTTTGGGCGTGTACATGAAATATTAGATAAAATACTGGCCAAGCTTATTGTTTTATACCTTGGAGAAGGTACAAAACCCATTGTTTCGCTTCAGAAGCCTCAGTTATAACTCATGAGAACCATTTGCAAATTCTGAATTTCTTTCTGCAAACAACAAAAACTTGTATTTATACAGCTCCCTTCATGAGGGATAGCATCTCAGAGCACTTAACGGTGGATGAAGGGATTGCGAGTGGGAAGGGGGCAAATAGCATATTTACATCCCATTTGCCTATGCCTAGTCAACAAAACTGCAGGTTCACAGAAGACAAGATATTCAAGATTCCCAAATGTGCTTTCAGCTAATGCTGGATTTGAATTAGTGAAAACTGTGGAGTTTATCAATATAATCTCCCTGGTTAGCACATTGTCTTGCAGTTATTAGTAGCTAGAGAACAATCCCATCGAAAAGCCACATCTACTATCCATGTCCCAAGCTGGTCAATTATCTTATTCCCAGTCCAATGGCCTCACAACATTTATTGAATATCATTCATGAATAATAGTCACCCGTGTGAGGTCCCTTGGCTACGGGTGGCTGTATCCCATGAAACCTTATCCCAGTAGAAGGAAAAAGAATTCAGATGCCTCCAAAAGAGAAGAACAGTAAGGCAAGGGAGATAATTGAAGGAGAAAATTGGCAATTTATTTTTAAAAGCAATGTAACTCAACCTGTGAGTGCTATGCTCCAGTCCCTTTATAGAAACTGCATTACTGAGTTTCATTGCAAAAAGCAACACGTTTAACCTTATTTTCAATTTAGTCTCCAATATCATGTATGTACTCTACTGTTGGGGCTAGAAACCTTTTTATAACCTTGGGATCAGCCTGCTAGAATTACGATGAAGATCCTGACTTGAATTGTTCTAACATTGAGCTGGAATCCCATTGACTTCATGTCCAAAGCAATTTATTTACATTTTATCACTGCATGCTGAACACTTTTCTTCCCTTTATTTCTGGTGCAGAATAGTGTGCTACTAGCCCTACAGTTAAGATATGGAATACCCTGCTGGGAGCGGTGGTTGAAGCAGAAACCATATTAGCTTTCAATAGGGAACTCGATAAATACCTAAAAAAGAGTAAACTACAAAGGTATGGGAAAAGCGAAGGTCATTGGGATTGAAAGGAATTGTTCTTTAAAGAGCCAGGATCAACAAATAGGCTGAATGGCCTTCTTCTATGGTTTGAATAAGTTGTATTTATATAGTGCCCTTCACATAGGATAATGTCTTGGAGTGCTATACAACAGCAGGATTGGGCAGGGAGAAGCGAGAGGGGAAATAATGCATTAATAAACAGACTGTGCATATTGGTAACTTCCTTCATGAGGTCAAGTATGGTTTGTACTAAAAAAGATTTTCTTCCATCAAGAGGATGTTGGTCAAAGATCAATGGCAGGAAAATATATTTATTGAGTTGTTGCAAAAAAAAGGATAAAAAATATTACCTGTGATGAATAAATTCTCATGAAAATTGGAATCTTGGAACTGATTTGGTAAATATCTTCAAATAAATAATCAATAGATTGTCAAAATGAAGGAAGTCTAGTTGGAATTCCAAGCATTGACACATGAATATATGAAGATTATCTATGATGTGACATCTAAAGTCCATATCTATCGGATCTCAATTGCAGTAATTCATAATAACATATCCAATTTGGACAAATTAACTTTTTCTGGTAATGGATGTCATACCTAACTGCTGGAACTTCATTCCAACATGACATCTCAAAGCACTTCACAGGCTATACTGCAAAGTGTACAGTAAGCAAACATAGTGGTAGTAAACAGGGAGGAAGGTCACTTTTTACCAAAGAAAGGCAGATGGAAATCAATGACAGAATAAAAAACAAGACGACAATCTCAAAACAAAAAATCCTGTACTTAATATCAAATGTTACTCTTCACTGGTGTGAATTTTCTTGATTTCTTTAAATTCTCTATGTTTTGTTGATTGCAATTCAATTTGTTTTCCCTCTTTCTCGGTGTGTTATTTTTCATAACGGGTTCTATGGCTCCTACATTGATGAGGTGCATTTAAGTTTCAAGACATTATTAAGTGAAAGACCGAAAGTTATGTGTGAGACTCGTATCGTTCAGATAGTAAAATCATGCAAAAACAAACAATTAATAATTAACATAGAGAAAATACATCTGTGAATGCGTGGTAATATTCCAAAAGTGTATCCTGAATTCACGACAGTTCATTTCAAGGTAACAAGCAGAACAATAACACCAAAGTACTCTGATCATTTATGTGTAGGCAGTGGCAGTCACAATTTAGCTTGCTTTTTTTTCTTCTGCTACTATGATTCATCTGCTGAAGATGGGAGCTGTGTTTGATGAATGACTAGTGGAACTTCTACTTTGTCTATAATATCCTCTCCTTTCAAATAAGAATCTGCTTCCAATCCGAACTGACCTATGTCAGATTTATTCACATCTGGCTCATCTGATATCAATTGAGTCTCTTGAGTATCATTTCTTCCCATTTCATTGTAAATTCAGTAGTACCATAATAAATAAAATCTAGGGAAGCAAGGTAAAGTACTGGCATATTGCACTGGTGAAAAGAGAATGCATCTCCCGATATTCCCATATATTGAATTTGTCTGTAATCCTGTGATAATTCTCCCAATACACACATATAGTTTTACGGCGTACACTTTCAGCATAATAGACCTCAGCATTTAGTTCTTTGGCCATGTTTTGGAAGGTAATATTTCAACAAAAAGACAAATGGAATTGGAAACGATAGGACTAAGTGAGAAAATAAAATAAATGGGTGGGGGGTGGGTAGATGGAATCCCAGCTAAAAGTTTTTTCAATCATTTTTGGCATCTACTGTAAGCATTGCAAGATCGGGTGTACTGGAGTTTGGATGGAGAGTAAAAGTCCTCTTGTTCTATTCATGTGTGCTTTGTGCCTCCTGGAGGTTAATGACTCGTGTACTCCAAGCTTTCTGCTTTCTGCACAAGTAGATTTCTCAGCCCTGATATCGCACTTGCCCATTCTATCAATCATATGTCCATTTACTTTTTTCTTTGCCTGCTCTTGATCTATTACCATCAGCTTTTTCCGGACAGTAACAATCTAGGCCTCATCCCTGTGACTGCTGAATGATGTGTGTGCAGACTGTCATTTTCCTCATCGTGATCGGACTAATCTCTTCCCTTTTGTACTAATTCAAGGATCTTGTCATTAGTCATTCTTCTTGTCAAACTAATTTTCGCACACACCAGTAACACCTTAACTCAACTGCTTCTAATCTTCTTACTTCAGTTTTCAAGGTCTAATTTTTCACAAGCTTGCAATCCCAGTCAACACTTGGTCAGATCAATTTTTACAGTTGTACTTGAAACCTTACATTGCCACCCCCCATCACCTTTGGATTAGTTTTACTCCTATCCTATTCTTCAGCCTCACTGAACCAGTCCAGAACCTTGGCATCTTGTTTGACCCTCAACTATCCTTTCTACCCGACATCCATGTCATGACCTGCTCTGCCTTCCCCCACCTCTGCAACATCACCCGGTTTCGCCACTGTCTCACACCACAGGTCGCCGAAACCATCATACATGCATTCAAACATCCAGGCTCGACTATGCAAACTCCCTGCTTGTTGGCCTCCACAAATCCTCCCTCCACAGGCTGCAGATGATCCAGAACTCTGCAGTCTGTGTCCTCTCCACACCAGGCTCTGTGATCCTATCACCCCCATCCTCGCCCGACTCCATTGGTTTCCCATCACACAGAGGATACAGTTGAAGATCCTGGTACTCACCTTCAAAACCCTCCATGGCTTTTCTCCCCCCCTACTTCTGCGACCTCTTAAACCCCTACCATCCTGCCCGCTCCCTCTGCTCAGCAGGCTCCGGCCTTCTTCATGTCCCCTACCTCGCCGCTCCACTCCACCATTGGCAGGTGGGCCTTCAGCCACTCTACCCCCACTCTCTGGAACTCCATCCCAAAGTCCGTCCACCTTGTCGCCTCCCTTGTCTCCTTCAAGACCCATCTCAAGACCCTCCTCTTCAACCGTGCCTTTGACTACCCATCTTCCCCCCTGCCCTCCACCCTTCCCGATCCCGACCCCCAGCTCGGGTCCAAATCGCTGATTGTCCAGTGCCTTGGGATGTCCTCCCGATGTGAAAGGCGCTATACTAATGCAATTTTGTTGTTGTTGCGTGGTTTTAAAAAGCTGTGCACTGTAATGAAACCTTTCCCACTGAGTTGCTCCTTTGCCAGTCACTGTAACTTTCTTAAGCAAAGCTTATCGGTCACACTTGCTTCCTCATTTCCAAGCTTTTCCATTTGAAGTTTAGCATTGCAATGCTTGGCTTTCATCAGCATCACAACATGTACCAGTGACTTGCCAAAAGCTGTGTGGTTTTGTGTCATCTGACAGGAAGATCGAATTTTGTCAATGTTATGGTACAAAGCCAGATTAGGGAAGGGAAGAAAGAAATATTGGAATTACAAGTCTAGTATCTCACGTAATAGTAAGGAATATACAGTTTCACCCACAAATATACAGTCAATTCACTTTACAGTATATTCTATGAAGTGCTTTGAGACGTCTAGAAGACATGAAAAGCCCTATATCAAATGCAACAATTATTATATTTAAGGAATGTTTTCCCTCTGAATCCTCTCTGGTCTAGTGGCTTATGGTACCACTGAACATAATGCAATACCTGAACATTTCTCATATACAAAAAACTGTGATTTTGAAAATTCTGTGGGCTATCTTTTATCAAAAGGGTGTACTGAAAAAGAGGTGCAGATCTGCATTCTGCTCTTATAAATCAAGGATTTGTGGATGTCCCAAACCTTCTTGGGACATCTTGCAAAGTCAACAAGGACTATCAAAGATAATTCTTATATTTTAACTCTATCCTAGCTATTAGAAGGCTGAGTGTAGATATTTGGTGGACATTGTCTTTGAATTTGTAATTCCCCCCAGATATTTATATTCTGGGGAACCTTTTTAAGAAGAAATATGATATTTACTGCATGATTCTCCTCAGTTTTTCTTAAGCTATATCAGTTATGCCTTACTGAAGCTGTCAAATGCCACTTGACAAACATACTATTTTTTCTTATCCCCCAAATACTCTTGAATGCCCACACGCAGCAATAGTGTATAACCTGGCACAAGATAATCTTTTCATCTGATGAGATACTTTAAATAGCATTATACAATTAAATAGTGTTGAAGTACCATTACCCAATCAAATGTTAAATAGCTTGGTTTTAAGATCCTCATGCTCACAAGTTCACATTTTGAATCTAATTGTTTGGTGTACCTGCTTCATGGTGTAAATTGTACATTTTCTAAGCTATGCACCAACAACCAAATCTCAGAAACATTCAAGAATAGTGCAGAAGATAACTTTACATCTTCCAGTGGTCATATTTGTGCACAACTATTGAAAGTACTATTTCCAGGTTCCCTTCCATCAATTAGAGCTGAAAGAAAATCAGTCTTTCAGTTTCATAGGAGCAGAGGAAAACAGGAGCAAGAAGGCCATTCAACCCATCAAGCCCGTTCAATATTTGTTTTAGATCTTGACAAATCTTTCAATCTCAATGCCCCACATTGACATTGCCGTGTGCAGATTGGCTACAATATTTGTTTACCAATACATTCACTACCTTTTACAGTAAATCCAGCAAACTATTTGAGACATTTTGATGACGTGATAAGACGTTATATCAATCAAGATGGAGTTTCAGTGAGTGCAGGCAGAAAGCCTGAACCCCGACTATCAATGATGGGCAGGCAGGTTAGGGAATGTGAAGCAGGTGAGTGAATGCCTGCAAGACCATGGAGGGATTTAAAGTGAGGACAAGGATCTTGAACTCGATCCTTTGCGGGACAAGAAGCCAGGTGAGCTAGAAAAGGATGGGGGTGATAGGCTCATTGAGCCTGTTGCAGCAGAGGATACAAGTAATATATCACCATAATTTTTTGAACAACAAGAAAATAATTCTGACCTATTTGCTGGAAAGTAAATGGCATGGAAGTGCTGAGAATTAGAAGTTAGTAACCTTTACCTTTCTTTCTACACATTGTACTTTTAGCCAAACAAAACCAATTCTTAAATGTCAAGTATCAAAATGAGTCAGATTGATTACTATGCTTCTATGGATAATGATATTTATCCTTTTGCATTATTGATCGTGACTTCCTGTATTTTTTTTTCATAATGACGGCCCGTAGTACTTTCAAACATAACATACTATTCCTGTTTTTCTTTACCTGCACTACTAAGTACCATATTCAGCTGACAAGTACATATTGCTCCTTAACCTTTCTCTAAGTCCAAACTCATTTTGTGATTTAACTCACCATGGAAAGTCAGCACATACTTCAGCCATAAAGGGAAGGGAAAAAAGCTCATTGATGCCTCCATTACAGAAATCAGGAACTTGTCTGAAACATGTCAGGGAAGTTTGATGCTACGCAGTAAATCAATGTGAAACAAATTGAGGGTGATTCTATTAAAAGATCAGATTCACAAGATTGCAAGAAAACTCAGGATGAATGGGACCCTTTGGCCCATTTGATCTCATCGTTGCAGAAAATCCACCTTATGTGCCTCGCATTCCAGCTTCTCATTATAGCATCAAGCTGTTTCTTAAATGAATCCAATGTTCTGGCCTCTACCTACCTATTTTGTAATCCACTCCAGCTGTTGATTGTTGTCAGTGTAAAAATATTTTGTGGTGTTTGTCACTAAAAAATTGCCATTCGTAACTGTGAATCTATGCTATGGAGTATACTTCCACTTCTCTCCTCACATCACGTGTCAGCCTTGCTCAGTTGGTAGCATTCTCGCCTCTGAATCAGAAGGTTGGGAGTTCACATCATTACTTGGAACTCTATGTCTATGCTGACAGTTCAGCTGTGTGCTGAGGGTATGCTGAATTGTCGGAGGTGCTATCCTTTGGATGAGATGCTAAACCAAGTTGAGATGTTAAATCCATCTGCCTGTCCAAGCGGACGTTAAACATCCCATTGCATTATTTGAAAAGACAAGTGAATTTCTCCAGTGTCATGGCCAACAATGCCCCCCCAATAAAAAGCTGGTCACTCGTTTCATGGCTGTTTATCGGACATTGCTTTGTGGATAGCGCTTTGGGACGTCCTCCCGACGTGAAAAGCGCTATATCAAATGCAAGGATTATTATTATTATTATTGGCTACCATGTTAGCCCACAAAATACAGAGTTACTATACTTTACAGTATATCCCATAAAGTGTTTTTTAAATATCAACATATTGAATGTAAGCATTGTTATTTTTTAAAAAAAAGTATTTTTCCAATGTGGCCTTCTATACCAAAAACATGCATCTCAATCTTCACTATGCCCTTGGCTAGAACAATCGTGGCTGCCTCACTAAAGTGCCTCTTTTCTGCTGTTGTTGTCTGTTCATTTTTCTCTTCAGGGTAAATGCAATGAATTTCAACTCTATAGTAAGTAACAAGTCAGCTAATAACCAAGGTCTCTCTCAGTTTTTTTAAACTAAGAGGAAGTTTCTTAAAAATAAAAGGAGATCTATACACAGCTGTACATTGAATTTTAAGAAAATGGAGTAAACAGGGAGTACTGTGGTAAAGTGTCATATCAAATTCAAGGATTATTTTTCTTGCCTTACATGAACACTACCCAACCTGTGAAATCATCATCCCTAAGTGCTTCTTGATCCGCACGTTACCAAACGCAATGGTAGAGATAGAATATTTCTGGGTTCACTCTTCAAAAACATCTTTCCTGGCACAATCTCTACCTTTCCCTCTAGCCCCAGGTAGTACGGCCCATGATATCCCATGGAGTATTTGAGCATTTCAATCTATCCCAATAACTTCCATTCTTATCCCTAGGCATATATATATGTATAAATATAAATATATTCAGTTTCTTTTTGAAGGAATTAATTGACACAGCATCAAGTGCATTTGCTGAGAGTCTATTTCACATATCAACTAGTCCGTGGGGATGAAAAAGTTTCTTCTTACATCTATTCTATCTTGAGACTTGTTAGTTTTAAACCTGACTCTTCTACATCTCTGTCTTTCTAGCAAGAACTTGAATATCCTGATTGCACACATCTTTCTTCTAAATCAACTGTGTTGCTCGGTATTTTAAAGACTTGAATTATAATACTTGCATTTGATAAAGTACCTTCTCACATTCGAACATGTCACAGTGCTTTCAAAGAGTTACTTTGAAATTGTTGTCATGTAGGCAAACAAAAGCTGTTAATTTGTACCAGCCGCATCTCAGTCAGCAATACAATGAATCATCAATGAATCTGCATATTCTTGTGAACTTAGATGAGGATGGACATCAGGAGAACACCCTGCTCTTGTTTGACATCATTCCAAGGGATCTTTCTGATGTCCACCTGAAATATACAAACAAACAGATGTTTCTCCTCAATATTTATTTCTCCAATGAGCACAAGATCTGTTCTGCCAATCTGTTTTGATAATGATGGGACAATTTTGTAGTTTGCCCTGACTCAATGCAATTTTGCCTCATAACTATCAGGTCAGCCTGGCAGGTGTCAGCCTAGCTCAGTTGATAGCACTCTCACCAGTTAAGGGTTCAAGTCCCACATCAGGACTTTGAACCCATAGTCTTGGTTGATACTCCAATGCAGTGCAGGGGAAGCGGTGCATTATTGGAGGTGTTGTTCTTCAAATGAGACATTATATTCCTGTTTGCCTTTTTTTAGAGCTATTCGAGAAAGAGAAGAAAGTTTCACCCAGTGTCCTGGGCAACAATCCCCCAATAAAAAATTTCAGTCACTCATGGCTGTTTGTGGGATATTGCTGCATGCAAATTTGCTGCCGTGTTCACCTACAAAATACATAGTCAATCCAAGGAAGCACTTTGAGATGTTTTGACAACATGATAAGGTACTATATCAAAAGGCAATGGTTATTAGTGTGTTACTTCTGACCAGTTCAAATTTTGCCTGTTGTATAACTGGGACATTGGACTCTCATATCATCTCTTTCACTGTCATCTTTTATCAATGGTTTGGTGTAGAATAACTGTTTTTCAACTTATAGCTAAAAGCCGTTGAGGTGCATTCTAATATTTGATTAAGTTTGCAGATAAAAGGTGCACATTGACACAATACTTTCAATGAGTGATTAATAATCGCACCCAGATGCTTTGTCTTCTTCACGTTTACTAATGGGCACACTTTCCCATTGTGTACATCTGTTTGCTTTTTTCTGTTCCACGAGCATTCCCTTGCATTTATTTGCATTAAAATTCATCTGCGGTTTCTCTGCCCAACTGCTTAATAGTTTGCAGCTTTTTCAGTGCCATTTATCTTAGTTACATTTGTCACCTGGCCACACAAAATTAGGATTTATCAGAAATGTTATAATATAACAACAACAACAAAATTACATTTACATGAATGTCTTTCAAGCAAATGGAGTCAATTGACACCTTTTGCCTATCATCAATATCAATGTGTCCTGTCTACATTCAGACTGATTTGAGATGTCTTGTTTTTTCCTTTGCATTGGAGTTTTCACTGTGCTATTTGACTGTAGAAACTAAATTCCATGAATCAACTCATAAAATGAGTTTAATCCAGTGTGGGCCAATCTTTATGGTTGGCCAATCAAATAAATTATTCTTTATTGAATTTTCTTCATCTATGGTGTGCCATGGCTTGGAAGCTACTGGAAACAAGTTCTTGATTTGATGTGCACTTGCCTGAATTTGTGCGGGTCACTTCTTGATTGCCCAAAAATGGCTTGTGGACTACTCCATTATACTGGTGCAGTGGCCAGTGGGCCATTTTTGGGGCCTCAAGAGGTGGCCCTCAAAACACATTTTACATGCAACATTTTATCCTTGGTTCAATTACATATTTTCGTCTAAACATATTGCATTTGTAAATTGGTGCTGAGTGAGACACCACCCAGCATGAATGGTGCTATATAAATGCAAATTGTTGTTAGTGGTGGTGGTTGCAACTTCTAGCTTGCACCATTTGTGCCATTTGCTCAAATCAGCAAACCTGGAGAAAAAATCTAAGAATATTCTGACAACAATTCAGAAAGTTAAACAGGTTTCGGCAAACAAGAGAGAATCGTTAATTTATTTGTTAGCAAATTTGCCAGCTGTTTCCTAAAAGATAAATCTGAAAGCAGAAGTCACAATTAACAGTTTTCTACTATTGTACCAATATGATTCCCAGCTGCAAAGAATGCAGTAGCTGTGTTTTTTTTCTAGCACCTTCATTATTTTGCAATTCACCAGTTGTTGCATTCACAACTCCTGAACTCTGTATCTGTTGACTGGACTAGGCTTGCATCCAATTTAAAATTAATTAAATCATGATATGAAAACGTTACATACTGTTACATGTGCCTCAGATTTATATCTGGTTATACCTGTCCCAGATGTTGTGCAATTAGTGTAAACTTACGAATAAATCGTAATAAATCATAACAGGATTTTGTATTTTTTTTGTCAGCTCTAGAAAGACAGCTATTATGCCAAACACTTACTCAGTGCAGAACATGGTTTTTTTTTGCCACCTTTTATCACTTTTTCCTTTCTCAGACCCCTCTGTCATCAGATCTTTTTGATGCCTTGAGCTGTCCAAATCAAATTTTTGATCCTGTTCTCCATAATATTTGAAACAGAGTAAAGCAACAGGCTGAAAGTCTGACAACCGATGGTGGGACGGTTAAGGCAGGGACATGAAGTGGGCCAGTGCCTGCTCTCAAAGTGCTTCACAGGATTTTACTGTAAACTGTAGTTACAGTGTATTCGTAGGTGAATGCAGCAGAAACCTGCACACAGAAAGGAAGAGGGAGAGGAACAAGAATGATTCCCAGTATTGGAACAATGAGATATAAAGAACAATTGGAGAAACTAGGACTCTTCAGCCTTGAAAAGACGCAACTCAGAGGGGACTTTTTTTTTAAAGTTACAGAAGATTCTAAATAGGATTGAGGAAGTAGACCTCGAATGATACTTTCAGATACGCCAAGGAGGCATAGGATGCTTGAGGATGGTTGGTTGATTCATTTTTTTACGAAGCTTAATGCTGTGAAGGATAGTAGATTGGTATACAGGAGGATCATATCAACAACAACAACAACATTCCATTTGTATAGCGCCTTTCACATCAGGAGGACATCCCAAGGTTCTGGACATCCCAGTGTTTCAGATCAGGTGGGATGAGGGACCTTATATTATCCAAACTAACCTTGTCATGAAAACAAGAGGGCACAGATTTACAGCAATTTCAGCATAGATACCTGGAAATTTTATTTACTGGAATGGGTTACCGGGAAGGGTAGGTATAGAGGAAGGATGAAACAGCTTGATGCTGCAATGGATGGATGGTAGTGTGGTATTCTGGAAAGCTGATATAAAATGGGTCGATGGGGCCTTTTTCCTAGAAGCTCTTGTGATTATTTTATTGTTTACCTGATTGCTGTTTATGTACAAATAGCTGGCATGTGTGTCTACAAAAACAGTAAATATCTTGTTAAACACATTGGAAAGTAAGAAATTGTTTCAGATGTTTTGAGGTGCTATAAAAATGCAAGATTTTTTCAACAAAGCAGCACATTTCTGCACCAATTGGAACTAATTTAAAGGATTTGAAGCCACAGGGACATGCTGCATAAACACAAACATAAAATTGACTGTGGAGGCTAGAGTTAAGCATATTATTGCAGCAGAACTAAACAAAAATCTGCTCTTTGTCTGTTGTGTGTCTCTCAAGGAGTGCTTGTCCCTTGACACTTGATGACAAAGATGGTGAAGTGTGTTTTCATCCCTTGGTGCTGACAACCCTTACTTTAAACACAAATAGTCAGCTCAAACGATTTGAAGAAAAAAATGGCTACACAAACATAGTTGAACTTAAATACAATGAAGGAATGCAGAAAATTCTGCTACTTAACCAGAGAAACAGAAAATGGATCCTACACTATTCATTATACAACAGGTGCACAAGGCATGTAATACGGAATGGTGAGGTCATGGCAAGTCTCAGGCACTGTTTAAAGAAACAACATAAAATCCAAAACCATCCAAGATGGTAGCAAAGATAAGCCAGGAAAGGGTGGAACTCAAGTTAACCAGAGTTCAATAATAGGGTCAATAAAAACAAGGAGACATTGTAAGATTAAGGTATATGGCACATAGCAGGGATACAGTTGTTCACAGAGCATTGCAGTCTGCTTTGTATTCATGGGAAGATCTGCAAGAGTAAAGGAATTGAGGATGATCAATTAGTCGTGAGGTGGTAAAGGTTTGAGCTCCACTGTGCAATGAAAAACTAGCCCCACTAATTAGAGCACAGTGGTTGGAAGCCAGAGATTTGGCTCTAGAATCTGCATCTCCCGATGTGAAAAGCGCTATATCAAATGCAAGGATTATTATTATTATTTATTATTTCCTCAAGTCTTAACCTTAAGACTTAAAATTTAAGATCATGTGGAATAATTTTTTAAAAAAACGCAAATTCAGTCTTTTTTCAGAAACTGTTTTTCCACATTCTTAAAATAGAAGCTGAAAAGGGTGCAGCATTTTGTGTGCACAATTTATGCACTTAAAACAAACTGCGCACACGGCAATGTATTTATGCATGCTGCAGTCTCTGTTTATTGTTTTACAGTGAGCAAAAAAGGCTGCGTGAAGAGGAGAGATGTATAATAAAATTCCCCCTCCCTCAAAAATAAATGAGTGCCAACTAAATAACAATAATAATTATAAATAATCCTTAAATTTGATCTTGCGCCTGTCACGTCAGTTCTTCACAGAATATATTGTAAATTGTAGTGACTGTCTATTTTGTAAGTGATTATATCATCCAATTTGGGCACAGCAATGTCTCACAGACAGCCAAATTAAAAGAGAAACTAACTATTGGACAGGTCAAAACCATGTTTTAGAGAGGACAGCATATTGCTGGAAGAATAGAAAATAGGTTGAAATACTTTAAGCAAAGCATGAGTTGGAACACATTTAAGATACTGGGTTCAGATTTGATAGGTAAACCACAAAACATGATGTACATTTTAGAACAAGTGCAGAAAAGAGTAAGTGGATAGATCCCTGTGTGAAGGGGCTGAACTTTGATAGAAGATTAGAGAGATTATATAGCGCGTATGTGAAGGGTGCTATATAAATACAAATTGTTGTTGGTTTGGATACTCTTAAGTATCGTGATGGGTTTCCACAAGTGTCAGAAACCGAGTGACCAAAACAAGAATGAAGATGCTTCAAAATAAGTTCTGAATAAGAATAAGATTGATCTGTTCATTTAGATTGTGTAGTGCATTGTTGGATTTCAGCCCTGAAAGTGTTTTTAATGGGTCGACCAGTCTTAATTATACACACATAAAGGTGACTCCATCAGCCCTTCTGAAAGAGGGCAAAGTTACATATAGTATTAGAGTAGAAGATACAATAGTTTTATGAACCCATCACTCGAGTTATAGGGGAAATAAAGCAATATCACATCATATGTCACATTTTATTTCCGCTTTGCATTATTGGAGTATTAGAATGGGAGAAATTAGTAAACCACGAACATGCCCAAAATTAAGTCATTTTGAAGCAAACTATTGTTGGTGTAAAATGAATTCAAAAATAATGAGTTATCACTTTCAAGATTAGCACTAATGACACAGTTAGAAATGAATGGGCTTCTACATGTCGTACACTGAAGAAAGCTGTCACAGCACTGTAGATCATGTTCATTTATTTGTGCTCGCATTTCAAGTACAGTGATTTCTGTTTGCCCTCATAAGAGAACTGTCAAATCCTCCGTTTCAACTCTAGATTAATGCGTTCAGAGACTGCATTCATCTTAATGGGTGACTTATAATTCACAATAAAATCACAATCACTTTAAATTAATATACTCTTGTCCCTATTCAATAGAGCCTATTGTATCCCAGTTGCTATGGTACTACCTGACTTTTGAATGTACGCCTCAATTAAAATCCTCATATAAATCCCTGTCTAAAAGGAAGTACCTGTAACCATACAGTAGCCCTTTCATGTTTACCATGTTTAGGGCAAGCAGGGTTTTTTTCCCCTCAATTGTCCATAATTCACTCTTCATAATGGTTTAAATAAAGGTACAATGTGGTTCTAATAAAAGTCTATTATGAATGAACTCAGCGCCATAAGGTGCACCTGCCCTCAGCTTTAAACACCTTTCTTCCTTCCTTGTTGTGTTTTCTTTCTCAGCTAATGTGCTTTCTTGACTCTCTGGCTCAATAGTAATTGGTCTATTGACAGCATTACATTACAGTTATGACATGTCATTATTCACGCTTAACCACTTGACCTGGAATAAATGTTAAAGCAATTACTGCTGAGTACATTTCTATGAGAAATTTGCTCTAAAGTTTAAAGACAATCAAAATGCAAAATTGGTCATGAAAGCAATTGAGGAAAATGGCAAATCCTATTAAATGGAGTTGTATTAGCTAAATTATGCCAATGGATATTATCTAGCAATTTGGCTTATTAAAAAAAGCAGTTAATTGTTTATCTTTTTAGAGCACTTTCCAGCATGTGATTTGCAATGGAAATAAGCAATTTTGTAGCTCATACATTTTGTCATATAAAATATACAGGAAGTTTAGTAATTAGGAATGCGTTCAAGGTTCTATTTATATCAATTTTGTATAAAGACTTGTTAGCTTAGTGCGTTAAGCTGGAATACTTTGGACCAGAAGGTCTACTCAGCCCTTCACCCTTTGAAGATAAAATGAATTATCCTCCTTAGGAGAGGATCTCACTAGGGATGAATTGGCTCTGAAAAGAAATGCAGATCCAAAGTATGTGGACATATCTTAACAAATGGAGTGGTAAGGTGAAAACGATAGAGTGGTAAGATGGAAACTTGCTTCTATACTGTGCATAAAGTATTTCTATAGTACAGAAAGGAACCAAATGATTACTTCTTTACTTGTTTGTACCTTTAAATGTGAACTTCTATCATTCTGGCTCAGTTGGTTGCATTTCCACTTCTGAATCATAAGGCTACGGGTTCAAGCCCCATATTGGGACCTGGAACTCGTATTGTCTCCAATGCACTGCTGAGGTGGGCGATGGGGGGGGTGGGCTGGACGTGTCATCCTTCTCCTGGAATGTTAAATTGAAGTCTTGCCTGCCTATTCAGGTGGATGTTAAGGATAACATTACAACAACAACAAAATTACATTTATAGAACTCCTTTCACGTCGGGATGACGACCCGAAGCACTGAACAGTCAGGTGTCGGGGCCCAAGCATGGGGGAGGGATGATGTAGGGGTGAGGAAAAGCAGAGAGGTGGGAGGGTGACAGTAGGGCGGGTCGGGCGGGGACATGGAGTAGACTGGAGCCCGCTGAACGGAGGGAGCGGGCAGGTTGGTAGGGAGTCAGCAGGTCAGAGAGGTAGGAGGGGAAAATTAGACTCTCTGAAAAGGGAAGGGAATTTCTCGTGGTGTCTAGGCCAACAATCTTCCAATTAGTTGTTCACTTCACGGATAATTGTGAGATATCATTGGGCACATATTGACTACCACATTTGCCCACAAAATATTCACAGTCACAACACTTCGCAGTACATTCTGTGAAGTGTTTTGAGACCTCCTGATGTGAAAGCTGCTGTATCAAATTTAAAGATTATTATTTCTTATTATTGTTTTATTTTACAATTGGTTAGCTTTTATATTTAAGGACCATTAAGTATTGTGTGCGGATATGTTACTGATGTGTTCTAATATTTGCCAAAAGCGTTTTAGCTTAGAATAAGCACTACAAAATTTTAATGTGATGTGCTTTTTGGAACGAAGTTACTATCAGATTCGACCTAAAAAAAATTGTATTGGAATAAAAAAGTGATGTTCTGTGCAAAGAATGAATAGGGTCCTGATATTGAATGATAGCTTTGGGATATCCATCATATTAAATAATTGATAATGTACATTCAAGGCTTACGGCTACTGAAAAGAGGTTGCAGATCCCTGTGTGCCTTGTGTAGATTGAACTAGTTAAAATGTTTTCTCAAAGGGTGCTTTTCTGGGTTTCTGCTTGAGTGTTTTGAAGGCAAACCCAGTCTGCTAATGTTTGAGGAATTCCAATCTCCTTTTCATCAGCTGACTGAACTGGTAGACAGAGAGATGTATTCTTTTTCACAGCATTTAATTTAGTACCTGGGGTGAACAGCAGCAGACTTTGAATGTTTAGAATCTAATTGTATAGGTGCAAGTGCAACAGCATTCCCACATCAAAGCCAAAGACCACACAGTTACTGTTTATTAGTCCTTCATCATGTCCCATTTATGTCTGGTTTATTCTGCTTGTAGCAATGGAACACAACTTCCAGCAGTTATTTGGAGGAGAATGCTAGATTTATACTTTCCAGTCCCAGTCTAACTAAGGACTAAGGATAGCACTGCACATACACAACTAGCACAATGGCAGAGCTCTATTTGTTTCCCTTATCATTGAAGAGTTCAGTAGGAGTGAAGTCAGAAAAGGACAAAGCCTCATGGGTCAATAATGGAAGAGAGATCATCTTAAATTTAAGATGGTCTGAAATTTGTCAAGACCATTTTGAATTTAGTCAGAATTTGTAAGCCGATTTTCTGCAGTTCTTTTTCATACAACAACTAAACAGATCTTTGCATGATATGATAATTATCTCCAATGATAGTTAGCATATTGTATAATTGCAAATTTCACCTGAGTGCCAGGATTGAAGCTTTCCTTAGCTTTGTAGCTTTGGGGGATTCTCTCAATCAGTATCCTTAGTACATGGAAGTTTAAATGTAAAGTTATCCATTATTTGTTGAAACAGGTTTGCTGGAGCATGCACTGGACTAATGGTAATTTGTTATTTACCTCTTGGTAACCATGTCCTGTAGCTTAGTGGTTAGAGCATTTGTCTCACAAACAGCAGGACCTGGGTTTAATTCCCAAGCAGGGCGAAACATTAGGCAAGTTTCCTTACTCCACACGCCTCTATTTACCTACTAGTAAGTAGGAACCCAGTTGTTAGTCGATTGGCGGATCGCTTTTCTGGGAATAATAATCTCTTCAAAAAATACATATATAATAATAATAATTTGGTCACTCAAACCACGGCTGTTTGTGGGACACTGCTGTGTGCAATTGGCTGCCGCATTTCGTCCACAAAATATACATTTCACTTTACAGTATATTCTGTGATGAGCTTTGAGACGTCTCAAAAACGTGCAAGGCGCTATATCAAATGCAAGGATTATTATGATTATGATATCGCAGACTGTGTTTGAATCCATATACCACCTCAACACAGAGAAGTAGACAATGAGGAGAGTTGACGGATGACCTCGTGAAGCTTTCAGCTTTCATTATTGAAGTATCAAGAGTGAAAGTCTACATCAGCTTTCAATTCATGCTCTGTATCTGTTTAGCAGCATCACTCAACGAAAATCTCCAGAATATTAAAGATCTGCTACTGTTTCTCCTATTCTTAAATGCTCCCAGGAACTAGTCAATTTTGTAAGATGTTCTGTTCTTACTCCTCTCATATCATTAGGGTTGACAATGCCCAGTTTGTGGTCCTAGTCGGCTGTATGAAGCACTTTCTGATTCCTCCCAAGGTGAAAGCACTGTATCAAATGCTGGAAATTGTTATTTGAATTTTCTAAACAGCATTGTTGTATTGGGCATAGATTATGTGAGTGCTGTGGGATGACACTGAGCATGCAGACTGAGTTTAATTGCAATGATGTGGCATACAGTGTTTACAGGAGAACAGTCTTGTACTAATGGAGCCAGTTCTATTAGAGCCACAGGCTAAGTAAATTGTTTTATTGATGCCACTAGCACTATTCAATATTACTCATCTTTAGTTTTACTTGCTTCAAAACCAAAAAGCTCAAACATTTAGCATTTGTTTTTCTCAATATTGAAGTTTCTTTTATTTATTAATGACACTTCTGACCTTTCTTCTCTTCTTCCTCTGAACTTCCAAAACATATTGACCAACATCCTCTTTCCTTATATTACAATCAACATTCAGCGCACCTCAAACTTCTTTATCCAGAACTCCAAGTACAGAAATATTTATCTCCCTCATTCTTTTCAACAATCCACAGCTCATGAATCAGTTAGTGTGGAGTGGATGTGAGTGTTTCACTCCAGCAGCCCATCCAGTAGACATTGTACATTACTGTGTGCAAATTAGATGCCATGTTCACCCGTAAATTACATAGTCACTACAGCTTACAGTGTATCCCCAAAGTGTTTTGAGATGTTGTGCTGACATGAATGGCACAAGGATTACTAAATTATTACTATTTTATTATTATTATTATCATCATCTGTGGCCAGGAACTTTAACTATCTCTGACCCCAAACTGTTTTATGTTGCTCTCAAAGAAGTGGGCCAGCACCTCCTCTCTCGTGATACATGCTGTCTCTGGTAGAATGAACACCTCATTTACTTTCTGAGATTGGTGCTGACTTCGACAAAATTCTGCATACTGCACATAGAAAAACTTAGACCCAGATGGAATTTCTCAACATATATGGAATGGGAATGACCTTTCAGGCCGTGCCCATGTGTTTCTGCTTCTTTCACACTAAGCATGTGTCTTCCAGCTGAAGACAAAAGAATGGGACTAAGCAGCTAGTTCTTTGGGAGATCCAACATAGTTTTATTGGGCCCAATGACATCCTTCTATGCTGTACATTTCTATGGTTCTAAATCCTGAAAAACAGCTTGGTGGCATTAAGCAGGTAAATACAACGATCCATTCACTGAATAGACAGTGAATAAACATTCAGTGTGAATGTAGCAATCTTGAGCCTTCAGGCATGGTTGCCTACTGTAACCTGCTATGCACCTCTGTTTGTAAAGTGCTTCACCTGTTGAAAAGAATTAAAACGTATTTCAAATCATATTCTTTGTTTACTGTGCAATCTAATCACTGAATGGATTTAAGTCTAATAATACATGTCGTATATTAATAGCCTCCTTTTCACCTTTGAGAATATCAATATGTTAAATATGTCATCTTAATGAGTTGTTAATTGCTCATCTATTCACTAATTACCAGACTGCAATTGGTGTAAATTATTTAAATCCACTTCTACAAATACATTTGCTTTTGTAATTTACAGGAGCCTCTGCTGTATTAGCACTTTTGAGCAAGATACTTTTTTGATTCTAAACAGATCAGAGTGAAACCCCGAAATCCCAATAGAAACCGTGAAAGTCAATTTTGTCCTTCAGGCCCATGGCTTCACAATCCATGTCCTGATCCACTCCAATAGTTTACTATTGAAACAACAACAAATTACACTTGTATAGCTCCTTTCATGCAATGAGGACATCCCAAGGTGCTGGATGTCATGCATGCTTATGCTTTCATTGAACCAATGATAGCATAAGAATGCATGAAAGTAAGATAATAATCCTAATAACTGACATAGCGCCTTTACATTGGAAGTGTGTCTCAGTGTTTCACAAGATTTACTGTAAAGCACCTTGGTATGTTCTCCCAACGTGAAAGGTGCTTTACATATGTAATTTGGCATTGTATTGTAAAGTATAGTGGATGCGTATTTTGTAGGTAAATTTCCACCTCGGTCTAGATTTATTCTACTCATGTAGCCTTTGAGAGCATCCACAATTTGGTGAATTTTTAAACATAGCCTTAATTTTGAAGCATCTTTTCTGTAAGTTTTTTTCAAAGTTATTCAATGTTTAGAACCATTTGCTTTGTTCCTCTCATTTTAAGGCTGGGAATTATTGTGGATAAGAGGGGCAGTTTTTCACATTCTCATCAAGAGGTGCAACACTTTGCCAGTGAAACTATTTTAAACATGAGGGAGAAGAAAACAGAGGGGCATGGGAGAGCTAATTGGATGAGTGGAGCCATTGTGTAGAGTATAAACACTACCATGGGTTAGTTAAGCTGAATTTACAGGGTGTGATTCTAAATACTCTTAAATTCACTTGCTGTAAACTTTAAGCAGAGTAAGTTGATTGTAATGAAATGGATATTTGATGCTTGAAAAGGGCTAGATACTGGGAACAGGAAGTGCAGCGAAAGACTACAAAGGATCTGATGTGGCATTGACAATAGAAAAAGATTCAATGAAAGATTGAAGATTAAGGGGTGCTAATTTTATGCTGGCATGAGTCTATTTTTCCAGTGAAAACTCATCTCTCTCCACTTGGTAAATTCTCTTTAATCACTCACTTATGTGCCTCATGAACAATGTGGGTCTGAAACATCGATGTCTGATGAAGTTTTGCACAGACTTTCTTTATCTGCTCCAAAAAACAATTCAGTTACAATATTTTATCCTTAAACATCATTTCATCTGGTTATAAAATCTAAGAAGTTTTAAATCTGCTCACTAGTTTTGTCCTCATTTGTATTCTGTAATGTTGATAAAAAACAGAATTTGTTTAACTTGTTCATTTTATTACATCACAGTGTGAAGCAAATGTTTAAGGTGCACAACAGTTCTAAATCCATCTTTACTTAAGCAAAATGTGCTTCTACAAGTGCATAACTCTGTAATCTGTGAAACAGTTTAGTCAGTACTTCCTTCTGATATACACACAGCTTAAAAGAAAATCACAGAAGCAAGCTTAAGGTGAATGTTATACACTGGAACATGACTAACATGTTTACGTGGCTTACAACATTGTAACTATAAATAATATATTCCGTTTTCTATGTATCACAAATTATATATTTTAATTTTTTGTTTAAATCTGAGCAAAATAGCCATTTCTATTCCAAGCTAATAGAAATATTGCCCATGAAATATACAATCATGATATCAAATGTAAGGATTAATTGTTAGCGCATTTGTCTCGTAAACAAGAGGACCCAGGTTTGATTTCCGGGCAGGGCGAAACCGCAGGCAAGTTTCTTTACTTCGCACGCCTGTGTACTTAGCTGTACGTAGAAACCTGGTTTTTAGTTGTTTGCAAATTTTTTCCGGGAGTAGTAATCCCTCAAAAAAATTTGGTCACTCAAACGTTTCTGGGACACTTCTGTGCGCATTTGGCTACCACGTTTCACCCACAAAATACAGTCAATCCACTGTACAATGCATTCTGTGAAGCGTTTTAAGACGTCTCAACAATTTCTCAACGACCCTTCAACGATGTGGCATGAAGCGCTATATCAAATGCAAGTATTATTGTTATTTTTTATTAAATATGGAATTTTATGGATATCAAAGAAATTTCTAAATAGATTTTGCAAATACAGTAGACTCCAGATAACTCGACCCTGGCTTAACTTATCACTATCACCTAGGTCATGCTGTCAATATCCTGGCTGCATTTATTTATGTATTTGTACATATCCCTAACCACCACCCTGATAACTAGTCACTGAGCCTGTTTCCCTTGGAGTGACAAGTTATCAGCAGTTTACTGAAGAATGGTTTTGCTAAGGACTAAATTACTAATGGACATGCTTAAATTACCAGTCATAGGTTTGAAGCCAGAGTATGCTGATTTACCTGATCTCTGTCAGGGTTTGTTTTCATTTTGGTTAGTGGGCATCTGACATACAATACAACACAAGATTACATTTGTATAGCACCTTTCACGTTGGGAGGACGTCCCAAGGCACTGGACATTCAGGGATTTGGACCCGAGCTAGGGGGTTGGGATCAGGGAGGGTGGCCGAAGGTGCAAAGAGAAGCGTTTTGATCCATGCCTGAAAGAGTCAAGAGAGGGAGCAAGGTGAAGGGAATGTGCGATGGAGTTCCAAAGCATGGGGGCAGAGAGGCTGAAGGCCTCACCGTCGATGGTGGGGCGGGCCAGGCAGGGGTCATGGAGCCTGGTGCGGGAGAGGATATGAGCTGCAAAGTTCTGGATGATCTGCAGTTTGTGGAGCGAAGAGTTGGGAAGACCGACAAGCAGGGAGTTGGCATAGTGGAACCTAGATGTGATGAATGCGTGGATGAGAGTTTTGGCGGCCAGATGGGTGAGGCAGTGGTAAAGGCAGGTGATGTTGCGGAGGTGGGGGAAGACAGAGCGGGTCATGGCACGAATGTGACATGGATGTGGTCATGACATGAAAGGACAGTTGAGGGTCAAACAAGATCCCAAGGTTCCGGATTGGTTCAGTGAGGTGGAGAGTGCATCCTTGGATGGTGACTCTGTCAGTGACTGAGGTGTGGAGGCACTGACAGGAGTCAAACAGGAGGGTCTTGAGGGGGCATGGGTTTAGGAAGAGGAAAGTTGGCAAGAGTGAAGAAAAACATAAATTTATGGCAATGGATACAGATATGATTTTCTGTCTTTGCCACAATGATTGGGCCCGAAGCGTTCTATGCCTGACGTTGTTCTATGCTTCAGTTGTTATCAGCTGAAGTGTTACTTCATAGAAAACTGGTTTAACTCGGACAGCTTTAAGGCAGTATGGCATAATGTGGCACTCATGTGTTCCAGTGTTCTTGCAGATGGTCATGATCCTCATCCAGTTATTTGCAACTTCCTGTTATGAATTATCTCATGTTAGACCCTATAATGTTTAATATTAAAACTCAAAGCATAATTGTGGGTTATTGCAACATCCAACAGTGATGGGTAAAATATTCAATGAAATTCCAGTGTTTATTTGTCACATCACACATAGCAATTTTCACCCCCGGGTTTCATCCTATTGCATCAGCAACCCTGAAATCTACTCATCTTATCAACATCAGTATTTAGATAATCCTTAGCCTCTGGAGCAATTTAGAGGCATAGATCTTGTAGAAGTTCAATGCTTCATGCATCCCCCTTGAGGGATACTGTTTTCAAGTATGCAGAAAGGTGTTTGGATTGAGCAAAGCCAGGGGTAAAGCCATAGTTAAAGATCCCAATCTTTTTGCTTCAATTTTTCAAAGGAAAGAGACGAGAGATTCAAGCATCCAGGCTTACTTCTGGATTCCACAGCGAGGCAAGTCTAAGGCTGATGGAGATTTGAAGCCAGTAAAACCTTTCACAGGAATAAACCCCTGAAGGCTTTCTACCTAGTATCTTTGGTGTCTGAACTAATGTTAAATTAATTTGTAGATCTTTGAAAACAGTCTCAAACAAAATATGTATCTTCTATTAAACCTTATACATCAAACAGCCATGTTTAATCATTTTAAAGATTATTATCAAAGAATGTTATTCACCAAAATGTATCTTGAAAATTGGATTATGGTCAGGAGTGTTAAGGTATTTTTGGTTGAAGTCAGAATAGTATTCTGAGCATGTTTCAAAATGGCACTGTGGCACTGTGTTTGGGTCTGTGACTGGCAGTGACTGGTGGCACGGAACAGAGGGCAGTGAAATGTGTAAACGATACATGGTCTGAAGGGCCACAAACAGGCAGGAGAATTGTAACAACATCCAAGATGGATTGTGCACAAGTGACAATGGAGTCGAAGCAATGATATTGGTAATGGATAAGCCTCAAACAGAGACTCATGCCAGGAAACCAGATGTGCCTCAAGCGATTGAGCTGAGCTTCAGCATGGTCTCATCATCTATTTCCGTGTGCATCAGAGTGCAGTTCTCATCCGTCGTCATAACATGCAGCTGGCTCTTTGCGACTTCTTGTTGTGAATATCTTGTTTTAAATTCCTCCTATTTAAAAGTTTAAATGTATTTGTAGTTTATTGCAGTTTCCAACAGCATTGAGTAAAATATAATTAAATTAATGTTCAATCACTAAATTTAACAGGTAGCTGCTTGACATCTTTTATTTGGTGTGAACAGTTTTTTTATCCTAAATATACTCTTGTCTAAGAAAATGTTATATGGATTTCATCCTTAATGATTAATGGTGAAGTCCTGCTGACCTTCTCCAGAGGTTAGTGTTCACTTGCATACAGGAGAAGTGATTCTTACAGCGAAACAGATACTGCACTCCTTGCATCTCACAAAGATTACACTGAATGACAAGATTAGTGTGTTCTGATTAATGAACAAATTGAAGTCTCCTGTTAGGAAGTCTCTGTTCACATTTGGCAGTAAACATTTGTGAACATCTTCTATTCAGTTGATTGAAGGACTCATCATCAGGTATATGGTTGGATTACAATGTGTTACAGCGTGAAACACATTTGGAGGATTGAAGTAACATTTGTGACAAACATTTTCCTGAGAGACAGCTCTTTCTTTACTGTATTACTTTATTTTTGTTTTATATCATTTTGCCACAGAAAGGCTTAAAGGAAATTAATTTGATGCGCTGTGCTTCATTCCAATGAATGCCACTTCACTTTGCCTTTTCCGACACAGAGATGGAAAAACAATAAAATCCAGCAAATCTTGACACAAAGAACGATTAGATAATGCAGTACATATTGTATAAGAACAGTTAATTTAAATGAAAGCATTTATGTTCTGACTTGCCTTGGGCAGGTAAAATATGCATTAATAATGCAATAGTTCTTTGAAAACAATCCTATAGAAGTTTAGTATGAGAACCCAGTTGTCACTTAAATAAGATTTTATTTAGTATTTTTCCAAGCAGACAACCGTTTGCTTGTAATACAATGAATTATGTATTTTGGGATTTTACTTTTATTTCCTACATTGATGTGCATCAGCTATAAATAATTTATAGAAGCTTTGACCTAGGATATATATAAGAAATAACTTTAAAAGTATGAAATTCAGAACACTGCTCACAAAATCAAAATGTCTACAGAGACAGGGAGGTGTGGAAACAACAATCTATCTTTCAAAAGAAATGTGCTACACTTCAATTGATTTTAAAATAAGATCACAAGACCACATCATTTATTTATTCCGCAGAAAAAATACAAACAAATAATAAGCAGTGTGACAACATGGGGCCAGTACCCTGTATTTGTGGATGGTCTGGAGAAAAATTCCATCTTTGCCTACTTGCAAAGTAGAAGAACAATATTTTTTGCACAGCCTCTGAATTGCTTTCTCCAATGTCTTGTGCAATATATTAAAATAACTCAATTGGTCTTGATTTTGCATAAAAAATTCAGCCACTTGTATCCTTACCTGCATGAAGCTTCGCAAGCCCATCTCTCCTGTCCTCGCAAAGCCCCACTGCCTGTTACCCAGCTCTTGTTCCTCCCAACCTCTGACCACCTCCAGCTTTCTTGTCCCCTAAACTCTGGGCTGCTTTGTGTTCCTTGACCCCTTCACCCTTCATCATCAGTGATCCATCACCAAAAAGTGTGGCAAAACCAGTTGACAATTAAACCAAACTACCCTATCCTACCCTGACATCTTCTCAACGGTTGCATCCAAACCCATTTTGAAATTTCTGCAGCTGTCATTGGAGTTGCAGCCTGGGTTTGAGCATCGTTTCATGGACATAAGAAAATTTGACGTGAAACCAGTAACCTACACTCAGATGCCACTCTCCACAGACAACTCTAATGGTCCAGAGAATAGAGCTGCTTTTGGGCCCAACCATTTCTCCAAAGGCAAGGAGAGGACTTCATACCCACAGCTATTCAATAATTGTCGATACGTTTGGAATTGGCAATTTACAGAAACAAAAACATTTGTCAGGATTTACTGTAAAGTGTAGTGATTGTGTATTTTGTAGGTGAAAAATGGCACTTAATGTGTACACAGCCATGAAGTGATGATCAATTTTATCGTGGAGATTGATGGCCAGGACACCGCAGGCAAAGTGGGGGCTAACTCAGCCAGGTTGATAATTAAGTTTGATTCAGCAATGCTTATGAATCTGTCCATCTACCCCAGTAAATAATCTGTTTCAGGACCTATCTCTTTGACTGCACCTTCAGTCATCTTTACCCTCAACACCCCATTCCCTCGGCTTTCACTCCTAGCTTGGGTGCCAAGACTGTTAAGCACCTTGGGACATTCTCCCATTTGATAGACACTAATGTTTTCTATCTTCTAATCTTTGTTTTAAACACATTTACAAGGTAGAGTTTTATATCAGCTGTTCACAATTACACCCTGGGGTACTCCATAGCCTCTGGTGACAATACTAGTAATTAATCATTCTAATCCTTGATTTCATATAGCACATTATCAATGATTTCACCGTTTTCTGTGAAGCACAGTGACTGTGCATTTGGTGGTTATGAAGCAGCTAATTTGCATACAGCAATGTACATCAAAAAAAGTGATGAAGTCAACAACCAATTATTTTTAATCTGGGGTAGTGTTGGCCAGAACTCCAGGAGAAATGCCCTTTCTCTTTTTAAACAGTGCAATGGGATCTTCAACATCCATCTGAACAGGTAGACAAGACCTCAGTTTAATGTTCCATTCAAAGGATGGCACCTTCAACAATGCAGCACTCCCCAAGCACTGCATCAGATTGTCAAGCTAAACTGTGAGCTCAAATTTCTATGATGTGTGGGTTGAACCCACAACCTTTTGACTTGGAGACAAGAGTGCGTGAACATCAAATGAGAAGCAATATTGATCAATTGGTCCGTAAGCCCCTGGTTCGGAATCAGGCTCCACCAATGTTAAGCGCTCTGAGATGCTACCCTGCATGGAGTTCACTATATAATGCAAGTTTTTGTTGTTATAAGTTGTCTATATCTGGAACATAATTTTCTAGAACTCCCAATGATGATGTGACAGTAGAATTGATCGTAGATATGGAAGGAACCACAGAATATTTGTCAATTTGCTATCTTTTTTGAATCAGTTAAAATGTAGGAGATGTATATTGTTCACCAGTGTAGAACTGAAACAAAAGTCCTCAACAGATAAAAAGTATTTTATAAACATGAATGCATATATTGTTGATTCTTTGGACAGCTGTGACTGATACAAGGAGAAAGTTCTGTGGGAATTCCAAAACAAGAAATCAATTAACAAAGATGTTCCAGAGATAGATAACTTACAGACCGTTTGATCAATATCGCCTCTTATTTAAAGTTTTTTTGTTTAAATAAATTATCATCAGTAGTCAATCCAAAAGGGAGTTTAGGAGAAACTTCTTCACGCAGAAAGTGGTGAGAATGTGCAACTCACTTGTGTTACTCCTGGAAGCTGTGATTAAAGCAAAGCATCAGTGTATTTTAGATGAAGCTTGATGACTACATGATGGAGAGGGAACAGAGGGGTAAGTGAGAGGGGAAAAGAAGGGTTGGAGGCTTGTGTGGAGTATAAGCACAGACTAGTTGGGCTGAATGGCCTGTTTTAAAGTTGTATCAGTCATTGTAACGGCAGATCTGGCTGGACCACATAAAAACGTACCAGTCCACCGTCGCCTTCCACTAAATCGTCCTTTTATTCCAAGGTAATCTTGGAGGCCAAGGACAACCCAAGGCTTCTCTTTCCCACCACAACCGGCACCTCCACCCACCCTCTCACGCCTCGCCCATCCTCTCCTCCAACTCCAACTGCGAGGCGATGCTGGACTTCCTTGAGACCAAAATTGAGGGGATCCGTTCAGCTACCTTTCCCTCCCAACTGACCCACCCACCACATCTCTCCCTCACACTCCGGCCCCTGCCCTTTTACTCTCAGACCTCATCAACCTCTCTCTGTCAACTGACAGCATTCCCACCCCACTAAAAACAGCTGTCATCACTCCTATCCTAAAAAAAGACATTCCTGGACCCATCTCTGTTCATTAACTACAACTCCACCTCCAACCACAGAATCAGCCCTGGTCAAGTTGACAAATGGCATTCTATCTATCTGTGACCAAGGCTCCCTCTGTCTCCTCATCCTCCTCGATCTCTCTGCTGCCTTTGACACTGTGGACCATCCTATCATCCTCCACCGCCTCTCCTCTCACCTTAACCTTCAAGGTTCTGCCCTTGAATGGATCAGAGCCTATCTGTCACACCAGCTCTATTTTGTCTCCACAAATGGCTTCTCCTCCAGCCCCCACACCATCTCATGCAATGTTCCTCAGGGCTCTTTCTTCAGTCCTCTCCTTTTCAACCTGTACATGCTCCCTCTTGATGACATTATCTGCGGACTTGGGGTCAACTTCCACATGTATGCGGATGACCCCAAACTCTGCCTCCACCCTCGATCCCAGGACCATTGATGTCGTGAAAGACTATCCGTCAGAAATCAAGTCCTGGATGAGAGCCAACTTTCTACAGACTGAAGCTCTCCTGATTGGCCTCTGCACCTCAAGCAATTGCAGCATCAGCATCCAAGGATGCACACTCCACCTCACCAAGCCAGTTAGGAACCTAGGAATTTTGTTCGACCCTCAACTGTCCTTTCTCCCCCTCATCCATGCCATGACCCACTCTGCCTTCCCCCACCTCCACAACATTGCCCAACTCCACCATTACCTCACCTCTCAGGCCACCAAAATCCTCATGCATGCCTTCATTACAACCAAGCTCGACTATGCCAATGCCCTGCTTGTTGACCTTCCCAATTCTTCCCTCAAAAAGCTGCAGATCATCCAGAACTCTGCAGCTCGTGTCCTCTCCCGCACCAGGCTCCATGAACTGATCACACCCACCCTCACTCAGCTCCACTGGCTCCATATCCCTCAGAGGATTGAATTCAAAATTCTCGTTCTCACCTTCAAGGCCCTCCATGGCCTTGCTGCCTCCTATCTCTCTGACCTGCTAACCCCTTATCAACCTGACTGCTCCCTCCGCTCAGCAGGAGCCTGCTCCATGTCCGCTGCCTGGCCCACCCCGCCATCAGTGGTTGGGCCTTCAGCCTCTCTGCCCCCACACTTGGAACTCCATCCCACATTCCCTCCCTTGCCTCCCTCAAGGCATGCTTCTAGACCCTCCTCTTCGACTGTGCCTTCAGCCACCCTCCTACCTTCTCTGCCCTCCACCCCTCCTTATTCCCCCCACCCACCCCCCGCTCGGGTCCCAATCCTTGACTGTTCAGTGCCTTGGGATGTCCTCCCGACATGAAAGGCGCTTTACAAATGTAATTTTGTATTGTATGTAAAGCACTCCAAGATGCCATCAGGCATGAAGGGGCTATATAAATGCAAGTTGCTGTTGCTGTTATGTACGATCAGAATTGTTGTGAGGAAGCAGTCTTCATTTGTAATCTTTCAACTCCTTGGGCGTCTCGGTGGTATTCTGCACACTGATAGACACGAAGGTTTGAAAAAGTGCTTGAATGGGAAAACCGCTGAGTGAATCAAAACACCTCAGATGCAAAGTGCATTTCATGCAGAGAGCCCCATGGATGTCACATTGACTTGCAAGAACTCTTCTCCAAGCTGTGATTACCTCGGTCTCCCACATTGTCACCACATATATGGGCCTCCCTGCATGGGATGCACAAGATACAGACAAAGTATTTTTTTATTTACAACTTATACCTCACTAAACCCAAGTAACCACTTACAGCTACTTATATTAATTAAAGCTTTTCCCAATTAATAAATACATTTAAATTATGAGGGCTACTTCAAATGCTCTTTCACTGTTTGACATCCTCCCGTACTTGTCCATTCGATGTCAAAAGACCTGAACCTATTATGTTGGTTCCTTGCTCCTTGACTCAGCATGTACATTTTTGGCTGCCACCCTTGACCCGAGCTACCCTCTCCCCTAAAATCCCACATCCCTCACTCCTCTCACTTACTTCTCACCTCCCCCTCCATGGACCTGATTCATCGTACCTCCGTGACCTCCTTCAACCCTACCAACCCAGCCACTCCTCCCTTTGCTCACTGGATACTGACCTGATTTATATCCCTTGATCTATCCATCCCACCATTAGAGGGTGGTTTTTCAACCATTCTGCCTCCACTCTCTGGAATTTTATCTCTGATGCTCTGCAACTTACTCCATCCCTATCCCATTCAAGGTCTGTCTCAGGAAATACCTCTTTCACTGCACATTCGGTCATCTATGCCCTCCTTCCTCCCTTTAGCTTCCATCCCCAGTTAGAGTGTCCAGCCAGGACACCAGCAGAAACTCCCTTCACTTTTCTGATAGTGCCACGGGATTCCAAATATCCATCTGAACAGACAGAAAGAACCTCAGATTTAATGTCTCATCAAAGTACGCTACATCCAGCAATGCAGCAGACCCCCTACGTTGCATTGGAGTGTCAACATAGACTTTATGAGTTCAAGCTCTGACGTAAGGCTTGAGCCCCTAATCTTCAGAAGCAAAGATGAGAGTGCTACCAAGTGTGCCAGGCTTACCACTGTTTGTATTCAGAGGTACGTCCAGTTGCATAATTAGTCTCCACTCAGATTTCTGGTTAGGCCAATGGACCACAGGATGAGGTCCTGCTAACTTAAATTTCCCAATTTACAGTATTGCACTTATGTTACTGATAGAACATGCAGCGTAGGGCATGAGCATTGTCCTGAAATAAATGATCATATCAGTTTTATACAACGGAGACAGACTCTGATAGATATACGTTTAATATACTGCTTCACTCCTTTTTGCCCTTAATCATTTCATAATTTTATTTGCTATTCATTGGAAGTTTTTCAGTTGCCACTGTCAAATTAGTTTACCATTGTTTGACAACACATCTAACGCTTATATTTTAGCGGTAACCAAAGTTCACAAATAAGCATGTGCACTCTATAATTAACAGCAAAGTCTGCATTTTCAAAATTACAGTGGTTTTACAATTTATAATATAATTTATTCCTCCACTGGTGAACAAGTGTGGATTAATAAATCTATTATTATAATTAATAATCATTAATAAATATAATAGAATTATTATTTATATTTGAAGACTGGCTAAAAATGTAACCTCCTCTTCACTTCTCTTCCTCCCCTCCTTCACCACTGATTCACTAGTTAATTTGAAGCTTGTTCTGACTCACCATTTTGTTTCTTGTTCCTAGAGCTGGCAGTTCAGGAGCGGAGGGAGCAATTTAGAGAGGGAAAGAAAAAAAATGTGCTGAGAATTAAGCTACCAGGATCATTCAGTACTCAAAAGATTTATTTTATGACATTGAAACTATAGAAAGCTGAGTAAACGCAGTTTACAACTAAATTTTTTGTTTAAGATTTCCCTGCAGTTTTCCAAATGCAGTACAGGATTATAATGCAGCATAATCACTGCTTCTATCTCCATGGAGATGGGTTGTTATTCAATGTTTCACACAATGGCAGGCTCGAAATAGAGAATGGATAACAAGACTTGGAGATTTGAAAAAGCATCTTTTCTGTATCAAGTTCCTGAGATACTTTGCATTACAAATGCATACTAATCCAAGTGCACTATAGTGCTCGCAAATAACACAGAAATAGAGTGACTCCATTGACTACTTTGTTACCAGTATGAGACTGTGCAGCCAAAAAGGAGAGCATGAGAAATAAATTTGTGTTATTTTTTAAGAGATGAACTTCTAAATTCCTGAAAGGTACAAGCATCAGATCTTTTTCCGATCAGTCAAACGGTAGACTACACACCTTCACAACTGAGAGCGCAGAATTTTTCCCTTTTTTTAAGACAAGTAATATGACATAGCTACAAGGTTTTAGGGACTTAACGTCTCATACTTTTTTATCCTAAGAGACAGCTAAACAATTAAATATGAAAGTAATGGTAACCAGTCAGCTTGCGGCACACTTGTCACTTGGTTGAATTTACTAATTTAACAGCTGAACATTACTTTTATTGAGTAAGCCCATGGCTCTAATAGATATTTAGAATCATAATAATAATAATCCTTACGTTTGATATAGCGCTTTTCACATCTTCTAGATGTCTCAAAGCACTTCACATAATAGACTGTAAAATGAATTGACTGTATATTTGTGGGAAAAATGCGGCAGCCAATTGCGCACAGCAATATCCCACAAACAGGACTGAAATGATCAATTTATTACTTTTTTTTGAGGGGTTATTATCAGGCGTGTGGAATAAGGAAACTTTCCCAAGGTTTCACCCTGCTGAGAATCAAACCCAGGTCTCTAGTTTGCAAAGCGAGTGCTCTAATCACTGAGCTACAGGACTCCACCATAGAATATTACAGCACAAAAGGAGGCCATTTGGCCCAATGTGCCTGTGCCGGGTCTTTGGAAGAGTTGGTCAAATCAGTCCCACTCCCCCGCTCTTTCCCCATATCCTTGCAAATTTTTCCTTTTCAAGTACCTGTCCAATTTCCTTTTGAAAGTTGTTATTGAATCTGTTTTCACCACTCTTTCAGGCAGGGTATTCCAGACCGCAACAATTCACTGTGCAAAAAAATTTCTCCTCGTCTCTCCTCTGGTTCTTTTGCCAATTATGTTAAATCTATGTCCCCTGGTTATCGACCCACCTATCAGTGGAAACAGTTTCTCCCTATCTACTGTATCATAATTTTGAACACCTCTCTTAAATTTTTCTTTAACCTTCTCTGCTCTAAGGAGAATAATCCCAGTTTCTCTAGTCTCCCCACATAACTAAAGTCCCTCATCCCTCCTGATACCCTTCCTATAGTGCGGTGCCCAGAATTGGACGCAATATTCCAGCTGAGGCCTAACCAGTGACCTCAACAACAACAACAACAACAAGATTCCATTTATTGAGCGCCTTTCACGTCAGGAGGACGTCCCAAGGCGCTGTACAGTTGGGTCAGGACCTGAGCAGGGGGGAAATGGTCAGGGTGAGGGGAGGGAAGGGAGGGAGCGAGGAGGGGGTAGAGAGTCGAGAGGGGAGCTGAAGGCACAGTCAAAGAGAAAGGTCTTGAGACCGGCCTTGAAGGAGGAAAGGGAGGAGTCAAGGCGAAGGCACTGGGGGATGGAGTTCCAGAGCCTCGGGGCTGAGAGGCTGAAGGCCCGGCCACCGATGGTAGGGCGGTTGGGGCGGGGGATGTGGAGCAGACCGGAGCCAGAGGAACGGAGGGTACGGGCAGGTAGGTAGGGGGATAGTAGGTCGGAGAGGTAGGAGGGAGCAAGGCCGTGAATGGCCTTGTAGGTGAGGATGAGGATCTTGAATTCGATCCTATTTGGGATGGGGAGCCAGTGGAGGCGAGCGAGGGTGGGAGTGATGTGGTCCTGGTGCGGGACAGTGCACGAGCTGCAGAGTTCTGAATGACCTGCAGTGTGGAGGGAGGTGGCGGGAAGGCCGGCGAGGAGAGAGTTCCCATAGTCCAGCCTTGAGGGATAGCAGAACTTGCTTGCTTTTATATTCTATGCCTCTATTTTTAAAACCAAGGATCCCATATGCTTTTTTTTATCAGATCTATCAACCTGTCCTGCCATCTTCAAAGATTTGTGTATGTGAACCCTCAGGTCTCGCTGCTAATGTACCCCCTTTAAAACATTACAATTTAGTGTATATTTCCTCTCCTACTTTTTCCCCCCAAAATGCCTTACCTCATACTTCTCTACATTAAACTTCATCTGCCATGTGTCTGCCTATTTCACCAGTCTGTCTATGTCCGCCCGCAGTCTGCTACCATCCTTCTCGGTGTTTACTACATCCCAAGTTTTGTGTCATCTGCAAACTTTAAAATTTTGCTTTCTATACTCAAGTCCAAGTCATTTATATTATTTCAAAAAGAACAGTGGACCTAATTTGTACAAAATTCTGCTACTTTTTTCTGCTGACTTGGGAGACTCTGTAGGACTGTTGTCCTGTAATTACTGTATGCCGCATCATTGCAATTAAACTTATCAGTCTGCATGCTCAGTATCATCCCATTTTACTCACATAATCCGCTCTCAACAAAAAAAACACTAGGTTTAGAAAATTCAAAGCTCTTTAATCCTTCTTCCAATTTTCTCCTCTCCTTTCCTTAATACTGCTACTAATAATAATAATTTGGTCAATTAATCCATGACTGTTTTGTGGGACACTCTGTGCACGGTTAGTTGCAGTGTTTGGCCCACAAGATATACAATCAATTCTCTTTACAGTATATTCTGTGAAGTGCTTTTAGAAGTCTAAAAGACGTGATAAGACACTAAATCAAATGCAAGGATTTATTTATTATTACTCATGCTGGGTACATTTCCTCGGGCTTTGGTGACTCCATGTGCCTTACCCAAGTTGCTGTGTTAATTTTCCCTTTAAAATATCACAGCTTTCTGTTGATTGATACAAATCTCCTCAAATGGATAAATTGCAATTGAATTCTGGGTAGATGGTTAGTGCATTATACATCCCTAATCTGAGTTTCACAGAAAATAATGTGAATTCCATTTCATATATGTATCTGGGATTCATATTTGGAATTCTGTTTGGTTTATACTCTCTTAGATATGGAGGTGGGTTTCCATGAGTGTCAGATGACCAGTCAAAGAAACAGAAAGCAGCAAAACATCTAAATGCATTCAAATATATATTTATGCATACATGGATACTCTTCAGTTTATAGTGATGAAAATACATTATCATACCAATTTTAATTGTGGTGTACAGTCAGAATATTCTCTTAACTTCCTTGGATTTATCTCAGTATTATTGCTGCTTGTCGAGTGTCTGCAAATCTGCGACTTAAGTGGAAAGTGTCTATATTTGTCCCCTTAAATATTTGTTATCATACTCAATTTATGATTCTTAATTTTAATGTGAATTAAGCTAGTAAGGAGTGACACAAACTCCGGATGCAGAGAAGATGGAGCTGAATGGAAGAGAATGTGACACACAGGAAATGTTACACTTCTGTTTAGCATACCATGAACAGATAATTAATTCCTATCCTTCAGAGATTTAATAGAAGTTTTGAAACTTTTATTCAATATAATGACATATTTAATAGGCCTAAATGAGTAGATATTTGACAGCTATCTCCCAGAGTCTCCTATAGTGCAAATTAGATTAGTTTTCATTTTGTTTTGATGCTAAATCTTTAAATCAAGCTCAAGATCAACTTCAGCGGGTTCATAATGGTGAGGTCAAATGTGCGTCTTTTGCAATGCAATCCTTAACATATTAAGGAATCCTGTTAGAATTCCCCTCAGGAGTTCCACTGAGGAAGTAATTCGGATTAGAGCAAAATTCCCACAGCTTAGTTTTACCAAAAGGAATTCTCATTTGTGTACTTGGATTCCTTTAGGAATTGAGTTAAGAAATACCACAAATTTGCAAAGTTGTATTTCGTTGATATTTCCCCCCTCATCTGCTGAAATTTATGAAGAAAATTTGGAAACTGACATGTCTGGAGCCTTGCTCTGAATTGATCAGCCATCGGATGGTTGAATGGACATTTTATTGTTTAGTGGAATAACCAGCCCCTTAATAATGTTTCAACATCTATAGGTTAAGTATCTTGATGGACAAAGTTCTGAACAGGAACACTTATATCTGGTTCTTTGTTGTTTCAGGGGAATAGTCTTATCAGGACCATGCACCCCTGGTACTGTAAGTAACAACCTTTTGGATTCCATCTATTTGTCTGGGATGTTAAGGGATTTTTGCCTTGTCATCAGAATGACTTGTTTAGATTCAGAATTGTCTGACTTGCAAAGCTTGAAATGAATGAATGAATGGATGGATGGATGGATGGATGGATGGATGGATGGCTGGCTGGCTGGCTGGCTGGCTGGCTGGCTGGCTGGCTGGCTGGCTGGCTGGCTGGATGGATGGATGGATGGATGGATGGATGGATGGATGGAAGCGCACCATCTGATTTAGACTGTCCATCATGGCAGGTGCCAGGAATCACATCACTATCTGTTCAACCATCGGTTTTTACAGAACTTTATACAGTGCAAATGTCACATAGATACTTTCAGCTGCAAGTCAAAGCTCGTCCGTATTGTTATTATTGTTTGTCCCTTTACTCATCCACTCCTGAAGGCAATGACTCAGACCAGGAAATGCTATTAACACTGCAAGCTTTTTGTTGTCTCTTATTTGATGTGTGATCTAAGACAATGAGTGTCGAGATGCTGTTCAACCACAGAAACTGAAGCTCACCCTAGCCTCACCTGACATTCACACACTTGCCTACTTTTCCCTAGGAGTCACTGCCAAGTGATCAGGAGCTAGAATCCTCCCTGTTTTTATACACATTTCTCTAGTTCAGGAAATGTATCACTGCACTGCCATTTCCAATAGGATTGACTACAACAGCACAGCTTCCTCTGGGTCTGGTCTTTCTCTGTATCTAACCCATCCTTCATTTATCTGACTGTTTTGATGTTAGCACTGGGAGCACTGGAAAGATTGAGAGGGAACCTGATAGAGGTGTTCAAGATTGTAAAAAGGTTTAATAAGATGACTGTTGATAGATTATTTACACTTATTAGTAAGTTACAAACAATAGGGCAGAGATATAGGATAGTTGTTAGAACAACAACAATGTGCATTTATTTAGTATCCTTCACACTTTGGGGAGCTTAAAATGAGCAGATCTAACAGGGTATTTAGGAAGAATTTCTTCACACAGAGGGTTATGAGAATGTGGAACTCATTGTTGGAAACTGATTTGAAACAAAAAGCATCAATGTGTTTAATAGAAAACTAGTTGCATATATGAGAGAAGGGACTAAAGGGGTATATAAGAGGGAACCAGGAGGGGTGGAGGCTTGTGTGAAGTATAAACACCAGCACAGGCTAAATGGACAATTGGCCTGGTTCCATACTATATTACTCGGTGTAATTCTGTGATATCCATTTTTGTCTCTGTAGCTCAGAATTGCATTCTGTGAGATATTGAAGATCAAAATGTGTAACCAAGTATACAATTGAAGGTGCCAAACACTTGTACTATCACCGTACTCAATAGCGCTTCATTGTGTAGATCAGTGTTGTTCAATAGAAATCGCTGACTGGCCACAGGTATGGCTAGGGTGACACCATTTTAGCCACTTACACAAATATTAGTAGAAAATACCTTATAAACACTCACACAGGTAAATGTACTTCACATGTTGCCCTGTTGGAGCTGCTTATTATTGGCTGGGCTTGCTTTCTTCCGCTTGACTGGAATGGTTATTTCAATTGGTCAAGCTGACCATGATTGACAGCTCCCCTCTTCATACAATATTGCTGGTACAGTATTTCCAAGATGCTTCAATGTGGCATTTTCACACGTGCTACACACCATATCAGCAGGTTACAAATAAGCAGTGACCAAGGAAGTAAAGCATACAGAACAATGAAAAAACACTCACAAACACTGCCTTTCATCTTACCATTTTACCAACAAATGCATAAAAAGGTCAAAGTAAACATGCATACACCATCCACATGTGAGTATTGAGATCACATTCCAAATGATGTTGTCAGCTACTCATGTTTTAATGACTAAACAAAACTCCAGTTTCTCCACATCTGGATTGTCAATTCACCTGAAGTGGCTCGTGGCTACGTATTGGATGACCCTGTTCTCAAGACTGTTCTCAAGTAGTTTTTGTTTTCACTTCCTCTGCAACCATCAACCAATATAAAATACATATGTCTTTTTCAACAGAAATTGTTACTGTGCCTGTTACATAACACCTAAATCATTGCGGAATCCATACCAGCTGCACAATATCATTCAGATCCTGAGTGTGGACAGATGACATCAACTAGACATAGCCTGAAGCTATCTCATTACAATCACCTTCGTTTTCAGTGAAATGAGGAATAATTTTATTGGCATGAGTTACTTGTTAAATATTTAATTGGTCATAGTTTCCATAATGCACACATCTTTAAATGTTTGGCTTGTGTTAGTTTATAGTGCATACACTTCAAAATCTATTCACGTAACACAGCTGCATCAGAAGACTGCATCTCATTGAGCTACTCTACAAGCTATTTTACAGCAACTGGTGGAGCAGTGGGTTATAGCAGTAGCCTTTTCATCTATGTAATCTGTGCACCAACTCCAGATGAGATAGATAGGATGAAAGTCTCTTTTTTCTGATATTAGCGAATGGTTCAAAGGGGTATCAGTTTGGAAAGCTTTGTTCAATTTCTCAACTGATTTGCATTTATAGCACAAAATGGTCTATTATTCAGCACTAATTGGTACTAATCATGCAATCTCACTCAGAGATATTAGGTTATTGTCTGCCAATATGGAAACATCAAGCTGATGCTGTCAGGGTGCTGAGTATTTGTTTTGAAAATTGTTGATACATTCAGCTCATTTGTGGTGATTTCCAATAGGACTGTTTAATGAGGAAACCAGATGGGGACTCATCCTGGTAACCAGAAGAACTTCTCATTGAGTGGAACTGCCACCAGTTGGAGTGATGTATTTCTGGTATCCTTAGTGAGGCATCAAGTTTGAAATTACCACATGTTAGACCTCTGATTAGTCCAATCCACACTCCTCACTCATGAGTATTGATGTTACAGAGTTATCAGGAACATTTGAGAAATGGGTTTTCAGTGAGAGCTGCGGTTTGGCTATTTGAATCAATCCCCAGTGATAATTATTTCATTGTCCATAAAGACATTATAAACAATAAAGATAGTTAATAATAATTAAAATAACAATCCTTACATTTGATACAGTGCCGTATCACATTGACGCAGCATTTTAAAGCTCTTCACAGGATTTACTGTGGAGTGCAGTGACTGTGTACTTATTAGGCAAACTATCAAGGTCACCAGGTGACCTTAACCCCCACTCCCTTTCCCTGGAAGTGTGCTGCATTATAAGAGGTGCCATCCTTTAGATGAGATGTTCGACTGAGCTCCAATCTGGGTGTTCAGGTGGACATTAAAAATCCCATTACACTATTCAAAAAGAAGAGGGAGTTTCTCACAGTGTCCTTACCAACAAATCCCCAAATGTCTGCACATTGGCTGCTATGTTCACCTACAAAATACAGACATTACACTTTACAGTTTATCCCATGAAGCACGTTGAGATTTCATTCTGAAAAGACAGGTTCTATATCAAATGTAAGGGTTATTATTATTATCAATAATAATACATTTATCAACACTGATTATTATCACCAGTTATAAGTGACAATATCTATGCTGTTATGTTGAGATGGTGTTAGAAGGGTTGGAGTTTGTATCAGAATTATCTTTAGCTTAAGCTGAACCGCTTAATGCTGATGTTATGGTCCAAAAGAGGAATCATATTCTGTTTATCACTTCAGTCATTTCTTACCTTCTCTTGTAGGCCATATTATGTATTCATTCAATCTTAATGGTGTTAAAAATAAATCCTGCAGGATTAGATCTTAAATAAACAGTAAATCATTTTAAAATTCATACATTTTGCTGGATCTGTTAATATCTCTTAAAACAATGTTACAGGTCTTCGAGATTTATTAACAGTGATTCACTGCAATTACAATCTAATACACCTGAGCCCCAAAATATCACCTTGTCCTAGTCTATAAGAATATTTTATCCAAAAATTTAAAATCAGACAGAACCGTGAAAAATTATTCTATTCAATCTTAATTTGAAAGCTCATTTTCTGCAGGATGTAAAAAAATTAGCTTCCAAATTAAGTCTGGTTTTAAGAATTTTTCACAATTATTAAATGATAAGACAAAGTAATCTTACCGGCTAAGACTAAATGGAATTTCAGGCCCCTGGAATAACAGACTCTGATGTCAGGAAACAATTTTGAAGATATGTCTCCATACCATTATTTTAGAACAGTTTCAAATAAGGGCAACTTATACTATATTTATTGTCACTGTAGACAATTCATTCCATCAGTGAATTTTTAATGTCAAGAATTAAAATATCAAATTACCTTTTGGGGCACATAACCTTTTGGAACACCAATAAAAAATGATACTGAGAGATAAAAATGTCATCCTTGCATTTGATATAATCCCTTTCAGGTCAGGAAAATGTTTCAAAGCGCTTCACAGTCTGAGTGACTGTGTATTTTGCAGGGAAAAAACAGCCACCAAATTGTGCAGAGCGATGTCCCACAAATAGCCATGAAGTGAATGACCAATATTATCGGGAGGTAGTTGGCCAGGACACTGGGAGAAATTTCCTTCTCTTTTTAAATAATGACATGGGATCTTTAACATCCACATGAACAGGCAGATCTCATCTCATCTGATGTACGGCAACCGCAAAAATGCAATGCATTCCACCACTGCACTGTAGTATCTTCAATGACTACGTGAGTTCAAAATTACAGTTTAGAATCACAACTTCAAACTCCAAATTTGGCATCAGATAGTTTCCTGAAACCAGAGTTTATAATTGGCTTGAACACACAACCTTTTGACTCAGAGGCGAGAGCGCTACCAACTGAGCCAACCCTATGACTTTGATTATAAAGGTACAATAGGGTATCCTTTTCTCCAGCCCGATATTTCAATATATGCTCTCTACATTAAGTTACATTTTTAACAAATCAAACATTGGGAGTGTGTTATGATTATGAATAAGAAATCTTTTCTTGAGTGGATTATGAACATAATGATATTCACTGCAGGTGATTGAGGAATAAAGACTTGACACCAAAGCAGAATGAAGATGAAAGAGGTCTGTGTGTGTTCATAATGTGAATCAAAGTTACTGGCAAGCCAATTGCATTGAATAGGTTTTCTTTCAAGTTTACTGCTCCTATATAATATACACTCAGTGTTTTTCAGGGAGAAAATAATTGCATTCATTATTTTACCCAATTCGCTCTGATTCTTCTTTAAAACAATAGAAAATTATGAAATAGTGATCTGAGTAGCAAGGCAAGCAATGAACTGAGAAGAATTATTTCAACACAGAGCATCAAATTAATCAGAATTAAGTAGAGTTTGTTGTAGGAAATAAATAAATCATTGAGTGTCATGAATCCTCTGTTTGTCCCAGTGGCAGTATTAACACTCCACTGCGTAGTCCCATGGACATCTGAACTCACCAGAGAGTTTGCAGTATGAGTAGTGTCATAATGAGCTGTTGCATAGCAGAAACCAGAGGTTGGAAATTGCTTATGATCTGGAAGATAATTTTTCAATTTAAGATTGTGCAGCAATTTAAGAAAATTCTTAAATTTGTTTCCTCAATTTAAGAAAATTCTTAAATTCAGTCAAAAATGTTGAAACCCAGCTTTCTAGTTATTTATTGGTTCAGTACTGTATCAACACAAATCAGGTTAGGCTGACTGTAATTATTTCAGGGCATCATGTTAGACACAAAAGGCAGAAACACTCTGTTTTGATATTCCTAAGCACATAATTATGGCACTAAGAGCAGCAAACCCAGTGTGAAATAGAATAGCAACAAAAGAGGATGAGTGTAGAACCGAGGATGACTTGCTGCCCAAGATAGAGAAAGAAGCTGATGAATTTCATGGCCAGTATTTCCCAGGATTACAAAGATTTGTGGGGGAAAAGGTTAATCCTAGGCATATCAGATGAGTGAAAGGCATCATCTTCTATCTGTCATGAGAATGCTGCGTTGAGTATATATTTTTGATGAAAGCAAGTTTCTTCATTTGAATTTATTACATTAACGTTCATAACTCTGGTAACTCTACTTACTAATTACCGTAAAGTCCAATGTGAAATTTATAACTCAACACTATTTTTATAACTGGCTCACAATAATAAAATACCCATTATTGACCCTTTCCAAAATATGCTGTAATATTCAGTCAACATGATAATGAATCAAGCTGAAGTGTCCAGTGGTATTTTATTTGAAATGAAGTCCCAAGTTGTACTGGAGTAAGTTCCATGTAGGAGGTGGACAAGATATTTCATAGTGGTTGAAGGTTGACGTAGTGACCGAGGTATCCTTGTACTTGATGGCAACAATAAACCGGAAGACGTGTACTTCAAGAATTGAGGACAAAAATAATTCATTTGGTGGACGGTCAAAACCATTCTTGGCTTAGAGAAAGCATTCAATCCTTATGTTCCTCCTTATTCATTGCAGCTATTAAAAACAATTGGCAAAGTAAATTTAAGCAGAATGAAAGTCTGAAAGACTCAGAATCGACATTCTCAGTGAGTCTATAATATTTTGGTTGCCAATCACAGTATTAATATCAATGCAACAACAGCTTGCATTTATTTAAGATACCAATTTGAGCTATCAATCTCATCATGATCCAATTAAAAATTAAGTTTTTCCTCATTTGCATTTGGTGTCAAAAAGGTTTTATTTTGGAGTTCAGTTTCGCAAATTTATCTTAAATGTGGAAAGTTGTCATGAGAGGGTAATTTCTTGACACAGTGAGTAATCAACAGCTGGAAATAAGGTGGTGTGAATTATACACAGGCATGATTTATAATCTTCAATTTGCTCTCCAGACTTGAAGGTTCGATCTAACAAAGCAAAGAAGCAAGCGAAAATGAATTTCAATTAGCAACAATTAATGGAAAAGTGGGATGAAATATTTGAAGTACGGAATTGTTTAATGTTGTCAGCCTGACTCAAAGTTGCATTCTCATCTTTGTGTCAGAAGGTTGTGGGTTCAGGCCCCACATATATATATTATAATAATGTTAATAACATTCTTTCTTTTGATATAACGCTTTATCACGTCTTCGAGACATCACAAAGCTCTTCAGAGAATATATCAAATGCAAGGATTATTATTATGTTGAACACTAAAGGATCATTTGAGGGCAGAGAGTCCTACAACATCCTAAGATATTTTTTGTGTTTATTTATTTTATAGTTGTTGGTGCTGTCATCTTGTTTTTTTCTTTGGTGTGAGGATTTTTAAAAAATTTAAATCACAACTGCTGGAATGACTTTTAATTAGGTCTTTATGTCGAATTAGTATTTTCTTGCCGTTATCTGGTCAGGAAATCCTTTACCGTATTGGTTAGAGCACTCGCCTCGCAAGCAAAAGGACTTGAGTTCGATTCCCAGGCAGAGCGAAACGCTGGGCAAGTTTCTTTACTCAATACGCCTGTTCACCTCGCAGTAAATAGGTACAGTCGATTTGCGGATGTCAATCGATTTGCGGATCACTTTTCCGGGGGTAATAACTATTTGGGGGACACTGCTGTGCGCAATTGGCTGTCCAGTTTCACCCGGACAATTTGCAGTATATTCTATGAAGAGCTTTGGGACATCTCACCAACGTGATAAGGCTCTATATTAAATGCAAGTATTATTATAATATCGCAGATCATGTTTGAATCCATATACCAAACACAGAGAAGTGGATAATGAGGAGAGTTGACGGATGGCCTTGTGAGTTGTTTAGCTTTCATTATTGAAGTACCAAGAGGGAAAGTGGCTACATCAGCTTTTAATTCATGCTCTGTATCTGTTTAGCAGCATCACTCACTGGAGATCTCCAGAATATTCAGGGTCTGCTGTGACCTTGTTTAAAAAAATAAAAGATCAGCTGTAGTTCAGTCAGGATGGACTTTGGGCTAGGAGACTGTATTGCGGAGTAATCTGCGTGTGTCATGTTTCATTAATCACGGCACTCTTCTCTTCATGAAATGCCAGTGGATAATTGGCACTAAATGCAATTTGCAACACCCTCCACTGTGGCAGAGAAAACAGAAATGGATGAACAGATGAAAATGTTGTTTAGCTTTCAGGCAGCAAGTGTTTGCCATTCAAGTATACATCATGCATAAACATTGATTTAGGCATGGACTGACACTTATAAAGCCTTTGCTGTTTGTAGAAGGGCCTAATATTTGGTCTGTATGACAGCCAAGGGCAATTTCTTTCAGCTACCCTTGACGGTTATATTCCATTTATATTTTCCTGTATGAATCGGGAAGCTTCCCAAATAATTAGCAGCGAGAGATTGCCACTGATGAGAGCAGAGTGCAATGCCAGTGAGCGATCAGCGATGCATTGTGGAAAATTGTTTCCGACAAGAGAATTTTAACATGTTTCATCAATGTAATCATGTCCCGTTTTTAACATAAAATAACATTGCAAGCATACTATCTAATGTTTGCAGTATTTTATACCAATTTATATGACTTAATGCGGCAAGTAATCCCACCTGGACACAAAGAATTCAAACATTTTACCAAAAAGAACTGAATAATAATATGCATTCAATCCACTAGTTGAGCTAGAATTTCCATAATATAAGGAAGACTAAATCCCAGGTCCCTCCAGGTTTGACACAACCTAGAGTTTGGGAGCCGGAGTGGGATCGAGTGGGAGGGGCAGGGGGATGAATGACCAAAGGCACAGTCAGAGGCGGACCTTGGAAGAGGCAATGAATGCGTAAGTCGTGGGGATGAGAAGCAAGATAAAATTGGTTATTCACTTCATGGTTGTTTGGAGGACGTTTCACAAATTGGCTGCTTTGTTCTCCTTCAAAATGCACAGTTACGACACATTATAATGAATTCTTCAAGATGTCTTCCCGACACAAAAGGCACTGCATCTTTTGGAGTCCTGTAGCCTAGTGGTTAGAGCACTTGCCTCACAAACAAGAGGACCTGAGTTTGATTCCTGGTCAAGCCGAAACGTTGGGCAACTTTCCTTATTCCACACATCTCTGTTTATCTAACAGTACAACAACAACAACTTACAGTTATATAGCGCCCTTCATTCGGGATAGTGTCCCAGTGCACTTGCACTCAATCCACAACTGTTTGTGAGACACTGCCGTGAGCAATTGACTGCCGAGTTTCACCCATTAAATATACAATCAATTAACTTTACAGTTTATCCTGTGAAGTGCTTTGAGACATCTCAAAAACGTGATAAGGGCTATATCAAATACAAGGATTATTATTATATCAGCAAGAATTAATGTTATTATGGTTTAAAGCCATTAATTGTTTATCCCGTGGACTATATGCAGCCTCAATGCACAAAATAAAGATCTTTTTCCCTTCCCCATCAATGTTTTCTTACCTTCTTTCCTGACTCATTTACTCAAGCTGAAGTATGGTTACACAACATTATGATAAATTAAACCAGTTGTCATTCTTTCATAGAGAGGTTGAGCAATGAGTGCTATCGCATACTCATCTGTACAGTCAAACCCAATCCTGTCCTCGTCTAATGTCCATAGAAATACATTTTATAGCAGGGTGAGGGAAGTCACTGGATTGGAATCCAGAGTGTACAGAGTGATGCCCTATCTGATGTCTCCCCTTTTCAGTCCAGGATTATAAGACTAGATAATAATAATAGTAATAATAATAAAATTCCTTGCATTTGATATAGTGCCTTTCACATCGTCGAGATATCACAAAGCGCTTCATAGGATATATTGTTCGCCCACAAATATACAGTCAATTCACTTTACAGTGTGTTCTGTGAAGCGCTTTGGGACGTCCTCCCGACGTGAAAAGCGCTATATCAAATGCAAGGATTATTATTATTATTATTATTATTGTAAAGTGGATTAACTGTGTATTTTGTGGGCAGAATATGGCAGCCAGTTGCACACAGCAATGTCCCACAAATAGTCATGGAGTGAGTGACCAATTTTATTTGGGGGATTGTTGGTCAGGACACTGGGATAAACTCCTCTTCTGAAAATAGTTCCATGTGATCTTTAACATCCACCTGAAAAGGTAGACAGGACTTTGGTTTTAACGTCTCATCCGAAAGACAGCACTTCTGACAATGCAACACCCCCACAATACTGCATTGGAGTGTCAGCTTAGACTATATGATTCGAAATCCCAAAGTGGGGCTTGAACCCACAACCTTCTGACTCAGAGGCGAGAGTGCTAGCACGTTAATTGTAAAAACTTAATCTGTGGGTACACCAAGAATAAAGTCAATTTTTTTCTGGTTTGTATGGTTCAGTGCCACACTGGCACTGCATTTACTCATTGAGCCATTAGGTACCTGGTGACCTGATTCAAAAAGGGATTTGCACCAGAAATGTATGTGCAAGCCAGAATTGGGTACTCCATTAACAACAGATGTAATAAATTACAGTCTCACTGAATTGGGTCACTATAGTTAAAAGAAACCTATTGAACTGAGTGATTATTTGACAAGACACAAAAGCCTATTTGGTGGGATCTTAATTTTCTTTTGTTGCTACTTGGAATAACATGATTTCAGTTTTAAAAAAAGAGAGATCAGCAGAACTCTCAAATGAAAATGCTTCATTTCCATGGCTGTAAGTAGATTTTTATATAAAACAGTCCAGATTAGCAAAACCAAAGAGGAAAGGGCAATAAAAGTACCGGTTTTATATTACTGTACCTCACCATTCCTGTATAATCCATGATTTTCCATTTGTTTGCATGTTTTCTTTCTACTGTATTTATTTTCTTTCCCTCACAGCAACAGCAATTAAGCAATGTGAACCAGTTCAGCAGCATTAACCTCAGTCATTTATTATAATGCACATTTTAACAGAAGGGCACCATCTTCATAAGAAAGTGCTTCACAAACCTTTTAATATTTGTTTACAATATTGTAAACAATATTGTTGCTGTGACATAAATCATTTTACTTGTGTTTGACATGACAACAATGATGTGCAACTCTTTTAATAATAATAATAATAATAACAATAATAATCCTTGCATTTGATTTAGCACTTTTCACATCTTCTAGACGTCTCAAAGCACTTCACTGAATATACTGTAAAGTGAATTGATCATATATTTGTGGGTGAAACGCGGCAGCCAATTGCACACAGCAGTGTCCCACAAACAGTCGTGGATTGAAAATGACCAGTTTATTATTGTTTCGTTTTTTGGAGGGATTATTATTATCATTTTCCTGTTCTAAAGGAAAACAAGGTGTCAGTCTGATCAGTTGGTAGCGCTCTGACCTCTGAGTCAGAAGGTTGTGGGTTGAAGCTTCGAAATTACGCGATTTAGACTGACGGTCCAATACAATGCTGAGAGTGTGCTGCATTGTCAGAGGTGCCCTTCTTTAGATGAGACATCAAACTGAGGTCCTGTCTGCCTGATCATGTGAATATTAAAGATCCCATAACACTATTCAAAAGAAAAGGGAGTTTCTTCCAGTGTGCTGGCCAAAAATCCTCAAATAAAATTGGACATCCACTGCATGGCTTTTTGTGGAAGGTTGTTGTATGCAAATTGGTTTCCATATCTGTTTAAAAATACACAGTTACTAAACTTTACATTAAATCTTGTAAAGTGCTTTGAAACATTATTATTAAGGATTGTCAAAAATAAGTTTATCGCGAGATTCCATTTAATAGATAACTTTAATACCAAATCAAACTTTTAAGGCAAAAAATATTGTCTCTTAAACCTTCAGCCTCACAACCAGCTTAATTATTCAGTATGATTTCAATCATGTTACCAAATTGCTATGTAGTTGCATACAGCAATGTCCCACATATAGTGGCCTAAGTAATAATAAAATCTGGTTTAGTGCCTTTCAAGTCAGGAGGACGTCCCAAAGCACTTCACAGGTTATATTTTAATAGTTATATGTGTTTCAATAATCCTTGCATTTGATATAGCGCCTTATCATGTCTTCAAGATGTCTCAAAACGCTTCACAGAATATATAGTAAAGTGAATTGACTGTATATTTTGTGGACGAACGCATGGCAGCCAATTTGTGCACAGCACTGTCCCACAAACAGTCATAATGTGAATTATCAATTGTATTTGGGGGATTGTTGGCTAGGACAAACTCCTTTCTCTTTTCTAATAGTGCAAGGAGGATGTGAATATAACTCATAATAAGTAGATTGCCCAGAGAACTTGACATCTCCACTGTTCCAGCACTTCGCTTTGTATTAACCTCACTCATTTGCTGCATATTTTAACAGATCCATTTTAGGATTAATGAAAGTTAGTTTGCCAGTGACCTGGATTGGATTTTAGTGCAACATGACAGAACTGTCTTGGACTCTTTGCTTTTATTTGTCAAGGGTAGCAACTGGGTGTATAGAATTGGAGCTGGTGGCCATTTCTTTAAGTAGTTTCCATTTGGATTTGGTAATAGAAGCCATTTACAAGCTGCACTGAGAGGTTCATGAGGAAGAAGTTGGCGAACACCTGTTTTCCTGAAAGAATCAACTAGAAAGGCAATACTCATCATCTTTTGGCATCCAGAAAAACAAAGAAAAAAGCGGTTATATCCTTAGATTATTTGAGATATTGTATATTTTACATCTTGTGCTCATTAAAGTGTCAAACCTGGGGAATGGAACACTCTTTCAATGTTTAGTTAGCCTCCAGCACTTGCTGACTAGACAAAGTAAAGTTTGTTGTGCTTTACTGTAGCAATGTCCCAACCTCAAAAACATGGCCGTATTATTAATATAACTCCTATAGGCATCATTATAGCCTCTCTGGAATCCTTATTGTGCACAGTTTTTGCACAGAAAATGTATTAGTTATTCCATGAACATAGTGCAAAAGTCACAGATCTACTAAATCTAGCTACATTTGATCTGCAATATACGTTATAGTTCAGGCAGCATGTATCATGCTGGAGCCCTGCTTCTAAGATCACCTGGAGGATTTGGGTTCAGGAACAGTTAGCTTTGCAGTATAAAAATAGCAGTATGTCAGTACCGGCTGTGATCCCCAATATTCTCTTGACGATTCTTGAGCGGTCTAATGTTGCTCAAGAACGGTCATGGGATAAGATTTATTTGTTATTGAATAACTGTGTGTAACACACTATTTCAGATAGTGTGCATGTGGGAAATATAAATCAGGCTTATATTTATATTATATTCTGTTATTATATTATATATATGTGAAGCGCTTTGAGACGTCTCGAAGACATGAAAAGCGCTATATCAAATGCAAGGATTATTGTTATTATTATAATAATAATAATCCTTGCATTTGATATAGCGCTTTTCACGTCTTCTCGACATCTCAGAGCACTTCACAGAATAGACTGCAAAGTGAATTGACTGTATATTTGTGGGTGAATATATATTATTATTGTTATAGTTATTATTTCTGCTTCATATGACTCCCCTGCATTGTTACCATTGATCTGCTTTAACTCTGCTGGCTCCATTGAGACCCTTCTGATGTGGTGGTCAGTTTGCTGGCTCCAGCATAACAGCTCAACCTGATACTTTGCCCCACAACTTGATGTGTAACGTGCTATAATAATGAAATGTGCATTGAAGTATTTTCCACACAATTCCTGACATGAATCATCCTTTGGACTGGTAGATAATGCAGGGGTTACTGCATATATAACAACAAATTACATTTGTATCGTGCCTTTCATGTCGAGAGGACATCCCAAAGCATTGGATGTGCACCTGAGCTGAGGATTGGATCAGGAGGGTTGAAAGCATAGTTTGTGGCATATATATATATATATACTGTATAAAATATATGCCACAAACTTAAAACTATACTGTGTATACACATTTAACGCAGCATCCTAATTTACAATGAATTCCTCAATCTATTGTGTTATTATAAGCAGTATAACAGCTCTGAAACAAATTGGAAGTGAAGCTTCAACCCCACCAAGGCTCAGTCAACAGCTTGTTAATGTGACTCCATGCAAACTGCATCCTCCACCTGCCCACACAGCCACACATCAACAGAAGCTTTGGCGATGCAGAGGGCACATTTGCATTTCTGTTTGCATAACAAGAGGGTATAAATTGAAATTAATCACCAGAAGAGAAAAGTGGTGGACACATTTTATTGCACAGAGGGTTGTTAGAATATAGAATGCCTTATGCAAAAGACTGATAAAATTGCAGCCGAAATAATACAATTTACAATTTCATTCGCCCACAAAATATATAGCCAATTCACATTTTTCAGAATATTCTGTGAAGCACTTTGAGACGTCTCAACCATGTGATAATGCGCTATATCAAATGCAAGAATTATTATTATTAAGGATCATTACGTAGCACCTTTCATGTCAGAAGAATGTCTCAGAGTTCTTAGATTAATTAAATTAGATATAATTTGATAAATACTTGAAGAGAAATAATATGGGTACAGTTGAGGGAGGGGAATGAAAATAGATTTGATCGCTCCAGTTGGGGAGCTAAGACAAGCACAAACATGGGCTTTGATTGGCCTCTTTCTGTATTTTCAATCTGCTGTGTTTTTTCTCACAAAGTGTAATCAATGAATTTGAGTTGTTTCAAAATGACTGAGTTGATGTTTGGCAACACCCAATAATATCAAACAGAGATGGATATATAAACAGATAAAGAAATGTAAATACTTTTTAATTGGATGAAGAGATATATGGGTTCACTTAATTTAAATGAAACTCTTGCAGTAAACACACAGGTGTCTGTCATTTCATCACATCATGTTTTGTTTGCAGTATCCTACACTGTTGGTTTGACACTGAATACCATAGATTATCGTGTTAAGTTACACTTATGTTATTGCACTCCATATACTCCTTGGGGGTGAGGTAAGCGGGGTCTCTTTGGAGCTGAAATAGCAGGAATGTCAGAATTAAGCCAGCCCTCTGTGGTGATCTCGATAGTCCAGTTCCTGAGCCAGGCGAGTCCACAGTATTCCAGGGCACTGCTGATGACAGTACAAGCAGCCTGGCTCAACAGCAGGACTTGGAATGGGGGCAGGGAATCCTCCCGCTCAGCTCCTGTTAACCCTGCAAGCCAATGCCCTGTTGGGTAAGGTGGTTCTAGCTGGACAAGCAATGGGGAAACTTGCCAGACAGTGTTCTGAATTGCAAGCAGTGCGGTTTTAGCTGGTTAGACTCCAGCAGTATCCCAAGCACACACTGGGGTCTCCAAATCTTGGCTTTTATCAACCTGCACCTAATACTTTCCGGAATCAGGTAAACAGAAGAGTGTGAGAACAATCTATCTCTGGGATTTCCATGTGTAGGTGGGATGCATGGAATTCTTAAGCAAGCTGATTGGTTTCTACATGTGTCAGGCACCAAACTGACCAAAATAAAAATGATCACATACAATTTTTTTTAAACCAAAGTGTAAACATTGAATCTGCTGAGAAAAATAATAAATGCTGCTTGGTGCGAATTCACAAAAGTATTGAATCAAGCAATCTTATAAGGTCGACTGGACTGTGTGTGCTGGAGGTGGACTCCTCTCTCTCTACCCTCTCCTACACAAATTACATTGGAGTGAACTGATGGTAACCTTATTGAGCCCTTCTATAATGTTAAACACCTCTATAAATGTTTCTTCTCCAGTGAACGAATAGCCCTAACCTATCCAAAGTAAGGCAGCAGGAAAAAGCCTTTTGTCCCATCAAAGCAGTGCCTTCCCAACAGACCGTGTAGAATTTGCACCATTATCATCTCTCCCACCTTAGGTAATCTCTCATGGGAGCTAAATTAACACATGCTAAAAATTTCAAAAAGAGAAAATGCTGAAATTTTAGCAACGCTGAAAAAAATTGATTAAAATAATAAATTTTCAATAGAACCATAACACAAAATAATTACCCTTCGATTAAAATACTGAGCGTGAAATATTAGACTTTCATGACTTCTATATTTAGATATTAGATTCCGGACATCACTTGACGTGTTGTTTTCTTGTCTTACCCATATCTAATTTATTTAGCACAGAGGCACAGCTGCACTTCCTTTATTACAATCCTCTTTTCTCTATCATTGCCGAACACTCTTGCCGAGTCAAGCAGGTGTCCAGGTGACCTCACAACACACTCCAATTGATTTTCTTTCCCTGCTAGCTTCCGTCTGTCTCTCCACAGAGAACAGTCCACTGAAGAGCTGGAGGGGCGAGCACTTAGTTGTCAATGTGTGTTGGATTATTTGAGATCAGCCGGATGGACCACAGTCTTTTCTAGCCATGTATGATGAGTCGAATGGTCTTTAGTATTGTAAAGTTCTATTATCTTATGTCAATACATGGAGCAGCAGACGAAGCACCAAAACACTGTATGATTTCTCATCTTGTGGAGAGCGCTTGTGGCTGCTTTAAGAATGTCTGATGACTGCACTCTCAATTTGAGATCAGCTTTGCACGGAGGAAGAGGGAGGAAGGAAGGAATAGAAGGAAAGGAGAAAGGGAAAAGAAAGGAGAAAAGTAAGGCAAAATGAAATGAGGAAGGAAAGACTATTGGGCAAATAATGCAACCTTTTGTAATAGATTTAATGTGAAAATATTCATAAATTATAAAATGTGCAATCCCCCTCTCTGACTACTGTATCTATTTCAACCTTCTTCGCCTTAGCACCATCCTATTACTCTGATGTTCTCCTATTCTACTCTTCTGCTTGCCTCCTCCTCTCGGCAAACTCAGGTCAACTGTGCTTCCTCACCATCACCACCTGAAAAACTACCTGTATGATCACGCCTACAGTCCAACCCTCCACCCCCCGACAATGCTCATTATTTAATGATCAAACGTTATCCTACATGAAGGATGCCTTATAAGTGCATGTTGTTATTGATAAAATTAATTTGCCCACAAAACACACAGTCACTCAACTTTACAGCATATCCTATGAAGCATTTTGAGATGTCCTCCCAACGTGAACGGAGCTATACCAAATGAAAGAATTATTAAAATTATTATGAAACTACTTTGTGTGAGGCAGTATAAAAGTTGCACCCTGCAGAACACATTGACTAATCACCATGCTTCACTGCCTATATTGTACTGCAATTGTGAAAGGAAGTCTGCAGTAGGGTCGACTGATCGTGATCCAGTTCTCTCACTAAAATATTTAGGTGACATCCAAGGAGAAATACTTCCACCACACCACTGTTGGACTTGTTCTATCAAGAAGTGAAATGTTTCTTACATTTGCCACAAACATCCTGTGATCAGCAACTGTTATTTCCCAGAGGAGTTCCTGAATGTCACTCTGCTTCAGTTCTTTCTCTTAGCACATGGAGTGCAGCCACATTATTAAATAATGAGCCTCATGCTGTCTCTCAGTCAGAGCTCAGGATCTCTTTATAACTATTCAACAACTTTTTTCTAATTAATTGCTATACAGACAACTGAGAACGATTGCTTTATATCAGGCTGCGTGGACAAGTCTGAATTGAAGTGATATTAACATCTGTCGCGCCTGTTTTTTTAAACAACTTGTGTCCCAGGCAGAGGCAGTTTCGTTGTTAAACAATGGAAAAGCTTGGCCCATACCCCTCATAATTCCTTTTCCCAGTAGGAACTCCTAACTCCACCAATCTCGACACTTACTGAATATAATATGTATATAATAATAATAATAACTGCTTACTTAATTCTGGAATGTATTATGCGCAGGTTGGCAAGATTCAATGCTTGGGGACCCCAGAGTGTGTGCTGAGGTACTGCTGGAGTGTAACCAGCTAAGACCACTTACATTGCCATTGATAATAATATACTAATCCTACTTACTGCTAGGTAAACAGAGGCATGTGGAGTAAGGAAACTTGCCCAACATTTCACCCAGCCCCGAAATCAAACTCAGGTCCTCTCGTTTGTGAGGCGAGTGCTCTAACCACAAGCTACAGGACTCCACTGTACAGTCGTTTGAAGTTTCAAAGTTGAACATTTACTGTGTGAAACTATTCTTTCCTTTTTTATATACTGCAGTTAATTTCTTTTAGGTCTTATTATTTCTGTCTCTTCTGTATTACGAGTCAGAAGGTAGTGGGTTCAAGCCCCGTGTCGGAATTTTGAACTCATATAGTCTAGATTGACACTCCAGTGCAGTGGGGATAGTGATGTATTCTTGGTGATGCTGTCCATCAAATGAAATGTTAAACCAAGGTCCCATTTGCCTGTTCAGCTGTGTGTTAAAGATTCCTTTGCACCATTTATAATTATAATAATAATACTCGCATTTGATATAGCACCTCATTACATGTCTTTGAGACGTCTCAACGCACTTCATAGAATATATTGTAAAGTGGTCATTTAATCCACAAACAGTCATGGATTAAGTGACCAAATTATTATTATTATTATTATTATTATTTTATTTGAAGAGAATGGAATTTCTATTATTTTATCTGGCAGAATATGACCAGGATTGACACATTTTGCCAAATAAAATTGGTCACTTAATTCATGACTGTTTGTGGGAAATGGCTGCGCATAGATTGGCTGCCACGTTTCGCTTGCAAAATTGCGAGATATTACAATAAATACTATGAAGCGCTTTGAGATATCCTTTTTATATCAAACGTGAGTTTTTTTATTATTATTTTAATAATAGTTTGATCCACCGCTTTTCTTCCTCCCACACATCCGTTCCTTGATCAAGACCACTTTTCTCCACCAGAGTCCAGATTGCCCGCCTCCATCCGTAGCTCACACCCACAGCTGCCACAACCTAGTCACTTTCCTTTGCCTTTGTCACTTTCCAGCTGGACTTTTCAAATACTCTCCTCACTGGCCTCCCCAGTTCCACCGTACATAAAATACAATTAATTCAGAGCTCCACCAACTGGATACAAAACTCAACCCGCACAAAACTCCTGACCCCCATCACACCAGTTCTTGCCAGGCTGCACTAGCTCCCAATGTCCGAAAGTCATCGTCTGCAAGATCGTTTCTCTCATTTTCAAATCCCTTTATACTCTCGAATCTGCCTACCTTTCCAATTTGCTCATCCCCCATCAACAACCCGCTGCCTCCGCTCGCCCCTCCGCTCCTCCATCGGTGGCCATGCTTTCGGTCACTACACCACAAAGCTCTGGACTCCTCTCCCCCAATCCCTCTGCCTTGCCCCCTCTCCAGCACTTTCAAATGCCGTCTAAAGGCCTTCCTTTTTGATCATGCTTACGGTCACCTCCCCTCTCCGTTGGCTCGGGGTCAGGTGCCGCCACTATTAAACGCTCCTGGACGCGACCCGGCACTATATAAATGCAAGTTATTGTTGTTGTAGTGCCTTATCACATAGTTGAGATGTCTCAACGTACTTTACAGAATATACTGTAAAGTGAATTGGCTATGTATTTTGTGGGCAAAACCCACAATAATTTTACCGCATAAATTGGTAATATTGTAAAATCTTCTCGAAGTCATGTTGAAAGACTGTCATACTTGCTGGTAGATGTCAGACTGGCTCAATTGGCAGCATTCCCATCCCTTGGTCAGAGGATTGTGGATTCATACCCCATGTTGGGACGTTGTATTTTTAGTGCTGAGATCACATCTTTTCTTGAAGAACTAAACTTAAAAAATCAAGAGGTTGGAGAGAGTTAATTACACTCTACTCTAAAGTGTGTGTGAGCCTATACCAAGTGTTAATATACTCAGATGCGGTGCTGGGGATGTGCTGCATTGTCAGAGGTGCTGCCCCTCGGATAAGTTATTAAACTATGGTCCCATCTGCTTTGTCAGGTGGAAGTTAATGGCACTATTCAAAAAAGAATGTTATTCCTTTCAGTTTTCTGGCCAACAATCTCCGAAATAAAATTTGTCGTTAACTCCATGGTTGTTTGTGAGATATTGCTGTGTGCAAATTGGCTGCTGCTTCACTCACAAAATGCACAGTCATTACACTTCACAGTGCATTCCGTGAAATGCTCTGAGATGCCTCGAACGTGTGATAAGACTCCATATCAAATGCAAGGATTATTATTATTATATATGCTCAACAACCAATGCCAGCTTTGGGGAATTCCTCATCATTACAAACATGGGCTGTGCAGTGTATAACTGCCTCTGCACTACCCCCTAATTCAAACTTCAGAAGATCGTTATGTATTTCACCAATAAGACATTTAATTTCCTTCCCCAGCCATTCATATGGAGCTTCCAATCGAGACTTGATTATTTAATGGCAATTGCTGGGTTAGGCAGTTGCCTCCTTTTTCCTCCTACCACTCAGAACTGCATTGAAACTTCCCAAACTCATTTTACCAAATCAGAAACGAACTGTTTATTTCCTTGAGACCAGGCCCAATTTAATCTAGTTACGGCAAAGAAAAATCAAGGTTCTAACCTGCCTTGCCACCAAATCCCCAGATATTGTTTTTCCTTCCTTTTTGTCTTCTTTAACTCAACTTTGGCAACTGTTCAGTTCTGTTGGAGGTAAAACAACTGGCAACCTCTATGCTATAGGAGTAAGGTTTCATGACGAAATGCAAGCCAGACTAAATACCCATTAGTATAAATTAAGAATTGGAACTGTTTGTAAAGATTGATGCACACAGAAACAGGTTAAATATTTAAACAGTCTCATGCGGCAAATGAGATTTGGCAGGCTTGATGTTCAGAACGCTTACATTCTGCCTGTTTTCCTACATCAGTTTGCTTAGTCCAGTTTCCAGTTCTGAAGGTTGCCAGATCTTCTTGTGCTCTCTCTGCTCCTTCAATCTTCACCTAAGCATTGTTCTTTATAATAATAACAATAATAATAATCCTTGCATTTGATATAGCGCTTTTCACGTCGGGAGGACGTCCCAAAGCGCTTCACAAAATACACTGTAAAGTGAATTGATTGTATATTTGTGGGCGAACGCAGCAGCCAATTGCACACAGCAATGTCCCACAAACAGTCGTAGATTGAAAATGACCAATTTATTATTGTTTTTGGTTTTTTGGAGGGATTACTATTAGGCTCTGTGTGGAGTAAGGAAACTTGCCCAAGGTTTCGCCCTGCCTGGAATTGAACTCAGGTCTCTCGCTTTGATTATCTGGCTCTCTATCTTGTTCTTTAACAGCTTCTTGGAGCCTGGCACTGTGAGTCTTGGCTATTCATTCAGATGTTTCAGTGAAATTGATAAATAAAAAAACTTCACCTGAGCAACTAGGAAGACAAACTGCTCTCAGCCTTCTGCTAATAGCCTTTGTAAATTTTATGGAGAAACTAGAGTGAGAAATCATTACATTCTGAACAGCAACAACAAGTTTCACAGCAACTTGCCCTTGTGGAATGTGTTTAAGAGAAAGACTCGAAGTGATTTATGAAGATGATGTAAATCACCAAGCAGGGTGGGAAGACGAGTGAGGTTTTGAGGACGTTGACCGAAGACATAGTAAAAGAGGAAGGGTTTGACAACAGGACAAAAAGGCAAAGGCATTTTGGAAGAATTCAAGAGAAGGGGTAAACTTGCTGAAAAATTGGAAACCAGTGATGGTTGCAAGTGTACACAGACAACAATTGTGCACCATGTATATGGGTGAGGATTCAGGAAAAAAATATTAATTGTTCTCAGAAAAAATTTGCAGATTTTCCAAAATGATGACAGGGCATAGACTAACTTGTGTTTTTGGTCAGCCAGGTCTCTGACACATACAGAAACCCATGCTTAAGAGTAGCCAAACAGACTTAGAATTCTATGTATCTCGCCCATACATAGAAATCCCAGAGAGGTTTGTTGGAATGGAATGCACAGTCTCTCCCTGGAGGGATACATCCTGCTTACCTAATTCCAGAATTATTAGTCGCAGTTTGGCAAAAGCCTAGAACATGCTTTGTGGGTCTCCTGGAGTCTAACCAACTAAAACCGCATAGGTTGCACTGCCAGGCAAGCTTTCCTGCTATTTAGACTACCTGATCAGATGACCTTAATATAAATCACTCTAGTCTGAATGACCCAAAAACTGAATATTGATGCCAATAACATATTTTAATAGGGGATTGAAAACAAGTTCCTAGTTGATTAGTATTTCAGCTGAAACTGCTGTTTGAAACAACAAATTCCACGTTATCAACTTTGTTGCCAGGATTACATTGCTGCATTGTCAAACCAACTGCTACTGTTCAAAGTTATAAGAGGAACAGATGGTAAAATTGAAGCTTTGATTGTTGATATTATCATTTGAGCAGCTATTGGAAATATGAGAAGATTAAAAGATTCATGCCAACAATAACAACAACGCCCATTCATATAGCCCTTTCATATAGGTTTGGATACCAAGAAAGGGAGAAGGGAAAAGGGAGAGGGGAGAGGCATCCTTCTGCGTGGACAAAGAGGTAATAATAATAATAATCCTTGCATTTGATATAGCGCTTTTCACGTCGGGAGGACGTCCCAAAGCGCTTCACAGAACACACTGTAAAGTGAATTGACTGTATATTTGTGGGCGAACGCGGCAGCCAATTGCGCACAGCAATGTCCCACAAACAGTCGTAGATTGAAAATGACCAATTTAATTATTGTTTTTTTTGATGTAGGTGTGGAAGGGGTGGGGGACGTGCAGCAGACCTGTGTTAGTAGAGCAGAGTGGAAACGGAGAGGAGCAGGGTGTGAGCAGATCAGGAAGCTGGAGAGGTGCTAAGAAATGAAGGGATTTATATTTGAGGGTGAGGATATAAAAGTCGATCTGTTCAGAGACGGAGCCAGTGGAACTTTGTGAGGATTGGTGTGATGGATGTACAGAGGTTGGTGGGGGTGAGGATATATGTGGCGGAGTTCGGTATGAGCTGGATCTTTGTCGATGGTAAAAGTGGAAAATCAGCTAAGAGTGCATGTGAAAAGTCAAAGCAGCAGGTGACAAAAGCGTGGAGAAAAATCAATATTTAAAAACTTCTGAGCTACTGTTAGCTTGCAAAGAACATTGAGAACTGGATGGTATAACATGCAACAAATGTAGCAGAAAGTAATGTACATGAAGGGCATTCCACCCACCTCAAGTCTCCACCGGCTCTCAGAGCAAGCTATGCTTTCAAACACACTGCCCTGTATCCCCATAGTCCTTCAATGAAAGTGGAGAGGACTTTCATACACCTCTCTATTTTCTTTTTGAAACCCACAACGGGCTCTCTCTCTAATACCTTACTGTATGGAATACATTGTCCTGAGCTCCCCTTTTAATCTTCTTGTGACTATCTTAAATCTATGTGCCCACATCACTGACTCCCATACCAGTGGAAATTTTCCCCATTCTCCCATGTACACTTTATATCAATGATTCCTTTACGTGCGCATGTATACACTGTATTGGGATTTAATTTGAATTGGATAAGGCAATGTGGCACACAAGGTGTCAACCTCCATCAGTCCTAATCTGACTGAAATGTTACAAAAATGCCTCTATTGCTACTGAGTTCTTCTGACTATGAAGAAGCAGTGACAGGTGAAAGGAGTGATATGAAGTCTTCACATTGACAGTTGAGACATAAGCGGTATGAGGTTGAGTGAGTGTAACAGTACACAAGTACACTCAAATAAGAGCTGCGGAACTGTTCCTCAAGTTAATAGGAGTATTTGCTCTTTGCCCAAAAGAATAATATTTAAAGACAAATTAGACTAAACCAACATATCACTGAATTAAGAAGTATTTGATTATGCTCAAGAACCCCAACTGCAGGCTCACATCAGGTATTGACAATTTCAACACAAACATTCTACTTGAACACACATCACTCTGATTGATAAGCTGGACCTGCATTTCACAGGTCTCTCCAACAAGAAGTCAAATCATGATCCCAAAGGAAAACTGAAGAGCGGAAACCCATCTCAGTGATTCAACAATCAAACCATGCTTCTGGCATTTTACTTCATGCTTCAGCACTCAGTAATCTACAGAAAATCCACACATCCTAAATTGCATTTGGTTGCAAAACATTGACAAAGAGTAGCTATGCTATCTTATTGGTAAGCGTTATAGGGTTGCACGCTTTGTAAAGCAATAATCCTTACATTTGGTGTTGAGCCGTTCACGTGGAGAGTAGGTTCCAAAGTGCTTTACTGCATATTACTGCATATACTGAAAGTGCAGTGAAAGTGTGTTTTGTGGATGCATTTGTTTGTTAAATATAAAATAGCTGGGGGGTGGGCGATTTCTCTCTCTTCCTTTTCAATATTCTTAAATATCTCTGGTCTCCAATTTCATGTCTTGTAAACCGCAAACAGAAGCACTATAACTTCAACTTCAACGCATTATTTCTTCTGGATATTTTGCATAGTTTTCAAGTACAGAACAAAAGCAATGGGGTCTAAAATGCGGATTGGGCTCATACCCGTGGGCAATCCATGTTAAAATACATTCAAATCTCCTTAATTAATAATTAGCAAACAATGAAAATAATTATAGGTGATTCCATAATCCATTTCAATGGTTACTTAGATAATTAAAGGCACCATTTATGCATTTAAACATGGTTAGCCCATATTTTAGAACACAATTTAACTTGAGTGGAGAAGCACCTTCTGAACAGAACGTGCTGTTGGTTAAGAGCTTTGAGATGCTACCCTGCAAGGAGGGCACTATATAAGTGCAAGTTGTTGTTGTTGTGTCTTGGAAACTGATGTGTCAGATTCTCTTCTGGCTCATGCACTTTCTGTTATTGTATGAGAAGCCTTTCATTTTTGACTGAGGGCTATATTTAACAAATTGACAACAACTCAGTAGCTTCAGGTAGGAAGAGCACATTGAAAAATTCATTCATGTAACTGATATTCCCTGCAGAACCTCTCTACATCCCATCAAATGTTCCATATGTTCCTGGGAGTGGTTGGGGGATACCTGGAGCTGTGCTGATTTAAAGGAAGCACATCTGTTGAAGGTGTGCAGTAAACTAGGACATTGTTGATTGTCAACCAGTCTGTCTGCCTCATCAGCAACCTATCGTGGACATGTCCTCAATCATATAAACTAAACCCCTACCAGGTTGGGTCATCCTAGTTGGATATTATATCAAAACTTACCGTTTAGTTATCAAAGCTGGTTCAGATACCTTAAGCTTTACTGAGCTTTCTCCATAACTTGAAGATCCCATTAAGTTCACAAAAACATGAACAAACACTTCAGGCTCACAAACTCCTTATTCCATTTTTCCTTCGTTGATCCCTTTAACATACTGAGTTTTAAAAGCTAAGCTTGACTTTATTCAAGCATTAGCTCATAGTTTATTTCACTCCTTGTCCTACCCTTTCCAACCATAGATCTCGACTCAAAAACAAATCTCAGTTTCCATTATGCTGGTACATAGACATCCTGCATCAAATTCTGCCACTGTTAAGCACTCTGAGATGTTATCCCACGTAAAAGTTTGGTTGGTGAACATTAAGGGCAGCCTTATAGAAGACTGTGGCCCCATAGTTAAATCCCTCAAAAGCGCTCTGAGACTCTACCCCATATGAAGGGCCCTGTATAAATACAAGTTATTGTTATGCACAGATTCTAATGAATGACAAATTTTGTTTCGAGGATTATTGGCCAGGACACTAGGAGAAACTTCCTTCTTATTCAATGTGGTATCGGATGTCAGCCTGACACAGTTGGTAATACTCTCACTGCTGAGTGAAAAGGTTCATGTTCAAGTCCCACATCAGAACTACAAACTCACATTGTTTGGGTTGACATTCTTGTCAGTAGTGGTGGGGTGCTGCGTTGCGGGAGGTACTATCCTTCTGATGAGAAAGGCCAATCTGCCTGTTCAGTTGGACGTTAAAGATCCTATTTGAAAAGAGAAGGGATTTTCTCACAGTCTCATGGCCAACAATTCCCAAGATAAACTTGATCATTCACATCACGGTTGTTTGTTGCTGTACAATGCTGTGAGCAAACTGCTTGCTGAATTTGCCTAAAAAATACAGTCACTGCATTTTACATTGTGAAGCACTTTGAGACATCTTCCTGAAATGAAAGGTGCTTTATAAAATGCAAGGATTATTTATAATTACTTCCCTTACCTTGGCAAAGTATGGCCCTTTATTGTGGCCGATTAGCTGTTTTACTCACTCTTAAAAAAAATTACAGTGTTTGGAATTTGGGGCGTATTTGTAACCAAATGAAAGACACATGTGACAGCAATTCAGCGCTTGTTTACATATCATATTAAATTACTTTGTTAGTCTTGATAAAAATGTCCCCATTTCTGCCAAAGCAAATCATTCATACTTACTTGGCAGGCGATGATTGACAGAAGGAAATGAAAATGTCGTGAATATTTCAAACGTCTCGTATCAAATATTGATAACAATGGAGAAATAGCGCTATCATCCTGAGGTCAAAATGCAAACGTGATTGCAAATCACCCTGTCTGAATTATGCAAGCTCTCCTTAGTAACTCTCACCTCTGAGTCAGAAGGTTGTGTGTAACCCATAAAAAATTAGTCACTTACTCCATGGCCGTTTGTGGGATGTTCATGTGCGCAAACCTGCTGCCACACTTCGCTGACAAAATATACAGTCAGTAATAATAATAATAATATTCCTTACATTTGATATAGTGCCTTATCCCGTCTTTGAGACGTCTCAAAACGCTTCACAGAATATATTGCAAATACACTTTACAGAGACATCTCAGCAATGTGATAAGGAGCTATATCAAATGCAAGGATAATTATTATTATTAATTTGCATTACTAAGAGGATGTATGATTTTTTATTGTGATCCTTTGCCTACGTCTCACGTCTCATAAATAATATGAATATAAAATAGCCACTAGCATATCTAAAAGCATGTTGAAGAAGAACGTCTTTACACAGAGGGTATTGATACTGTGTTACTTTGAATGGGCTTTTTAATGATTCATTCATCAGATTTTTGACTTATTACATCTTATTAGAGATTTTTTGGTTTGTTTTCAACATTGCTGTCATTGTTAGTAGAATTACGTTTTTCAATTTTCCATGCAGTATTAGCACTGCATTGAATTCAGGCACAAAATGGGTAAATATTGAGTAAATGGTCCAAAAATTGATTTTATCCTAACATCTCAGGAGCAACCTTACATCCACCCATATGACATTTTCATGTGCCCTACCAGCTTTCTTTGTGGCATTCTGTGAGCAAAATTGACAATTTAGTGCTAAAGTTTGTACTTTTGAGTCATGCCCATTGGGAAATGGATTGAAACTGCCTACCCCAAAGCTGTCAAGAGAGAGGAGATTTTGTCCCCATCTGTCTCAAATGGATTCAGATTCAAGACTCGGAGGTGAAAGGACAGTTCCAACCAGTCTTCCCTGACACAATATTTCTAAATGTTGTGGAACATGTATATTGATGTAAAATGCAATGACAAAGATATTAATACAAAGAGAAATAAACTATTGAGTTAGCTCGGTAGTCCGTGCTGTTCAACTCGGCCTAAAAGGTGGAGTGATTCTGATGGGCACAGCCAAGAAAGAAGGCACCTGCAGACTCATTCGGTATTCCTCCAAAGGATTTCATCGTGATTTGTCACATACAAGAGAGAGAGCTAAGGGAGAACACTGGAGAGAAAAATATTTAAAAGGACTGGGTGGTGCAGTGGGCAGTACTCTGAGGCCAGAAAGGACACCTTGTGTTAAGACCACTTTGTTTTAATATTAAGATGGTGCACAATTGTGGAAAATTCTTAAATACAGTCTTAATTTGGAAGCCAGTTCATTTTAAGAAACTCAGAAATACGACTTCCTGATTAAGACGGAGTTAAGCATCACTGAACGCTGTTGATCTCCAGTGGAGCTGGCAAAGTGCTGACATGATCAAGGAAACAAAGTTGCCAATAAAATTTGATAAATAACAAGTCAGATGACATTAGATCTAGCTATTTGGCTGCTTCCAATCTCTTCAATTTGATGCGCATCTTTCCTGTGCTAATAACATGATAAACATGAATCAGTATTGACCTTCTGGGTTGTAGAAACATTTTGGGTATGAACTGAAATTTGTTTAGAGCTTCAAAACTCCCTTTAAGGAGAAATGCCATTTAAATATCTTGACAAATGTTTGAAACAGTGGTTAGATGTGATGGTGTAGAGACAATAATACAAAATAATCATTTACTTTAGAATTGATTTTAAATTTGAGAGCTATAATGTTGTTTAGAGTACCTATATACCATCGCTCTCTATATCTATAGTCCTGAATGATTCAAAGAATGATATAGTAATTATTATTGTAATTTTGTTGTGTTAATAACCAGCTGTCGTTTTTAGTTGACTTTATCTCTCTTTCAGTACTGACTACACTGACCTGTAGCAACTCTGTGGAGTTATTTCACAGAGATAACATTTAATGGTGTCTCAGTTGCAATTTCACTTATGCCATTATATTGTCATTTCACCTGAATTATTTTGGAATTGTGCACAGGAGAGTTGGATTATCACTGTCAGTGCTGCTGTTTGTCAACTGCCTTGAATTCCAGCAGACAAAAGGCACCTGTCACATGCTTTTGTCTATTGCTCTGCTTCATAAGGAATTGTTATGATGGATATTGTATTGACTTTAATAAAAACAGAAAGTGCTGGAAATGCATAGAAGGTCAATCATCAACCACAAGGAAAAGAGAGGTTAATATTTCAGGTACGACCCTTCATCAGAACTCAGGGCGACACTTGAAATCTTAACCTGTTTTCCTCCCTCTCTTTTTTTTCTCTCTCCTCTTTCTCTCTAAGATGCTGTTTGATCTTCTCAGAATTTCCATCGTTTTCTGCTTTTATTTCAGATTTCCAAGATCCACAGTTTTTTTTTCCCCCCCTTTAATCTCTGAATATTGACTTTATTTTATTTTGAAGATATGCTAAATCCCTGTGGCAGAGTGAATTTAAAAATCTTCAGCGTGCTCCTGGAGAAATGAATGTTGATTTGACATTGTGTGTCTTAACGTGTTTGTGTTTCTGCACTGGGTATCAGTCGATGAGATTATGAGTCCTGATAGGATGGGTACAATATCCTTTACTTTTCCTGAAATCCCCTACACTATTTCACAGGGACATCAAACGCAGGTAGCAAACTTGTCCTCTTAAATGCTGTTTTACAAAATATTTGCCACCTTCGGTCTTCCATACATACTTGACGCAGTGCAACCCAGGTGAGTCTTGGTCAGGCGGAGAACAGGAGAGAGAAACAAAATGAAAGAAGGACAAAGAAAGTTGACAGGGCAAAAGAGGAAAAATCTAGATACAGAGAGAATTCAAAACATTTGTACTTCTTCATGTTAAACTTGTTTCCTGGACAGTATGCATTTTTTTTCAACAGTTAAATTTGTTCAATATGAACACTTCCTCAATAATCCATATAAGTTTTAAAAGGAAACTAGATGAACATCTATCAAGGAGTAAACTATAGGAGTATGGGAAAATGTCAGGTGGGACTAAAAGGATTGCTCTTTAAAAGAGCCAGCACAGACACAATGGGCTGCAAAGCCTTCCTCTGTGCTGGAAATTTTCTGTGATATTAAGTGCCTAAATAGTAAAACCATAAAATACAGAAAATAATTAAGATTTATATAAAAGCTTCATTATAACATAGATACACTTGGTTCAGAGTCCCATGGTACCTGCCTGACTATCGGCAGGTTTCATGTTAATGCATTAATTACTGATCTGCAGCATTTCTAAACACTTCCTCTACCACACTCACTGTGTTGAATATTCAGGCATTTCAGGGCCAGAGCTCCAAGGATTTACTTAAGAGCACAGATTCCAATGAAGCCAATGTCCAGATGACTGAAAGGCCCAGGTAATGTATTCATTTTATGCACTGTCATAGACAGAGTGGAATCAAATGTTGGTGATAACTTGCTGAACTGGCATTTTTAGTAGTTTGTTTTTAAATATCCACCGATGTGAGCTCAGGTCAACCTCCTCATGACCTTCATTTACTACCAATTCAGGTTGATCTACCTCTTGCCCCCACCAGTATCCCCCTGGGGGCAACCAACAGCTTAACTAGTGCTTATCTTTAAAAGAAGTGTGAAGGACAAGGTAGTTTGAGCATAAACCTATAAATACTGTACTCACAAATTCTCCTCAGAATAAAATGACAGAAATAAAACCTAGCAAAAAATCAATCGAAAAGCTGTACCCATTTGAGTCAGTTTTAAGATGATTACATGGCAGCACATATTAAAAACAAAGTGGTATTTTAGAAATGGGATGATATTAGTGAAGCCAAATGCAGAACATAACATACCTCAGCACTCAGTAAGTGAATTGACAATGAGAGGTGCTGCATAAACTGTGATAAATAAAACATGGACAGCCTGACTCAGTCACTAGGACTCTCTCCTTTGAGATGCAAGATTGTGGATTCAAGCCCCAATGCAGGATTTTAAACTTAGTCAAGGCTGACACTCCAGTACAGTGCTGGTGGATTGCTGCACAATCTATTGTAATAGCCGATGGATATGTTAAACCGAGGTCCCATCTACCTATTCAGGGGGTATTAAAGTCCCAGAGGAACTATTTGCAAGGAAAAAGAAGTTTCCCCCAGTGTACTGGCCAAGAATTCCCCAGCTGACATTGGTTTTCGCTTCATTGCTGTTTGTGGAGCATGTTGTGTGAAAATTGCCTACTATGGTCACCTAAAAACAGTTACTTTGCAGTGTGAAGCACTTTGAGAAATTTTGACAACCTGATAAGGCGCAATATCAAATGCAAGTATTAATATGATTAAAATAAACCAGAGCAAACCTCATAGAACCAGAATAAAACTTTAAATCTAGAACAGCTTGCAAAACTGCACAGAATCTCAATAAGATGAACAACTGGAAATGCCAAAGTTTAAGATTATAATGTCATTTGGAACTTTCGACTGAAGCAAAACCAAAGAATTGTTACTGGATTATATTATTTAACAGCAATGCAGGCATAAATAGTCCCAGCTACAGCAGCAGCAAATGCTGTAGAAGTATATTCCAGTGAACATAAAGATGGGAATGAATTTAAACTAGCATTACTGTGGCCATTAATCCAAACTATTGACAGAAGTGTGATGAACACAAGCTTCCTGCCACAAACAACAACTGAGTTCACAAAAAAATACTATATCAGAAGAAAAAGGTCAAACAATTGAAATCTTGGAGTAATTTCTCCAGACAGACTCATAATCTGCTAGAGCTTTGCTACTGCATTACAATTTGGGAGAATCCATGAGCCACAAACAAGGGAGGCAAAATTGTGATGTGTAATGCACTTTTCACTGATGATATCTATACACATTGTTGATACATGTCAGCTTGGCTCTGTTGGTAGAACTCTTGCTTTTAGCCAGAAGGTTGTGGGTTCAAGCCACAAATCAGGACTCGCAGTCTAGGTCGATACTCCTGTACAGCATGGGAAGAACACTGTATTGTTGGAGGTGCCGTCGTTTGGATGAGATGTTAAATCTAAGATCCTATCTGCCCTGTCAGATAGAAAAACACAAACGGGAGTGAAGCATGCTTTAACAATTTCAAAATTAACATGCTAACAATATCACTTTGTCGTCCTTAAGTGCTGTTTGTGGAAAATGCAAATCCATGACCAATAACAAAGTCTGTAGAAGCTAATGATGATTCACCTCAAGCAATGAGCAATGCATATTTTGGAAACGGGTAATGAATAAATTGAGTGCCATGAAATTCAAAAAATTGTAGGCACAGCTGTGAGTGCAGAATTCATAGAGGATATAACTATGCAGTAAATTCATAACCTATGAATTTTGGAAGAGATCCCGCAAATAGTGATAGACAAATTAATAGAGCATCACTACAATATTGATGAGGGGAGTTTGTGCAAAAAATGCACCAACTATAGGAGTACTTGGGGGACAGAATGAGTGTTACCTGAACACCTCCGAGTACCTGGCACAAGGTGTGAAAGAAACTTAAAAAATGCAACAACAACAACAACAACAAGATTCCATTTATAGAGCGCCTTTCACGTCAGGAGGACGTCCCAAGGCGCTGCACAGTTGGGTCATGACCCGAGCAGGGGGGAAATGGTCAGGGTGAGGGGAGGGAAGGGAGGGAGAGAGGAGGGGGGAAATGGTCAGGGTGAGGGGAGGGAAGGGAGGGAGCGAGGAGGAGGAAGAGAGTCGAGAGGGGAGCTGAAGGCACGGTCAAAGAGAAAGGTTTTGAGACCGGCCTTGAAGGAGGAAAGGGAGGAAGCAAGGCGAAGGCACTGGGGGATGGAGTTCCAGAGCCTCGGGGCTGAGAGGCTGAAGGCCCGACCACCGATAGTAGGGCGGTTGGGGCGGGGGACGTGGAGCAGACCGGAGCCAGAGGAACGGAGGGTACGGGCAGGTAGGTAGGGGGATAGTAGGTTGGAGAGGTAGGAGGGAGCAAGGCCGTGAATGGCCTTGTAGGTGAGGATGAGGATCTTGAAATCAATCCTCTGGGGGATGGGGAGCCAGTGGAGGCGAGCGAGGGTGGGAGTGATGTGGTCCCGAAGCCTGGTGCGGGACAGTACACGAGCTGCAGAGTTCTGAATGACCTGCAGCTTGTGGAGGGAGGTGCCGGGAAGGCCGGCGAGGAGAGAGTTCCCATAGTCCAGCCTTGAGGTGACAAAGGCGTGAACCAGGGTTTCAGCAGCGTGAGGGGTGAGGTAGTGCCGTAATCTGGCGATATTCCGGAGGTGATGGAAGGCGGTGCCAGTTGTGGTGCGGATGTGAGGGAGAAAGGACAGCTCAGGGTCGAACAAAACGCCGAGGTTCCTGACTGGCTTTGAGAGGTGGAGAGTGCAGCCTTGGATGCTGATGGTGTCAGCGCCTGAGGTGCGGAGGCGCTGACGTGAGCCAATCAGGAGGGCCTCGGTTTTTCGCACGTTGAGCTGAAGAAAGTTGTCTCTCGTCCAGGACTCGATGTCGGACAGGCAGGCTGTCAGGACATCGGTGGTCGTGGAGTTGAGAGTAGAGGAGGAAAGGTAGAGTTGGGTGTCATCCGCATACATGTGGAAGTTAACCCCATGTTTGCGGATGATGTCACCGAGGGGGAGCATATAGAGGGTGAAGAGGAGGGGACCGAGGACAGAGCCCTGAGGGACACCACATGAGACAGTACGGGGGGTGGAGGAGAAGCCATTCGTTGAGACGAAGTGAAGACGGTGGGAAAGGTAAGAGCTAAACCATTCAAGGACAGTGCCTTGAAGGTTGAGGTGGGAGGACAAGCGGTGGAGTAGGATAGCGTGGTCGACCGTATCGAATGCTGCCGATAGGTCGAGGAGGACGAGGAGACAGAGGGAGCCCTGGTCACAGATAGTCAGGATATCATTGGTGACCTTGACCAGGGCAGTTTCTGTGCTATGAGCAGCACGGAAACCTGACTGAAGGGGTTCAAAAAGAGAATGGGTGGAGAGGAAAGAGCGCAGTTGGGAGGCGACAACTCTTTCCAAGACCTTGGAGAGAAAGGGGAGGTTGGAGATGGGCCGGTAGCTTGATAGCTGCGACGCATCAAGGGAGGGTTTTTTCAGGGTGGGCGTGATGATGGCAGTTTTTAATGGAATGGGGACAGAGCCAGAGGAGAGGGACAGGTTTATGATGTCAGTGATGTGTGGGGCAAGAAAATGGAGCTGGGAGATAAGGAGTGGAGTGGGGATGGGGTCAAGGGAGCAGGTGGTTGGTTTTAGGGATAGGATGAGTTCAGTGACAGAGGGTGGGGAAACGGGTACGAAGGTGTGTAGGGGAGGATGGGTAGGAGTCGGAGTGTGGGAGGGAAGGGGTGGGTGGTGGGTGGAAGTTGGAGGGGAAGTGACCGCGGAGCGGATTCCCTTGATCTTGGATTCAAGGAAATCCAGCATCTCCTCGCAGTGAAGGTTGGAGGAGATGACCTGCGCGGGGTGGCGGGGGGGACGGAGGAGTCGGGATGTGGTGGAAAACAGTAGCCTGGGGTTGTTCTTCGCCTCCAGGATTATCCTGGAGTAGAAGGACGACTTGGCCGAGGCTAGAGTGGAGCGGTAAATTTTGAGGAGGTCCAGCCAGATTTGTCGGTGGACCGTTAAGCCGGATTTGACAAAGGTGCGCTCAGCAGCCCGCACCTGGCATTTCAGTGAGCGGAGGTGGGTGGTGTACCAGGGGGAGGAGCGGGAGTAGGAGACAGTGCGGGAAGTGATGGGGGCAAGAGTATCGAAATGCATCCTGTTATAGGAAAAAACTTTGTTGTGCAGCATGACAATGGGACATTGCTTCTTTTTAATCTACAAGTTACTTGATGGAGGATTTTATTAGCCGCTTGTTCAAAGTCCATAGGAACAGAGGAACAGGAGTAGGCCATTCAGCACCTCAAGCCTGTTCGCCATTCTATTAGATCTTGGCTGATCATATCTAGTCAGGCTTTCAGCTTACCTGCCCCCACTATCTAGAAATCCATCCTGGAATCCCTCTGTCTTCTTCTCTCCCTCACCTCTTTCAAGATATGTCTCAAGATCTACCAGTTTGACTGGAGTTCAGTAGTAGTATTTTCCCTCTCCACTCCCTCGGCTCCCACTCACACCTCAGGTACCAAACCAGGAGTGTCAAGGGCTTTGAGACATATAACCATATAACTATATAATATAAGTTGTACTGTATTAGTGCTGGTAACTAATAATTATTCACTGATCCACAGCTCAACATCAAGCATTCCAAAAGCAAGGCAAGATAATGCCGCTTATCCTTGTCCACAGCAGAAAATTCCTTTGTCGTAGAATTACAAAGAAAGAATTACACAGAACATTACAGCACAGAAACAGGCTATTGACCCAACTAGTTCATGCTACGCCTGAGACTCTACCCTTTCTACCCCTCTATTCCCGTCTCCTTCATGCACATTCTGTGAAATTTTCACACACCCTCCCCAAATTAACCAGCCTAAAAATATTTAACGTGTGAGCTACTGACACAATACATTCATGGTTTAAGGATAAAAGAAAGCATGTCAGAAACAAAAGCCATTTGAAACATCAAGCTCAGTCCTTGACATGGCTTGTTGCAGATCACAATGTTAGAGGCTCTTTGATTGCACTGTTATTGGCTTTCCCAAGGAAGAGCCCACAACAGTGCAAACTGAATGTTCCACTTGAAGGATTTAAGTGATCGTTTGAGGAGATGAGCAGAGCACATTACAGAAAAGAGACCTAAAATCCACAATGACCCCAAAGGTAATTGAGTGCTAGGACATCAGTCTACTAATCAGATGCACATTATTCATCCATGATTAGTTGCATTTCACTGATAATCCCTAAATCCCATGGCTTCATTAGTTATGAGTTATGAGAACGTTCACACCTGAACTATTTTCCACATTCCGCTCACACACACACAGTGGCCTCTATTTATAGTATCCCTATTAAAAAGTGATGAATTAATCATTGGGATTTATTTAATCTCAAGATTTTTAAAATCTGTGTGTGGCTGAAACAAACCTGCATGATGTATAATGAGCCACACTGCAGATTGTGAATACAATCCCAACACATTTTTCAATTTTGCCAGCGGGGATTAAAACCTATTCACAGCAACCGCCCATCAGCAGACCTCTCTACTGGGTAAGCATCTGAACAACCAGGACCAGAATAACAGCTGGAAACTAAATCGACTTATCCAGCTGAACATATTTCCTCGGCTCAGGTGCAATGGCTATAAGTGACATGCAAATCAGTTCTCAACTGACGTCTTTGAGCTCAGGAAGTTTGCAAAGCAGAATATTTTCACCTTGATGACTTATGACATATTGGGGTTTAAATTATATTGGCTTTCCCAAGGAAAAACTGTTCTGACGAAGGGTCGTGGACCTGAAACGTTGACTCACTTTCCTTTCTCCATGGATGCTGCCTGACCCATTGAGTTTTCCCAGCTCTCTCAGTTTTTGTTTCAGATTCCAACATCTGCAGTATTTTGTGTTTTGTTTAAATTATCTTATGTTGTCATTTCTTAACCGAATTCCTTAAAATAATAACAAAAAAACTTGCATTTGATATAGTGCCATTCTCATCAGGTGGCCATTTCAAACTCTTCGCATGATATGCTATAAAGTGAAGTGACCGTGTATTTTGTAGGCAAACGCAGCAGCCAATTTGTGCATAGCAATGTCTCAGAAACAGCCATGAAGTGACCAACCAATTTTACTTTGGTGATTATTTACCAGGACACTGGGAAGAAGCTCCCTTCTATTTTTGAATAGTTCCATTCTTTAATAAGGAATCCCATGAACCTCTATTTCAATTCATTTTTTTTAAATTCAAAGAAGAGGCAACTCCACAATAGGATCCCTGTCTATCTTTGGTAGTCCTGCCTCGGAGGATGACTTTGAAATTTGGGGAGTAAAATACTTTGCAAACCAGGCAACTTCCTTGAAAATTCCATAAGTCTTTTATTCCAATCGTAAAACATTCATTTATCATCATACAATCCTTAGCTTCCACTCATTATTGAGTGAGCTGTGGACCAGCATTACTTTTCTCAGTGAGTTTATAATTTTTAGACTGCTTTAAGACCAACGTTAATTTACAGCTGTCAAGAGTTGACACAAGCAAGCTGCAGGCTGATATAGAAGAGTCCAAAGTAGTTACAATAGGGAACATGTTCCTCGAATTGAAAGATTCTGTCTTTTCAGCTATTTCTGTTTTCACCAATAAATTTCTCTATCTTGGACAAAAGTTCTTTGTGCAGTTCTTCCGACAAATGTTACCAGTTCTTTCTCTGGCAGGACATCTTTTGCACGAAGTGTACCATCCCACACTTTCTTTACTGTAATCCTGGCGTTTGATAAGCACCTTATCATGTCATCGAGAAGTCTCAAAGCACTTCACATGATTTTACTGTGAAGTGCAGGGCAGTGTATTTGTAGGCAAATGCACAGGCTGATTTGCACACAGCAATGTTCCACAAACAGCCATAATGTGAATGACCAGGTGGTTGCATTCAAATTGGGAGAAAGTTTCAAAGCATTATTCATGGATTGAGCAGGAGCCTGATTGGGAGGAAGCAGGTGGGGTGGAGATGGTAACCAAAAATGCACTCATCGATCTTTAGAAAGGATTTGAAAACAGAGATAGAAGGGATGAGGTGAGAGTCTAGGAAAGAGTTCCAGAATGTTGGGGTAAAGTAGCTGAAGACTTGGACATGGGCAGGGACATGAAATAGGCTGGAGTTGGCAGAATAGAGGGAGCAGCCAGGGATGTAATCAAAAAATATTGCAGAAATGCCATGGTAAAAGGCTGTAGAAATATTTGAAGGTGAATATAAGAATCTTAAAATTGATCCACTGAGAGCCAGTGGAACCGGGTGACTTACTAGCAGGGTTCCCAAGGGTGGTCAGCATGATGTGTTTCTGTGTACTAGAAGGAGTCTTCATTGCAAGTCAAAGTCCATCTTAAGAAATGCAGTTAAAAATGATTGCGTTGTACACCCCAAAGTTAGTTAGGGTAAACAAAATCAAACTAGGCATGCCAAAAATCTAACTACAGACCTGCTGGTAACAGTTGCAATATCTCAATTACATGCATATAATCTGGAGAACCATTAGATTTCTGCAAAACAAATAATTGATTTGGTATTAAATCAGAGTCTGTTGGGAAAAATATTTACAAACGGAGAGCAATAAAATCTATTGATTGTAGCACACTGAGCAGAGCCTACCCACGTAGTCTGCATATGGAAATTATACTTAAAAGATGCCAGCCCGCTGCAAGCCCACCCACAGTGTGCGAGACCAGGTCTGTACCTTATGATTCTACACTAATTTATTGAATTTCACACTGGGTTTCCTTTTGCATATGGCAATGACAACATGCTGTGTAGGTTTAACTTCACTAACAGTCTCTTCACTGTATTTTGTTGATTTTCCTCCATCCTTACTAGTACTATAATCCAGTGGTGCAATATTCCAGATGTGAGCAGAGATAGCTCCTGGAGGAATTGGGACTTTTTTCTTCGAATAAAGAAGGTTGAGGGGTGATCTTTAAAACTATGAGGTATTCTGACAGAGTTAATTGGGAGTCAACAGGGATAAATTATTTCCACAGGGGATTTATTTCAGATAGTTAGGAAATGAGCAAATGGGGAAAAAAAATTAATCCACATGGATAGAATATGGAATACCCTGAGGGCAACAGTGGTTGAAGCAGAATCCATAAAGCATAAGCTATGGGGGTATGGAGAAAGCACAGGTAAGTAGGACTGATAAATAACTTGCTGGAGGGATGAAAACAAGAGGGCATAAATATATAAGACCGCCTTCGACAGATATAAAAGGGAATTTTGGAGGAATTTCCTTTCATGGAGTTTGGTGAGAATGTGATACTCACTGCTGGAATCTGACGTTGAAACAAAAAGCATGCATGTATTTAATCTGAACTTTGACGGGTACATGCGGTGGAAGGGAATAGAAGAAGAATGGGAGGGAGCAATAGGAGAGAGACTCATGTGGAGTATAAACATAGACATGGACTATTTGGGCCAAATGATCCATTTCTGTGCTCCATCATTCTAGTTAATTACTGCAGAAAAAGTGAAATCACATTGTTTGTTATTCCCAGATTAAGATGAAATAAGACCCATAATTCCACACTTTTTTTGTTTCAGACTATTGACTTAAACATTTCGGTTTGTGCAGAATTTATGGAAAATTCGTAAATTCTGTCTTAATTTGGGTGCTATTTTTTCATCAGTTCTTCAAACTTGAGACTGAATGGAAAGATTTGCAAAAATTCTACATCATCTGAAATTTTAAGATGGTCCTAAGGCTAAATTTAAGTGATTTTTTTCCCCAGATCTCCTTTACAAGCTAGCTGATTCAAAAACATTTGATATATTGTTAATAATCAATACTGTATTGATTATTAACAATGTCAGGAAGATGTCTCGAAGCGCTTAACATTGCTGGATGGCACCCAAATTGTGTGGGGGGGAGGCTGAAAAGGGAGGGGAAAGATGACCAAAAGCCCAGTCAAAGAGGTACAATTTGAGACGTGCTTTAAACAAGGGGAGGGAGGAAGGCTCCCCTCAACTGAATACAGCTCTTTGCTGTCAGGAATAAGGATAATTTTGTACACAGTTTGCACCTTATCACAAAAGCAGCATTGGATCTGTAGCCATAGAACATCAGAATAAATGTACTTGTATGCATTATTTCCTTTGTAAACCTATTTAGACATTCTGACCTATCTCTTCATCTGTGCCTATGGTGACCTCCCCCACTCTCTCTGGCTCTACGTCAGACTCTGTCACTGTTAAGCTCTCCAAGATGCTACCTTGCAGAAAGAGCTTTATATATATGCAAGGTGATGTTGTATTCTGTCAAAATATTCCCACCAGTCTAACTTACTACTTTTTCACAAATTATCTCGATAATGATGAGGAAAACTAACAGACATCTGATACAAATTTGCTTTGGTAATACTCAGTTCTTTAAGTGACTGAATTCACTATTGATGAGACAAAAGCATTTGCTGCTAACCAATGCAGCAGTTAATCAATTGAATTAGACTGCAGAGTTATGCTGCACCAAACACAATTTATTTTCAATTAAAAGAAAGGTACTTTATGATTTCCAATAAAATTATTATTAATAATAATCATCCTCGCATTTTAGATAGTGCCTTTCATGTCAGGAGCATGTTTCAAAGCGTTTCACAGAATTTGCTGTAAAGTGCAGCGACTGTATTTTAGAGGCGAAGATTGCTATGACGCAACTGGACATGAAAGCATTCCATAGGGTTATTGCAACCTACTGCTAATATGCTGGTGAAGCTGCATAATATAGGGCATCCTGATATGTAACAGAATATACATCCTGATCTGTGACTGACTACATATCTCGCACACAAAATGCACAGTCAATCCACTTTCCAATATATTCTGTGAAGTGCTTTGAGACGTCTAAATGGTGTGATGAGGCACTAAACCAAATGCAAAGATTATTAGTATTATAATGTGAAAACTAAACAAATGGATTACATTGCTGCTCTTGTGCATAAATAGTCTTAGATCTGGTGTCCTACCTCTTCACATATCTGACTATCCAAATTGATGATTTACATTCCAGGTAGGCACCCCAGAAAACATTTCAGTGGAGGCAAAAAGATGCTTGTCGTAAAAATAGGAGCACATATGTGGGCTAAAGTATTGGGGGTCCAGATTTACTCTATTTGTATAGCATTTTTAGAGCCTGTAGAATTTGGCAAATTATTACATTCAGCCTAAAGTTTGAAGTTGGTTGGTTTTCTGTAGTTCTCCCGGAAAACCATCTTAAAAAAATAGGTTATGTTTAAGGCTGTAATTCTGTAGGCACTGAAATGCTACATTAATAGAGTAAATTGAGACCCAGGTGGAATTTTCAATCTAATGTGCTTTGACATCTGCAAAACTGGCGAAGGAAAGGTGATAGGTGTGCCATTTCGCTGCTGTGTTCATCCACAAAACACACAACCATTCCAATTTACAGTATACCCCATAAGGCACTTTGAGGCATCCTCCTGACATGAAAGGCACTAATATCAAATGTAAGGTTTATTTTAAGTAAGCTTGATCTGAGATTACCTCAGAGCCAAGTTGGTTTGACGTACATGGGGTTCCATGTAGGAGACTCACTGTATAACTCAAGGTACTCTTTCTAGGGACAAGCTATCATTTAGGCTGTTTTTTTTCTGATGAGTGTTTATTTTTAATATCCCAATATAATAAATGTAATGTCTGGTGCAGTGAGAACAGTCTGCCACTGGATGCCACAACCACATTTAACAAGCAGTACCAGCATAAAATATTTACCAAATGTACAAAATGCAGACATTTGGAGATAGTATCCAACAACCACTCCCATTATTAGACTCCTATTAGACTCCAATCCTCCACACTGCCCACCTCTGACCGTATCTTACAACCGACGTAGCTGAAACCCTCATCCACACCTTCGTCACTTCCTGGCTGGATTATTCTAATGCCCACCTCGCTGGTCTTCTCAGCTCCACCATACACAAATCATAATTCAAAACTCCGCCACACAGATACTCACCTGCACGAAACTCTGTACCCCCATTACACCAGTCATTGCCAGGCTCCACTGGCTCCCAATCACCGAATGGATCGATTTCAATATCTCACTCCTTTTCAAATCACTTCATGCCCTCATACCTCCCTACCTATCCAATCTGCTTATCCCCCACTCCACTACTCCGCTCAGCTAGCTCTGGCCTCCTGTTTGTCCCTTGTGCCTGCTATTCCACCATCGGTGGCCATGCCTTCAGCCACTACACCTCAATCCCTCCACTTTGACCCCTCCCTCCCTACCTTCAAATCACACTTAAGGACCTTCCTTTTTGATTGTGCTTATGGACACCTACCCCCTCCCTCTCCGCCTGGCTCACTGTCAGACTCCACCACTGTAAACGCTACCCTGCATGAAGGGCACTGTATAAATGCAAGTTGTTGTTGTTTCGCACACTCTCTCGCCACACAACTATAACTCCCAAATATTAGACTGAGGTCTCAATCGCTCTGGTTGTAGCCTGAGTGATCATTCAACACAGATGCTGAAAAATATCAGTGGACAGGCAGCTCACACACAGCACAAAACTCTATTAATCAATATAATAATGGACTTTTCCTGCCCAGGCATGTAAGATTCCTGCTAAATCTGAGAACACTGATTTACAGACACTAAAGTATATATAGAGTAGCTCGAACTCAAATGTTGTATTCCAATTATAAAAGTAAATTAAACACATGCAAATATCTAAATTATAGCAAAAAACATTACATGTGAGTCACTGGGGACTGATAAACAAAATTCAATGTCTGTTAATTGCAACTTCAGTTTGCGAATACTGTATTGAGAAATTTCAAGCAAAATTCACAACCAGCAAAGTATGAATCCCAATTTGGCAAAGTCTGTAAAAGGGCTGTAGCACGTTTCCCACCAGGCTTTTGCGGCTTGAGATTTGCTGCCTGTGAACCATGCCAAAGATTTCACAATCTGATTTTCGCAAACCAGACCCCACAATTAATCCAACAAATCCAGTTTATAAATACTTTGAATTCAAACTCACAGAATACTGTTCTCTTAAAAAAACATGACTAATTGATTTTTTTGCTCATCTGGTTGTCTTACATCTGACAGGACCACTGTATCCATTAGGGCTTTCGTTTGGAGAGTTAACAGGAGCTGAGTGGAAAGTGATCATTGATCAGTCTTCCCTTCTATGTTCTGCCAACCAGCTGTTCTGTCATCAGCAGTGACTTACAGTACTGTAGATTTGCCTGGCTCAAGAACTGGACTACTGAGACTGCCACAAAGACTTTCATTTCCAGGTCGCCTTACATTCATAGAACCATAGAAATTTACAGCACAGAAGGTTATTTGGTCCTTCGTGTCTTTGCTGACATTTTAAGAGCAATTTACTTTTTTACTTTTTTAAAGAGCAGTTCCATCTCCAGACCCCTGCAGTTTACTCCTTTTTAGATATTTATTTAGTTTCCTTGAAGCCAAATCAGGCCCCAAATCAACCCTTTTCCATCTCTCTCCACACCCCCACACCCCCAAACGTAGATAATATAAGTGGATTATAAAACATAACATTTGCAATATAGCACCAACACGTAAAAGCCACGATAGCAAATGTGAAGTTTATTATTATTGTTTATAAATAACTGCGCCCAACAGCTTCAACGTGAGCATTTGTTTGACTGTTGCAGTCCATCCCACAATACAAATGGGAGTGAGTTCAGCATCAACAGATACTGCTGCATCTCATTGAAGTGGTTTGTATTATAAACAGGGATGTGCAGGAAATTGGCTATTTGTCAATGGGACTATTACAATGTAATAACCAGCAAATGATTAATACAATTATTGAGGTGTCCCTTATGGCAAGAAACAAAAGCACCCATATCAGAGTAATATTTCAGTTTGTTACTTATTACTAATGAATGCAATAAGACTTCAGTTGAAACAGATGCAAACTCAACATGTGACAAATTTGCAGAAAGCATGAGCGAAAAGACATATTGTGCTGGATAAACAGTTTGATTAATGTGGTCTAAACGTATGCAAGATATTTGATGGAACATGACACATGGGAAAGGAGATCACATCTTTATGCACACACATTAAAATTGTTTATTCTATCACTGTGTTGGTAATTTCACCACACGTTACTTCTCACATTAAAAATCAGAAATGATAATTCACACACGACACTTAAGCCAGCTGCAGCATGTGGTATCCCCAGGAGCTCTGCACCGTGGAACAAACTGAATATCTCAGCCTTGATGGAGAGTTTGACATCCTTTCACTCAAAGCACCTGTGTGTTATGAATCTTTGACACTCATGACACAACTCTTGTGACGTATTATTGTCACTACTTTTACAAACATAGTTCCTCTGGATTTTTTTAAAAGGTTTTTTGCTGTCTGTGGCTGCATTTTTTTCACATACAAAAATATTTCCATCTTTTTGATATTAATATGCTTGGAATGTTAACGTGGTAAAATTCAGTACATTATAAAAATGTATTTAATTGGTTTAAAAGTGTACTATTTATGAACCTCCCCTGATGGATACAAATGAACTTTATAAATGATGCTGGGTATTTGGAATATTGCCTGCAGTTCTGGACATTACAGAAAGTTCATCAGAGCCACGGAGAGAGGGTTCAGCTACCATCCCCATACTTAAACAAGGGCTGAGTGGTAATAATTATGAGCACTAGCTCACAAATTGAGTCTATTTTCACTGGAACAGGTCAGGTTAATAGAGATTTAGGATTCAAGATTCTGAGAGGGTTTAAAAGGATACATATTGAGAGGTTATACCCTCAGATTGGTACCAATTGGTAAAACTCAAAATTGGAGGCCACTAGAAGATATGAGGGGGCAGGAGGTTGGAAGAAGTCTTTTTTTCCCCACAAAGGGCTTGTACAATAAAATACAAATTTATATTTACATAGCACTTTTCATGTCGGGAAGATATTCCAAAGCACTTAACAATCCTGGATTGGCACCCGAGCTGGGGGTTGGCCGAATGTTAAAGGCATTAACCTGAGTAGCATTAAACCAAAAAAAGATTTGATTGGATACTGGATTATATACAAATGTAATTTTGTTGTTGTTGGATTCTGGGTTGTGCTGCTGTGGATGATCTGAACAGGCAGGAGTCGGGTGTTGTAATTGGCTTTGTGCTCTGGGCTGATAACAGAAAATAATGAGCCAGGGTTCAGCTAACTGATCTCAATCAATTACCTCTGTTGGGAAGTGTTGACATCAAATAAGAACAAGATTGGATTTTGCTGTGATTCCCTCCATAGGTGAATAACTTGTCAACATTCACTATCTACTTGTTTGAGGCTTGTTATTTTTCATGCTCAAACTTGAAGAATTAGGCCAGGTATCAGAGGGCTACTAACACCTGTGGAACTGTATCTTACTCAGAGCCACTATTAATGGAGAAGGGAAGTAAAGAAATGGGCATACATTTGTATTTAAAAGGAGAGTGAAAACATTGGAGGAATTTTATCTTTCACAGGGAGGAAAAGATGTCACCAATAATTCTAAATAAATAGGGTGCCCAAATGCATTTATGATGCAGATTTATAATCCATTATAACACACCCATTTTAGTATGGATCCACTGTAGACCCATGCTATACAGCAAACTAGTGACTGACTAATTATATATTATATATGAAATAAGGTTGCTCTATAAATGTAGTGACCAGACACCGCAACCAATGTTAGTAATGATTGAATAAAACCTAACTTCAAAGACATTGAGATTATGTTTTAAATGTTGTAGAAAATAATGCAGTGTGGAAAATTCATGCGTTTACCTGTTTTTGTTTGGATCTGGATGCTAATAGATTAAAAACAGCCAGTGGGGAGTATTTGCAGTGCAGTGAATTTAAAAACCTCAACAAGCATCTCAGTGTCCATACTCCTAAATATAAAGCTAAATCCAGTTGTCTTTACAGCCCCCTGAAATTATAGCCATTTTAGTGGCAAATTTTACTGCCTGCTGAGTTCCTAAAACCATATTCTATGTTAGGTCCCTGACCTCTGGAGGCAACACATCTGTCGATATTTTTGTATTCCAGCAGTTTTAGACACCCCACCCCAAAAAGGATATTGATGTATTGGAGAGAGTTCAGATACAAGTAAAAAAAAGCTCATGAGGAGGCTCACAACTAAACTGAACTGATTTTCATAATCAAAAGGATTGAAGGCGAGAAAATCCATGTCTGTAAAATGTTTGGAGGGCTGTTTAATGTGAATACCTCTAGGTTATTTAACTTGTATTTTAAGCACAGGTCTGATTGAAATGGACCATGGAACCATAAGAATCCATGACACAGTAGGAGGCCATTTGATCCATTGTACTAGTGCCAGCCAGCATAGAATTAATAAGCCTCAAGCATGTTTGAAAAAAGAAGATTTTTTTGTGTGATTTTTTTTCAATGTGTTGAAACAGACTCCTGGATTAAAGTAGTTAATACAGTGTTGATTGAACAAGAACTAAATTAAAGTTCAATTGGGAATGTGTTTGAGGGTTATAAAGATATGTAGATATAGATACAATTTATTACATACTGTATAGAGCGTAATGTGTTGGAGCTGCTGCAACCATAAGCACAGTATGCTGAGGAAGTCAAATGACCTAAAATGTTTGATGTATTCTACACACTCCATATCAAATGTGTTAATCAAGATCTTTTCAGTGATATAAACTACTTCAAAGACAATATTGGCGTAAATGATCAATGTTCAGTTCTGACGAAGGGTCGTGGGCCTGAAACGTTGACTCACTTTCCTTTCCCCATAAATGATGCCTGACCTGCTGAGTGTTCCCAGCAACTTCTGTTTTTGTTTCAGATTTCCAGCATCTGCAGTATTTTGCGTTTTGGTGATGTAAATGATGTGCATTGATGTAAACATACAACCAGTTGAGCTAGAGCACAGGAGAGATCCTGGTTGGGGTAAGGGAGGGTGGAGGGCAGGGAGGGTAAGGGTAGGAGGGTAACCAAAGGTGCGCTCGAAGAGGAGGGTCTTGAAAGAGGCAAAGGAGGGAATGACGTGAAGGGACTGCGGGATGGAGTTCCAAAGGTTGGGGGCAAAGAGGCTGTAGGTCCAACCCACGATGGTGGAGCCAGCCGAGCGGGGGAAGTGGAGCAGGCCGGAGTCTTGCTGAGCAGAGGAAGCGGTCAGGTCAATACGGTGTTATCAGGTCACAGAGGTAGGAAGGAGCAAAGCCGTGGAGGCTTTGAACTTTATTCTCTGAGGGATGGGAGCCAGTGGAGCCGGGTGAGGCTGTGGGTGATGAGGTCAAGGAGCCTGGTGTGGGAGAGATCACGAGCTGCTGAGTTCTAGATAATCTGCAGCTTGTGGAGGGAAGAGTTGGGAATGCCAACAAGGTAGTCGAGCCTAAATGTGATGAATGCTTGGATGAGGATATCAACGGCCTGAGGAGAGAGGCAGTGGCAGAGCCGGATAATGTTGCGGCGGTGGGGAAAGGCAGAGTGGGTCATAGAACAGATGTGGGGTAGAAAGGACAAGACGCCAAGGTTCTGGATTGGCTCAGTGAGGTGGAGTGTGCATCTATGGATGGTGACGCTGCCAGTGCCTATGGTACAGAGGCGCTGACAGAGCCAATCAGGAGGGCTTCGGTCTTGTTGATGTTCAACTTCAAATCAAAGTTTAAAAATATTACAAGTAGTGTTCGATCATAACTTCTGGGCCATCTTCCTACAGCACCATCTCTACAAATCAGCAGTATAATATGCAACACATTTGGCTTTGATGCATCGCAACAGATCATGCTGAACAAATGCAAATCTGAAATACACCAGAGGATTTACTCATGTACAGAATCTGAAGCACGAGTCATCAGATGGAGTTGGGAACACTTTCATTTGTGTTCATGTGGGGCTCCTTTTGCACTGATTACTGATCACAGAACTGTTGGAGCTCATTTTAACAACCTAGAATCAAAACCAGCAGCACCCATAGAATGATGGTGACTACATTTGCAGCCATATCATTTCAGGTACACCACAGAGCATATTAAGGTAACAAACAGACGAACATGTCAGAACATTCACTGTCTAATCACTTTTTGACAGAATAGTGAGATCATAAAAGTTGCTCAAGAATGTCGATTTTGTTGCTGCCAATGTAAATCTCAAAGTAGTATCACTGCAGGAAACTCAAAGAGAGGGAAAGTAGAATCTTACAAAGCACCAAAAGATAAGACACACCCAGAACTGGAAATTGACTTCAAATTAACAAATTGATTACTGAGAAAATAAGCACAAATGAAAGTTCATTCAAAGCATTTTTAAGCATACATTTTGAATCAACATTTGGAGAGTCTTCAATAGGATAATTATAATTCAGTCTTTTCTAAAGATGCAAGCAATGTATTGTACCCATGAAGAACATCAAAACTCAACAAATGTGAAAACAGTAGTTTCAGGTATACACAAAACCTAATTGCCCTACTATCCAGGGCCCAATTATCCTTCCTCCCAATAAATATCAACCACATCAAAACTGAGATCTTCCCAGAGGAATCTAGCAAAAGTTAGGTGCGGACTCTTTTGGATATATTCAATCCAGGGGTCCATCTCCTTGTAAAAATTAACAACCTTGAATCAAAACCAGAAGGCATTTGATATTGTGTCATTGAAATTATGAGATAGACTCTGGTAAATGTGTTTTGAAAAAAATATTCACATTGTTTGATGCACACAAATAGAAATGGGCAATGTCCCAACTTTTATTTACAAATGCAAATAACCTGCAATTGATCTTAACTTTGATTCAGAAGTACATGGTCTATCATTCACTGATCATTAAGATGGCAACCTTTTTTGACCCAAATAAAAACAGAAGTCGCTGGGAGCACTCAGCAGGTCAGACAGCATTTATGGAGAGAAGAAAGTAAGTTAACATTTCAGGTCGGTAACCTTTCATCAAAACGTCAGTTAATGTTTCAGGTCATTGAGCTGAAAAGTCAACTCACTTTCCTCTCTCCATAGACGCTGCTTGACCTGCTGAGTGCTCCCAGCGACTTCGAGTTTTATTTCAGATTTCCAGCATCTGAAATATTTTACCTTTTCTGACCCAGTGCCTCAATGACCTAAGGGCTAAGCTGAAATAGAGCAGTTCGCAAAAATAGTGCAAAATCTATTTCTGATACAATTGAAGGAGAGTCACGGGATACTGTATCAAATTATTCAACATCTGAAAGGATATAAATAAACTGAATCCTAATACTGGGAAAAATACCAGACAATGGAACTCTGTTTTCTGCAGGGCAGTCTCGATTCTGAGGAGATTCTGGGTCAGACCCAAGAACTCCTGAGTTAGATTTCATTCAGAAAACTCCATATATGCAAAAGTGAGGCAAATTTTCAGGCAATTACAAAATAACAATAATAATAATCCCTACATTTGGTATAGTGCCTTTCATTTTGGGAGATTGTCCCAAAGCACTTCACAGGATTTACTGTAAAGTAGTGACCTTGTTTTGTGGGTGAATGCAACAGCCAATTTGCACATAGCAGTGTCCCACAAACGGTCATGAAGTGATTGACCAATTTTATTTGGGAGATTGTTGGCCAAGGCACTCGGTGAAATTTTCTTTTCATTTTGAGTAGCGCTAAAGGATCTTTACCATCCACATGAACAGGCAGATTGAGCTTCAATTTCATGTCTCATCCGAAGGATGGCACCTTCAACAATGCAGCTCCCTCAGCATTGCATCACAGTCTCATCTTAGACAATATGAGTTCCAAGACCCAAAATGGATCTTGAACCCACAGCCTCTGACTCAGAGACAAAAGAGCTACCAATCGAGCCAGGCTGACACACAATAACAAATTGCAATTATATAGGGCTCTTCATGTAGGAGAAGGTCTTTGAGCTCTGTTATTGTGTTCAAGTGATTTTTCATCTCCAATATGTTTAACAAGGTCAATAAATCTAGAACAACGGAATGCATGACTCAAGATTTGAAGTGGAAACGTGAACAAACAGTTTAGATTAGATTATTTTATACAGTGAATAATAACATTTCAAAGCTCTTCATAGGTAATCTCAGGCAATTTGTAAGCAATCATGGCAGCCAATTTACCACATAATTAATACTAATGATAATAATAATCCTTGCTTTTATTATTATTATTTATGTGGCTAAAATGACAGCAAGGTCCCACAAAGAGCCATGAACAAATGATCAATTGATCTGAAGGATTGTTGGCCACAATACAGGGAAAACCAGCCTTTTATCTATGGTACATTGGATTTTTAAAAGTGTACCTGGAAAAAATATTTTAGTTTAATGTCTTATCCTAAGGATAGTAACTCCAATAATGTAGTTTTGCTTCAGAACCCAGTTGATTGTCATTCTAGATGATGAGCTCAAAGACCTGATGTGTGTCTTGAACTCACAAGCTCTGATTTAGAGGTGACAGAGTCAAACCAATTCCTGTATAAGTGAACACGGAAAGAGTAGAGGCAGATTCAAGAAGGGATTAGACAGCAATTGTTGCCTCACTCATTTGAACTTTACCTTCAAGTTTCATCAGACAAGGTAGTCGACTATCAACAATAAATTGCCTTGTAGATTTTAGAAAGCCCACTCTCCAAGAATGTTTGTTAAAGCATTGTATTTTATAAACCCAGAAAGTGACAACAGTTAAGTGAATCCACTGGGATTTCACCCCAGAATATTCTGTTCCCAAGTCTGATTGTTCCTTTGTTTAGAGAGCTTTGTATCTGGAATGCCTGATCCTGAGATTGGAAAATAAAAATGTAAATGCTTCATTCATAAGCACTGAGGTGTCCTGTCTTTATAGCTAATCATTGAAACATCAATATAATATTAAATATTCAAAGCATACATTAACCTACAATGAATCAATGCTCTTTTGGATAATATAATAATAATAATAATCCTTGCATTTGATATTGCGCTTTTCACGTCAGGAGGACGTCCCAAAGCGCTTCACAGAACACACTGTAAAGTGAATTGACTGTATATTTTTGGGCGAACGCGGCAGCCAATTGCGCACAGCAATGTCCCACAAACAGTCGTAGATTGAAAATGACCAATTTATTATTGTTTTTTGTTTTGGAGGGATTATTATTAGACTGTGTGTGGAGTAAGGAAACTCGCCCTCTGCCTGGAATTGAACTCAGGTCTCTCGCTTGCAAAGCGAGTGCTCTAACCACTGAGCTACAGGACTCCATGGATACATTGGCAATGCATTGGAGAAGTCGACATTAATGTCCATTGCTCCTGGATGAAGATTGAGGCAAATTGCAGAGCGAGAACAGTGCCATCCAAAAGGTTTGAATGAAACAAAACAACATTTTTATCCTAGCATGGTCAAGTCTTAGGTGGATATCTTATTGTATAGTTTCTCCTGATGTCCTGGCCAACAAATTCCTCAAATAAAATCAGTCACTCACTCTGTGGCTGTCTGTGGGACATTGCTACGTGCATATTAGCTACCACGTTTCACCCACAAAATACACAATCAATCCACTTTGCACTATAGCCTGTGAATCACTTTGAGACATCTCGACGATGTGATAAAGCGCTATATTAAATGCAAGGAATATTATTATTTTTACTGTTCACTCCTGAGAAATTGTATTTGCTTTGCCAACAAGCATTCTGCTTGGCTCAGGATTTCTACCATCTGTGGATAAATATTGCGCATTTACAAGGCTTTGCAAAACATCTTCAATGGAATCATTATTCAGCAATTTAGTCTAAATGAGATTAAGAGAAAATATTTGAAGAAGCATTTGTCATTGATAAAAATGATGGGCATATAATTTTACCAGATGTTTGTAAATAGAGATGTATGCACAAAGGCATGACTGTATCACCAATATCTACAAATAAAAGTTAATTGCGATTTAAATCTTTCACAAAGTAATAATCTCATGTCTCAAAAACTAACAATTTTTTTACTGTGAAATTTGGTGACTATTTGCTTTGTAGGCAAATACAGCAGCTAATTTGTGTACAACGATGCAAGAAAATGAATGACCAGTTTTATCTGAAGGATTGAAAACAGAAGTTACTAGGAACACTCATTAGGTCAGGCAGCATCTATGGAGATAGGAAAGTGAGTTAATGTTTGACATATGACCTGCTGAGTGTTCCCAGTGACTTCTGTTTTTATTTCAGATTTCCAACTTCTGCAGTATTTTGGTTTTTACCTGGAGGATTGTTGGCCAAGACAGGTGGGACCTTGGTTTAACATTTTATTCAAAGGACCCCTCCTATGACAATGCAGCACTCCAGCAGTGTATTAAAGTGTCAGCCTAGACTATAAACTCAAAGTCCCAAAGTGGGGCTTGAATCAATAACCTTCTAACTCAAAGTCAAGAGTTATATCAACTTAACTAGGCTAATTCCTATAACTACTGTTACGTTCATGTTACCAGTGTCAACAGGTGACTTAACCCTTCAGGGTATCCTTCAGTTGAGGTTCACACATCTGCACTTGTCAGTAAATGTCAGTGGATGGTGATCAAGTAGTAACTTTGACTGATATTTATTCTGCCTTTCCTAGCTTAAATGGAGCATCCCAATTGCTGTCCTAGCTAACTCAGCACAAGTCAGGATTGAACCCTGGAGTGAGTCCCAGCAGGAGTACGAGACCTGACCTGACATCTTTGTGGATCATAGAATATATTAAAATTCATCGAAGTTTTACAGCACAGAAGGAAGCCATTTGGCTCATCTACACAGGAACTCTGAAAGAGCTCTCTGTTCAGTACCGCTCCCAAAACCCTTTCCCAGATGTTATTTTTTTCTTTTTCAAAATATTTGCCATATTCCCTTTAAAGAGCCATATCAGATTCTCCATCAACCGAAAACAATTTATGTACCACAAGTAATTGTTGGACTCTCACTGCCAGCAGAATAAGATGGAATGTTTACAGAAGATTAAAATATTAAAACATGGTACAAAACTCTTTTGAATTAACACTGTATTTTGATAACTTTCAGCCAATTTTCAGCCTAGCTGAGTTGGTAGTTGGTACTCTCATCGTCGAGTCAGAAGATTGCGGGTTCAAGCCCTAGGCCAGGACGTTAAGCTCACAGTCTTGGCTGACACTCCAATGCAGTTCAATAGCTCCATTCACTTAAGGTGCTCAGGCAGATTATTGATGTGATTTCGCATATTTACGCCATACAAAATAATTACACTAATTGTGTTATAATTAAGCTGCAGTACATCACAGAGGTATAGCTGCTGTACAGTGTTAAACACAATCATTGCCTTACAGGCAAAAGTAATGGAATGTTTCAGCATGTACTTTGTGACAGTGGAAAGTGCTGTGGAGATAACAAGATAAATTGCAATGCTGGAAATCTGAAATAAAAACAGAAAACACTGCAATTGCACAGCAGATTAAACGGCATCTGGAAGAGAAATCAGTTAACCTTTTTGGATGTGATCCTCTATCAGAACTATCATGCAGTACTGATAATACTGCATGTTGTACATAAAACTGAAAATTGCACCATCCACATAGCACACTTGGTGACTGCCAGGTACAAATTTATCTACATTGTATTCTCTTTTGTCAGCAAACTGAGAACACAGTACTTGGAATAACTTTGCTTTCAGTTCACATGAGGTACAATTGTCATCTTCCAGAACACATTAAAAATGCAATTCCTTAATTATCAATTCCACTTTTTCTTCTCTCCTGTCCTCAGAGTTTCCAATCTGTTATTGGAAACTTGCTTGCAATACATATACAAGTGATTAATACCACAAGATTATAGTTTACAGAGCAATTTAACCCCAATCTTAAACTTGTTCTATCTTATTTTTGTTATTGTTTTCTGCTTAAGACTCTCAGTAATCCTAGAATTTTTAAATAGAAAGTTGCATTTTCAGGGACGATGTAAGTTCCCTTTTCATCCAAAATCATATTTTGTATGCCTTCATTTTCTCTCATATTATCAACAACAATAATAATAATCTTCATCTCAGTATTTGATACAGCACGTGTAACAGTGAGAATGTCTTAATGTATCTGCATATTTGTTGATGAAACAGCATTTTAAAAATTTTCTGCAGTGGTATGGGGAAACGACAGGTAAATGGAACTGAAACCATTGCTCTTGAGAGAGTCAGCACAGACTTTAGGGGCCAAATGACTGCCTTCCTTGCCCTAAATTTCTATGGTTCTATTCTCATACTTACTCTTTGGAAAATTTGAATCTGTGACATGTTAGTTACCATTGATGAATAATACATTGATAAACAATGTGATCAGTCAATGCCTCGATTGATCAACTGATGTGACCTCCCCCACCACCCCACCCACCCAGCCTGTTACAATGATTGTTTCAGAGCCAAACCGAGCCAGGCATTTGAACTGTTTAGCAGGAAAGCAGCTTGTCAGCCCAACTCCATAATCTATCCAGATCCCTCTGTGTTTAACCCGAGGTCTAGTCTGCATGTTCAGGAGGACGTTAAATATCCCATGGCATGATTCAAAAAAAGAAGGGAGTTTCCTCCTGCTGTCCTGCAAACAATGCCCCATATACAATGCCTGGGGCAGTCCTTGCCCCTATTTGTGCACAGCAATATTACACAAACAGCTATGAATATGAATAGCCAATTTTATATATATATATTATTTTGCATTTGATATAGCACCTCGTCACGTAGCCTAAGATGACTCTTCAGTGCAGTACAGTGCTGTGGGGGTATTGCATTGTCAGAGGTGCCGTTCTTCGAGACATTAATCGAAGGTACTGTTAAAGATCCCATGGCACTATTCGAAAAGAGAAGGGAGTTTCTCTCTCTCGGTATCCCAGCCAAAATCCCCCAAATAAAATTGGTCTCCATGGCTGTTTGTAGGACATTGCTGTGTGAAAATTTACAGTATAATCTTTGAAGTGCTTTGAGACATCTCAATTACATAATGAGGTGCTATATCAAATGAAAGATAATATATATATATCATTATAAAATTGGCCATTCATATTCATGGCTGTTTGTGCAGGCCACAGATTGGCTACCACATTTACTTGCAAAGTACACAGTCCCTACACTTTACAAGAAATCCTATGAAGCACTTTGAGACAGCCTCCCAACATAAATAGGCACCTCTCCTTGTTATTTGCAACTCGCCCCAGTTTATCATTAACAATTTTAGATTGATTTCTGTATCCACTTTATGTGCTGCACAGTGTGAATAGCATCAACTCCAGCATGTATCCCTGAGGCATCCGCTAGTTACCTCCTTCCTTGCCGATGGGATACATGGCCCATTTTTCATTTGTACTTTGAACATGATAGCAAGAAAATCTTGTGAAAGTTTTGTCATTTCATTTCACTGCATGTGAAATTAAGTATTGCAAGTGCATATTCCAACATTTTATTAATTCAGGTAAAAAACAAATAATCCTTGAATCATAGACTCATAGAATCATACAGCACAGAAAGAGGCCATTCAGCCCATCGTGTCTGTGCCAGCTCAGAATAGAGCAATCCAACTCAATCTCACTGGATCGCTTTCTCTCCATAGCCCTGCAATCTTGTCCTCCCCAAATACCCATCTGCTTCTCTCTTAAAAGTTGTTATTGAATTGGCTTCCACTACCCGTTCAGGTAATGCATTCCAGATCCGAACAACTCGCTGGGTGAAAAAAAATTTCCTAACCTCCCCTCTGTTTCTTTTAACAACTAACTTGAATTGGTGTCCTCAGGTTGCTGACCCACATTCCAGTGGAAACAGTTTTTCATGGTTCAACCTATCAAATCCTCTCATGATCTTGAAAACCTCTATTAAATTCCCTTGTAATCTTCTCTGCTCTAGGGAGAATAATCCTAGTTTTGCTACTCTCCTAATAACTAAGGTCCTTCATTCTTGGTACCATTCTGGTAAACCTCCTTTGCACCCTCTCCAATGCCCTAACATCTTTCCTAAAGTGCAGTGCCCAGAACTGAACGCAGTCCTCCAACTGAGATCTAACCGGCATTTTATAAATATTCAACATAACCTCTGACTTTTGAATTCTATGCCCATATTTATAGAACGTATGTTTTTTTAACAGCTTTTTCTACCTGTCCGGCCGCCTTCAGAGATTTGCTTATGTGGACCCCCAGGTCTCCCTGTTCATTTGCTGTTCTTAAAAATGTCATGTTTTAATTTATTTTACTGGAAACCATTCTTCAATTGTGTGAGAAGATATTTATGTCATTGAATATGAATGGGAGGGAGGGGAATGTCACCCACAGTCATTTCCAAACATCTTCTTTTTGTCACATTTCCATCAATTCTGTTGCAGCCATATACCGCAGGAAAAAAAGCAATTCTATGTGAATTGATGCAAAATAACAAATATCAAAGTTATCTTTCATATATGCTGCTGCAGAGGAGAGAAAAATTTAGGTTAGCATGATAGAAAAGTTACAAATCATAAAATCAGAAGATTCGGTCAGATGAAGAAGGCTCTTCTGCCCATTTGATTTTATCCTGCCGTCTTCCCATTACAAAATCAAGCTGTATTTTAAATGAGCCCAATAATCTGGCCTGAACTAACCTTCCTGGCAACCTGTTCCAGTCATTAATTTTCCTCTGAATCAAGACAAACTTCCTGATGTCTGTCCTGAAATTGCCCTTTGCGATTCTAAACCTATGTCATCTTGTTCAACTGTCTTGGTGCATCCTAAAGTACTGTTCTGGGTTTACTTTTTCCGATTCCATTTAACACTTTAAACACCCCCGTAAGGTCCCCTCTGATGCATTCTAAATTGAAAACATTGCATGTATTAGGTCCAGTAGGATCTTTCATCTAGCCTGTTCCACCAATTTATTCAATTGTTGCAGATCTTTTAATCCCATTTTTACACCTTTTCTCCATACCCCTTAATATCCTTCCCAAGTGTCATTCCATGGTGCCCTTGCTGAGCACGGATTTGCTTATAATATAGTCTTGTAGCTCAGTGGTTAGAGCACTCGCCTCGCAAGTGAGTGACCTAGGTTTGATTTCCGGCATTGTGAAACGTTGGGCAAGTTTCCTTACTCCACATGCCTCTGTTTATCTAGTAGCAAGAAGTAACTGGGTCGTTAGTCAATTGGGGTATCGCTTTTCCAGGGGTAATAATTCCTTCCAAAAAAACATAATAATAAATTGGTCGCTCAATCCACGACTATTTGTGGGACACTGCTGTGCGCAATTGGCTGCCGCGTTTCACCCACAAAATATATAGTCAATTCACTTTACAATATATTCTGTGAAGCACTTTGAGACGTCTCGAAGATGTGATAAGACCCCATATCAATTGCAAGGATTATTATTATAACGAGATCAAGAAGCACGATATAACTGGTTTTCTAGCACTTAAAAATTGAGCAACTTCCAGATCATCAGGTCATCACTGACATCTCTCCTGCATGCTGTGCATACATGCTATGATCAGGGAGCACCTATTGATGTCATTTTTTTCACAAGATTTGAGCTTATGGCTCTTCTGCACATTATAAGTGGGTTGCCATCACTCCACCATGTCCCTCTATCCATCTGTCTCTCCGTCTGTTTCTTTATCCCTCTGTTTCTCTTGCTATAACTTTCTCTTTCTAGCTGTGTCTTTTTATCTCTTTTGAACATCTCAATCGATGCTGCCTATATGGTAGCACATCTCACTTCTGGGGCAATACATTCCTGCACTTGGACAGAAAGAGAACATTATACCTTAGGGATTCTTTGGTATATGTTTTAAAAATATTTTATTTTATTGCAGTGTGTCCTCTATGAGGACAAATCCCCAGGTGTCTTCCAACTTTAGACTTGCAACTTCACAAAATATGTCATCAAAAAGTTAGCAAAAAAATATTTTGGGTGAAGTTGATGCTGCAAGAAACTTAGCAGAGTAATATAGGGTGACCGAAACATTGTGATAGCTAGCCTATTATCTAAAAAAAATCATTTCTTTCAGACTTATTAGAAATAGTAAGGGTATCACCTTTTGGTCAACCCTATAAATATGTTGTTGCAATTAGCCTTTGCGGTATCATCCACGCTCAAAATAATAATAATAATAATAATAATAATAATAATAATCCTTGCATTTGATATAGCGCTTTTCATGTCGGGAGGACGTCCCAAAGCGCTTCACAGAACACACTGTAGAGTGAATTGACTGTATATTTGTGGGCGAACGCGGCAGCCAATTGCGCACAGCAATGTCCCACAAACAGTCGTAGATTGAAAATGACCAATTTAATTATTGTTTTTGTTTTTGGAGGGATTATTATTAGGTGTGTGGAGTAAGGAAACTTGCCCAAGGTTTCACCCTGCCTGGAATTGAACCCAGGTGTCTCGCTTGCAAAGCGAGTGCTCTAACTACTGAGCTACAGGACTCCACCCATCAAATCCCATGTATGAAGTAAAATCAGTAAGAACAGTGTGTGAGCTTCTGTTGTACAATCTGCTGGCCTGTCCAATGTCTCCCATTGTCCACACACGTATCACATTCAAATCTGATGTAATCCTCACCCATCATGCATATACACTTTTCTCAGCAAGAATAAACTTGGAGAGCGATTAGAAGGAACCAAGGCTAATCCTCTCCAACTCCAATGGACTGACTGGTTGTATCTTTTGGGCTCTCACCACAACACAGGGGAACTTTGTTAAGATTTTTAGGATTCTTTTACATGTAGACATCTTGAAATATCTTTAGGCCAGCAGGAAGCTTTTATCTCTCAATGTCTTAAGGTGAATACTTTTTTTAAAGTTATATTTTACTAGCATCTTTTTGATTCTAATGAATACAACATAAAATATAATTTAAACTGTTTATTTAAACTGCTTTCCCCCTTCTCTGCAACATAGCCCAGCTTTGCCACTGCCTCACCCCTCAGGCCTCCAAAACCCTCAACCACGCATATATCACATCTAGACTCGACTAAATTAACTCCCTGCGATCTGCTGACCCCATATCAACCTGTCCGATCTCTCCGCTCAGCCGGCTTTGGTCTACTCCACATATCCCCCCCACCCGTCCTACTATTGGTGGCCAGACCTTCAGCCTTTTTGCCCCCACCCTATGAAAATCCATCCCACATTCTTTTCGCTTCACTCCCTCTCTTGCCTCCTTCAAAGCGTATCTCAAAACCCTCCTTTTCAACTGTGGCTTCAGCCACCCTCCTACCCTCCCTGCCCTCCTCCCCCCACCGATCCTGACCCCAAACTCAGGTCCATGTCCCTGACTGTCCAATGCCTTGAAAGTCCTCCCAACCTGAAAGGCGCTATACAAATGTAATTTGGTATTGCATTGTATTGTAGGCTAATTAATTTGAAAACTCTGTCAATCACTGAGTCAGTCTGCCAATGGCCATTCAGCTCGGGTTGTAAATCAAAACTGTTGCTTTGAAGCAGAAAGCGCAAGATTAGTAGTACTGCATGGACATCATTTTAAAAGATTTGGGAACCATTTCAAGATTGGAAATGGGAGGTGCATATTAACTCTGAAGTATAAAGGACTTAATGAACTGCTGCAGAATGGCACAGTTAGAATCTTCAAGCTGACGCTTGGGGTTTGCAACAGGATTTGGACGCCAGCTCTGGCTTTGAAGTCCAGCTCAAAAAAGCATTGAAACACAATGGTTCATAATTGAAAGGGAGGAGCGTAGACATAGGGACCTTCCCACCCACTGATTCAAGGGAAACGGATGCCTCTGACACAGAATCTCCCTTCTTCCCAACCAGCAGGCAAATCACACTCTTTATGTGCAGCCCCCACCGATTAAGGGAGTCCTCCAGGGAAAACTCACAAATCAGATGTATGAATCTTCCTTCAGTCATTTACTAAGAATAATAAAAATATTTCAACTGAATTTGCTTTTAGTAGTGCAATACTTTTACTTCTTTTACAGAATGGAATAAGTAGAGCCATACTGTATTCATATGCTCGTGGAGTCCTGTAGCTCAGTGGTTAGAGCACTCGCTTTGTAAGCGAGAGACCTGAGTTCAATTCCAGGCAGGGCGAAACCTTGGGCAAGTTTCCTTACTCCACACGCCTAATAATAATCCCTCCAAAACTAAAAACAATAATTAAATTGGTCATTTTCAATCTACGACTGTTTGTGGGACATTGCTGTGCGCAATTGGCTGCCGCGTTCGCCCACAAATATACAGTCAATTCACTTTACAGTGTGTTCTGTGAAGCGCTTTGGGACGTCCTCCTGACGTGAAAAGCGCTATATCAAATGCAAGGATTATTATTATTATTATTATTATATTATTTTATTAACTCTGTAGTGCTGCATTTCTATAAAAATGTGATATATTATGGTACCAGGAATGAGGGACTTCAGTTATGAGTAGAGGCTAGAGAAGCTAGGATTATTCTCCTTGGAGCAGAGAAGGTTAAGGAGAGACTTAATAGAAGTTTTCAAAATTATGAGGGTATTCGATAGGGTGAACAAGGAGAATCTATTTCCATTGGCGGGTGGGTTGATAACTGGAGGACACCGATTTACAATAGTTATTAACAGAAACAGAAGGGAGGTGAGAAGAAATGTTTTCACACAGCGAGTTGTTCGGATTTGGAATGCATTGCCTAAAAGTGTGATGGAAGTCAATTCAGTAACAACTTTTAAGAGAGAAATAAATAATTATTTGGGGAGAACAAGTTTGCAGGGCTATGGGGAGAGAGCGGGGGAGTTGGATTGATTTGGATAGCTCTTTTCAAAGAGTTGGCACCGACACCATGGGCCGAATGGCCTCCTTCTGTGCTGTATAATTCTATGATTCTATAATTATGGAAAATCATGTAATTCAGGGAATAGTGTAATACAGGTGGCCTCACTGTAACCTTAAAATAATTATCCTAGCAATACTTTGCACAGATACAACAACAACAACAACAACAACATTACAATTGTAAAGTGCCTTTCACGTCAGGAGGATGTCCCGACGCTGAACAGACAGAGTTACAGACCCGAGGTGGGGGTCAGGGTCGGGGAGGATGGAGAACAGGGGGGAAACAGGGACATAGTGGTGAATATGTGGAATAGATCAACTGGTGAGGAGATGGGGTAATGCCAGCACATTCAAGGGGAGTGGGAAGTGTTACATTGTCATTTGGCAAATAAATCAATTCAAGGGGATGAGGGAGAGAATTTAAGTGTAGAATGATTTTGAAAACTTTCTGACAGACAAAAATTACAGGCAGCATCTTTTCCAGTCCGATATATTCCAAGGTTTTTTTGGGGGGTGTGGTCTATGCAATATTCCAACAGGGAATTTTAAGAAGAGCTAACTTTATTTTTTAAACACAGGGTTTGGGCTCACTTTTTTCTTTTGTTTACAATTACATGGGTTAATGAGGGCATAAATATGAAAATGCATTATTATGTCACAAAATCTACAGTATATTGTTTTAGTACCAATTTAGTGTCAGCGCTCCGAGACACTATCCTGCATAATATGTAAATTCAAGTTGTTGTTATTAATGAGCATTGATATGTATAATCAACCCCACTGCACGCTTTTAAGTGCAAGCCTGACTGTTGTGAATTACATTGTGAAAAAATAGTACCGTATTTTAGCCGTCTTATATCATGCATTGATTTATTTAACATGAATGATTCCTCCTTCCCTTTTGGAATTCAAATATCCACTGAAAGAGGTGGACTTCGAGTTCTGTTTTTTTCATTGGAAGTGCAAAGCTAAACTATTCAGTGGTGAAAATGGCCAGATCCTCGCAGCTCCTGTAAGTTAAGTGATTGCAGGCTGTATTGGTGTTGATTTTTCTTGTTTACAAACGAGAAAATGGATGGCACCAGAGCTGAGGTGCAGAATTTTCCCCTCATGTATTATGAATCAAGGGAACATTCTGCCCCATGCTAGAATTGGTTTATTAAACACTACTAAAGCTGCGTGTTTCTGAAGGGAAAAAAATTCTTCAAAACTGCTGACCTTTTGCAGAAATGACGTCCAAATAAATTCATGTGAGGAAACTGGTAATTTGATTTCCAAAATTTCCAGCACTGTGGTTTATATCAATAGGTATCCTACTGTTTCGAAGAGTTCACAGGCTTTTCTGTGAACAAAAGATCTGATAGCTGCCTAATCATGTTGATGAGACAGAATAGGTCCCATTAATGATTCACACATTATGTATCTGTAATTACCTACGTTATAATAACCTTTGCTGATTTAAAACTTGTTTTTCTTCTGAAAATAAACAATTTTTCACATCAATCAGTTCAACGTTGTGAAAATGTTTAACTTCACAGTAACTGGATCTAAATCTTCCATTTGAACTTTCGTAACATTGCCCGACTCCGCCACTACCTCACCCCTCAGGCCGCTGAAACTCTTGTTCATGCCTTCATCACCTTCAGGCTCGACTATGCAAATGCCCTGCTTGTCAGCCTTCCCAACTCCTCCACAACAACAACAACAACAACAAGATTCCATTTATAGAGCGCCTTTTACGTCGGGAGGACGTCCCAAGGCGCTGTACAGTTGGGTCAGGACCCGAGCAGGGGGGAAATGGTCAGGGTGAGGGGAGGGAAGGGAGGGAGCGAGGGGGGGTAGAGAGTCGAGAGGGGAGCTGAAGGCACGGTCAAAGAGAAAGGTCTTGAGACCGGCCTTGAAGGAGGAAAGGGAGGAGGCGGCGAAGGCACTGGGGGATAGAGTTCCAGAGCCTCGGGGCTGAGAGGCTGAAGGCCCGACCACCGATGGTAGGGCGGTTGGGGCGGGGGATGTGGAGCAGACCATTGCCAGAGGAACGGTGGGTACGGGCAGGTAGGTAGGGGGATAGTAGGTCAGAGAGGAAGGAGGGAGCGAGGCTGTGAATGGCCTTGTAGGTGAGGATGAGGATCTTGAATTCGATCCTCTGGGGGATGGGGAGCCAGTGGAGGCGAGCGAGGGTGGGAGTGATGTGGTCGCGAAGCCTGGTGCGGGACAGTACACGAGCTGCAGAGTTCTGAATGACCTGCAGCTTGTGGAGGGAGGTGGCGGGAAGGCCGGCGAGGAGAGAGTTCCCATAGTCCAGCCTTGAGGTGATAATGACGTGGACCAGAGTTTTAGCCGCGTGAGGGGTGAGGTAGTGCCGTAGTCTGGCGACATTCCGGAGGTGATGGAAGGCGGTGCCAGCAGTGGCGGATATGAGGGAGAAAGGACAGCTCAGGGTCGAACAAAACGCCGAGGTTCCTGACTGGCTTTGAGAGGTGGAGAGTGCAGCCTTGGATGCTGATGCTGTCAGCGCCTGAGGTGCGGAGGCGCTGACGTGAGCCAATCAGGAGGGCCTCAGTTTTACGCACGTTGAGCTGAAGAAAGTTGTCTCTCGTCCAGGACTCGATGTCGGACAGGCAGCTGTCAGGACACCGGTGGTCGTGGAGTTGAGGGTAGAGGAGGAAAGGTAGAGTTGGGTGTCATCCGCATACATGTGGACGTTAACCCCATGTCTGTGGATGATGTCACCAAGGGTATATAGAGGGTGAAGAGGAGGGGACGAGGACAGAGCCCTCCACAGGCTGCAGATAATCCAAAACTCTGCAGCCCGTGTCCTCTCCTGCACCAAGCTCCGTGACGCCATCTCCCCCATTTTCACCCGTCTCCAGTGACTCCCTATCCTTCAGAGGATCCAGTTCAAAATCCTGGTCCTCACCTACAAAGCCCTCAGTGATCTCGCCCCACCCTATCTCTGTAACCTCCTAACCCCCTACCAACCCACCTGTTCCTTCCGCTCAGCCAGCTCTGGCCTGCTCCACGTCCCCTGACCCACCCGCCTCACCATTGGTGGGATAGCTTTCAACCACTCTGCCCCCAACCTCTGGAAATCCATCGCCCAATCACTACGCCTCGCCCCCTCCTTAGCCTCCTTCAAGTCCTGCCTCAAAACCCTCCTCTTCAACCATGCCATCAGCCACACCACTTCCCCTCCCCTCCCTTCTCCCTCCCTGACCCCAGCTCGGGTCTGAAATGCTCTACACTGTCCAGGACCTTGGGACGGTCTCCCGATGTGAAAGGCACTATACAAATGTAATCTTGTTGTTGTTTTTGTTTCAAACCCCTTGAGACCACATTTGATCTGAGTCATAGTAACCCCTATGGAACGCATCTCTTCCTTCCTCCTTCAAATTATATCAAGGGTTTGCCGAGAGTTATTTCACAAGCTGGGTGGTGTTGCATTAAATTAACTGGTGACACCTCGCCTTACAAGACAACTTAATGCTCTGTAAATGCCCGTACATATAATAACATGATTGATAAGAACATAAGAACATAAGAATTTACTAGGCGAAAGAAGACAAACGTCCGTCCAGTTCGCCTTCCACCATCCTGGCAGTCCCATGACACATCGTGTCCCAAACTATACACTCTATCTTGAGATATTATTTACTATTGAGAGCAGAATGATATTGTGGAGTCCTGTAGTGTATTGGTTAGAGCACTCGCCTTGCAAGCAAAAGGACCTGGTGTTGATTACTGGGCAGTACCAAACTTTAGGCATGTTTCCTTAATCCACATGCCTATTTCCTTAGCAGTAAGTAGGAGCCTGGTTGTTAGTCAATTGGTGGATTGCTCTTCTGGGGTTAATAATTCCTTCAAAATAAATAAATAAATAAATTGGTCTCTTGATCCATGACTGTTTGTGGGACACTGCTGCGTGCAATTGGTTGCTGCATTTCGCCCACGAAATATACAGTCAATCCAATTTACAGTATATTCTGTGAACTTTTCGAGACATCTCGAAGACACGATAAGGCGTTATCACACAAGGATTATAATAATAATAATAATCCTTACATTTGATATAGTGCTTTTCACGCCTTCAGAACGTCTCGAAGCGCTTCACAGAATACACTGTAAAGTGTACATAAAGACTATATTTGTGGGCGAAATGCGGTAGCCAATTGTGCACAGCAGTATCCCACAAACAATCAGGGATTGAGTGACCAAATTATTTTTTTATCATATATATATATGACACAGGATTTCAATGCAGCTGATGAATCTGCTAGCAACTTTCCATGGTTCACTTTCAGAGAGGGCTAATGTGTAATCATGTAAGTAACCTATCTGAAGTTAGAATTGCAGTAAGAATGGCCAAAGAGCACTATCCACTGATTGCACAAGCTGGTTTTCATTTCCAAATGAAAGAGTCATTCTTGTCCTGGAAATTTCCAGACAAAATCATTAGATCTAATCTTTCCAGAAAAGCCATCCTTCTGTCTTCCCATTGTAGTATTAAAGGTAATCCACTAGGAATATTTCCACTGTGGCAAATCTGAACTGGCTAAATGCAGATTCTATCAATCTGAATTTTCATAACACCATGGAAAATAAGTTAGTTTGGTGCACTTGCATTACATCGATGCGGGTCTCCAAAATATTTTGATTCTCTTTGCATTAAAGCATAGGGTAAATGAAAAGCCTATCATTGTGTCAGGATGGGATGGCACTACTGTAGCTTTAAATCCACAATTGCCAGCTGTTTATGCCAGTGTAGTGCATTCGGGAGCAGTGGGGGCAAGGAGGTAGGATTGGAAAGATGACCAAAGGTGTGGTCAAAGAGGAAGGTCTTAAGATAGATCTTGAAAGAAGCAAGCAAAGGGGCAAGACGGAGGGTCTCTAGAGTGGAGCTCCACAGAAGAGGGGCAGAGAGACTGAAAGGGGCAGAAAGGTCGAAGATCAATGGTGGGGAGGGCAGAGCATGGGACATGTGGAGGGAGCAAGCTGGTTTCGGTAGGGTTTAGATGGTGGTGCAAGACTATGAAAGGATTTAATAGTGAAAACTTTTGAAAATAAGAGTTGGAAGTCTTCAGATGAAATCTAATCAGCTCCTGACTGGCTCTTCAACATTCACGCTGTGCCTGTTATTAGTATTTTGATGCCAATGAAGACGAGTGTAAATTTACAGCACAGCTAAAGATAGAGTATTCAGAATGGGCTCCAAATACAGCTGACCTGCAGTGTCAGACCACTTGGCTGATCCAAGGTAAACTTTGAAGATTGTAAAGCACTATTCAAAAATTGAAGTGAGTTTCTCCTGGTGTCCTGGTAAGCAATTCTCCATATTAATTGATCTGTTACCTCATGGATCTTTGTGGGACCTTGCTGATGGAAATGGATGCCAGGTTTGCTTACAATAAATAATTCATTACACTTAAACGTAATCATTTGTGAACCGCTTCGAGATATTTAAGCATGATAAGAGACAATAAAGTGTATGTCCTTTCTTCACTCTCATATAATAACAGATAATAATCCTTGCATTTGATGCAGCACCTGAAATGTGGAAATGTCTCAAAGCTCTTTGTTTTTAAGTTTAGTGACCATATTTTTGTATGCTATTACAGCAGTCAATTTGCACACAGCAAGATCCAACAAACAACCATGACGCAAATGTATAATTTATTAATAAGATTATTGGCCATAACACCCTTCTTGTTTTAAATAAAATCATGGAATGTTTGATTTACACCTGAACAGACAAATTGAACCTTGTCTTAGGGTGTCATCCAAAGGAAAACATCTCCAATCTCTCCAAACACTGCAGTGGAGTGTCTACCTGATATTGCAGCTGTTTGTTGTCTTTCTAAATTTTAAACTTCACTCGTCTCCTTTTGGTTAAATTTATTCATTGTACCTTTGATATACTGTGTGTTCATTCTATGATTCTTTAAGTGAAATGCCTTTCAGCAGATAGAATAAATGTGGCAACATGATTGAGGTTGGATTGTTGTAACAAGGAAAATCTCATGGCTCTGACTATAAGTGAGGGGCTGTTGTTTATGTAAGAGCATTTTGTAAGAAAAGGCTATTCAGCTCATGAACCTGTCCCTTCAATTAAATGGAACGTTGTGTTATAACTCTTAATACCTCTACTACCCCATCTCTGTCTAACTCTCATTTAAACATCCCTATTAATTCCACCTCTACAGCTATCTGGGCAAGAGTATTTCACATCTTCATAAGCCTCTGGGTGAAAAAATCCTTCTTTACCTCATTTCTAACTGACGTCTGATTTTAAGGCTACGGATCTTTGTAATGGATCCATCGAACATCCACCATCTCACCTGTCAACTCCTTTCACTATTTGAAATATCTCAATGAAATTACTCATTCATCTATTTTTCTCAAGGGAGTGAAAGAACAATCTCAACATGAATTTTAGAGCTGTAACAAAGGATGACCTATTGTAAGAACAAGTTGTGAAGAAAAAAGCGCCATGTGAGTGACTATAGCTCAAGCTACATCTACCTTAACGTTCCCAAAATGGGCGTTGTGCAAACAAAATAGTCAATCCATTGTACAGTATATTTTGTGAAGCGTTTTGAGATGTCTTGGTGACATGATAATCTGCTGTATCAAATGGAAGAATTATTATTGTTATAGTTTATTTATGTAAACTCCCAAACTGATGTGCAACTGATTTCCTTATATTGTGATTGGATTATGATGAATTATTGGATTGGCAGCGATGCATTTATTTATATCCTCAGAGATCTTTCTAAATTGTATTTTTAAATATTTTATTTTGTTTCAACGGGTTCCCAGCAGCGCAGAAAAGCAGTTTCTGTAATACTGTGGAGTCCTGTAGCTCAGTGGTTAGAGCACTCGCCTCGCAAGCGAGACACCTGAGTTTGATTCCCAGCAGGGTGAAACCTTGGGCACGTTTCCTTACTCCACATACCTAATTATAACCCCTGAAGAAACAACAATACAAAAAATTGGTCACTTCAATCCACCACTGTTTGTGGGACACTGCTGTGCGCAATTAGCTGCCGCGTTTCGTCCACAAATATACAGTCAATTCACTTTACAGTATATTCTGTGAAGCGCTTTGAGACTTCTAGAAGACGTAAAAAGCGCTACATCAAATGCAATTATTATTATTAATGATTACTCCTAGCGTTTGAATTATTTGACCTCTGATGCTCAAAACCTTTGCATTTTGTGAATCAATCCAGTATTCCTCCACTGGCACGGTCAGCATTTTTCCTTTTTTTATTCTTTTTCCCTTTCTCTCCCTCTTTGAGGCCCTTACAACAGACTCCAATCCCGATAAAACATTTGAGCTGCTCCCAGAGTTTTTTTTACAAAAGCAAATCGCTGGGAACACTCAGCAGGTCAGGCACCATTTATGGAGAAAGGAAAGTGACTCAGGGTTTTATTGATGCCTCTATCTTGCTGTGGTGATGGTGGGTGACAGAGAATGATTGTGAAAAATCTTGTAGGCACCCCTCTATGCATATTATCTATAGAATCAGGCTTAGCTGTGCTGCTCTTCATGGTCGCCCACCCTGCATGTGCATTTGACCAGGTGACCTACTGTAGAACAAATTTTTGACTGGTGACTGACATTGTTAAGCTTCAGTTCAGATTCTGTAGAGTTGTAATCCACTGTCTTCATTTCCTAACATTCTGTTAGCTTTTGAAACCATGGTCATGTACAATGAAATACACGTGTACTCCTTTTCTACTGTGATGCAGCTTCAATTGATTGCCATTCATTGCATACATACCGTATTATTTCTGCTTTTGTGGAAAGACCTTCACATTTACCATGTGAATTTTAGTATCTTTTGGTTTACTCAGGGAGGGACACAGAGAAGTAGGAAAGTAGAAGACCACCCCCCACCATCCTCCGTGTGTGTTTGCCCTCAGCTGATACCTTAAAGAAAATATGGGCTGATGGGTGGGAGAGATGGAAGCTACAAAAGAAACATAAAAAACAGGAAACAACTTTAATAAAGATAAAAAAGGAAGGTTTTAAACCCTGCAGTTTTGGTTAATTGGCCCCAGTAGAGGAAGTGCTTGTGGCACACGTCGTGTAATATCTGGTGCCAGCGGCTTTGCTCAGCTGGACTCGAATGCAAGCTATCTCCAGCGCTCTCCGCACTCACAGTCAAGACGAGGCTTGTCATATCATGGCCATTAGCGCTTCATTGATTTGAAATTTTCACCTACTGGTTCATTATGGTCTGCAACTGACTGAGCAGTTGCTATGCAACATTTATGACTCGTAATCAATAGAACCAGCTGAGTCCACCACAGCATTAAATAAAACCGGTTACTTATTCAGAAATCAATATCAGGGATTAAACGGAATATTAAAAAATATAAAGGTTAAATTATACAGCCAAGCTGAGCATGGGTATACAGCAGGGATGTTTCTGTGTGGTTGAGAGACTTGTATTTGAGAGACAAGGGAAGATGGGTTGCGATATACCATTTATTTTTTGGATGATTTGTGAGGTCCACATTGATGGTGGCCTTGACCCCTGCCCCCTTCCCACTATGATTGCAATACAATATAATTTACATTCATAAAGTACCTTTCACATCTGGAGGAAGTCTCAAAACACTGTACACTGTTGGCTCGGTACCTGAGCCAGGGAGTGGGTTGGGGTGGGGGGGAAACTGATGAGAGGGAAGATGACCAAAAGCATGGTCAAAGAGGTAAGTCTTGTGAGGTGAGGTTTATTTTCCTGTTTTAAAGGATAACTAGGCAATTTTAGAGAGAGTTTGTTTCATAGCTTCAGCTGCGGTGTTGCAAGGCATTGTGTTGGATGAAGCAAGTTTGAAATGCTTTGTATTTAGCTGGGGTGAAAATTGGGACTTCTGATGTGTTAATTAATACTGGTGACAGATAACAGTTAATTATTACATTGTTGAACACTTTTAATAGTGACATCCCCACAATTCTGTTACAATGGTTGTGCCCAACTTTGGGCTGTTCTGTTGGTGTCCATTTGACTTATTGGCCCATGGATCATGGCACTAGAGGGCCAAGTCGGGAGTTAATGGCTTAATGTTTTGTTGAGTTAGGTCTGTTAACTATTACTCCAACATATGGACCTGCAACTCCAATATCACACGCCACGGGCTCAACCACTGTGCCAAAGTTCAAACCTTAGACGAGTTTCCTTACTCCACACGACTCTGTTTGACTATCAGTAAGCAGGTTGAATTCCGTGAGTAGCAAACAGATTGCTTTCAGCAAGTAATTATTAATTTAAAAAATCCCCAACTGTCTGCGGGATACTGCTGTGTGCAATTGGCAGCCATGTTTCACTCACAAAATACAGAGTCAATCCACTTCACAATATATTTGGTGAAGTGCTTTGAGACTTCTCAATGACATGACAAGGCATTATATCAAATGCAAGGATTCATATTATAAATTGTGTGAATCCCACCCATGGACCAGGTGACGTCTTTAAGTATCATTGAACCACATTTGTGGTTCTTTACAACGATATAAATCATGCCTGCCAGTGTTAGTTAGCACATTGCTAGTCACAGTTTGCATTGCATACATTTTACTTCATAATAGATGAAAACAGGAAGAGGCTATTCTGCCCATCATTCATCTCCAAATTTACACAGTCACTAAATTTTACAATAAATCCTGAAAGGCGCTTTGAGATATCCTCATATATTTGTAGTTAACTTGCTTTTTAAATTCATTGTGGACCTTGCAGAGTTTTGTTTCCAGTTTGAATATAGACATCTGTGGGGTCTATGATAGACCCAGTAGAAAAGCACACTACAAACTGTCAAAATACTGGATTAAAAGGCTTTGAGACAGCTTTCCAACGATATTCTGACATGAGAGTCTTCAGATGGGTTCAGTTTCTTGAATACAGGAACAATATGCTCCAAAATCTGCTGTATTGTTTTATGTTGCCCTGATATTTCATGCAAAATCTTTGATAGTGCAAACACTTTCAATGTATTGATTTGTTGATCCACATCTTTAATGTATTTATTACACAATGATCTGCCTGTGTCCAATCTCGTAGACTGCTCTCTTTCTTTCTCTTTCACTCTCTCTTTCTCTCTTCTGTTCATCATGCTCTGGCCAGGATTCTAAAGAGATGAGCTGCTTGCAGGCTTCATCTGGCTGTGTTGCTCTACCTCCCGCTGATCTTCCCATTCTGCCTGTGGGGATCAGCCGGCCTCTGCTCAATGCTTTCCGCAACAGCGTGTCTGGGGCTTGGTAAATTGCAGGAGACCATGGCACAAACTTACATTCTGGGCATGCCCACCTTCCCCCCACCATAAAGCTGGCTGGAGCTCTGGCCTTCTGGACCTCCCATATTCAATCTAGTTCAACCCTGCATGAGGGGCGTATATCGATGCAAGTTATTGTGTCAGTATTTTTACCTCTATTTTAAATTAAAAGGGTTAAAATTAAACTTAATATCAGTAGATGTGCTGCTGGGTTGACAAATCAGAGGTTATTGTCCTTGTACTGACAGCATGGCTGGAACCTCCTCTGTTATAACAGAACACTATCCATCAGCACTCCAATTTCTCTGTTTTGATGTGTTTAACCATATACAACCTTTCATTTCTTCTTATGAGATAGGCATTCTTTCTGCTGTGATGCAGAGATAACACATTTTTTTAAGGCATAGACCTTTTCCTATTAAAATGCTAAGTAAACGTGTCACTTTTAAGTCACTCTTATATTGTATATTTGATCCTGGTTCAGAGTGATATTTGAAGTGAACCACTGCAAAATGTGCAGTGTAAATGGGCGTTCAAATCAGAGCAGATCAGGCTGGCTCTCCTCTTCTGACGCCAGTATGTTGTCAGGAGCAATGTGATATGGGCATGAAATGCAGTGGGTTCTTCCTGTCCTCCATTTAAAACTTGGAATGTATTGTTCCTTAATGTTGTTACAGAGCAGAATTTGTGAATGGCGTTTTAATATCCAATACTTAACTCTATAAATGTACATCCGGTCACCTCTCCCCCAGCTAGTAGTTCAAAGTTCTTTGTACATCCTCTCAGTGTGAAAGGCCCTGTGTAAAAGTAAATTTTATCGTATAATAGCTTAATAAGAACAAAAGCACTGAATTTCAGCATTCTGCCAATTTGGACCATACAACATGTGCAGAATACCAAATTCTGTTGTTTGCTTATATCAGCCCAATTCAAAGCAACATGGAACAGGAATTATAAACTGGTTTTTCCACTTCATATCGCTATACTGTTGAGGCGGCTGTGTAAACACAGCATTAGTAAGGTTTGACCGTCTAGACTTACTGCAGTCAACTCCTTGTAATTGAATACTTGCTAAGTGAATATTTATGTTCCACCCCTTCCATCATCTCCTGCTGCAGAAAACCTGGATTTAATTGACCCTATTAAAGACCCCAGTAAGAATTATCTTCCACACCCTGTTTTGTTTAAAAAGAATTGGGCACGTATGGTACTTGTTATCTGATTGCTACCTGAGTGATTATTGAATTACTCTGGGATTTATGTCTTGACTGCCATGTGGCTTATTTGGGGGAAAGTTACTGAAGGAGAGATGAGGTTCCTCTACGCTTTCATAAGTGCCTTGATTGTAGGTTGTGCTCTTGTTGAGAAAACCTTTAACCCTGCACAATTGAGTTCAGATCCTGAGCTCCGGAAACTGACCCACAATGTTTGTTAACTTCACTGACAAGCCAGTCCCACTGAACTGTCAATGATATTACAAACCAAAAGAGCAGTCAGATAGTCTGCTAAGAAAAGTTGAAACTTTCATTTAAAAGTTGATAAAAATGTTTTATTTAAAAGCTAATTTTTCACCGACTATAGAGATCCTATAATAATATTCCTTACCGTTGATATCAGGCCTTTCACGTCAGGAGGACATCTCAAAATGCTCATGGTATTTACTGTCAAGTTTAGTGACTGTGTATCTTTGCAGCCTACTGTTGTATTGCAGCTGAAGGGAAACCCAAGGTGTTCTGATACCACTTGCTTGAATGGGGCATTTGACTCCTGATACTGAATGTATACTGCAGAGTTTGCTTCGATTTATTGCAGACATTGCCAGGGATCTTGTCAGGGTGATAGTGCCTATGGAGGGAATCAGGCAAGAGTCAGAGATTGAATATTTAAGGTGTTATAATTTATTTGGGGATTGAAAGATTAGATATAATTACATACAGTCTACAAGTATGAAACAGGCCATTCAACCCAACTCGTCTGTGGTGGTCTTTATGCTTCACGTGAGATCTCCCACTTCTATTATCTCCTCCCTAGCCTTTCCACATACAATAACAAATTGTGTTATAGACATAGTTGGATTCTGAGCAAGGGGGAAAGAAGAGAAGAGGTAGGTAGGTTTTGAGGCAGGAATTAAAGACAGATAAAAAGGCGAATGAAGCAGGAGTAGTAGAAGGAGAGAATTCCAGGTCCCTTTTCCTCATGTATTGACCAGCACAAGAGTATTTGTGCAGAAGTTTCCACCCAGAAGACATGATCTATGGGCAAAGGTCATGATAGAGTGGGAGTAGTATAGTTTGTGGACTTGAAAGGGTGAATGATCTTTTCTTGCACCATACATTTTCATATGTTCCAATCAAAACAACTGTAGTTCTGTGAGTCTTAATGTTTGTCAGAATCTAAGACCCAGAATCAACAACAACAATTACAACTTGCACTTATACAGCACCCTCCATGCAGGGTAGTGTCTCAAAGCATTTAACAGTGGTGGAGCCTGACTCCGAGCCGGGGTTGGGGGTTGGGGAGTTGACTGTATGCATGGGCGAAGAGGAAGGTCTTCATATGGGACTTGAAAAAGGGGAGAGAGAGGGCAAGGCGGAGGAGAGTGTTCTGGAGTTTCGGGGCATTGTGGCTGAAAGCACGACCTCCGATGTGAGGCGGAGAGTGCGAGGGACGAGCAGGAGGCTGGTGCCAGTCAAGCGGAGGTGCCGGGTAGTGGATTGCAGAGTGATGAGTTTGGAGAGGTAGGGAGGTGCCAGAGAATGAAGGGATTTGAACACGAGTGTGAGGATCATTCTTATTGCTGTGTCCTTATTGCTAAACCTTCTCAATCTATCAATGTCCTATGCAGAACTGTTCCAAACATGGCCTTCTCATTGATCAACATAAGGTTAGAATGATTTGTTTTTGACTTATCATCAAATACCCTTGAGATGCATCCCAGCATTTGATTAGTCTTGTTTCTAACAGAATTATATTGACTGGAGACTGTCAGTCAATGGTCAATAATGTAAATCCGAACATGTTAGCAGAGGACAATCTTAAGGAAGGGGCTGAAGGGTACAAATTGCAAAGATTCTTAACACCTGGAACATGTGGAAACCCATCACCATGCTTATGAGTATCCAAATCAGACTGAGAGTTGCATGAATGGAAATGCCTGTGCACTGGAATGGAATGTGCACGCTCTCCCTGGATGGACACAACGTGCTATTCTCCTATGTAGGCTTCCCATTGCTTTTCCAGTTAGACCACCCTACCCATTTGGACTTTGCCTTGCAGGATTAACAGGAGCTAAGTAAGAAGAATTCCTGTCACTCCAAATCATTCTGATAAAGCAGGCTGGCTGGACTGCCATCAGCAATGCTGTGGAATGTTATGGACCTGCTTGGCACTGTTAATCACTGTTAAACCCTTTGGGTTTGCATCGTACAGGTTAAACGAAGGGTTTGAGCAGGAACATCCTTTCATTGATATGAAACATGCCTTAACCTTTAGACTACTGTTAGGTTTTGGGAAACTCCTGTCTTCCAATGATAAATAAAGCTACTGAAACCTCAGCAAGTCCTGCATGACTTCAGTGTTGTGGCTAAAAAGATGGTGGTTTGCAGGAGGATTAATTAGTAGTGCTTCAAATTTGTAAATAGTGAATTTTGCTGAATCCATCAGTCCAAAGAATTAAATATAATTATATTGTCATTGCACAGAAACAGTCCATTCATCCCAAATACTGCATTGTGTTTATGAGCTTTCTGCAACACCACCAAATTGCATTTATATGGTGGCTTTCATGTCAGGAGAACATCCCAAGACCCTGGACAGTTAGGCATTTGGACCCGACCAAGGGGATGGGATCAGGAGGGGTGGAGGGCAGGGCGGGTAGAGGTAAGAGGGTGACCGAAGGCACGGTTGAAGAGGAGAGTCGAGATGGGCCTTGAAAGAGGCAAGTTAGGAAGCGAGGTAAAGGGACTGTGGGATGGAGTTCCAAAGGATCAGGGTAGAGAGGCTGAAGGCCCGACTGCCGATGGTGGGGCAGGCTAAGTGGGGGACAAATTAATAATAATCCTTGCATTTGATATAGCGCCTCATCACGACTTCAAGATGTTTCAAAGGGCTTCACAGAATATACTGTAAATTAAATTGACTATATTTTGTGGACGAAATGCGGCAACCAATTGTACACAGCAGTGTCCCATAAACAGTCGTGAATTGAGTGACCAATTGATTTTTTTATTATTATTATTTTTTGAAGGAATTATTACCCCCAGAAAAGCAATCCGCCAACAACCGGATTCCTACTTATTGCTAGGTAAACAGAGACGTGTGGAGTAAGAAAACTTGCCCAACATTTCGCTCTGCTGGGAATCGAGCCCACGTCTCTCACTTGCGAGGTGAGTGCTCTAACCACTGAGCTACAGGACTCCACATGCCAGAGCCTGCTGAGCAGAGAGAGCGGACAAGTCGATATAAAGTATTGGAAAAATACCATCATCTCAACATAAAAGATTTTCACGCAGATCAACTACACGGTATAAAAAGTACCGCTTGGTATTTATACGCATACCCGAGCACTGAATGTGTTATCTGAACATAGCGGTACCATGGAATCAATGCATCGTCTTGATATGCAGAGTAGATGATTAATGGAGGTGTATGAGGTGATTCAACACTTTTAATTTGTAATGAATACACAAATATCTATGCTCTAAGCATAATGCACAGTATCAATCCAATCTTATATCCTATACCCGAGCTGCAGAGTTTTGGATGATCTGCAGCTTGTGAAGGGAAGAGTTGGGAAGGCCGATGAGGAGGGAATTTCCATAATCGAGCCTTGAGGTGACAAATGCATGGGTCAGGGTTTCGGCAGCCTGAGGGGTGAGGCAGTGGCAGAGTCTGGCAATGATGTGGAAGTGGTGGTAGGCAGTGCCGGTCATGGCACAGATGTGAGGGAGAAAGCACAGTTCAGAGTCAAACAAGACACCCGGGTTCCTAACTGGCTTAGTGAGGTTGAGTGTGCAGCCGTGGAAGTTGATGCTGCCAGCGCCCAAGGTGCGGAGGCGCTGGCGCGAGCCAATCAGTAGGGCCTCGGTCTTGCTGATGTTCAGTTGGGGAAAGTCGTCTCTCGTCCAGGACATGATGTCGGACAGGCAGTCAGTCAGGATGCTAGTAGTCCTGGAGTTGAGGATGGAGGCAGAGAGATAGAGTTGGGTGTCATCCGCATGCATGTGGAAATTTACCCCATGTCTGATGGCACCAAGGGAGAGCATGTAGAGGGTGAAGAGGAGGGGACTGAAGACTGGGGCAGTTGGTGCGGCTGCTGCTGGACAGCCAACGCTGAGTGCCACAATGAGCCCGGCAAAGGATTCCCAGGCTGGAGCAGAGAGAAGCAGTGGTGGGGGTGTCAAGCAGAGATATGAAGTGGGAGGGAGGAGAGAGAGCAGGACAGCTGGAGAGTTGCAGGGAGGGGGCGCGCTTTGAGGGAGAGCCAGCTCGGGTCAAGGGCGGCAGCCAAGATGCTCACTCTTGGACGAGAGGCGGCGGATTAGTGGGACATTGTCAGTCTGCAGGAGGCTGTGGGGGATAGAGGTGGCGCAGAGTGGGGAGGGCATTCATTGTGGTTAGCAACGAGCAGCCTACAGGGGAAGCACAGGCGAGGGAGACAGACAGATGATAGGAAAGAGGGAGACACTGGCATAAACTATACTATACCTGCTACCAGGGATTCAAACCTGGTGGGCAGAAGTGACGTCACGCAGAAGGGCGGAAAAATCTGAGAGTCCAAAATGGCGGCTCCCCTGGCCAGATGATGGCCGCCGCTCGATCCCCAAGACTCCGGCCCCAAGACACCCGCCCCACCTCAGGGTCCATGAGACCCCGGTCCAGCGTACAGCTACCAGCCTGATCTGCTCTTTCACTCAAAGACTTATTAAGATATAGAATGCCCAGGCAAGTAACGTAGTGAAGACAGAGTCCATTGTGGGCTTCAAGAGAATAGTAGACAGGTATATAAAGTAGAGAGGCTTGCAGATATGCAGATCAGGCAGGATAGAAAGAGCAGCCTTGAGGGGCTGAATGCTCTTCCCCTGGCCTGTAAATCTCTATGATACCATGAATGGAATTTTACTGTTATAATCGCATATTACCAAAGATGCTCCATGTAGCATCAACTGTAACTACAGCCCATGTGTCACAAGTAATGAATTCTGCACATAACCAGGTTTGTATCAAACTGTCAGAAGGGTCGTGGACCCGAAACATTGACTCACTTTACCTTTCTCCATAGATGCTGCCTGACCTGCTGAGTTTTCCAGCTCTCTCTGTTTTTGTTTGAGATGTTCTCTTGATGTGAAAGGTGTTATATAAATGTACATTTTAGTGTATTATAATGTAACCCATCTGCTTCAATGGAACAATATGTACTATAGCTATCCTCTCTTCTTCCATGTATTGCAAGCGAGAGACCTGAGTTCAATTCCAGGCAGGGCGAAACCTTGGGCAAGTTTCCTTACTCCACACGCCTAATAATAATCCCTCCGAAATGAAAAACAATAACAAATTGGTCATTTTCAATCTACGACTGTTTGTGGGACATTGCTGTGCGCAATTGGCTGCCGTGTTCGCCCACAAATATACAGTCAATTCACTTTACAGTGTGTTCTGTGAAGCGCTTTGGGTCGTCCTCCCGACGTGAAAAGCACTACATTAAATGCAAGGATTATTATTATTATTATTATTGTCTGATACCCAATATCATCCAAGTGAATCTGGGTAAAATTCCACCTGGATCTAGGTTTACTTACTTAACATAACATTTCAGAATGTGCAGAATTTGACAAATTGTTCAATACAGCTTTAACTTGGAAGCTTGTTTTCTGCTGTTCTTAAAAGAAACTTAAAGGAACTTTGCTTTAAAATTAAAGACTATTTTAAGAATTTGACAAATTTTGCAAACTTTGAAATGCTAAATTAATAGAGAAATTCTAGAACCAGGTGAAATTTCTATCTATCTGTTCCGTATTTAATTACTAGTTAATTTTAAAAACTTTCAGATAAACTTTCTGAGGAATGGAATAATTTTAAAATTCAGCTACACACTCAGCTTTAAAGACTTTTAAGACATTTGGCGCAAAGGTAGATACAAATTAATATATCTTTTAATCTGCAGGACCCACGTGACTTAACTTGATCAAGGATTTTGTATTTTCATTGTTTAAAGAGTTGTCTTTCCTTTATTTATGCCTGCTTATTATTGAATTGATGATGAATAGAGATAGTCTGTCTTTATTTACCTGTCAAATTTGAAAATTTGCACAGAGCAATGTCCCACAAACAGACATAAAGTGAATGATCAATTTTATCTGTGGTTTTATTGGCCAGGACACTGAAAGAAACTCCCCTTTTCAAACAGTGAATTGGATCATTAACACCAACTTGAACACGCAGGTGAGACCTTGGTTTAACAACTCATCTGAAAAATGGCATCTTCGACAATGTAGTCCAACCCCAGCATTACACTGGAGTGTCAACACAGACTGTATTCAGATTCCCGACATGGGGCCTGAACTAACAACCTTCTGACTCAGTGGCAAGAGTGCTTTTAGCTAAACTAGACTGACACCTATATAATAATAATAATAATTCTTGCATTTGATATAGCGCTTTTCACGTCGGGAGGACGTCCCAAAGTGCTTCACAGAACACACTGTAAAGTGAATTGACTATATTTGTGGCCGAACGCGGCAGCCAATTGTGCACAGCAATGTCCCACAAACAGTCGTGGGTTGAAAATGACCAATTTATTATTGTTTTTTTGTTTTGGAGGGATTATTATCAGGCGTGTGGAGTAAGGAAACTTGCCCAAGGTTTTGCCCTGCCTGGAATTGAACTCAGGTCTCTCGCTTGCAAAGCGAGTGCTCTAACCACTGAGCTACAGGACTCCACATATTAACAACTAATATTAACAACTAACCACTCCCTTCACTCAACTAACACTGATCTTCATCACGTTCCCCTCCTAATCTGCCCCACCATTGGTGGGTGAGCTTTCAGCCATTCTGCACCTGCTCATTGGAACGCCATCAGAGTCCTTTTACCTTCCCTTGCCATCTTTAAAGCCCACTAACTTTTTTATTACCTTTTGATCATCTTTTCCTAGCCCCACCCTCCTCCTCAGCACCCACCTCCTACAGCTTGGGCTCCTAGTCAGCTTGATGAAGTGCTTTGAGATATCCTCCAACATGAATTGTTGATGTTGTAAATATTTGGCAACTATTTTTTGCCAGCAGGGTTTCACAAACAGCCATGAGGTGAATGACCATTTATTATAAAGATCTGTTGGCCAGGTTTGCCTGGAGTCTTTCTTAATTCGAATAGCACCGGAGGATCACTTACATCCATCAGAGAATAGGCAGGTAGGATTTTGGTTTAACATTTGCAATTCACCTTCAAAAAAGCAACGCTCCCGCTGTACATCACTGTATTGTCCGCTCTAATCAGTTCATGAGCTCATGTCCCAACATGGGCCTTAAATCTACAACCATCAGGTGGACAGTTAGAATCCTTGAATTTGATTATTGTTGTATTTTATTAATATTATAGATATATAGATCCTATTGTCTGCAAGGTCTATTTTATTCTTTCAAAGCAGAAACATTGAGCGACCTTGTCGTCTTGAGGTTTCAGTCAGTAGGGAGCTGTGAAAATACTACCGAAATGCCTGGATTGACCTAATACTTAAATTTGAAGACTATTGTGAGTCCCTAGACCTTGTGACCAGTAGTTTGGTTGCCTGCTGTAGAATGTTTCTCTTTCTAACGACCTGCAAATGGACAATTTAAAGATTAAGAATAGAATAACTGAGAATGTAGATGCCAATTGGACTGAAGTTTACCCGCACAAGTATCACAAACAGAAAAACAAGAAATCAATGAAAACCTCTGGTGTATAAATGAACATAAATCAATTTTCAAGCAACTGTTTCCGTTTACTTACTATAGTAGGACATGTGCAAAGCAATTATGGTTTCTTCATCGATCAAGTTATATTTATGTCAATTAATTTGATTCACTATTTAGTATCAGATATTGTACATTCAGCCCGTACAGTATTTTTACACATCAAAATATCTTATCAGTGAACCAGTCAGCTAGTCTGACATTGATTTGTGGCAGGATAAAGCTGAACTTCTGATTTTCTGATCAGAGTTATTGAGTGTTAAAGACATGTGTCTTGAATATGTATGACTTACGAACCAAGCCAAAAACATTTCTTGTACTGCAGTACTGACTGTGGTTTGTACATCTGGATGCATTACAAATAAATTTGAGTGGTAGAGCAATTCAGAGCAGGGAGCTACATTTTAATATTCTTGCTCGCTCCTCTATTCTCACAATTTCTTTGCAAACGTAGACCACTGATGGTTACAGAAAGGGTAAATACTTCATAAGATTTACCAAATGTTAGCATTTGGGATTTTTATGTCTTTTTCGAGCCTTGAGAGGCTTTGTTTTCCCACCTTCCTTTTCAATTGTTTTTTTTCTCCCTTTCTTCATTATTCATTCAGCTCACGGCTTTTCCTCCAGCCCCCGCACCATCTCGTGCAGCGTTCCTCAGGGCTCTTTCCTCGGTCCCCTCCTCTTCACCCTCTACATGCTCCCCCTTGGTGACATCATCCACAGACATGGGGTAAATTTCCACATGTATGCGGATGACACCCAACTCTACCTCTCTGCCTCCACCCTCAACCCCAGGATCACTGGCGTCCTGACCGACTGCCTGTCCGACATCAAGTCCTGGATGAGGGATAACTTTCTCCAACTCAACGTCAGCAAGACCGAGGCCCTCCTGATTGGCTCACGCCATCGCCTCCGCACCCCGGGCGCTGGCAGCATCAGTCTCCACGGCTGCACACTCAACCTCACTAAGCGAGTCAGGAACCTGGGTGTCTTGTTCGACCCTGAACTGTCCTTTCTCCCCCACATCCGCGCCATGACCGGCACTGCCTACCACCACCTCCGCATCATTGCCAGACTCTCCCACTGCCTCACCCCTCAGGCTGCCGAAACCCTCACCCACACATTCGTCACCTCAAGGCTCGATTACGGAAATTCCCTCCTTATCGGCCTCCCCAACTCTTCCTTCACAAGCTGCAGATCATCCAAAACTCTGCAGCTCGTGTGCTCGGGCACTAGGCTCTGTGACTCCATCACTCCCACCCTCGCCCGACTCCACTGGCTCCCCATCCCCCAGAGGATCAAATTCAAGATCCTCGTCCTTGCTTTCAAGGCCATCCATGGTCTTGCCCCCTCCTATCTCTCTGATCTGCTGACTCCCTCCAACCTGCCCGCTCCCTCCATTCAGCGGGCTCCGGCCTTCTCCATATCTCCCACCCGACCCGCCCTACCATCGGTGGCCGGGCTTTTAGCCTCTCTTCTCCAACACTCTGGAACTCCATCCCACAATCTCTTCGCCTCGCTTCTTCCCTTGCATCCTTCAAGGCCAGTCTTAAGACCCTCCTCTTCGATCATTCCTTTGGTCACCCTCCCACCTCTCTGCCTTCCCTCACCTCTACCCCATCCCTCCCTCATGCTTGGGCCCCGGCACCTGACTGTCCAGCGCCTTGGGAGGTCCTCCCGATGCGACAGGTGCACTATAAATGTAGTTTTGTTGTTGTTGTTCTCATGGCCATGCGTAGAAGGTGATTCATCAATCTTATAGATGGCTGTTTGCCACCTGTGGTCAAATGTATTATCTCTATTATGTGGCAGCTCAGCTGAGATAACTCAGCATACGCTGGTATTTAATCAATAGCTTTGTAGTCTTCATTGTTTTGAAGCAAGCAAGATGATTTGTTTAAAAACAGAAGTTGCCGGAAACACTCAGCAGGTCAGACAGCATCTATGGAGAGAGGAAAGTAAGTTCACGTTTCAGGGCAATGACCTTTCGTCAGTTGTGGGGTACAAAATACAAAGTCATTACACTTTACAGTAAATCGTATGAAGCGTTTTGAGATGCGAAAGATGCTAAGAATTATAATTATTATTATAATTTTAAATATAACCTTAACCTTCTGATGTAAACGAAAATAACCTTTCAGGTTAAGGGTAGATTTCAGGCCAGCAACAGGAGATAAGTATTGATTATTTTTGTCCTACTTTTTATTGATTCTATTGTTTATACAAATGTAATCTTGTTGTTGTTGTTGCTTAAAAAAGTGAAAATGCAGTGCGCAATTTGACCAATAATGCCTTAAGAAATCTTTAATTATGATGTGAGAATTATCATATAACACATCTCATTTTCACTACACAGCATATGGTATCAAAAGCCATTTTGCATTGTAATGATCTCAACTCATTTGACTGCCAAATTCCTTGCACTTTCATGTACATGTGGATACCGGTGCATGGCAGGAAACACTTTATCACGACTATACTGCCCCTTTAATAATGCATTTGATATAAAGCTTTATCACGTCTTCGAGACATCCCAAAGCACTTCACAGAATATACGGTCAAGTGAATTGACTATATTTTGTAGGCGAAATGCAGCAGGCCAATTGCGCACAGCGGTGTCCTACAAACAGTCATGGATTAAGCGACTAATTTATTAATTTTTTGAGAAGGAATTATTACCCCCAGAAAAGTGAGCCACCAATCGACTAACATCTGGGTTCCTACTTACTGCTAGGTAAACAGAAGGGTGTGGAATCAGGAAACCTGCCCAACATTTCACCCTGCTGAAAATCAAACACAGGTCTCCAGCTTGTGAGGCAAGCGCTCTAACCATCGAGCTACAGGACTCCACAGAACTAATGATCAGTTTTGTTAAACTCAGCAGTTTTTAACCCTGAGTCAGAATATTTATATACTTCACACTTTTATGTGACTCAGTTGGTATCATTCTTGGCTGAGGTTGTGGATTCAAACTCCCTACTATAATTTTGAACTTATAGTGTGTCGGCTTGACTCAATCGTAGCATTTCTCCCTTTAAGGCAGAAGGTTGTGGGTTCAAATCCCTCATCATGAATTGAACTTACATAGTCTAAGCTGACATTCAAATGTAGGGTTGGGTGTTGAAATGTCAGAGGCGTCATCCTTTGGATGAGCCATCAAACCGAGGTCCCGTCTGTCTGTTCAGATCCCATGGCACTACTTGTAAAGGGAAGAAAATTTCTCCCGATGCTCTGGCCAACAATTTCCCAAATCGAATTGATCACTCATTTAAAGGCTGTTTGTGGGACATTGCTGAATGCAATTGTACTGCTGCATTTATGTACAGATACACAGTCACTCCATTTCGCAATAATTCCCATGAAGCACTTTGAGATGTCCTTCCAACATGATAAGGCATTGTACCAATGTGAGGATTATTTTGATTGTAATCTTGGTTGACACTCCATTCCCATGCATGGGAGCGCTGTATTGTCGAACGTGCCGTTCTTTGGATGAAACTATTCAGGTAGATGTTAAAGATATCATGGCACTATTCGGAAAGAGAAGAGATTATCTCCTGATATCCTGGCCAACAATTACCCCAATTTCAAATGCATTATTCACTTCATAGCTGCGTGTGGGACATTGCTTTGTGCAAACTGGCTGCTGTCTTCTCCTACAAAATACATAGTCAATATACTTTACAGTATATCCTGGGAAGTGCTTTGAGACATCGTCCTGATGTGAAAGACACTGTTCAATTGTAAAGTTTGTTCTATTATTTTAACAAGGCAAGTGATGGTGTGCTCTGATCATAGAAAGCAATCTTGGCTTGATAAATATATATCTTAATACAACACAACTTATATTTTTATAATGCCTTTCATGTTGGAAAGATGCATCAAATTTCCTGACAGCTTTTTGTAGAACGATGCATGTGATGATCGCAAGCTGTGAGATAACCTGGAGTGGTATTTCCATTCAGAAATTGTCTCTTGTACGTTGAGTCGAGAAGTAGGAGTTCAACAAACAGTTGTATATTGAAGTCACCTGGTTAACCATATCTCCAGTTGAATTGCTCATTGTTCAACCCATAAGAATAGGATTTAGGCATATGGAAGCGATTTCTGCATGGTTTATTTTTTCAATTTAAATCTTTAATATTCTGTTGAATGGCTTGTGGCGAGGTGCCCTGACTCTTTAAGGAGGCAATCACTTTTTCATGTGCAATTTCAAGTGCATTATTACATTTGACCTCACATATCCAGGTATGTAAACAATAGGCTGAGAACAACCTAAGTCAACTTCTCTTACTGCAGCAAAACGCGTCTGGTATCCAGTGGAAGGCTTAACTTACAGCATAACAACAGTATAGTTTGCTTTGGAGCACCTCTTTAATTAACATCACTTCCAGACCAATGTACAAAATACTGCCACCAATATTAGTTTTCTCACATCATGGTTATTTTGAACTCAGGCTCTGAAAATGGCCAGAGTGATTGGGCTCAGATGGCTCAGTGTTTGATGGATACATTCATTTCAGGTGTTCCTGGGAACCTTAGATACCTCGTGCAATTTTCCACTCCAATTTCATGGTTAAATTGTGAATACTAACAAGGCCTGATTGAAGCAGGTCTGAAGTGTGTGCAAAATATAAATAAACAAGATGCAGCCTTTAAATTCACAGAAAAGAAAATGAAAGTACTTCTTTTCTTCAATGAGATGCAAAGACAGGGTGGATGAAGAGGCTGAAGCATAAATCTAGAATATTTTGTGCCTCTTTGGTAAGTGGTTGAATAATAACATTGAGATTGTTATCTCGATAGTGAAACAAAATTAAGCTTTGTTCAATTTTAATGCTTGCAAATAGTGGTAGCTGGGGGCACTAAAAGAGAAGCAAAAAAAATGACTGAAATTGGTATGAATCTAAAAATATATACTTTTTTCAGGCTGTATTGATTGAGCTCTCTTTTTTCTGGCAGACTTACTGGGAGTTTTGCCTATTTTCCTTGTTCTTCATCAAGTATTGGACAACTTGAACTACGCTGCAGGGCCCACCTGATGTGTTGGCACAGTCACTTATGAAGATTTCTTCCTTTCACCCCCCCCAGATACAAAACTAAATTTTGAACTCACTGAAGCACATCTGGAAATGTTTAGCACACCACAGTGCCTTCACTTTGGAGCCTCAATCAATCACATGTCTTACAGCATCTGAATAAATACAGAAGATGTTATGAGAGACCATCTCCTCTGAAGAATGCATTGTTCTATTCCTACCTGTAGAACATTCAATTTATCACAATAATTGACCGTGGAGCCATTCATATTTTGTGATTGATGTATAGGCAGTGGTGAACATTTCCTTTTGAGATATCAAAAACATTCTCGAGTTGGTACACCCTCCATCAATGTTAGTCATTGATGGAGATGAGATGGTTAGTCATAGAGATGGGTGAATGTCAATTGCTCATTAAAGGACCGAGTCATGAAATATATAATTTTTGGGTCAGCTCTGGTGTCTGACACAGGAAATCCATCACCATGCATAGGAGTATTCAAACCAACCTGGAAATGTCAGCTTGGTTTGGATACTTTTAAGCATGGTTATGAGTTTCTTCAAGTGTCAGAAACCAGGCTGACCAAAAAAAAACGTATGTCATGACTTGGTCCTTTAATGAGCAATTGATATTCACCATCTCTATCCCATTCAGTACCAGTACATCTTTTGTCTGGAATACTCCTAGGTCCTATTATACTTCTGCTTAAGGTCTATGCTTTTATTTAGTTTTTATGTCAAAGATTCTGGCTTCATCTTTTACTGTCTCAATACAGGTTGGGATAATAGCTAAACACATGCAGTTGCCTTTAGTTATGCAGTTATTGAATCCTGAAAAAAATGCATATGATTTTGTAATCCTTTTCATTGGTTAATTACTAAAGGTACCTGAATGCATTTGAAAATGGTATTTGCCCAACCCACATTTTAGATCCCATAGGTCCTATTTCTTATCAATAAATGACTGTTTCTCATTATTCTCATTATTCCATGACCTTTGCACAGCATTTTTACCTTAGTACCAATTGTTGATATCAGGAGCTATTAATTTTAGTGTGAGTAGATAAGAAATTACTGAACAGGGAATATGTTTTGTGTTGATTTCTCCATAGGTTGTGAGGGAAAAGAGGCAAACTATCAGACTGTGACACTGTCACATCTCCTGGAGATGTTTTCGAGAATGTTTCCAGTAAATGCTTGGGCGAAAGGCTGTGACATAATGGTCTATAGAGCAATGTTAAAGATCACAAAGTCTCTGAATCAATTATAACAAAACAAATTAAAACTTGAGGCAATTGATCGTGCAGTGTTTCTGGCTCTATTCAAACTCAGACTTAAGAACTGAATCTTTCTTTGTCCCCAACCTTGGAGACCATTAAAATATTCACAAGAGTAGGAACAATGATGTTGCCTCTTTGTGCGCTGGTATGTAGGTTTCTGTATACAATTCTCCAAATGTTGAGTTCCTAATCTCAGGAATGGAGAGGAATGCGCAAGAATGATTCAGTTGTCCTGATTCTGCTACAGCGCAGGATGTGAAGAGCCTTTTAACTTGTGAGAAGAGGTGGTTGTTAGGACCCAAAGAGAGAAAGGGAAACTTAAGGAAATATACAACACAAATTTGAAATCATGTAGCACCTCGCATTTTGGGAGGACATCCCAAAGTGCATGACACTGCTGGCTGGGTACACAAGTTGGGGATGGGAGCCAAGGAGGGTGAGAACGAAGAGGTTGGGAAAGGGAAAGATGACCAAAATCACGGTCAAAGAGGTTCGTCTTAAGAGGGACCTTGAATATGAGGGAGGAATTAAATCTGCACATCTTCTAAAAGTAGAGTTTAACTTCTTAAATAAATCTCATTTCTTTGTTGCTAAATTGAAGCTGTAGCTAATTTTCTTTTAATTAATGACATATGGGTTTGCCTGCTTTTTTTAATATGTATGAATAATTCAGACTTTAGGAAAGGCCAAATGAAGTAAAAAAATTGTTGTGTTAGATAGATTTAACTTCCATCATTTTAAAGGCATTTAGTCATCCTGTAGGGAGACTAGGGGACCAATACTATTGCACTTCGTGATCAGTAATGACCCAAGCTTTTCCTGTAATGATGCCATTAGCCAAGAAAAATCAAAAATGGTAGCCGAAAGAATATCAAATTATATTGTATATTGGGATTTTAACATAAGAAATTTGATTCCATTCTTGAAACTGAGGAGGAAAAAAACTTTTTTTCAAAAAGATTGGTTTGTGTATTGTTTTTTTCAAAGACACGGTTGATGACCTCAAACTACAGAATAAGAAAAATAATCCTAGCATTTAATATTACGCATTATCAGGTCATCAAGAAGAAAGGAGTTTCCAGCTTGCAAACCTGTACATTCACATATCACCGGAGGAAACAAAAATGCCTTTGGAAGCAGCGCAATAGTAGTGAACAGTTGGTTGAATTGGACCATTTCCTTTGCCAAGAGGAAAATGTGTTGTTTATCTAAACAAAATGTAACGATTTCAGCTGTTTATCAAAATGTAATGATTCCTGGGATGAATGTCGTGGGTTCAAAATTGGTTTTGATATTTTTAAAATGTATCTTATCAGGTCATATATTAATAGATGGCTTGTTAGTCGCCTTATTAAAAAAATAAATAGTAATAAACATTCCAATTCAATGTTGCATTGTTGGAGGACCCATCCTTCAGTTGAAATGTTCAATCGAGGTCCAATCTGCTTGTTCAGGTGGACATGCAAGATCCTATGGCATTATTCAAGAATAGAGTTTCTTCTGGTGCCTTGTCCAACAATCCTCCAAATAAAATCGGTCTCTTCATGACTGCTTGTGGGGCATTGCAGTGAGCAAATTGGTTGCTATATTCACCTACAAATACAGTCACTGCACTTTATGGTGAAATCCTATGAAGCACTTTGAGACATTCAGCAATGTGATATCAAATGCAAGGATTATTATTGTTAAAGTCAAGTTAGATTATTTGCCTTTTTCTTTCTCTTTAAGCAAAAACTTTTCTGAATCCAATTAGAGTCCCAGAATATACAGTTCACATGCCAGGTTAGCAGATGAGCTTTCTACAACTCTTGTACTTGTACACAATCCAATTTATTTGAGCTTTTGTAGCTGTTTTGATAAATTACTTATGTAACTTAAGTTATTTGGTGTGTTACGCAGTATTTAATCTTGATTGAGATCCATCTCAGAGGTATTCCCTAAGCTCAATTGAGAGCTTCAGCTCCTGAGCCAAAAAGGCCTTGACTTTTGAAAAAGTATTTGCTAAACATTTTCCCTTTATTTACAAATATACAACACAATGAATTAAATCACACCAAACATCAAAATCAACTCATTCATGTTGAATGCAATGACAACTTGTTTTTCTAGCTCAGTTCTTTCCTCAAAACTAAAGTTTTCCCAATGTTTTTTTCATGATGACAGGGACTATCAAAGGTAAAACAAAAGCCAACTAGGGATTCAAAAGGAGTGAGAACATTGATTCTGTTGACAAACCTTCCCAATTATAGCCATCAGCAGTAGATTTCCAAGCAATCTCTTCAGTAAAATAATCATAAATTGGCCCAGTCTGGCTCAATGCGTAGCTCTCCCGCTCCTGAGTCAGAAGTTAATGGGTTTAAGCCCCACGTCGAGATTTGAAACTCATATACTCAAGGTTGGGTATATGACTACCCACTACTTGATGGCCTAGTGGGCCATAGGTTGACCACCACTGGTCTCGCGTGACACCCCAGTGCAGTGCTGGGGGAGTGCTGCATTGTTGGAGTCCTTTATAGTCGGCTAACAAAATAAATATTCTTGATTGAATATTTCTTGATTTATGCTATAAATCAGCAAAATATTCAATACAGAAAAAACTGAAACACACCACTGATCATTCACGGACTTACCTAGTCATGTGTGACTATTCGGGGAGCTACTACTTGATGGCCTCATGGATCATACGTTGACCACCACTGGTCTCGGTTGACACCCCAGTGCAGCGCTGGAGGAGTGCTGCATTGTTGGAGTCCTTTAGATGAGACTTTAAACCAAGGTCCTATTTGCCTATTCAGGTGGTTGTTAAAGATTGCATGGCACTCAAAAATAGAAAGAAGTTTAGCTCGACCTCCAGGCGTGTCTAGCCTCAGCTATGTCTTTCTATCAGCTCTGTGAGGTACTTTGAAATGTACTTTAGGTGTGAAAGGCCCTGAACTTCCTGAACCCTGGAACTCTCTGCTTATTGCTTCTGCCTTCCTCCCTCCTTGCCTATCATCAGATCGCACCTGAAAACCTTCCTCTTCAACCGTTTCTGCAGACACATATCCTCTCTCCCAGGCTGAGCGTCAACCTTTGCTACTGTTAAGCTCTTTAAGAGGCTATTCCATGTTAAAGGTGCTATCTACATGCAAGTTGTTATATTAATCTAAAGAACTTTTTTTTACNAAAAAAGGAGAAAAAGTTAATAGAGGAAATATTTGTATTATCAACACAAATCAGTTATCTCAGGAATCAGTTTCAAAATAGGCGAAGGATATCCATACAGAGAAAGCTGGAGACAGACAGCAGGAAGTACTTTTCCTGTGATCAATGTATCTGGGTTGATATGAGACCATGTGGACCTGCCCTGGACCAATTACTTCAGAAAATAAGGCCTGATTTGGAGCAATATAACAGAAGAGGCTGCTTTGCAATATGCTTGACCTCTTGAGTAGAGCCAAAGCCTGATAATTTGTTAAGTGACATTTCCCTTATTATTGTTTAGCTTTCATTGAAAGAAAAAAAAGGATTTAACTTTTCAAAAGTCACTCGGGTCTAATTTGAGAGATTTGTGAAAGGATTTGTACCTAGCAAATCCCAGATGTGTCGAGGCTGACCCTTTGGAACTCCAGTCAGATGCAAGACATGAGACGGAAGTGGAGACTGAGGTCAGGGTCTTGCCAGCTTACAGAGGGTCAGCCATAACCTCATCAGGATTTATTATTTACAACTCCTTTTCCAAATCTTACAAATTGAACTTCACTGTCTTTAATTACAGTTTTACTTGGACACATCTTGTTTTGGGACTTGGCAAACAGTGTGGTGAATTCACAGCTTTATTGAATAGCATTGTGTGCAGATGTGGGTGAGTGTTTGTGCTTATGAGTGCGTGGCGTGCGTGCAGTTGTTAGGTACCTGCGTGTGTGTGTTTGTCAGTATAAGGTCTGTGTGTATGTGTATCTCTCTGTCAGTTTGTATATATCAGAGTGAGCATGCAAGTGTGTTTGAAGGTGTGTGTCTCTGTGAGGGTATGTGTGAGAGAATGCATATGTGTGGGTAAGAGTGTGTGTAAAAGCCTCATTCCTGTGAAAATTAAGTGCGACCATTTTATGATAACCTTCACATGTGAAATTTATTGTTTAATGTTGAAACATCTCAAAAGTGCTTCACTGGTTAATTGCTATCGAGTGTAGTCTGTATTTTTAGGCACATGTAGCAACCAAATTTACACACAGTGAAATCCCTCAAACAGCTATGAACAAATGATAAGAATAATAACAATCCTTGCATTTGATATAGGGCCTCATCACATCGTTGAAACATCACAAAACCCTTCACAGAATATAAGTGAATTGACTGTGTATTTTGTGGGCAAAACTTGGCAACCAATTGCACACAGCAGTATCCCACAAACAGTCGTGATCTCTTGGCCATGAATCTCATCTTACTCCCCTAGTTCTGCATTGAATTATCAGCCTGGACTATGAGCTCAACTTTGTTTGCTGAACAAATGTGAGTCACTGCTATGTGCCTAGGATTAACTAATATATCTGTGAGTAGAGTAGGTCTTACTTCATGCACTTAAACTATCAAAAACATTGCCACTGTATTTGATAGAGATGCTTAAGATTATGAAAAGGTTTGACAAGATAGATATTAATAAGTTATTTCCATACCATGATGAGTTCAAAAAGAGGGGCATAGATATGATAGCTAGGAGTAGATTAAAAAGAGTTTGGAATGAAGTTCTTCACATAGAGGGTGGTGAGAATGTGAAACTCACTGCTGGAAGCTATGCTTGAAGCAGAAAGCATCAAAGTATTTAAGAGGAAATGTGATAGCTCCATAAAGGAGAATGAGACAGAGGGATTTAAGGAAGGGGAATAAAACGGGTGGAGGCTCATGTGAAGTATAAACACTGCCATGGATTAGTTAGCGTAAGCGCTTTGAGAAGCTACCCTGCGTGGAGGGCGCTACCTAGGTGCAAGTTGTTGTTGTAGGAAGTATGGCCTCTCTCTGTGATGTAATGTTCTATGTAATTCTATGTAATGTAATTTGTTAATACAGCGTTCAGTTGCCCGATTGTGTTCATCCTTATTAATAATTAGATCAAACTAATTCTGTTTTAAAAAGAAAAATCATCGCTATCTACTTTCTGACAAGTTAACTGTTTCTGATTAATTTTCTTTCTCCAACATTATCGTAATATTATGATCAGCAACATATGTGAACATGCTTTTTGAGAAGTGGATGGGACAGTGATAGTCACCCGAAGCAGTATCACTATCAAAGCATAGTGTCAGGCTAATCTGCCCGGCTGACATCTTTTGCAGTTTAATTATCTGTTATTGTCACATATAGTTTATCAGCCCACAGGGTTTATATCAGGGCTGACAATGAACATTTGGAATAATTTGATAGGGACTGTGCACCTTGATGCACATCATTTCACTGACAACAGGCTTCTCACAAACTGTTAAAAAAAATTACCGAAGAGAATTTAAATCCCAACAATACAATGGAGGCCTTTCTCACAACCTTATTTGCTTTTTTCCTCATTCAAAATAAATTGAGATTTTTATGGAAAAAAATTTTGCTGATTTTTTTCCTTCATTCAGACTGGAGGGGACTCCCTACATATCCAACCTGCTTTCTCCCCAACCCATTACCTGTTGCCTCCGCTCCTCTGGCTCCAGCCTCCTGATTATACCTTGTGCCCTCCATTTCACCTTTGGCGTGATCTGGGAGAAGCAGCAATTTTTATAAAATTATAACAGTGAGTGGCACAATTCACTGCCATCAGAATACAGGGGAGAAAACTGGGGACGGGAAAAGGAAAAAAATTTGCAGAAATGAATGGAGAAAAGAATAATTATAAAAAGAAATAGAATCAAATGAGGGTGGAAAATTAATCGTTAAAATAAGAAATAGTGCAACACTTCATCACAGATTTAGACGTTTAGGAAAAATGGAATTTGACATGACAATCATTGATTGGTTTTGGGTAGAAATACTGCACAATGGTCAGATCCAAAGTATCTGTGAAGCTGGGCTTTTCATAGAATATTGATCTGACTCCAATTGATTTTGGCCTACATTCACTACACGTTACAGTAAAATCCCTGTAAGGAAGCTCTGTAAGATGTTTCGATAATAATAATAATCCTTGCATTTGATTTAGCACCTTATCACATCTTTGGCACGTCTCAAAGCGCTTCACAGAATATACTGTAAAGTGAATTGACTGTATATTTTGTGGGCGAAACACAGCAGCCAATTGTGCACAGCAGTGTCCCACAAACAATCATGGATTGAAGTGACCAATTTATTATCTTTTTTATGGATTTATTACCCCGGAAATGCGATTCACCAATGGACTAACAACTGGGATCCTACGTACTGCTAGGTAAACAGAGGCATGTGGAGTAAGGAAACTTGCACAATGTTTTGTTCTGCCGGGAATCAAACCCAGGTCTATTGTCGACGGTGGGTTGGCTTCACACCTGAGACTGCTTGTTAATTATTGCCTGAAATTTTGATACTTCATATCAAGCTTGGTGTGACAATTATCACAGCAGTTATGAAACACAGCATTTTGCTCCCCAAAGAAACAATAACTCAGTTATCAAAACAAAAAGAAGTGGAGACACAGAAAGAGGGGAAGTCAGACGATTTACATTTATATGGTGGCTTTCACATAAGGAGGATGTCTTAAAACGCTTCAATAATAATCATCCATGCACTTGCTAAAATGCCTTTAACATTGTGAATAACCCCAGGCCCTTTGCAAAGTTTCCAGTGATTGTATTTACAAGCGGACACGGCAGACATTGTGCACACAGTTTGCAAATGAAGCATATTGTGCAAACGAAGAAAAAGGAGATTGAGTTTGAGCGAAATACGAGAAAAAAAATTAGATGATCAGGTTTCCTTTTCAACTCTGGAGAAAAGGCACGTCTGAGACTGTCAGAGAGAGCAAGATACAAGACCAGGGATGATAAAGGTTTGACAGGCTCAATATTTTTTTCTCAGGGCTTCCATACCCTGATGAGGGGATATGCAAAGTCAAGTTTGTGGACAGGCTCATCTAATCAACAGACCTTGTTACTCAATCCCTCCGGAGACAGGTCAATAAACAATCTGTTTGTTCAGTGGCTGTCACTGGTTGATTGGAAGCCATGACAGCACAAAGGGAGAAGAGGCTAAGCCGCTGACAGTGAGCACTTTTTGCAGACTTCATCTACTTGATACATTTTTTTTCTTTTTTTGACATGATATCTAATGATATCCACCCCTTTTCATTTTGTGTATAAGGCTGATTCCAAAGCAGCCATCGACAGCAGGTGCTTATGTGGATCTCACACAGTCTGAGCTGGGCATCAGGTTAGATATTTGGATTAATCCCTGACCTTGACTGATTTTAGCCAAGCAAGAAATGAAAGTATCAGATATTTGGGGGTGGGGCGGTGGGGGAGGTTAAAAAGCAAGAAAACTATATCAGGGAGTAAGGAGGTTGGAGAGGTAGGGAGCTGCCAGGGAGTGATGGCACCCCGCAATGGCACTACACTTTACACCTGTACCATGAAGTGCTTTGAGACATCCTCCTGAAGTGAAAGGCACTATACTAATTGTAAGGATTATTATTATTCATTATAAATACAGACACACAGACATTATGCGATAAAAGTTGCAATGTTTGTTAATTCATTCCTTGTGTTAAGCAGCACAAGAGTCAGGCATTAAGAAACACCGCAAATGTATTCCTTTACTTAATTAGCAATTTGTTCCTTTATTTAACCAGATTTACTTGCCCTCATCTGTACTTACTATAAAGTACAGGTGTTATAAATACGTAATAAATATTTTTTTCATTTGATATAACACCTTTCACTTTAGGACGACGACTCAAAGTGTTTCTCAGGATTCATTGTGAAATGGAGCAATAAATGCAAATGGAGTATAAATGCAAAAGCTAATTTGCATGCAAATGTCCCACAAACAACGATAAAGTGAATGATTAATTTTATCTGGTACTCCATTCTCTTTTTCAATAATGCCATTGTACAGTATAGGTTGCACTGTAATCTGGGACTGCCATCGTTCCTAGGAGCTGAGGCCCCATTTGGCTGTTCAGACGTTCATTAAAGATCCCATGGCACTATTCGAAAAGGGAAGGGAGTCTCTTCAGTTGTCCTGGCCAACAATCCCTCAGAGAAAAAATATCATTCACTTCATGGCTGTTTGTGGGATATTGCTGAGTGTAAAATTGGCTCCAATATTTATTTATTATGTATAAATTATTCAATTTCCAATCACATGGAATGGGAACCCTGAGCAATCATAATGGTGAAGAAAACACAAGGATGCCTGATCAGAAAGTTCCAAAATGCTTAATTGCTGAAAAACAGCACTAGCCCAGGGTTATGAAGAACAATTTAAAGGCAAGTACTGCACCAGAATATCGTTCTTCATTCATGGGTTCGATAGTGCTTACAGTCACCTCCTCCCTTCCCCCAGCTTGGCATAAGTTTCTGCCACTGTTAAGTATTCCTAGACACTGCCCCGTGTGAAGGGCACTATACAAATGCAAGTTGTTGTTTTGTAAAAAAACTGCTGGAAAGGGTTGCCACGAAGAGGGGTTCAGTCCAGGATATTGAATTCAGTTAAAAAATGGCTTGAAGTTGTATTAGTAAGAGAGTCGGGCTTGTATTATGGAAGGATAAGGAAAAATGAACCAAAGAGCTTTTTCATTTCAGCATCTCTTGTGATCTTGTGACAATGCTTCACCCACAAAATATACAGTCACTCCACTTTACAGTGTATTCTGTGAAGTGCTTTGAGATGTTTCGAAGACGTGATAAGGGCTATATCAAATGCAAGGATTATTATTATTACAATGTTTAAGACACGACAGAAACGAAACCATCCGGTTTATGTTTTTTTATCCGGTTGTAAATCACTCTTATTTCCCCTTAATCATATGTAAAAAGCTTTATAATCACAGTAATCTTCCCCCCCACCATGAGAAGCATAAATCACAATAATCAAAGTAATTATGACAAGTCAGCAGCAGTGGATTTTTCTGTTAATCTCTGCCAGCCGCAGAGTGAAAGAAGGAAGTGCGTGACTTGTTTATCCCCCTCCTGCTGAACGTTGAAACCACCTGTCCTCTTAACCTCACTATATTTACAGTCATCCGGTGGGGTGGCTTCTAAAATAGTCAAGTGGCATGTGTGATATTGACATAGCTAACATCTATATAATCTTGTCACTGTCTGCTGCCCACATTGCTACAGTCGTATTGCATCATACTCGGCACCAGAAAAATAAAGCAGAAGATATGCTCTACTTTCTCTTCGAAGTTGAAGCCAATTCTATTGTTCCATTTCATTTTTTTTCCAAAGCAAACAATTACTGTATTCACGGTGCATGAATCCTATTTAATCTGTATTTGATAAAACATCTGACACATTGAAAGACAAGCTGCGATAAAGAAATATCTGACTGTTTGCTTGCTGATGAAGGCTTGTTCATCATGAATCAAGCCAATCTGACTCTCAGTGGTTTCACATGATTTATTTGTTCAATCCAATGGATGTATCTGCTGTTTGCACCTTGTTTTCTTGCATTACACTGCTGGTTTTCAATCCAAGACCTGCTGCTTGGAGCTCCCCTCCCTAGCATCTTCTCACTGCCATTTTTCTGCCAAGTAAGAGGGAGGTTGTGTAGGTTTACAGCCTGCAGTCCAGAAGGACTTGGCAAGGATGTTTTGACTTTATGTGTGTCTGCAGTTATTTTGGGAGAAATCTATTGGCCTGCACTGTTCAAATGTCTCTGGTAATATTTGTAGCTTCAGTGACTCCAGTATTGTACTTGGAAGTTCACCTCTTGGTGGTTGTGAGACATTGCCATTACTGCCACATTCACCTACAAATACTCAGTCACTTTCCTTAATAATAATTATTGTAAAGCAATTTGAGATGTTTTGTTTTTGTTAAGGTCCATCCAGCATGTTCACATTATTGTATAATTCAGCCTTTGACATCCATCTAGCCCCCTCTCCCCCCCCCTCTTTAATGATTAAAGAGTCTCCGTTCATGCACTCTAGTGTTGTGGGCAGAGCATTGGACAGCAATTGATGCCTATGGAGCCGTATCCTAGGCTGGATTTGTGCACTGGCACTGTATATTTTGTGAGTGAAAGACGGTAGCAACTGCACGCAGCAGCGTCCCACAAACAGTCGTGGATTGATTAACCAATTTTTTATTTTTTTGGAGGGATTATTACACAAGGAAAGAGATCTGCCAATCAACTGACAACCTGGTTCTTACTTACTGCTAGATAAACAGAGATGTGTGGAGTAAGGAAACTTGCCTATGGTTTTTCCCTGCCCTGGAATCAAACCCGGGTCCTCTTGCTTGTGAGGAGAGTGTACTAACCACTATGCTCCGGGAACTGAATAATGGCGTGAGGTTTGGAGGATAATAGTCATGAGGTATCTGTAACCAAAAGCAAAATACTACAGATGCTGGAAATCTGAAACAAAAACAGAAGTTGCTGGGAACAATTTGTTTTGCATTAATAACACCTCCATTCCCCTGCTTTGTTGCAATCCCCCACTTTGTTTTGCATTATTAACACATCTTTAACCCATCATCACCCATCCTCTACCCCATTTTCTCTGTTGTCTTCCTTGCCCTGCCTGCCCCCTCTCTGTTAGCCCTTAAAAAAGCCTCTCCCTCCCAACATGCCCCAGTTCTGAAGAAGGGTCGTGGACCCGAAACGTTGCCTTACTTTCCTTTCTCCATAGATCCTGCCTGACCTGCTGAGTGTTCCCAGCAACTTCTGTTTTTGTTTGAGGTATCTGTAACCGGATTGAAATGAAATGAAAGGTCTTCAACATTTTATTTCACTCCTCCCCTCCAATCATGTTATTTGGGCAGTAGAAAACCGAATCATAACTTGCCACATCATTCAGGCCAACAGAGACAGTGGCACATTCAATAAGGCTACCAGCTTTTATTTTCATTGAGTTTAGGGGTTGTTAATATATTATTAATTCTTGCATTGACAGATTGATAACTAAAAGCCTTCCATCTTACAGGAGTAAAAAAACTGCAGCCGATTTTTAAATACTGAATTTGTTTGATTTAAATTTAATGTTTGGATGTTAAGTGCTGTATTAGTAACAGGTTGCCTTAATTTTCAGACAGACTGAAATGTTAAGGATGTTTATAATCCATGAATCAGCAAGAGCATAATCTTAAATAATGGGTTTAATTCCAATAATCTTTCACACTGATAACTCATTCTTGTCCTTTATAATCTGTCACCTTCTTCCCATGCATTGTGCCTAGATTATATTTTCTGAAATGTTCTTTCACAATCTCATGCAAAGAAGCGGGTGTAAAATATAGTTTTCTGCTACTGATTGCAACAATGTATTAAATGCAACATTTACAGCCGCCACAAAGCATCGGTTATGTCTTTGAGTGGCATGTAAATTGTTGTCGTTGATTGGTAAAGAAAAAAATTAATAGAATAGTATAATCCATGTATTTGATATAGTGTCTTTCGCACTATATCCTGTGAAGCGCTTTATCATACGCTTAACTCTATTGTATGTGTAGTGACTGTGTATTCTGCAAGCAAAACAGAAATAGTTCCAACAAATAAGACAATAGCTTAACAGCATCAAAGACAACTATTAAAGCAACATACTTTTACTTGCACTGAAGTGCCTGGTGAACCTGCACCCTATATATCTTTCCCAGCGTTTCACTGCAATTACACAACATGGAAATCCCACTTATCTCTTCTAGAGTAAAATGTAAAAAACAAATTCACTTCAAATACACCACTTGCAAATATACTTCAGAGCTTTCAGTGGTGGTTGTGCCAAATGCAACTTGATTAAATGCACTGATACTGCCTCAGTCAATACAACATGAACAAGTGTGTGAATTTTCATTGAATTTGTGCCTGTTGGCATACAGTTGACATCTGGCAATTGTGAACAACTTTCACTGTCCAGTCTATAAACTTGGCCCCTGCGTGGATACTGTCAGAGCCAGCTTGGAGCAAAGAGTCTGCTGAGTTTCTGTTTTGTTTGAATAACAACAGATTGTATGAAGTAGCTGTTCAGACATCAATTGACGGAGAATAGGCATTTAGGAGCCAAGGGGCCTTCTAAGTGCTGTGAATATGGCAGTCTTATATATGGAATGCATGTGGTGAGGGCTGAAAATGTAGATTGTAAATTAGATGACCTTGGGGATCTCAGAGAGAGAAATGTAATAAAGCTTCATTTTCTTGGATAATATTTCCATACTTCAAGGAATCAAATACGTTGGACGACATTGATGGTAAAGCAAGTTGTTCTTGCTGATGGTGAAGCCCTCCTGATGTGAAAGCTTATTGTATTATATTGGGATATCTTGGGACATCCTCCTGATGTGAAAGGCGCTTTACAAATATAATTTTGCATTGTAATTTTGCATTGCATATTGCCTTGCAAGCCAATAAATACACTGCATTCACAGAGTATTGTTTTTTGGGAATATGCCATTGTAAGTGTATATTATCAAAGTGTGTTAAAGCCAATGTCACATTATGTGTTGAAAGAAAACACTTAATGCGCCAAATGACTTCTCATTCCACACTGGGTACGTATTTGAGGAGGAAGAGTATAAGTTAGTCACAAGAAAAAAATGGAAAATTGGGATTGGGGAATATAGCCCCAGTGGAGGAACCAATAGCAGCACAGGGCAGATGGACCAAATGGCCTCTCTCTGTGCTGTCATTTCCATGATCCTTTTCTTCATAATCAGACACGGCACAGTCAATGACAACTCCAGGAATCTCTAATGTGTCCACATAACACATTAAAGCATGTAAAATCTGACTTTGACAAAGGCATATGTGTCCTTTGTTTGAACAGGAAATCCAGTAAATTCCTTCAGATATCTCAAGCAATAATTCTCACAGGCTACAGTTCCACTACACCAGAGTAATGATGTACATACAAAGAGCATTACACAATGTTTAAACATAGATTACAGTGTGCAGGGCTTGACACCTGGTGAACCAAAGGGAACTTAGCCAGCATCACATTACCTCCAGGCAGTGCTTCATGACTGATGTCAGCTTTTTTTCATAAGATTTTGTTTGCCTTAAATATTTAGCTTATTTAGCATGGAGTTTCATCAGGTTCTAATGAGCAATTGTGAAAATAAATTGTCCCACAATTGTGGCATTTTAGTTGCTTCTGGTTTATACAGTGAATGCCAAAGAGAAAACATCTACCATGTTGATGAAAATGGTAGTTTAAATTAAACATTTGTACAGGCATTTATTCAATCCCCTTATTTTTGACAGTGTTTGATGAATAGAAACAATTGGTTGGAGAGAATATTTGCTTACCATGGGAGGTTGCATTTTTTATAATAAAATATCACCGTTAATAAGTTCCAAGTAAATTTATTCTCTATCTTATCAAAAGCAAAGTGAGCTATACTTCTATCTACTATTACATTTGCTGACCAAATGACAGTAGAGGAGTTTACATGAGCTGATATAGAATACTACATCCAAATTAGAGATAAGAAAATAAATTGTGCAAACGCAAGAAATTTGTCATGAAACGAGTGCTGGAAATTCAAAGGAAGATTAGTTCATTGCTTTGAATGTGACTCTCCATCAGAAAAGGAATGATCATGTCATGAAATCTACTTGAATGGACGAATAAAGGCAAGTAAATAGCGTAATGGGTTAAAGGCCCATCAAACAAATCCATCCACGTACCACGAAAAACCCTTGCTCTGTAGATTTCACCTCGCCCACTCTATCTCATTGGGTAAAGCAGTTTAAAGGCACTTTCTGATCCCTAAACCAGATGAAGCAAAAATCTTCAGACATCCCCCTCAACCTTCACTATTTAAGCCTCACCTCCTTCTCGCCACACAAAATCCATACCCTCACCCCTTCTCCAGACAAGTAAGCAAACCATTATGTTTGATGTAGACATTGTACATCTCAGTTTGGACCTATCTGTACATCCATTAGTAATGTTCCCAAACAGATAGTTAGCCATTTATAATAATAATAATAATCCTTGCATTTGATATAGCGCTTTTCACGTCGGGAGGACGTCCCAAAGCGCTTCACAGAACACACTGTAAAGCGAATTGACTGTATATTTGTGGGCGAACGGGGCAGCCAATTGTGCACAGCAATGTCCCACAAACAGTCGTAGATTGAAAATGACCAATTTAATTATTGTTTTTTGGTTTTTTGGAGGGATTATTATTAGGCGTGTGGAGTAAGGAAACTTGCCCAAGGTTTGGCCCTCTGCCTGGAATTGAACTCAGGTCTCTCACTTGCAAAGCGAGTGCTCTAACCACTGAGCTACAGGACTCCACATATTTGAATTTATATTTATATTTAAATTTATATTTGAAAAGAAATTGATGCTAGTTAAGTTGGAAGTTAAGTATCCCATGGTACTATTTGAAAAGGAAAGGGAATCCTTTTTCCCCAGGAAACCAGGAGAAAAGATCCAGGAAACCTTTTCTCCCAGTATCCTGCACAACAATCCTCCAGATGAAATAGGTCATTCACTTCATGGCTGTTTGCAGGACTCTACTCTGTGAACACTGGCTGCCATATTTGCCTACAAATACACAGTAACTACACTTTATGTAGATCTCTTGTAAAAAAAAGTAAGCACAATAGCAAATCAAAGGATTTTTAAAATTATAAATAAAAATAACCTGATTGGCAGCTTTGGTGTGAAGCATCGGAGCCAATTGGGAAATATTTATCTTTGGCCTATATAACAACATTCACTTAATTTCTAATTCAATTGAAGTTTTTATTTTACTAAAAGCTTCAAAGGCACTATTTAAGTCCAAATTGATATTGTTTTGGATGTTACTTATCTGCCAGGTGAGAAGAGTTTTAAAGTTCAGGACAAGTCAAATAATAATAATAATCCTTGCATTTGATATAGCGCCTTATCATATCATTGAGACGGCTCAAAGCCCTTCACAGGATATATTTTAACATTAATTGACTGTATTTTGTGAGCGAAACGCAGCAGTCAGTTTGCGCACAGTAATGCCCCACAAACAGCCATGGAGTGAGTGACCAATTTTATTTGGTGGATTTATTGGTCAGAAGACTAGGAGAAACTCCGTTCTCTTTTCAAAAAGTGCCAAGGGTTCTTTAGCATCCACTTAAATAGGCAAACGGGACCTTGGTTTAACTTTTCATCCAAAGTATGGATTACAGACAGATTAAGGACTCTGTACACAACTGGTGAAGATGGGAGTAATTGACATTGAACAAAAAGGGACAGCAACAGCAAAAGGAAGCTACTTGGGGATTTTGCTGGATACCCCCATTCCCTGTTTAAGGATATTTGTCATTGAAAAAGATGTGAATCAGAACAACAGAGAGGGGACTATTATGCCATTCTATGCAGTCACTCTCTTTTTGGATGGCTACTTCAGACCAGATTGTTGAATATTAATTTAGGAACTAATGATTTCAATAGTTTTTAACCCCATTGACATTCTATGATGCTGATCCATTATATTACTCTATTATTAGAGTGATACTTAAATGAACAGATTTAAAACAAGTTATGGACAAAATAAGAACAAGACAAATGACACACTTTGAAGGTAAAATGAGTTCTCAGTCATAGTAAAAAAGACATCATCTCAGACCAACACTCCAGCACAAAATGAAATGAGAACATTTAAAAACAATTGCATTAGTTTAGACAGACAGACAGACAGATTACAAATGTTCTCAGCTCATTTACATTCCTGAGAATTCTATATTCTGACTTTTGGCTTTTTAAATTTATGTTTTGTTAATCGTGCAGGAGTTTATATTATTATAGCTGTTTGTGAAACAGTAAGTACTCAAACATGCTACCCCACGCAAAGGACACTAGATAAATCTAAGTTATTGTTGCTGTGCAAACATTGGCTACCACATACACTTACAAAATATCTTGTGAAGCACACACAGACATGTGACAACATGATAACGTGCTATTTCAAATACAAGGATTATTCTTATAATTATTATAAATTTGAAATGATTCAGGTAGGTTTCGGGGTTACGTGACTTTTTATGCTTTAGCCCAAGAAATTATTTCAGGCATCTGATGTATTACATAAAATGTATTTTACAACATTCTACCATTGTTCTTTCACATTTTCTATTTGAAAATTGTAATGAAAAATATACAAATATATATTTAAAAAATTGCCTTGGTGGGATCCTGTTTCATGGATGAGTGGCTAGCAGGCTGCTGCTTTCAATTGGACAGAAAAGGTACCAGTACAGTAGAAATCTCAGCAGTTTGAACACTGCAAGGGCATTCATTACGCTACTGTAAAGATAACAGGAATCCATGGAACCCCCATGGAAATTACAGCTTGAGCAAACTCTTTATAACATTTCATCAACAAATGATTGTTGACATGCAGCATTATCCATCTGTGAAAGGCTCCATATGGGTCTAATTTGTGATATTTTGTTACCGTATTTCATATTATGGAATCCATAATGGGGATTCTTCTGGTAACCAGAAGTGTGTCATGCTGACCTGTGGAAATTCCGCTCTGTTTTGATACACATCCAGACATTTTTTTGGTCAGCCGGGATTATGACACACGTGGAAACCCATTACCATGCATAAGAGTATCCAAACCAGATGAGAGTTTCACATATGTATTCATTTACACATAGAAATTTCCCTGCGCCTGGAATGTCATGTACACTCTCTTCCTGGAGAGATGTATCCTGATTACTAAATTGTAGAGAGCATTAGGGCTCAGGTTGGCAAGAGAGAAGGCTTGGGGAACCAGCTAAAATTAGATAGCTTCCCATTGAAAGTTGTACTGGAGATCCCAAAGATCTTGACAGGGATTCTAATCCCTTTAAGAACAGCAGTAAATTGCTCTGTTTTAAATTTGAAATGCTGATTAAAAGTATGCGAAAATACATATAAAATGAATGGACAGATGACAATTAAAAATATAAAACTTTACTTTTATAAGGTAAGATCCAACGGTTTTCAGCCATAATTGCTCCAAGTGACCACTAAAAATGTCTAATTTCTATGCAAAATGGCAGAAGGATAGCAATATGGTGCCATCATTTCTCCACTTTTCAGAAATAATCAGTTAACTTGAGTGAATTAGACTAAATTGCCTTAATGAGTTTTTCTCTGCTGTACATACATTTTCAAGCAACATATGAAGTTATATATCTTGTGTTCTGAACCATTTGTGCATGTTAAGTTCCACTTAAGCAGAATATTCTTACTCTAGAGTCATAATAATATTTGTTTGGGCAGAAGATGCTAAATTGTGAGTTTCTCCCAGTGTCCTGATCAATGATCACCCAGATAAATTGGTCATTCACTTAATGGCTATTTGCAAGACATTGCTGTGTGCAAATTGCCTGCCACACGTATCTACATATATACAATAACAACTTGCATTTATATAGCGCCTTGCATATGAGGAACATTTTGCAGTGCTTGCCGGTGGTGTGGTTTGAGTATGGAATGGAAGTGTGATTTTATACAGTTACTACACTTTGCAATAAAATCCTATGAAGCAGTTTGTGATGTCTTGATGCAAGGGTGCTATATTAATATGCAAGCAATCTCTTCATGTTCTCATTTGGCTGTAAAAATCCTGCACAAAATGGGTTTGAACAAACACCTTAACCTAATTTTTTAGGCTCTGGTCACCAAAGAAAAAGGCCACAATTTATTATTAAATAATTAGTGATCTCATAAAGAGTACTGATCTGCTTCCATGTGGAAAACTATGTACAATTTTGGTGCTCTATTTCAGTAAACAAATTGTGGCATTCAAAATGATACAGCAAAGGACAATTAAATTGGCTAGAATTAGGCACTTCAGTTATGAATTGTGAGGATAGGTTACAGAATCTGGAAATGTTATCACCGGTGAAAGGGAAGACTCAAGGAGATCTCATTTGAGATCCTAAAGGATACAGATAACTTGAGTCTCAATTGAGGGGTTTAACATGTGGATCAGATTTAGAAATTTGTAATCTAATGATTAGGAATGTAATCAGATAAACCAAAGACAGTCATTCCCCCTCCCTGATTGTTCTCATCGCCAATAACCATGAACCTCCATCATGTATTTGACTAGTGGCTTACAGATTGCAGCATCAGTTAGAAATTTTAAGACTTTGTCCTGAGATATTTTTCTGGTATTTTTCCAGTCCTACATATCGCAATGCTCTTTAGTCTTATGTGGGTTTGGTATGGATTTGAAACAGAGCACTTTCGGGTACTCTTGCCCCAACAATTTCCTCTGATTTTAAGTAAATGAGGCACAGTGATGCTCAATAGCATTCCAACCTTCCACAGGATGAGATCTGATGGACCAAAGGACTTCTTCATCCAAACTCATTTTATGATCTTGTGAGGTGAGGTGCTTTTCTGAGGTTAATATTAATACTCATTCTAATACTATCACTGTAGGTCTTCATTAATCAAGAGGATTTTGATTCAGAAGAAGATATCAACTTGACTCAATTGGTACCACTCTTGTCTCTGGGTATGAATATCATTGTTCAAATCCCATGTTTTAACCTTGAGTCCAGGCTGATATATCAGTGTAATGCTGGGGAAGTGCTGCATTGTCACAAGTGCCTTCCTTCAAATGAAATGTTGAACCAAGATCCTGTCTTCCTGTTCAGGTGGACATTAAAGATTAAAGGTGCTGTTTGAAAAGAGAGTCATGGACAATAATCTTGCAGATAAAATTCATCAGTTACTTCAAGGCTGATTATGTATGAAATTAGTTGCTGTGTTTGACTCTTAATACATAATTACAACACTGTAAAGAAAAGCTTAGAGATCTAATAGGCAATATATCAAATAATAATAATCCATGCATTTGACAAAATACTTTTCACGTCATCAGTACTTCACAAGTTTCACTGTAAAGTATAGCGATTGTCTACTTTGTTGATGAAAGCACACAGCAAAGTCCCACAAACAGCTGTGAATCGAATGACCAATTTTATCTGGGGGATGTTGCCCAGGACACTAGGAGAAAGAAACTCCCTTCACAGCCCAGGATCATAATTTAGGATAATTTTGAACTGGAATTAGTTTTAGCAATGCCAGTGTGCCTTTTTTATTTTTTCCTAACAAAAAGTAACACATGGAGAAAACTATTGTGTTGATATACTACAAAACTCCAAAGAGTGACAAACTATCCATCATAATTAAAATGATATGTGAGCTTGGTTATGAAATTATTTGGAAGATGTATGGTGCAAAGAAGTTTGAAAAAAAGCTGATTACCCAGAGTCTGAATTCAAATTGGATGAGACTCATTCACGATAACCTTCAGAAACTGCATTTATTGGTCCCCAGTTTTTTTAACATCTCAACTGAATTTACCTTCCTGTAAATGAACAGAAAATATAGTTGTGAAGGCATTTCTTTCTGAAACCATTGCAAGTTCCTTCTTGCGGCATCGATCCAAATTAACTTGATTTCTTTCTGAGTAAGTGCATCTATGCTTTAGGTCCCAACAACTCTGGTAAATCATTGATTTTATTTTCATGTTCTTCAGTAATTGTGTTCAAGGACAACAAGGGCAACTATAGTGTACCAACTTACTCACTGTGATTGTCATAATATCCTGACAGTAAAACACTTGTGTAACATTTTAATACCTCATTACCACTCTGTGCAGTTCAAAACTTAATCAGGATTAATGCTCCATGCAAAAGAGACTGCTCAATGTATTTTTAAAAAATTACCTCTTCCACCAGTGCCTTTTAGCTTCTGATTTACAAATGCATAATCGTCATGGAGCGGGTGCATTTATTCAGTATGCTTTCGGCAGATTAAATAATTACCTGTCATTAAAATTAGGAAGTCATTCCATTTTTAACATGGTTATCTGGGTCACAACGATGGGACTATTTGTTTTGTTAAGGTTATTCAAATACAGATGCATCCACAGTACACAGACATCACCTCTTTTTTCACTTTACATTAACCCATTCAGCCTTGCATGGGACTGCATGCTGCACACAGATATTAAAATGAAACTGTTGTTGATGGAAATCGAATTACGGCTGACAAATTTGATTTAATGCCTGTCTGCTCCATCGTGCATTGCTTTTTTGCACAAATTCATTTTGATCATTTTATCGGCAAGATTGAACTAAGTTTTAAAAATGATAGACATAACAGGCATTAACTGTACTGAAAGAACAGAAATTAGAAGATCACAGCATTAGTTTGGATAAAGAACTAAAGAGGCCTTTGTCCTTTGATCTTACACCTCCATAATCTCTATCCTGCTAATTTCCCATCAAAGAACCAAGCGATTTTGTTTAAATGACCAGTTTTTTTGTCCATTGTCCAAGCCTGAACCACTCTTCCAGATAACCTCTTATTTCCTGGTATCTGTCCTGAAATCCTTTGCAACTCTAAACCTGTTTTCCCCTTGCTCTACTCTCTTTGTGAAAGTATAGTTCTGATTTTACCTTTTCAAACCCAATTAAAATTTGACACACTTCCTTAAAGTCCCCTCTTGATCATCTCCTTTCAAGAATGGACATCATTGCTCATAGATCATTTATCTTACATTGAGGATTGTCCTCTTTGCTGTCCTCTGTACTGCTCCTAGGGCCGGGGCAGACTCTTATGTCACAGCAACGAATAATGCATGCAGTATTCCAGGTGTAGCCTGACCAGAGCATTAGGTAGCTTGAATATGACTTCTGGAGACCTGAACTTAACTTAGTTGGCAGTGTAGCCTATCATCCTGTTTGCCTTATTTATTGCTGCCCCGACAACAACAACAAATTACATTTGTACAGCACCTTTCATGTCAGGAAGACGTCCCAAGGTGCTGGAAAATCAGTATTTCGGAACTGAGCTGGGGGTCGGGATTGGGGAGGGTGGAGGGCAAGGGGGGAAGGAGGGTGATCGAAGGCATGGTTTAAGAGAAGGGTCTTGAGAAGGGTCTTGAAGGAGGCAAAGGAGAGAGGGAAGTGGAGGACAACAGGATGGAGTTCCAGAGGGTGGGGGCAGAGTGGCAGAAGGCCCGCCCACCAATGGTGGGACGGGCGAGGCGGAGGACATGAAGCAGGATGGAGCCCGCTGAGCGGAGGGAGCAGGCAAGTTGGTAGAGGGGTTAGGATGTCTCAGAGGTAGGGGGGACTAAGGCCATGGGGGGTTTTAAAGGTGAGGACCAGGATCTTGAACAGTATACTCTGTGTGATGGGAAGCCAGTGGAGTCAGGCAGAGATGGGGGTGATAGGGTCACGGAGTCTGGTGCAGGAGAGGACATGGCCTGCAGAGTTTTGGATGATCTGCAGCCTATGGAGGAAAGATTTGGGGAAGCCGACAAGCTAGGTTTGCATAGTAGAGCCTGGTTGTTATGAATGTATGTTTGATGGTCTCGGCGGACTGCGGTGTGAGACAGTGGCGGAGCCAGGCAATGTTGTGGAGGTGGGGGAAGCAGAGTGAGACATAGCATGGATGTGGGGTGGAAAGAATAGTTGTCAAACAAGACGCCAAGGTTCCGGATTGGCTTAATAAAGTGGAGTATGCACTCTTGGATGGTGATGCAGAAATGCCTGAAATGTAGAGGCACTGACTGGAGCCAATCAGGAGAGCCTCAGTCTTGTTGACTTTCAACTGTAGAAAGTTAGCTTTCATCCAGGACTTTGTGTCTGACAGACATTCTGTCAGGACAGCAGTGGTCCTGGAGTCGATGGATGTAGGCAGAGAGATAGAGTTGCGTGTCATCCACATACATGTGGAAATGGACTTCATGTTTGTGGATGATGTCACTAAGAAGGAGCATATGAATATTGAAAAGGAGGGTCCAAGGACAGAGCCCTGAGGAACGCCGCACAAGATGGTGTGGGGGCTAGAGGAGAAGCCATTTGTGGAGATAAAGTGGAAACGGTGTGAGTGGTAGGATCTGAACCATTCAAGGATAGAACCATGAAGGTTGAGGTGAGAGAAGAAGCGGTGGAGGAGGATAGCGTAATCAACGGTATCGAAGGCAGCAGAAAGGTCAAGGAAGATGAGGAGGCAGAGGGAGCCCTAGTCGCAGATGGACTATATGTTATTTGTCACTTTGACCAGGGCTGTTTCTGTGCTGTGGGTGGCACAGAAACCCGATTGGAGGCGTTTACGAAGGGAGTGGCGGGAGAGGAAGGAGCGAAGCTGGGAAGCAATGACTCGTTCCAGGACCCTGAAGAGGAAAGGGAGGTTGGAGATAGTGCGGTAGTTTAAGAGCAGTGATGGGTCAAGAGAGGCTTTTTTAAGTGGAGGAGTGATGACGGCCATTTTTAGAGGGGTGGGAACGGTGCCAGTTGACAGGGAGAGGTTTATAACCAAAACACAGTTTTGACATAGATCACTGTCAAGTTGCACCTTGGCCAGTTCTATTGCATCCATGGAGCACATGCATTTCCTAATCTTGTTTCCTATAAGTAGTATCTTACTTTAGTATCTTACTTATCTGTATTTTTTGTTCAGCCTGACGTCTGTCAGCCAGACCACTGCTGCTCGTATGTGGGAATCGAGTTCTGTCGCAGCTTCGTGGGGCATCCTCCCGACATGAAAGGCACTGTATAAATGTAATTTTGTATTGTATTGTTTGGTTTAAGAGGATGTTACATTTGTAACCCAGATGTTCTCTTCCAGCTATATCACTAGCAAAATAGCAGCGAAATTGTGAAATTAAAAAGAACCTTTCTTTTGATATTTCCCTTTCTTATTGTATTTCAGGAACTAACAAGAAGCTACCAGACTTGTGACAAAACCCTGCTGTGCCCTATAAAAATCTCCTACCAGGTAAATGGAAAACATCCACTTTATTGTTGCTTTTCACTGTATTTAAATTATCAAATCAAAAACGGTGTGAGAATTGCATATTGAGATAATTTTCCCACATTTAAATAGACATTGCTTGGAGCCAATGTTAAATTCAGAATTGTATCTGTAGAGCTCCTTATTGCAATTCAATCGAATTTAGCAGAAGGATAGGCACCTTTGTTGTCTTCTCCACTCTGCACAGACAGACAGCAAACCCTGGTTTTATCCATTAAAAAAGGTACCATCCTGCAGTGTTGCAGTGATCCATCTAATTGCCCAGCTGAAAAATTGTGATATAAGCTCCCAACCATAACAGATGAATTGCAGCTTGAGCAGCCCTGAGGCTTCAACCTGTAACCTGTTATTTGGGCAGCAGGTGCTTTTGTTACCAAATGTAATTTTAAATAATGCCCGAGTCTCAATGGAGTGCATTTCACTTAACTGTGTCATTTTCTACAAGTTTGTTTTGCTTGTTAGAGTGATATCTGAGCAAACTGAGGAGCATGGAAGGAACGTCTGCCATTAAGGCAAGAGAAACTGATAGATGGGATCAAAGATGAGCAGTGAAAGAACTTGTCAGACAGACATGTCTTGTTGAATCTGTGGTGCCTGAAGTATTACTGTGTATTCTTATGTTGGACTAAACTAGCATCCACTGTTTTGGTTCGCTTACAAAGATTCTAGGCGGGAACTGGTTTGAATTTACAAGACAAGCAGAGGAGGTACAGAAAACAGATTTTCCACAGTTATTGCTGCAATAAGTATATCTTGCAATGCCCTAGAAATAAACCTAAAATAGTAATTCTATTATTATGCATTGTTTACTAAAAAATCTAAACTTTAGACAGAAAATGTTTACATTCTGAGAGGAGAAATTCAAGATCTTTGACAATACTTTAACTTCTTCACTGACTGATCTTCACAATGTGTCCAGCTAATAATAGAGCCAGGAGCTCTGTGTCCCTGGGAAAGGCTAATGAATGGCTGTGACACACAGAGCAGAGAACACAACAGCAAAATAACAGGACATCACTATCACCTGTAAAAACTGAAAAAAAAACTGTGAAAAGGGGGGATTGTGTTTGAAACATAGAGTGAAAAATGCTTTGTTGCCTGACTATTACATCAAATTAGTTATACTACATCACATTTTTCACCACACATAATCTAGTAAAATAATATTTTGCATGTAATTTGAAGCAGAAATTGTGGCAAAGTCATCATTAATCACTGGCTTTGAATATTGTATTGAATGTTGCACTTTTCACAGAAGGGACCTGTTGCTGAGGGTAACTTGAGGTTTTGAGTGGTGAAAAGAGTTTCAGAAAATGTTTTTGTGATCACTAATGATGTGAGTTCAGCAAAGAGAATTTCAATTCAATGAGCACAATGAATTGAATGTGTTTCAGTCCAGTCATTTCATAACTTTGTGACATTGCACTATTTTAGTGAGTTGGGTGGTATTAAAGTAATGGGTTTTGACAAAATTGTCATGTGTAAAGGTCTGACTGGCAGTCGTAAATCATTGTATACAGTGTGGATGTCCTGAAAAGTTAAACACTTCGACGGAAATTATCCTTCATGTTCTTCACTTCATGAAACAGGCTTCCAAAGAGATTGTGATGGAACATTCAATCTCTTTCAAACCTTGCATGTGAATGATATATACACTTTAACGGAGATGCAGTAATATGGCACTGGCTCTATCTCTTGAAAGGCTGAATAGATCAGTTTTTATAAATGACCATGGATGAAATCTGTTTTTTTTATTCTGTTTAAATATCCAGTTTCTCATATTCCAAGTAGTTGTGTCACAGAGCGAATTCATTTTTCATTTCAAGTTGTCTGTTCAGTTACAATGCGTTTCATGAAAAAAGTGTGCTTATCCACAAGAGTGTGTTTGCAGTACTGGTGCAACCAATTCTACCCTTCATTGGTTTTCCTCTGTGTGGCAAAGTGGAGGCGTGCATGGCGATGGAATATCAGAATCCAGTTGATTATCTACGTGGTCTTAGGAGACTGGTTCCTGAGGAGGTATTCCAAGGCAAGGTTAATAAGGGGCGGGCTTGTTAATAAGGTTTGGAGGAGAACACCATTTACTGAGGGCTGGGATTTGTTCCACTCAACTCCCGTTAACCCTATAAGCCAAAGACCCAATGAATAGAGAGGTCCCAACAGCACAAGCAGCATGAAGCTTGCCCTTACAGCAAGCCACATAGATTCTAACTACTTAAGCTACACCAGTACTGTATTATACACACTAGAGTTCCCTAATCTTGGCTCCTGGCAACCTGTCCCTGAACTCTGCGGAATTAGGCTAGCAAAGATGTGTCCAAATGGGATGAAAGTGTACATTCCATACCAGACAAATGGAAACTGTAGCTCAGTGGTTAGAGCACTCGCTTTGCGAGCGAGACACCTGAGTTCAATTCCAGGCAGGTCGAAACCTTGGGCAAGTTTCCTTACTCCACACTCCTAATAATAATTCTCCAAAGCCAAAAACAATAATAAATTGGTCATTTTCAATCTACGACTGTTTGTGGGACATTGCTATGCGCAATTGGCTGCCGCGTTCGCCCACAAATATACAGTCAATTCACTTTACAGTGTGTTCTGTGAAGCGCCTCCAGACGTGAAAAGCGCTATATCAAATGCAAGGATTATTATTATTAAACTATACATACAGAACTCTCAGTAGATTGGTTTGGATGCTGAAGCATGGTGATGTGTGATGGATTTCCGTGTGTGTCATACACTCGGTTACCCCAAAAAATCTCTAATAAACATGACCAGACAATAGTTCAATGTATATCAGGTGCCATAGTTCTCAGATTCACTTTGCTGGAACTTCCTTATCATAATAAGAAAGTGGAAGCTTATCCATTAACTTTAGTCTGTTAAAAACAGCCTCTAGTGCAGTGGTGAGACAATGGCATCCTTTGGACTAGATGTTAAAATGAGGGTGTGACTGTTTAGCGAGGTCATTAAAGGTGTCATGACACTTGTCAATAAGAGAAGACAGTTTCTCCCAGTGTCCTAGCCAAAAATCTCCGAGAGAAAAACAAATCATCATTCACTTCATGACTGTTTGTGGAACATTACTTTGCCAAAATTGGCTGCTCTATTCACCGACAACTACATAGTTTCTAACCTTTGCAGAAAACACTTTGAGCTAATTTGCTACGATAAGGATATGAAATATGCAAAGATGACTATTGTCATATTTTCAAATGACATAGCTGCTAACTGTATACAAATAATGGTCAATGGGGTAAAGTGGCCTATACCTAGACAAACATTCACAAACCAAAGGGAAAGGCCTAAAATAAACATACAAAGGGAGTAATTTTACGTCTAATAGAATTCAGCCTCCTTTTGTATATTGCCAACTACGCAAGTGCTTAAATCAGCTGTTACACTCGTGGGTTTAGCAATAATACAGCTTCTAGTAAATAGGTGCCAGGGCCATCATTGAAAAGGAAAATATGATCAGCACAAAATTAAATGTTTAGAGAGCTGAATGTTCAAAATTACAGTCAACAGCCACATTGGCATGAAACCAAGGCTGGAACTTTGCTCCACTGATAGTTAGCTAGAGAAGAATTCTGGAAGCTAAGGAAGTACCTAGATACGTGCTGACAATTCTAATTTAGGAAAAAAAATAATCAAAATGGCATTCACTGCACAGAGGTCAACAAGGTGATCCTGTAAGTAAAGATGGATTTATGCATCTGAAGTCTGGTATTGGATTAATAATTAGTATGGATTTGGGTTACATGTTCTTGAAAGAGTCAAGTGAATATACAATGTAAATTATTTGGATCCTCAGCAATTAATATTATGTACCTTCTTGGGATAAAATTTGCCACAACTTCTAAGCAAAACTACTCAAATAACCAACGTATCTGCGTTTCTGTGCAGTTTTCCTTTCTTTTAATACGAAATTCCCTAAATTTCACATCACAGCAGGGTATTTTAATTATGAAATCACTGTGTTTGCACATAATTGGATTTACACTTTAGAAATAGTCTAATGTTTTGCTATAATATATTTTCAAGCATAATTCATGAGATTAGATTAGTTTGAACTTAATTTGTAAAGGCCTTCAAAGCAATATCCTGCTTCCCTCCCCCAAACCCACACACCAAGGTCCTCAATAACCCATGTTAAGTAGTCCCTTTCATTAAAGATATTTCTCCTCTTTTTCATCTGCTAGCAACTCTTCATGGTACAATGAAAGGGTTAGCTTTGTATCCCACCAAAACGCACTGATGTTTATTCCTCTTGTGCATTCTCCTTTTTTTAGTCTTATTTATTCTGTTTATGTTTTTCTGTTGGCACAGACCTCCGTTTTTTACAACAAAGTGTCAAATAAGGATTTATCTGCATATTTATCTGTTGGAGATGGACACCTTTACCTCCCCACTCCCTCTGCCCCCACCCCATCCTCCCACCCCTGGCCTCCCCCCACCTCCACTGTCCTCCCCCTCTGTCTCCTCCCCCTCACACATACACACACGCACACATACACGAACAACACCTAATTCTCAGTGCTGAGATTTATGAGGTCAAGTCACGTATTTCACTTCCCGGTTGTAGGTCTGAACTGTCAGTTCACTGAATAGCAGCTTTACCCCAAGTATTTTGTTTAGCAAAAGCAAAATTGTAGTAAGAAGCTTTTAGACTGCACATCGAAAGATGAAAGTGCTCCAAAGCTCTACCCACATGAAGGGCACGATATAAAAGCAAATTGTTGTTGTTGTGTTCCTGGCTTTCAGGCACGATACTGGGAGTCTGCATCTGTACACTTGAGGAATTCCTACTGGATACTTCAGGAACTTCTAAAGTTAAGCTGCATGTCAGAACACAGGTGATCTGAGAGCATATTACATGGAGTTACATAGAGTGATATATAACTGGCCAATTGGCCCATCTTGTGGAGTCCTGTAGCTCAGTGGTTAGAGCACTCGCTTTGCAAGTGAGAGACCTGAGTTCAATTCCAGACAGGGCGAAACCTTGGGCAAGTTTCCTTACTCCACACGCCTAATAATAATCCCTCCAAAATCCAAAAACAATAATAAATTGGTCATTTTAATCTACGACTGTTTGTGGGACATTGCTGTGCGCAATTGGCTGCCGCGTTCGCCCACAAATATACAGTCAATTCACTTTACAGTCTATTCTGTGAAGCGCTTTGGGACGTCCTCCCGACGTGAAAAGCGCTATATCAAATGCAAGGATTATTATTATTATTATTTTTATCTTGTCCATGCCAGTATTTATACCCCACACGAGCCGCCAATACTCCTATTCCCCTCACATATACCCTTGTATTCTCTTCTCGTGTATGCATCACATTTTCTCTTAAATACATTGATGCTATTTGCTTGAACCACATTTACAATCCAATTTCCAGCAACTGCCTTTCATGTTGCTGATACTGTATCTCATTTCATAAAGAGCTTGTAATAATTCCACTTGTGCTAATGTTTAACTTGAGATTCTGGTATTTGCCAGGTAGCTCAAGTGATAAGATGAGCACTTGACTCCCAACTAGGTTGAGAATTGGAATCCAAGATTGGCCTGCTACATCAGCTCACTTCACTCAATTTTTATTGGTGACTTTATTGCAGCTCTCAGAAGCAGAATTTGCCCATATACCCACATTTTCTTGAAAGCAAACTACATTTATCTGCCTGAAATGTGTACTCCACTATTAGATTTTCTTTAGGTCAGCTGGGTGTCTGACACATGTGGAAACTCATCACCATGCTTAAGAAAATACAAACCACACTGAAAGTTCCATATATCCCACCAACACATGGAAATTCCAGAGAATTTTATTGGAATGGAATGCACACTCTCTTCTTGGAGGGACATATCCTGTTTAGCTCATTACGGAGAGTATTAGGCATAGGTTGGTTAGAGCCAAGATTGTATGCGTTGGGGTCCTGCTAAAGTCTAACCAGCTAAAATTGCATAGCTTGTGATCGAAAGTACTGTCTCGCACACTTTCCTGCTGCTTGTCCAAGTAGGACCACCTACCCATTAGGGGCTTTGGCTTGCAGCAGTGATCAGTCATCAGCAGTGCCCAGGAGTATTGTGGACCTGCCTAGCTCAGGAACTGGAGTACTGAGACCGCCACAAAGGGTTGGTACAATTCCGATATAGTGTTGCCAAACATATCACCTTTGGGTCAGTTCAGCTGCAAGGAGACTCCACTCACCTTCCCCTACCCCTATGGAGGATTACTGCTAGAAATGTTTAAATAATAATCCTTACATTTGATGTGTGCTCAATTTTCGGGAATAAACTATTCAAAGCAGTCAGTTGTTCAAACCAATTGCAAGACTCAAACCTGGAGCTAAGTGATGCAGTAGCTTATATGATTTTACTGACGAGTACCAAGTTGGTGCCAGAGTTCAGAACTTCCACCTGATCCATATTGGCAGCAATTCAAATGCATACAATTCAAATCTAACTGGAGCAGTACTACTAATCCATTCTCATCACTGTTTCTATATATGTAGCATTGTGGCAATGGTATCCCTATCACTGAGGCATGAGAATACTGTACTTGAAGTTTAAATGGAAGATGCTGCTAGATTAGTTTTATAATCTTGGGGATACAAATGTTGCAGCCATCAAGCTGCTGAATGATCGTCTCTCCACAAGCCTGAAATCCGGGGCTGTTTCCAAATTAGCACATTCCCCTGGTAAAACAGTCATCTCTGCTCACTTAAAACTCAAACCCAGACACTTGAGCGCAGATAGCAGAAATCCGGCCTCACGATTCATCGCCAGCTTGGCTGGAATACCTCTGCTCCTATTACCTCTCCCTTTCACAGGCCAAAACTGATTTTTACTCCAACGTCATCCTGGATGCCAAAAACAATCCAAAGACACTGTTTTCCACTGTCCATCACCTCCTCCGTGCACCCCCTCAAGCTCCCTCTATCCTCACATCAAACGCCAAGTGCAAAGAGGTCGTAGACTTCTTCACCTCAAAGATTGAAATCACCCACTTGGCTTCATTGTACTCCCCCCATGTTCCCTTCCACTTCACCCACACCATCCACACCGCCTTCTCCCTCCGCCGTAGCTCCTGCCACTCCTACTTCTTACACTCCTTTGCCCCCATTTCTCCCTTCTCCCTCTCAACCACAATCACCCACATGAAGTTCACAATCTGCTGCCTCGACTCCCTCCCCACCCAGCTGCTGGTCACTCAATTCCCTCTCCTCTCCCCCTGCTGGCCGATACGGTCCACCCGTCCCTCTCCTCAGGCTCTGTTCCACTCCCCCTGAAAACCGCTGTTATCAAACCCTCCTCAAAAAATCCACCCTCGATCCCTCTCATCTCTCACACTACCATCCCATTTCCAAACTATCCTTCCCTGCTAAAGTCCTGGAATGCATTGTTGCAGGTCAACTTCGCTCACACCTCTCCCTCTACTCCTTCCTCGAGCCCCTACAGTCTGTTTTTTGCCCTGCCCACAGCACAGAGATATCACTTGTCAAAGTCACAAACAACGTCCTCTCTATCTGTGACAAGGGCTCCCTCTGCCTCCTCATCCTCATGGATTTCTCTGCCATGTTCAACAGAGTCGAACTTGCCATCCTCCTTCACCGCCTCTTCTCCCTCATCCACCTTAGTGGGACAGCATTCGCATGTTTCGAGTCTACTTAACCAACTGCCTCTATTTCAATCTCGGTGAATGATTCTCCTCCCGCCCGCGCCCGGTCATCTGAGGGATAACCCCAGAGCTCCACCTGCGCCCCCTTCTTTTCTTAATCTATATGCTCCCTCTGGGCGATGTCATCTGCAGACAGGGGGTAAATGTCCATATGCATGCAGATGACACACAAATCTACTTTGCCTCCTCCAGCAACAACTCTGATGTTCTATCAGCTTGTCTGGCAGACATCAAGGCCTGGATGAGTGTAAACTTCCTGCAGCTGAATGTGAACAAAACAGAAGCCACACTCTTTGGCTCCTGTCAACGTCTTCACTCCTGCAGATCTAAACTCCTCAACCTCCCTGGACTCTCCCTCATACTCACTGAACCAGTACGCAATCTAGGCGTCTGGTTCAACCCCCAGCTGTCCTTCCTCATCCACATCTGGTCCCTGACCAGGACCGCCTTTTTCCACCTCCACCACATTGCCTGCCTCCGACCGTACTTTACCCTAAATGCAACCAAAACACTCGGGCATGCATTTGTCACCTCCCGCCTGGATTACTCAAACACCGGTCTCTCCAGCTCCACTATTCNAAAAATCCAGCTTATTCAGAACTCTTCTGCCCGCAAACTGACCCAGACCAAACTCCGTACCCACATCTCACCCATTCTGGCGAGGCTCCACTGGCTCTGCATCACCGAACGGATCGATTTCAAGATCCTCACACTCGTGTTCAAATCCTTTCACTCCCTGGCATCTCCCTACCTCTCCGACCTTCTCACTGCAACTGGCACCTCTACTTGACTGGCACCAACCTCCTGCTTATCCCTCGCACCCTCCTCTTCACCACTGGAGGTCGCGCTTTCAGCCACTACACCCCGAAACCCTGTAACACTCTTTCAATCCCTCTGCCTTTCCCCTTCCCTCCCCTTTTTCAAGTCCCGCCTTAAGATTATCCTTTTCGACTGTGCTTATGGTCACTTCTGAATGACCATGTCCTTTGCTGTAAACCATCTATGATTCTGTGAAATTTTGCTGCCAACTCTCTCATACACTGCAGTGTAAAAGCCACCAATAAAGGACTGCTAATTGAAGTAGATTAGACCCCATGCCCAATACTTCAGATGCCAGTACAAATAGAGCAATTGTTCTGTGAAGTAGAAATTTAAAATGTTCTGTCTTTAAGTAAAGTAATCAGGGAAGCAACTTTGTCACTCTGTCAACGCTTGACAGTAAAACAGATTAAAAATCTGTTGAATTTAGCAAAGAATTAGGCAGACTAATTTGGGGAGGCTGTGTATATCATCATGCACTGATGGCTGAATTGAGTTGCAGTGAATGAAAATATGTCCCTCGATAAAGTTGTGGGAGTGCATTAAAACTATTTGTCAAATGAAACCATAAGCCATGGCAACGTAATACTAAGCACTTTCTCCAAGTGTTTTTACATCAGCAACGCTTCCTGGGAACCGTAAAATGGAATCCACTTTAGGGAGGTCTACATAGAAGTTGGCCTGAAAAGGAATTTTTTGCCCTTCATTTGAATTCACTTCATAAATCAAGACCTGGAAAGGGTCCCATTTGGGCATGGATCCAATGTTTTATGAAGGGAGTGTGTCGCAGACAATAAGTACAGAGGAGTTACTGAATCATTGTTATAAGAGTGTTCCAAATCTAGGTAGAGGCATATTAGACTTGGCAGAGAAAGCATTCCCTCAACCACCCGCAGATCTACCCAGCCAGATCTCACTGTAAAACAGCCATCACTGCCAACAGGTTACGTACCTGGAGTTATATATCAGACATTCCATTTTTTTAAAAAATTGGATTTCAGGAAATGTTCTGTTCCTACTATAGAAAGTATTGTTTGCAAGCCTATAAAAGCAGATAGTGCACATTCTTGTTTTTTTTCCATCAATTCACAACAAACCTTGAGCTTGGGGGAAATCACTTTACATGGGGTCAGTTAGGAAATTTGGTGATAAATATGTGCATATCTTTCCTGCTGTCTTATAAAACTATTATACATCCTCATTGGAATCTTACACTTCGTAATTACTAGGGGACTTAACAGAGTTGTTCAAAATTATAAAAGGTTTTGATAAGGTTAGCTTAATAGGTTAACATTTAAGTTCCACTCTTCATTGGTTGGGGAGTCCATAACAAGTGGACACATGTTTAAGATAATGATTAGAGGATTTAAAAGAGAATTTTAGAGGAGTTACTTCACGCAGAGAGTAGTGGAACTAGTATCTCCAATCCCATTACACATAACACTTATCCTCTCGTCAATTCCCACAACACACAATGTTTGCAGTTGAGGCCATTTCATTGTACTGGTGAAAGTCATGATTGGGAAGCAGATGTTGTACAACCATTTGTTTTATCAGAAGTGTAATATAGTTTTCTTCAATCCAAGCAGCGCAGGTCCACTTCTTCAAAGTCATAACTTTTACAGCTATCTGGTTGCTTGCTACATAAACTAGACAGAATGAAAATAACTTGTCCTTATGTAGTGCTTTTCACAGAGGATGAACATCTCAATAGAACATCTGTACATGTTGAAGAGCTGATAGCAGTAGATCTAAATAAGCAATACACCTCTCCTCAGAAGGATGAGGGATAGACATTATCCAATATTTACATTAGATCATAGCCACAAGACAGGAAAACTCACAACAAAAATCCATTTGTGCTACTTCAATAATGAATAATAAATAATATTTGCATTTGATACAGCTTTTTCCATATCAAAAGGAAGTCTTAAAGCACTTAACACAATTTATTATGAAGTGTTGTGACTATATAATTTGTAGCTAAACGCAGCAGCTAATCTGTGCACAGCAATGTACCCAAACATCCATGATGTGAATGACCAATTTCATCTAGAGAATTGTGCCAGGACACCATGAGAAACACTCTTCTCTTTTTGAATTGTGCCATGGGATGTTCAACATACATCTGAACAGGCAGATGGACCTTCAGCTTTACATCTCATTTAAAGGACAGCACTTCATAGATTCATAGAATTATGCAGCACAGAAGGAGGCCATTTGGCCCATTGTGTCTGTGCCGGCTCTTTGAAAAGAGCTATCCAATTCAATCCCACTCCATCGCTCTCTCCCCATAGCCTTGCAAACTTGTGCTCCTCAAATAATTATCTACTTCACTCTTAACAGTTGTTATCAAATAGGGTTCCACCACCCTTTCAGACAATGCATTCCAGATCCGAACAATTCGCTGTGTGAAATTTTTTTCCTTATCTCCCCTCTGTTTCTTTACACAACTATTTTAAATCATTGTCCACGGGTTACCGATCCAACCACCAATGGAAATAGTTTCTCCTTGTTCACTCTATTGAATCCCCTCAGAATTTTTTAAAACTTCTATTAAGTCTCCTCTTAACCTTCTCTGCTTCAATGAGAATAATCCTAGCTTATCTGGCTTCCACTCGTAACTGAAGTCCTTTATTCCTGGTACCATCCTGGTAAATCTCCTTTGCACCCTCTCCAATGCCTTGACATCCTTCCTAAAGTGTGGTTCCCAGAACTGAACACAGTCTCTAGCTGACGTCTAACCAGTGTTTTGTAAAGGTTCATCATAACTTCCTGACTTTTGTATGCTATGCTCCTATTTATAAAGCTTAGTATCCCGTATGTATTTTTAACAGCTTTATCTACCTGTCCTGCCATCTTCAAAGATCTACTTATATGAACCCTCAGGTCTCTCTGTTCCTTCATCCACTTTAAGATTCTACCATCATCTTATATTGCTAGATGTAAAAATCCTCATTCTTACTCCCAAAATGCATCACTTCACATTTCTCCACATTAAACCTCATCTGCCACATGTCTGCCCATTTTATCAGTCTGTCTATGTCCTCTTGCAGTCTACTACTATCCTCCTCACTGTTTACTACTTTTCTTAGCTTAGTATCATCTGCAAACTTGGAAATTGTACTCCCTACACCAAGTCCACGTCATTTATAGAGATCAAAAACAGCAGTGGTCCCAATACTGACCCTTGGGGGACACCACTGCACACAACCCTCCAGTCAGAAAAAGAACCGTTCACCACCACTCTCTGCATTTTATCTCCCAGCCAGTTCTGTATCCGTGCTGCCACTGTTCCTTTAATACCATGGTCTTCTATTTCGCTTACAAGTCTCTTATGTGGCACTTTATCAAATGCCTTTTGTAAATCCATCATCAACTGCACTACCTTTATCTACCCTCTCCATTACTTCATCAAAAAACTCTATCAGGTGTGTTAGGCACATTTGCCTTTAACAAATCCGTGTCAGCTCTCGTTTATTAAGCAATATTTTTCTAAATTAAAATTCTGCCCCTTGCCTTACAGGGGAGTAACATTTGTGACCCTCCAGTCCTCTGGCACCACCCCGATGTCCAAGGAGGATTGAAAGATTGTGGCCAGAGCCTGTTATTTCCACCCTTACTTCCCTCAGTAACCTAGGATGCATCCCGTCCGGACCGAATGACTTATCTACCTTGAGCATCGACAACCTTTTTAGTACCTCCTCTTGGTTTATTCCTATCTTGTCCAATTTCTCTACCCTCTACTACAATACTGTGGCATTGGCTGCATCTTCTTCGTTTGTGAAGACAGATGCAAAGTATTCATTCAATACGTCAGCCATGCCCTCTGCCTGCACAAGAACATTTCCTCTTTGGTCCCTAATAGAACCCATTCTACCTTTGACTCATCTATTATTCTTTATATGCTTAGAAAATACCCTAGGGTTCCCTTTCATGTTACCCACTAATCTTTTCTCATATAATCTCTTTGCCCCTCTTATTACCCTTTTCAGTTCTCCTCTGTATTTTCTATATTCTTTTTGATCATCTTCTGTATTTTGGACCTGACATTTATCATAAATCTCCTTTTTCTATTTTATTTTAATCCCAATTCCTTATTCATCCAGGGAGTTTTGGATCCCCTACCTTTCCCCTTTGTGAGAATATATTTGTTCTGTCCCCATAAGGTCTCCTTGAAGGCTTCCCATTTTTCATTAATTGTTTTACCTGCCAATCTTTCATTCCAGTCCAGCTTGGCTAGGTCCCTTTTTAACTCACTGAATGTGCCCTCTTCCAGTTGAGTATCCTCACCTCTGATTGATCCTTGTATAAGTACTCTAAACCTAATGATGTTGGCATCACTGTTGTTCAGATGCTCTCCTACTGAAACCTGCTCCACTTGCCCCACTTCATTCCCCAAAACTAGATCCAGCACTGCTTCCTTTCTCGTCGGGCTGGAAACATCCTGATCCAGAAAGTTATCCTGCACACTTTTCAGGAATCCTTCCCCCTCCTTGACTTTACATTGTTATTTTGCCAGTCTATTTTAGGATAATTGAAGTTCCCCATTATCACTATTCTATCGGTTTTGCATCTTTCTGAAATCTGCTTGCAGATTTGCTCATCTATCACCTTCCCACTATTTGGTGGTCTATAGTCTATAGTATACACTAGTCATTTCCCAAAACTAGATCCAGCACTGCTTCCTTCCTCATTGGCTGGAAATACACTTCCAACAATGAAACACATCCCCAGCAACTTGGACTGTGAGGTCAAAGACTTACATAGGCTTAAACCCCCAGGCTTCTAATGCTAAGTGAAGATCCACTCAATCTACTATCTACTATGCCAGGCTGACACCTCGTACACCTAATAGATTGTATGAACTGTCATGCTGAATTGAGCAGAAGCTGGAAGACTAGGACACAAAGGTTAGTTCTATCAAATATCAACCCTATTCCATAGTATGATTTGACCCACATAATGAGAGGTATGCGTTATAATGTTGATAATTGTAAAATCATATGAAAGTAAAGTTAAGCAAAGTTACCTTATTAATGTTACTGAGCCAGCATCGCATCCTATATTGCCTGATATGTTTAGGACTGAACTCAAATCTGTCTCTAACAGAAACTGTGTAGGCTGATGCTTCGATCAAATGATTTATAAACCTGGACTTGATGGTTTGCATCCTAGGGTTTTAAAAGAGGTAGCTCATGAGATAGTGGAGGCCTTGTGTCTGATCTTTCAAAATTCTTTGGATTCTGGAATGGTTCCATTGATTGGAAGATCGCAAACATCACACCACTATTTAAGAAGGGTGGGAGAGAAAAGATGGGGAACTATAGACCAGTCAGTCTGACATCGGAGGTAGGGTAAATTCTAGAATCCTTAATTAAGGATGTCGTAGTGGGATACTTAGAGGATCGCAATATGATTAGACAGAGTCAACGAGGCTTTACAAAAAGGGAAATCATGCTTAACAAATCTTTTTGATTTTTTTGAGGACATATCAAGTAGATTAGATAGGGGGAATCAGTGGATGTAGTGCATTTAGATTTCCAAAAGGCATTCAATAAGGTGCCGCATAAAAGGTTGATCCACAAGATTAGGGCCCATGGAATTAAGGGAAATATATTAGCATGGATTGAAGAATGGCTAACAGGAAGAAAACAAAGAGTAGGGATAAAATGGTCCTTCTCAGATTGGCGGAATGTGACAAGTGGAGTGCCACAAGGATCAGTGCGTGGGCCTCAACTATTTACAATCTACATCAATGATCTAGATGAAGACATCGAACATAATATATCCAAATTCGCGGATGACACTAAACTAGGAGGGAGAGTAAACGCAGAGGATTACATTAAAAAAATGCAATGAGATATAGATAGGCTAGGGGAGTGGGCAAATAGGTGGCAGATGAAGTATAATGTAGGGAAGTGTGAGGTCATCTACCCAGGCGGCAAAAACAGTAGAGCAAATTATTTTTTAGATGGGGAGAGACTAGACAGTGTTAGCATTCAGAGGGACTAGCATGTCCTTGTACACCAGTCACAAAAAGTTAATTTGCAATTAGGAAGGCTAATGGTATATTGGCAATTGTTACAAAAGGGTTAGAATATAATAGGGAAGTCTTGCTGCAACTGTACAGGGCCCTGGTGAGACCGCACCTAGAGTATTGTGTGCAGTTTTGGTCTCCTTATTTAAGAAAGGATGTACTCGCCTTGGAGGGGGTACAACGTAGATTCACTAGGTTGGTACCTGGGATGAGGGGGATGAGTTATGAGGATAGGTTGAGCAATTTAGGCCTATATTCTCTAGAATATAGAAGAATGAAAGGTGATCTTATAGAAACCTATACGATTATTAAGGGACAAGACAGAATAATAATAATAATAATCCTTGCATTTGATATAGCGCTTTTCACGTCAGGAGGACGTCCCAAAGCGCTTCACAGAACACACTGTAAAGTAAATTGACTGTATATTTGTGGGCGAACGCGGCAGCCAATTGCGCACAGCAATGTCCCACAAACAGTCGTAGATTGAAAATGACCAATTTAATTATTGTTTTTAGTTTTGGAGGGATTATTATTAGGCGTGTGGAGTAAGGAAACTTGCCCAAGGTTTCGCCCTGCCTGGAATTGAACTCAGGTCTCTCGCTTACAAAGCGAGTGCTCTAACCACTGAGCTACAGGACTCCACAGAATAGATAGTGGGAGACTTTTTCCCCTGGTTGGAGAAACTATAACCAGGGGTCACAGTCTTAAAATTCGGGGTAAGCCCTTTCGCACTGAGTTGAGGAAAAACTTCTTCACTCAGAGGGTAGTGAATTTATGGAATTCTATACCCCAAAGGGCTGTAGATGCTCAGTCCTTGAACATATTCAAGACTGAGATTGATAGATTTCTTGTGGATAAAGGGATTAAGGGATATGGGGATAAGGCGGGTAGGTGGAGTTAGAATAGATCAGCCATGATCTTATTGAATGGCGGGGCAGGCTGGAGGGGCCGAATGGCCTACTCCTTCTCCTAATTCTTATGTTCTTATGTTCTAACCCCTGGAGTCTCAAGTCACACCACTCAAGTCTTTGTTGTAATTGATTCTAGTAAAATATAATAAAAGCAGTAAAAACAATTCAACTTTGGGGTGAAAAAGTCAATATCACTTATCATATTTGCACGCACTTATTTACTAAAATTGCACTACTTGTTACTTCTAATGAACATGAAGATGACTATTTTTATTCAAAAATATCGCTGATTTTTTATTTTACTTTCCCTCATTTTTGGTGGCAACAGTTAAGGTTTGTCACTGTAAGAAGAATGTTTTCTTGCCAATTGAAAATGTTCTGAAACAGTTTGGAGCTACCCTATGTACATTTTCTACTTAACCCTGTCAAAGCCAACAATTTGCATGTATCGAAAGTAGATTATTTTATGTGTAAATTCTTGTGTATACATCTACTGAAATTTAATGTCGATTAAGGTGTTTGCCTTGTCTGAATGTGTTAAATGATATTGGACTCTGTCTCTCTGGAAATGACCCATGGGAAAGTAAGTGGTTGGATTTCGAGAGAACCATTGTAGAGTAATGGTGCTCCCCAAATCCCGGGATAGCACCCCTAGTGAAAGTGCCTTCTCAATGCAGTCCACTCAACCAGCTTGTAATACAATTCAGAAATGCTCTTTTACTCACGTGCAGTTTGTTATAAACATTGAATGAAGTTCATAGCACAGAAATGATGGGCTGAATGACTTTCTTCTGCGGGGAAAATGTTTATGTTCATCTGCATAATGTGTGCATTTAATTGCTTTGCCTTGACTTGTCTATTCAAGAATGTTCTGCTTGCTATGTTCTGGAGAATGAAACTGAAGTGCCAGGATCTATTATTACATTAAAGTGAGCTGCTATAATAGATGACTGGCAAGTCCAGTTTAACAAAGTTAGAAGAGTTTAACAACCTTTTTCCTGCTTGAGGGGAGCATTGTAACTGGTAATGTGGTGAAAGCGCTTGCTGTCCATCACTGGAAAAAATCTTGTGATGAAGTGTGAGGCCCTCTTGGTGTTACTGTACGTGGCCCAGGTCTGGCCTTTGACCAGGACCAATGCCACTGCAGTCACCAGCGAGGTCTTCCCACTGATCTGGGGGTCCAAGATGGATCGTGTCCGCAGAAACATGGTGCACAGAACCCGGGAAAAGGGGGGGAAAGGGGTCCCCAATGTAGCCCTGATCCTCATGGCCACTTTTGTGTGTAGCTGCCTGAAGCTGTGCCTGGAGCCCCTCTACACCGCCAAAAAATGCCGCTACTTGCTGGGTTTCTACCTGTACCCGGTGCTAAGAAGGGGCTCTGGCAGAACTGCCACGAATCGTTCCACACAGTTGGAGCGTACCAAACCACCTATCCTATGTTGAGAAATTCCTGAAGAACACCATCCCTGGCATTCCCCGAGTGGTCCGCGTGGCATATAGTTGAAACATTTTGGAAGGGGGAGAGGGCAGACCCGATTGGGGGGTTACCCTGAGGCGACAGCCAGCTATGTCTGGCAAAACACCTTGTCACCGGCCCTGACCAACGACCATCAGGACATGGCCTGGCTGGCAATAAAAGGGGACCACCCCCCTCAGGGCTTTCATGCACAGTCGATGTCTGGGCCAATCAGTGCGTTGCCCTCGGGCTGACTGCAAAGGTCAGGAGACCAGGGACCACCTCTTCCTGGAGTGTTGTTACACAAAGGCGGCTTAGAAAAAGATGGAATGGATTCTCTCGTGGTTCGTCCCTGGGGACGGCCTGTTCCCGGGCAGTCACTGCGAAACCCACATCAAGTGTGCCTGGAGGATCATAAACTTGGTAGAGGAGGTCCTTTGGCATTGCCAAAGCCAGGTGTTCTTCTGGCAGAACAAGGATACAGTGAGGGCCTGCCTCAGGCTCATGCACGCTAGAATCAGGGACTATATACTGAGGGACAAGCTGAAGTTTGGCTCAACCACAGCAAATGCCAGATGGAGCCTGACTCCGGCAGGAGCCGCTCCGGCACAATCCCGCTCAGGGCACACCCACCGGGTACCCCATGAGGGCACCCAAAACTGACTGAAGTAAGGGTGCAGAAGGATGCTCGAGATGTAACCAAAGAGCATCACGAAAATATATGTATGGTAAGCATGTGCACGCATGGTGCACATTGGGGCACTTTCCAAAGCGGCAAGTGCACCTTATCAGGGTGTGTGCAGGTGCGCACATGGGTGTGGTGCACACAGGAGCGACTCCCGACTGTGTTAAAGGGAGAGTCCCAAAAAACACGGTGAAAGAATGTTCCGTAAACAACAAAATGTTTTTATATCGCGAGAAAAGAAAAAAAGTTGTAACCGAAGATGTGTTTGTTTTGGATTTCTGTTCTACTCAATATTATATTTATAAATATATACATATTTTCAAAAAAAAAGGGAGCATTGTAACTTAAGATACTGTGGATTAAATGGCAGGAAGAGTGTCTGCAAAGTTTTATGTCAACTGGACTTTTAACTTGCTGTTTTCTACAGATAGCTAGTGGGTCTTGTAATAGAGTGTTTTTTTGTGGTCAGCGTGTGTCTGGCACATGCAGAAGCCATCACCATGCTTAAGAGTATCCAAACCAAACTGAGAATTCCATGCATTTCATCTACACATAGAAATCCCAGAGATAGGTTGTTGGAATGGAATGCGCACTTTCTCCCATGAGGGACCCATCCTGCTCACCTAATGTGTTCTCACCAGAATGTATTAGGCGCGGCATGAGACAGGTCTTGGAGACCCCAGAGTGTGCGTTGGGGTACTGCTGGAGTCTAACCAGCTAAAACCGCATTGCTTGCCATTGATATCACTGTTTGGCAAGCTTTTCCACTGCTTGTCCAGGCTAGGAACATTCTAAAAGTCAGGACTTGGAGGGTTAACAGAAGCTGAGTGGAAGACTTCCTGCCCCAGTGATCTGCGCTTCCAGGTCCTGCCAATGAGCCAGGCTGGCCGTGCTGTCATCAGCAATACCCTGGAATATTACGGACCCACCTGGCTCACGGACGGGACTACCAAGACCACAACAGAAGGCTGGCTCGATTCCGACTTTCCATTGGTAAATATGTCAACGTGGATCCAGTTCAGCTCCAAGGAGACCCCACTTACTTCCCCCACAGGAGGATGGTCATCCGATAAGCACGGGATTGAGCCCTCACACATCCCTTCCCATTGAGAGACAGTTCCAACATTTGGAGTTTAGTCAGCAGCTGGTTTCCTCTCACCAAACCAATCAAGGTGGATTCCAGGCACTGAATGTACAAATGCACGTTCATGATCGCAGTCTCCAGGTAAAGCCTTCCAGCACCTGTCGCCTGAAGACTCAGAGTTTTCTCATCAGCTATCTGGTGGGCATCTACCTTCAGCGTTGTGGGAGGGCCTTGTGAGATGCTCGCCACCTTGATGTTCTCTAGGTCCAAGTCCAATGTGCATACTAGGCTTACTCAACGCCAGCAGCTTAATCCAGATGTTGGGCTATATTCTAAATAATTTGAGTTAAGCTTCCCAGACATCATTCTCCGGCTGTACAGTGCCAGGCTGCACTCTGAATATTACATGCGGTTCTGGTTACCTTGATATAAGGTTGCCCCAGGCCCTAGAGGCAGCTGCAGAGGAGAGCAACGAGGATGATCCCCAGCTTTAGAGTAATCAGCTATGAACAACAATTAGACAAGCTGGAGCTCTTCAATTTTGAGAGAACATGACTCAGAGGTGTATAAAATGTTTGATGGGATTGAAATAGTAAACCCAGTGCAATACTTTAGGAATCAACTACACAGAAGAAGAAAAGGAGGACATAGGTTTTGATTTGTAAAGGGCAATTTCAGGAATAACACCAGGAAACTTTTCTTTACTCAGAGGGTAATCAGTGATTGGAACAGTTTGATAGGAAAGATGGTTGAGGCCAGGACACTGGGCTCATCTAAATGTTGTAATGGGCGAACATGGGTGGCTGTTCCCGAGGGATGAGATGAGGTGGGCCAAAGCATCTTCTTCATCCAAATTGATCTTGTGATCTTTTCCCTCCCCATCCTCTTCAGCCCTCACTCTGCAGTGGGGGTGCCTAGCCAGCAGTGTAAAGTGTTTTGAGATGTCCTCCCGACGTGAAAGGCTAACTAACGTACTGAATGAATACTTTGCATCTGTCTTCACAAAAGAAGAGGATGCAGCCAATGCAACAGTATCAGAGAAGGTAGAGAAATTGGATAAAATAAGAAAAAAACGAGAGGAGGTACTAAAACGGTTGACGATGCTCAAGGTAATAATAATAATAATCCTTGCATTTGATATAGCGCTTTTCACGTCAGGAGGACGTCCCAAAGCGCTTCACAGAACACACTGTAAAGTGAATTGAGTGGATATTTGTGGGCGAACGCGGCAGCCAATTGCGCACAGCAATGTCCCACAAACAGTCGTAGATTGAATATGACCAATTTATTATTGTTTTTGGTTTTGGAGGGATTATTATTAGGCTCTGTGTCGAGTAAGGAAACTTGCCCAAGGTTTCGCCCTGCCTGGAATTGAACTCAGGTCTTTCACTTGCAAAGCGAGTGCTCTAACCACTGAGCTACAGGACTCCAAGGTAGATAAGTCATCCAGTCCAGACGGGATGCATCCTCGGTTACTGAGGGAAGTAAGTGTGGAAATAACGGGGCTCTGGCCAAAATCTTTCAATCCTCCTTGGACACTAGGGTGGTGCCAGAGGACTGAATGGTTACAAATGTTACTCCTCTGTACAAAAAGTGGGAGAAGGATAAACCTGGGAATTACAGGCCAGTCAGTAGTGGAGAAACTTCTGGAGATGATAATCCAGAACAAAATACATTTTCACTTAGAAGAATATGGGTTAATAAAGGACAGCCAACACGGATTTGTTAAAGGCAAATTATGTCTAACAAACCTGATAGAATTTTTTGATGAAGTAAAAGTAACAGGGAGATTGGATGAAGGTAGTGCAGTTGATGTAGTTTCTTTGGATTTTCAAAGGGCGTTTGATAAAGTGCCACATAAGAGACTTGTAAGCAAAATAGAAGACCATGGTATTGAAGGGATAGTGACAGCATGGATACAGAACCGGCTGAGAGACACAAAGCAGAGAGTGGTGGTGAATGGTTGTTTTTCTGACTGGAGAGAAGTGTGCAGTGGTGTCCCCCAGGGTCAGTATTGGGACCACTGCTGTTTTTGATCTATATAAATGACGTGGACTTGGTATAGGGAGTACAATTTCCAAGTTTGCAGATGTTCCTATGCTAGGAAACGTAGTAAACAGTGAGGAGGATAGTAGCAGACTGCAAGAGAACATAGACAGACTGGCAACATGGGCAGACACGTGGCAGATGAAGTTTAATGTGGAGAAATGCGAAGTGATGCATTTTGGGAGGAAGAATGAGGAAAGACAATATAAACTAAATGGTACAATCTTGAAGTGGGTGAAGGAATAGAGAGATCTGGGGGTTCATATAAGTAAATCTTTGAAGGTGGCAGGACAGGCAGATAAAGAAGTTTAAAAAGCATACGGAATGCTAGGCTTAATAAGTAGGAGCATAGAATGCAAATCAGGAAGTTATGATGAACCTCTATAAAACACTGGTTAGCCCTCAGCTAGAGACTGTTCAGTTCTGGCCACCACACTTTAAGAAGGATGTCAAGGCATTGAAGGGTGCAAAGGAGATTTGCCAGAATGGTACCAGGAATGAGGGACTTCAGTTACGAGTAGAGGCTGGAGAAGCTAGGGTTATTCTCCTGGGAGCAGAGAAGGTTAAGAGGAGACTTAATAGAAGTTTTCAAATTTCTGAGAGGATTTGATAGGGTGAACAAGGAGAAACTATTTCCATTTGCGGGTGGGTCGGTAACCTGAGGACACCGATTTAAAATAATTGTTAAAAGAATCAGAGGGGAAATGAGGAGAAATTTTTTCGCACAGCAGATTGTTCGGATCTCTAATGTATTGCCTGAAAGTGTGGTGGAAGCCGATTCGATAGCAACTTTTAAGAGTGAAGTGGATGGTTATTTGGGCAGGATGGGTTTGCAGGGCTATGGGAAGAGAGCGGAGGAGTGGGATTGATTTGAATATCTCTTTTCAAAGAGGCAGCACTGATATGATGGGCTGAATGGCCTCCTTCTGTGCTGTATAATTCTATGATTCCATGATATAAATGTTAATTCTTTTTATTATCCCTGTCTTAATTAAGCAAATTATCCCTGGTTTTAATTAAGCAATTGAATGTGGTTAGGAATAACATAATTCTCCCACCCTCCATTTCTTCGTGTATGGAATCCTTTATTTATTCCCCTCCTGAACAAAACCGAATGATATTTTGCACTTAATTGCATCTTAAGACTAACAATTAGTGTTTGCTTATCACACAATTATTGCAAGCAACCAGGCCATTTGAAATCCCATCATCAGAAGTATGTTTCAAGGTGTCTGAATTACATTAAATAAATAAATATCTCCCTTTAATTATTCTGGTTGAGAAGTGAATATAAATCAATATATTGTGACTCCGCTAACATTTCAAAGGAAAGTTCATCAGAAGGAAAATGTCAGTAGAGGCTGCATTATATTGATTGTGTTAAAGTATCCTGAAGGGGACAAGGCTTATATTACATTCGTTGATGTCTGCAGTGATTCCCCCCTCACCCACCCCACTCCCTCCCACACTGCACTGACAAGTGCAGCAGGAGGGAATCACTGGAATCACTAGAATCACTGCAGCATCAGCAGATATGTAACATCCATTACAGTCACCAATATTGTTGTCCCTCGGGAAACCCAGAAACATATTTTGATTTCACCTGAATTTATTACAACTGAAAGAAACATGTTGGTAATTCTGAATTGTTGGACATCCGGATTACATTGATGCTTTTGCTCGTGTCCAGAATGGAACGGGCTTAAAGTGTGAACAAAATATTTGAGAATAAAGCATTTTTAAGTTTTTTTTTCAAGTTTAAGCCAAATCAAAATAGTTTTTGCTCTGTATATATTTCCAGACAATAACGGAAACAACTAAGTTCCAAGGCACTTACCCACATCTTGGGCACTTGTGATATCAGGACAAGAATTAAATGGCCTGTCTACACAAGTTAGAAAGGAGGAGAGCAGAATGTCCACCTGTATTGACTTACAGCTGGCCATTTCACTCATCAGAGGAAGTCTAATTAAGTAACTGGTTTAAAAGGATTTCTAGCAGGTAACTGAATATTGTAGATAAGAATTCTCCAGACTGAGTTTCTTACACATGCATTTAGAAGGTATTTCTTTACCCAAATTGTTATAAACATCCTTTGATCTGGTACAGTACAGCGTGAGTATAGTTCCTAATGTAACACGGTAGCATTTAAAGTGTGTTGCCAGGTAAATGATCCATTTGATTCTTTGTAACTGAATAGCAAAGACAGCTGAGTCATGTTCATTTGAAAAGTTCATTCAGTAGAACTGATCGCAATTTCAGTATACCAGAGAACGCAATTAGCTAAGAAGGGTTTTGGAGCTGAGAGAGATTACTATGATTTGAAGAGCGAAGCAAAATATTTGTTCTCCACCACTCCCTCCACCGGCTGCAGATCATCCAGAACTCTGGAGCCCACGTCCTCTCCCGCACCAGACTCCGTGACCCTATCAACCCCATCTTCACTCGACTCCACTGGCTTCCCATCACTCAGGGGATACAGTTCAAAATCCTGGTTCTCACCTTCAAAGCCCTCCATGGTCTTGCTCCTCCCTACCTCTGTGACCTCCTAACTCCCTGCCAAACTGTCCACTTTCTCCGCTCAGCGGGCTCCGGCCGGCTTCACGTACCCAGCGTTGCCCACTCCACCATTGGTAGGCGGGCCTTCAGCCTCTCTGCCCCCACCCTCTGGAACTCCATCCTACAGTCCCTCAGCCTCACTCCCTCCCTTGCCTCCTTCAAGACCAGTCTCAAGACCCTCCTTTTTTACCGTGCCTTTGGTCACCCTCCTACCCTCCCGGCTCTCACCCCTCCTAATCTCAACCAGCAGCTCGGGTCTGGATCCCTGACTGTCCAGGGTCTTGATACATCCTCTTGACATGAAAGGCGCTATACAAATGTAATTTGTTGTTATTATTGTTGTTCTTGTGCTAAAGAGCACCAGAGTTTGAAAAGGATTGCATAGCAAATTTATGTTTTGTCGGTTTGATTCCTTTGATAGCACTCTCATTTCTAGAACAGAAGATTGTAAATTTAATGTTGGAACTCAAAGTCAGTGTAGGCTGACACCCCAGTGCAGTAATACAGGAGTGCAGCAATGTCAGAAGTGCCAACCGTCAGGCAAGATATTAAGCCAAGGTTCCGCCTGCCTGTTCAGGTGGACCTTACAGATCCCATGATTGTATTCCAAAAGAGAAGGGAGATTCTCCTAAATGACAGTCTTCCAGATTAATTGATCATTCACCTCAGGTTTGTGTTTGTTGGATCTTGCTGATGTAAATGGATGCCATGTTTACCTACAAAAACAGCTCTCACACTTGGCAGCAATTAACTATGAAGCATTTTGAGACATTTTAATATAAGGTACAAAACATAATGCAAGTTTTTTTTTCTTTTTAGGTTGTCATATCAGTAAATCACAAATTCAGTGCATAGTAGATGCAGAGAAATGCAAACTTCCAGTTGTGGCAACTGCTGAATGGAATGTGTGCTGTGTAACTCTCATTAATCCTGCTCCCAGGGGAGATGACCCGTGAAGCTCATGACCTTTGGAGCATTGGCAAATGGATACATGCTTAGATTATGTAAAGCCGTGCTTTACATTGTGGCCAGCAAATGCAATTACTTTGATAAGAGATTACAAATACAGTTTTGTGATATTTTACTGCTGGCCATATCCAATGGTGACAGGTGGAGACTTGCAGGAGTCTACTGAGGCTGCTAGTCCAGTGATGCTCACACAGCAACATCCTCTGTTGCACCAAAACCTTGGTTGCAACTCACATGATTTATAGTTCTTTATTATATTAGTGAATGAAGTCAAAATGTTCTCATTGTTCCATTATGGAAGCCAAAGAACATCTGATGTCTTTTCTATCGATTAGAGTACTGTACGTTCCTCTGCCCCGTTGTGCAACCCACACTATTTATATAATGGAATGGATTGAGGAAATGAAGGGAGAGAAATGTAATGATAAAAGTCTTCATTTTTGCCAGTGTCCAAACTTCTTCTGGTTCTGACACCACGCCCCCCCACCACACCCTCCTCCCCCCACCACAATCATTTCTATACTGTTTCAATGGGATCTGTCTCATAGCAACACAGGAAAACGCAATATCAAAAAAGACTCTTTCTAGCTATTTGCCTTCCTTTTATTGTGGTCCAAATGAAGATTTTTTTCATACTAAATGCCATCACATAATAGGTTGTAATTTGCTATTATTCTATTGAAAACATTTAAACCAGATGTAACTCAGACCATGAGGCAAAGTACTGAATAATAATATAATAATAATTCTTGCATTTGATATAGCACCTTATCATGTCTGCGAGACATCTCAAAGCGCTTTACAGAATATACTACACAGTAAATTGACTGTATATTTTATAATTGTGGCAGTCAATTGTGCACAGCAGTGTCCCACAGTCATAGATTGAAGTGAACAATTTTTATTTTTTTTAAAAGGCTAAGACTAGGTAGATTTGCAGATCTAATATGTGCTGTTGGAGGAAAAAATCTTCATGTGTCTCAAGTTGTTTTGTAACTCTTGCAGTTGGCCTGAATCTGAGAAAGAGGCCAGGGGTTTCTGAAACATAAAACCATTGAAGGGAATTTTTGTCAAAAGAAGGTCAAAGTTTTTCAAGTCTTAAGCTTTGTTACACCAATATTTCACTCTCCTTGTTAACTACAAATATCCACTTATCAGTTGTTGTAAAGGCTGGAATCCATAGTTTTAAAGGTCAAAGTAGCATGCAAGTCCCATGTAAAAATGATACATTTTACTAATCCCTCCCTCTGGCCACTTGCTCACTTTAATACCCTCTCTCAAGTTGACCCATTAGGATTTCCTGCTGGCGGTCTCTGAGGTGAGTGTGTCTCATCCTGGAACAATTTATTTTTCCGTTCAAAACAGCTCCAGGAGCTGCACTTTGCATTGGATATGCTTCTGTATTTTGTTAACCAGGAGGGACCATCAGCTCTTACCCACCCGAACAGGAGAGGAGAGAGGAATAAAAGGTGAATAACCTGAGATCGAAAAGAAGATCACCAAAAGGATCTGCATTCAGATTCCTGTTTTTGTGGTCCTTTTTTCATTCCAGGGATTGTAGGAGTCCGCAGTTTGCTTTCCAACCTCTCCGTGAACATGTGTAAATATGAAACCTTTTTTAATGAAGAACACATTCCCACCTCGGCAGTGAATAGAGCACATTGCCTTACTTACTTCAGAGGCATAACAGTAAATTATTAATATCTTCTAAGAATCAAAGCCTCACCAGGTAGTAGATCTTTTGTTTTACAATTTACTGTTTCAAAGGAAACCTTACGCCTTTTCTTGTACTTGCAAAATGGGGCAAGTTCTGTTCAGTCCTATAAGCTTCACTTATGTTGTTGTAATATTGTGGTAACCACCAACAGCTCCATAATACCCTCTTGCTGCTGGTGTTGTTAATTCATCTACATTGTGAGGCACAGTCCACAACACCACCACCAATTTGGAAGAGTTGGAGTTTTGTCCTGGCCAACAATCCCCTCATAAAATTGGTCATTCACTTCATGGCTGTTTGTGGGACATTGGTATGTGCAATTCAGCTGTCAAATTCTCCCACAAAAATAGTCACTATGCTACAGTATATCTTGTGATGCGCTTTGAGGCATCCTCCAGACATAAAAGGCACTATACCAAATGTAAGGATTTTTTTTATTATTTATATATCATTGGGTGCCTGAGTTGGGGGGAGAGGGGAGGAACTGCGTGGCAGTGTGTAAATGCACACACGTATAGTTATTTACAAAAATATGAATTACAACTTTGTTTTCTAATATTGGAGTTCTCATATTCACTGTCTCCAGAGACAGGGAGGAAGTCCACTACTGCAATCAGCAGCCAATCCTTCTAGAGAAAGTTATCCTGTTCATGACAGCTCTGTAACCTAAGAGCAGTAATACATAAAATCCACCTTTGTGTGGAGTGCCCAAAAGTCAGTCACAGAAGATTGAGGTTTAACTTATGCTAATCTTTAAAAAATGCAATCTTTTTCTGTCTTCACAATAAGGTTTTCCATTAGAAGGATGTAATGAAAGGATTGCTGTGTTGAACAACCAGTATAAACCAATAACCTTTGATTTAGTTACTTTCTTCTAGGAGATGTGACAGTGGTAAAGGCGAAATCAGCACCAGCTAGGAACATGGCTGGCACGAAATAAGAATGCCTGTCTTTGTTTAACTGTGGAAAAGGAATATTCCTTCCTAATGGAATGCTTTGAAAGCAAAGCCTTATGCTCTTATGCTCCTTCACAAACTCAGATGGAACATATTTAATAGAGCACTTGATGGCGCCTCTATTTAACAATATAAAAGTGTCTGAGTTCCAAAAATTGCATGACAAAAAATGTGTAGGTATTTATCTCTGCACATGATCACAGCACAAAAGTCTTACGAACGACTCAAAAACAGATTCAGGGGGAAAGAAAAAAAAATTGAAGATTCCTTCCAGGACTGCTAAACACTGGAATGTGTGGAATAAAAATGCTTTCTACCTGTAAATCCACCTGTAGCAACATTCGCTCCCATCATGTTCCGATCAGACTTGATCTGAAAAAGATCAGAGTTGCATGGACCTGATCAATTCACTGATTGGGGCCTAATTCCTTTTAAACTTTGAGAACTGCTTCTCAGAATGCAATATTCCAATTCCGGCGGAATTCGGCTTCAAGTTACTTCTGAATGAGAACAAAATTGGCATGGTACCAAAATAACTAGATTATAAACAGTATGTTCTACATTACTCAGCAAGTCACAGATATTTGTATATGTATTTAATCAACCTCATCTGGACAATAGATCAACATCACTCGTCTTTCTTTTTTATTTTATTGCTCTATTTTTATTGCTGTAATATATACACGACCTCGACTTTCCTGTTAATCAACTGCAGGTTATTTCCTAATACTCCACTTGTGTGAATATCTTCATGAATCAAGGATTGTTGGGAAGAACTGACATCCTCTGGGTCTTGATGGATTGCTGCTCCTGACCCAAGGAATAACCAGAACCAAAATAACCCCCTACATAATATTGGAACCACATATACTATAAATAATAACAGATATTCGGGTGATGATTTCAAGGCTGTAATGTGATGTCAGGGTTAAAATGATGGCCACAAAGTGCTTAGTTTGTACTCTTATGCTTTATGAAATCATCTGAGCCTTCAATTAGATTACTGCTTCATAATCGCTCACAGGTATCCATTACTCTCCAGCTCATCTGGTCTAAGTTGAACCATCCCCTTCAAATCAGCAATAACTCTCTTAAACTGCTGTCTGATTCAGCACAATTGAAACATCATTACATTGCTTTTGCAGTAATTAAGGCTTGAGCTCTTCAAAGGTAAATCAGTTATTTGTCTTATTCCCTGTTGATGAATCTGTATTTATGTCATCCAGCAGCAATGTCTGTCAAAGGGAAAAAGTGTATCGGTTACACAGTTTGAACCACAAAATTTAGCTTGGCTTATCCTGTTGTGATGCAGAGCTTGAACTGATTCCTCAGGCAACTATTGCGTAGGACTAGCTATGCATCTCCTTTCCTCTGAATCTTTGCCACGTTCGCCCACAGAATACAGTCACACCATTTTACAGTAAATCCTGTGAGACATCTCGACGGCATGATAAGGTGGAATATCAAATGCAAACATTATTATTGCGATCTATCTTAACATGCCCACAACCAGCATTGCCTATGCACATTGATTTACACATAATCCCATGCATAAGTCAGTCGGGAAAAGACAAGGGAGTGGTAAAAAGATAGCACCTTCAGGGAAGCAGAAAAGGCATTGCCTCCTTCTGAGTCCTCAGACATCTAAGAGAAAAAATACCACCTTGGTCTGGATTTATTATATTTCAAGTGTCCAGAATTTGGGAAATTGTTGAATTCAACCTTTACATTTATGTTTCTCCAGCTCTTAAAATAAACGTAGAGAAAAATGGCATCAGAATCAAAACTGCATTTAAAAATTCTGGACAGCAACAACAAAGTCTATTTAAACAGCCCCGTTCATGCAGGATAGCATTTCAGAGCACTGAATAATGGTGTAGTTTGACCCTGAGCCAAGGAGAAAGGAGAGGAACCATTGAAGAGGAAAGTCTTCAGGTACGATCTGAAAATGAGTAAAGAAGGAGCAAGGCAGAGGTTTTGAGGCAGAGAGTTCCAGAGGTTTGGGGTGTAGTGGCTAAAGGCATGGCTGGAACAGAAGGATTGAGGGACAAGCCGGTCGAGCAAAGGGGATGAATAGAGTAGTGCGGTTTGAGCAAGCTGCGGAAGTAAGCAGGTGCCAGGTCAGAAGTGATTTGAAGGAGAGTGTGAGGATCTTGAAATCAATCTGTTCTATGACAGAGAGCCCAGCAAGGACTATGGTGATGGGGCACAGAGTTTGGGATAGGATACGGGCAGCAGAGTTTAGCATCAATTGGACCTTGTAAATGGTGGAGTAGGGGAGACCGGTGAGGAGTGCTTTGGAGAAATCGAAGCAGGAGGTGAAAGCTAAAATGCTGTATAAATAGGGTAAGTAAGGGCCCAAATGGAATTTCTCCTCAAGAGTGTTTTGGCTTAGTATGGGGGGTGGGGTACAAATGACATCCGTGTCTAATCCTATCTTCTTTCCATGCACACACACATGTTGTTTATTCTCTCCTGGGATTTGCCTGGAGGTGCGAGATCAAATGTGGGGTTGTTGCAACTGCCATAATTTCTGAGATCAGGTAAATCAGAAGGTACCAGAGGTTTAACCTGAGACTATCCTGGTGTACACCTCACTGAGCCTTGATTTAAACAAGTGAGTCATCAAATAAGTTGCTGGCAAGTGAACGCAATCAGACCTGTTTTATCAAATGTAACCAGAAAATGTAAACTCGAGGTTTGCAAATGACGAAATCAATTGTCCCCGGTACAAAGGAATTCAAAGTGTATTGATTTGTTTTGATGTTCCCATTTGATTTTTTATATATAGGGCAATGAGACATTGTATACTCAAACCCTGCATTAGAAACAAAATGGTCCACTCATAACCCTGACAGTTGGATTGCCGCTGACGGCATTCCCTGCATTTTGCATGCACGCACCCAATGTGCAGGAAGTAACTTCAGTGGCAGCTTGACAACCTATTAGTCAGCCATTTTGTTAGCATGGGAGTCAGCCTGTCAGCGCTGAATGCTGGTGTACTGTGCTTCCAGTTAGCATACGTCCACAGTGCACACACACTGGGTAAGGGAGGAAGCCCTATCTCGAAGGGTGCTATAAAAGGGTTCCTCTATTCATGGTATCCGATAAAGTGACTGGTATCCCATATCAAATTTTAATATCATAATAAAATTAATATCAAATTATCATATTTTTCCTCCCATAATCTTTTCAACCATGCATTGTTTAACTCTTCAGGGGCTAATGTTAGGGCATTTTCCTGTTGTAGGCTTTACGTGGTGTCATTCTCTGTACATTGGAGCCCGCAGTATTTCAGAGGAATTGTGGTAGGTTTCTATCAGTAGCTCTGTTATATTTTGTGGCTTGAAGTCATGTCACACACTACATCTGGAATTACATCTTCTAGTTTTTTGCATTTAGCCTGTGTGGCTTACAGTAAAATTAAAACACAGGATAGACAAAAGTCTTATTTCACACAAACCTTTGCTGTCAGTCTAGGAGAAGCTGAACCTACCCTGGTCATGCTTCAGATATCGATATCAAATACGGTGCGACAAGAGGTAAGCTGAACCCTGATCGAAGACATGTTGGGTTAACTGTTACCAAATGTGGTCACCACAGTTGCCGAGAGTGAACTTTTCTATTCAGTTTTGCTGTTCCGTTTTATCCTGTTAGTGATTAGCAATTTTAGGAGGGGGAAAAACAAACGGTTTCTATTCACTGTGGCTGTACATCATGGGAATGAAAAAAAGCATGACTTGATCATAAAGTTTCCCTTATTAAAGATGGTGCAGCTCAGTTTCAAAACTGAGCACTGGGATTTTACCTTTGAAAGAGCAATTTTACACCACGACTGAAGTAGTTGAGATTGTCAGCATATTCTTACTCTGCCCCATCACTGAAACACACTCTGATAACTTCGGTCTGCTCCATGTCTCCCGCCCAACCCGCCCTACCATCGGTGGCCGGGCTTTCAGCCTCTCTGCGCCCACACTCTGGAATTCCATCCCACGGTCCCTTTGCCTCGCTTCCTCCCTTGCCTCCTTCAAAGCCGGTCTCAAGACTCTTCTCTTCGATCATGCCTTTGGTCTCCCTCCCACCTCTCTGCCATCCCTCACCCCTACACCACCCCTCCCCCATGCTCAGGCCCTGACACTTGACTGTTCAGCGCTTTGGGACGTCCTCCTGACGTGAAAGGTGCTCTATAAATGTAACGTTGTTGTTGTTGTTTATAACTAATTTTCTGATAGGAATAAAAAATCTTTCTTAAAATTGTAACTTTGTTCTCAGAAAAACAAATGAGCATAAATTACAGGAAGTGATATGCAATTTGTACATAGCACTGTCCAGTTCCTACCCTAGAGTATGGTGTACAATTTTGGTTGCCTTATTATTCGCCCTGTCCAAGAATTGAACACAGGTTCTCCCTTGTAAGCCAAGTATTCTAAGCAATACTAAAACAACAATAAATTACATTTGTTTAGTGCCTTTCTTTTTGGGGGGTCATCCCAAAGTGCTGGACAGTCATGGTTTTGCACCTGAGCAGGGGGTTGGCATCAAGGAAGGTGGAGGACAGGGAGGGAAGGGGTAGGACGGTGACCGAATACACAGTCAAAGAGAAGGGTCTTGAGATGTGCCTTGAAGGAGGCAAGGGAGGCAGCAAAGCGAAGGAACTGTGTGATGCAGTTCCAAAGTGTGGGGGCAGAAAGCTTGAAGGCCTGACTGCCGATGATGGGCGGGCCTGACGGGGGATATGGAGCAGGGTTGCTGGGAGCCTATAGAGCGGAGGGAGTGGACAGGTTGATATGGGGTTAGCATGTCACAGAGTTAGGAAGGATCAAGGCCGTAGAGGGCCTTGAAGGTTAGGACGAGGATTTTGAACTCTATGCTCTGGAGGATGGGGAGCCAGTGGCCGAGAGTGGGGGTTATGGGGTCACAGAGCCTAGAGCAGGAAGGGACACTAACTGCAGAGTTCTGGATGATCTGCAGCTTGTGGAGGGAAGAGTTGGGAAGGCCGACAAGCAGAGAGTTGACAGGAGAGGAAGGAGTGAATCTGGGAAGCAACAACTCGGTCCAAGACCTCAGAAAGCAGGGATGGGTCCAGGGAAGGGTTTTTTGCAGATAGGAGTGATGGTGGCTGTTTTTATGGGGGTATGGATGGTGCCAGTGGACAGGGAGAGGTTGATGAGGTCTGTGAGTAGAGGGATAAGGAAGTGGAGCTGCGAGGTAAGGAGAGGGGTAGAGATCAAGTCGAGAGAGTCAAGTGGTGGTTTCATATAGGTCATAACGGTGGTGAGAGAGACAGGTTCGAAGGTGTGGAGGGAGGGATGGGTAGGAGCCAGAGCTTGAGTGAGAGATGGGGAGGAGGTAGGAGTTGGAAGGGTAGAGGCAGCTGAGCATTGGATGATGGGGATGGGGGAGGCATGAGAGGGTGGGTCGAGGAGCCATTTGGTGGTGGAGAAGAGAAGCCTGGGTTGTCCTTGGCCTCCAAGATTATCTCGGAGTAGAAGGACGTATTAACGGAGTTGAGGGTGGAGTGGTAAGTTTTGATGTGATCCAGCCAGATCTTCTGGTAGACCGTTAAATTAGATTTGAGCCAGGTGCGTTTGATGGCATATGCACCTGTGCTTTGAGAGAGTGGAGGTGGCTGGCGTATGCTACAGGAATTCATGGATAAATGATGAGGAACTATTTTTGCTGTAGGTGATTTGAAGATAAGAGGCTGAGGGCTCAGATGATCCACTGGTGTACTGAGAACCAGTGGAGACTAGCAATGATGGAGTTATGAATGTGCAGAACCTAGTGTATAGCAAAATATGGGCTGTGGAGATTTGGATGAATTGTTGTTTATGGAGGATAGATGGCAGGCGGTGAGGAGGGCTTCAGAAAAAACAAGTTAGTCAGGACCGTATTGAAGGAAACAACTACAGAAAAGCGGTGTTACTAAAAACAAGTGGATACTTTCTCTTCAATCTTGAAAGAGTAACATTCTTTCTCTCAGCTTTTCTTCTTATATAATGGGGAAAATGAAAGTTAGATTTTGAGTTTTCTTTCCATAAAATCTCTTGCTAAGTGGTAAATGGAAAAAAAGTTGGATATTTGATGTTATCAGAGGAATGTTGTTATGAAGTTAAGGCCTTTTTTAATTAACACACTCTTTGAGGTGAAGGGAAACTTTGACTTATTAATCCCTGCTGGGTCAGACAGAGTATGAACAAAATATAAATTCATTTGATTTGGCATCTTATAATAATCCTTGCATTTTACATTTTGCATCTTGTTGCTTCACAACATTTCAAAGCACTTCATGCAGTGAAATACTTTTTGAATAGTAGTGACTCTCATTACGTGGATTTACTTATGGGCAGCACCCCATAGAAATATGTCTTAACTTCATGCTCAGAAAAGAAACCCAACTGTTGCAGTCAGATATCTGTCAGCCCTGATGCCAGCCCTGAAAGTAAGATATCAACAATTAGCAACAACTAATGGATGTTTTGCTGTGAGTTCACGTCCATTGGGAGCTGTATTACAATTGGCCTGAGCTCATTCGAATTATTGAAAATGCAACACACAGCCATCGGAATACAACATCCCAGAGTTTGTTGGTACTTGATGTTCAAAGCAAATTAAAACTTTGGACTCTTCAAAATTACTTCCTGTGATTTAGAGAAAGAGAAAAAAATCTTTGCTGTTGAAAGGTTTAAGTTAATTGAAAGATTTAATTATAATTGAGTTAAGGATCAGAAGTTTATGTGATTAATTGAGTCACTAGGATTAGAGGTCTATTTTGTCCCTTGTTTAAAGCTAAACCCCGGATCTGTAATCCGAGCTCAAAACTGGAAGTTGGTGCCTCCTGGTTTGTGGAACTAGTGGATTTACACTGCAGGCTAGCTTCATCAACCTTTAAAGCCCCAAACTAAAATGAAACTCCTCTGGTTTTGGAGCAGGCAGACTGTCTTTTGAATAACTTGTTAAGAACCAGACACCACCAAATAATTCAATATACTTCCAGTTGTTCCACTTCTGTGTGTGTGGCTTAGGATATGTGGTATTAAAATTTATGGGTTTTAATAAATCTTAATTGTCAAGAAATAAGATGAGAATTCAAACTCTGATGTTGTTTCTGTTCGGTTTTAATAATCCTTGCATTTGATATAGTGCCTTTATTCAATTGCTCCAATGCACTCCTCACCGGTCTCCCCAACTCCGCCATTCAAAAGATCCAGCTCATTCAGAACTCTGCTGCCCCATACTGACCTGGACCAAACTCCATACACACATCTCACCAGTACTGGCCAGGCTCCACTGGCTCCCCATCACCAAATGGATCAACTTCAAAATCCTCACACTCGTGTTCAAATCCATTCACTCTCTGGCACCTCTCTACCTCTCCGACCTCTTCATTCTCCAATCCACCACCCACTCCTCCGCTCGACTGGTATCAGCCTCCTGCTCGTCCCTCGCACCCTCCACCCCACCATCAGAAGTCGCGCTTTCAGCCACTACACCCCACAACTCTGGAACACTTTCCCTCAATCCCTCCACCTTGCCCCCTCTCTCCCCTCTTTGGAGTCCTGTAGCTCAGTGGTTAGAGCACTCGCTTTACAAGCGAGAGACCTAAGTTCAAATCCAGGCAGGGCGAAACCTTGGGCAAGTTTCCTTACTCCACACAGAGCCTAATAATAATCCCTCCAAAAACCAAAAACAACAATAAATTGATCATTTTCAATCTACGACTGTTTGTGGGACATTGATGTGCGCAATTGGCTGCCGCATTCGCCCACAAATATACAGTCAATTCACTTTACAGTGTGTTCTGTGAAGCGCTTTGGGACGTTCTCCCGACGTGAAAAGCACTATATCAAATGCAAGGATTATTATTATTATTACATTTCTGTGGTCTATGGTCTTATACCCAGCAGTATTTCTGACACATTGGAAGCATGCTCAACTAAAATGAAGCAGAAAGCATTTCCAGATTAGCTCAGCAAATACTTCAATTGTGTGCAGACATAATAATCTTGCTCTGGCTCAAATATTAGCACTTTATTTATACGTCAGATTTGAAGGTTACCATCCAGGCTGACACTCCAGTGTTGTATTGGGAGAGTCCTGTGCCATCTTTTGGATGAAATTTTAAGCTGAGGTCCTATCTGTGTGTTCCGCAGTTTGATATTAAAGTCCTTTGATACTATTTGAAAAGAGAAGGTTGTTTCTTCCTCAGTGTCCTGGCCAACAATCCCCAAATTAACTGATCATCCACCTCAGGATTGTTTGTGGGATCTTGCTGGTACAAGTAGCTGCCATATTTACCTAGAAAAACAGTTACTAAACTTGACATCAATTATTCTACAAAATATTTTGAGAAATTTTGACACAAAATAGGGCACTTTGTTCATTTGCAGTTTTCATTGCTTTCAGACAAAATATAAATCTACACAAGCAATACGTATGCAACAAAGTTAGTGTTACATAACTGTATTTTTTTTCCGCTGTGTTCTTCACAATGACCTCAAGTGCGAACAGATGTATTTCCATTGCAAGACTTTAATCACAGTTTGCTGCAATGTAACCATCCTCTATCAGACACCTTCCCCACAGCAGCGTTCCCCTTGATCCTGGTGAAATTTAAAATTTAATAAGGGATTTTTGAGTTTAAAAAATGTGTGCAGACCAGCTGTATCCTCTGGAAGTGTTCACATGTTGACTCAAGAATTGAACAAAAAAAAACAAATCTGCTAAGGTTTTTTTTTTACAAGTTGTACCGAGGACCAAACCACTGTGTTCACCTTATGAGGGAAGGTGTGGATGGGTTGCTCAGGTCCGATGCCAGTCTTTAGGAACAGAATAAGCAATATGCTGTTGCACTACAGATTCATTGTGAGAATTCAGGGATGTGTGATAAATAGCGCCCTCCACACAGGGTAACATCTCAGGGTGCTTAACAGTGGCAGAGCCTGACTCCGAGCCAGCTGTGGGGGAGGAAGGACAGTTGGAGGTCGAACCCGACGCCTAGATTGCACACTGATTCGGTGAATGTGAGGGAGAGTCCAGGGAGGTTGTGGAGTTCAGATCCATAGGAGTGAAGACATTGATGGGAGCCAAGGAGTATGGCTTCTGTCTTGTCCACATTCAGCTGCAGGAAGTTTACACTTATCCAGGCCTTGATGTCTGCCAGAGAAGCTGAGTTGGTACTGGAGGAGGCAAAGTAGATTTGTGTGTCATCCGCATACATGTGGAAGTTTAACACGTGTCTGCGGATGACATTGCCCAGAGGGAGCATATAGATAAGGAAAAGAAGGGGGCCAAGGACGGAGCCCTGGGGTACCCCACAGCTGACCAGGAGGGTGCGGGAGGAGAATCCATTTGCCGAGATGAAATGAAGGTGGTTGGTTAAGTAAGACTCGAACCATGTGAGTGCGAACCACTAAGGTGGACTAGGGAGGTGAGGCAGGGGAGGAGGATTTTGTGGTTGACTTTGTCGAATGTGGTAGAGAGATCTATGAGGTCGAGGAGGCAGAGGAAGCCCTGGTCACAGATAGAGAAGATGTTGTTTGTAACTTTGACAAGCTCTGTCTCTGTGCTGTGGGCAGGACCAAAACCAGACTGCAGGGACTTGAGGAGGAATGGAAGGAGAGGTGTGACCAAAGTTGGCCTGTAACAATGAATTCCAGGACTTTGGCAAGGAAGAGTAGGTTGGAGATGGGACGTAGTGTGAGAGATTAGAGGGATTGAGGGTGGTTTCTTTGAGGGGAGGTTTGATAACAGCGGTTTTCAGCGGGAGTGGAACAGAGCCTGAGGAGAGAGACTGGTTGACCATGTTGGCCAGCATGGGGAGAGAAGTGGGAGTGAGTGACCAGCAGCTGGGTGGGAGGGGCGTCGAGGCAGCAGGTGGCGAACTTCATCCAGGTGATTGTGGTTGGAAGGAGGAGGGAGAAATGGGGGCAAAGGAGTGTAAGGAGGGGGAGTGGGGGGAGCCATTGGCAGAGGGAGAAGGCAGTGTGGATGGTCTGGGTGGGGTGAAAGGGGACGTGGGGGGTGGAGGATGATGCAGCCAAGTGAATGCGACACTCCAGCGTGACTCATCCACCAAACACATATTTCCCTCCCCTCCCCTCCCCACATTCCGAAGAGATCATTCCCTCTGGGATTCCTTAGTTAATTCTGCCTTCAGTATTACCAGCTGCTCTCCTCCCCCCGGCACCTTTCCATGCCAGCGCAGGACATGTAATACCTGCCCTTTCACCTCCTCCCAGACCCCAAACACAGTTTCCATGTAAGACAGTGGTTTACATGTACTACCACCAATGTAGTATACTGTATCCGCTGCTCACGGTGTGTTCTCCTCTATATTGGGGAGACTACGCTCAGATTGCGTGACCGATTTGCAGAACACCTCCGTTCTGCATGCAAGGTCAACGCTGATCTTCCGGACTCCTGCCATTTTAACTCACACTCCCATTCACAGTCTGATCTCTCCATCCATGGTCTCCTACACTGTTCCAATGATCCACAGCCAAAGTTTGAGGAACAGCATCTTATCTATCTGCAGGGAACCCTATAGCCCTCTGGCCTTAATATTGATTTCAGCCACTTCAGACCATAACAGCTCACTTTCCCCACTTCCCCCTCTTTCTGTTACCAGAAGAGTTATCTTCTGTTATTGATACAATCATCACCCCAGACACGCTTAGTCTCTCTCTGGTGTGTTGCTTGGTCAGCACTATTAACACCTCTTCTCCTCAGTTTTGTTTCAGCCCATCCACCCTTTTGTTTTATGCCACTATCACCTATTCAACCCATCAACTAGCACATTCTCTTTTTTTCTTCTTCTTTGTCTTCTTTGTCTTCCTTGTCCTGCCTCCCCCTCTCAACTTATCCTTAAAAACCTCTCCCTCCCAACATGCCCCAGTTCTGATGTGTTTTGCAGTCAAGTGAATGTTTTCAATCTTTGAGGCGTTTGATGTGAGGATAGAGGGGACTTGAGGGGTGTACGGAGAAGGTGATGGATGGTGGAAAACAGCATTTTTGGATTGTTTTTCGTCTCCAGGATGACTTTAATGTAAAAGTCAGTTTTGGCCTGTGAAAGGGAGAGGCGGTAGGTGCAGAGGGGCTCGAGGCACAGCTGGCGGTGAATTGTGAGGCTGGATTTCTGCCATCTATGCTCAAGCATCCGGGTTTGTGTTTTGAATGAGCGGAGATGACTGTTGTATCAGAGGAAGTGGGGTGGGTTTGGAAACAACCCTGGATTTCAAGGGAGTCAGGGTACACACAGTTCTGTCACTTTACAGTATATCCTGTGAAACTCCTTGGGACATCCTGCTGATGTGAAAGAAATCTTATTCTTACCTTTTACATCACCAAATGTAAGAAATATTATTATTATTGTTATTATTAATATTAATACGCAGTCATTTTTTTCCCCCTATCATCTATGTTGTCACCTAAAAAGCGAAGAAAAGAAATCAAAAGGGTACTGAAAACAAATACTATTAAACTTTGTCCATAATGCCAATGGAGCAACATTTAGAGCAACTGTCCTTTCTACCCCACATCCGTACCATGTCCCGCTCTGCCTTCCCCCACCTCCGAAGCATCGCCTGGCACCACCACTGTCTCACACTGCAGGCCACCAAGACCTTCATACATACATTCATAACATCCAAGCTTGACTATGCAAACTCCCTGCTTGTCAGTCTCCCTAGTTCCTCCCCTACATAGGCTGCAGATTATCCAGAACTCTGCAGCCCGTGTCATCTCCCACACCAGGCTTCACGACCAATTGACTCTCATCCTCGCCCGACTCCACTGATTTCCCATCATACAGAGGATACAATTCAAGATCCTGGTCCTCACCTTCAAAGCCCTCCATGGCCTTGCTCCCCCTACCTCTGCGAACTCCTAACCCCTAATAATCTGCACACTCCCTCCGCTCAGCGGGCTCCAGCCTGCTTCATGTTCCCTGCTTCACCTGCCCCACCATTGGCGGACAGGCCTTCAGCTTCTCTATCCCCACCATCTGGAACTCCATCTCGCAGTCCCTCCACCTCACCCTCCCCCTTGCCTTCTTCAAGACCTGTCTCAACACCCTCCTCTTTGACTGTGCATTCGGTCACCCTCCTTCCCCTCTGCCCTCCACCCACCCCAATCCCGACCCCCAACTCGGATCGGATACAATATTGTCCAGTGCCTTGGGACATCTTGCCTACATGTAATTTTCTTGCTGTTGTGGCGTTTCATGACTGAATTTTTGTAATGATTACTTTTTTGCATGGGATGTGTATGAAACACCACAAATTTCACCCAATCCAAAACAAAAATCCATCAATATCCTACTGATTTTTTTTAGCCATCTTTATCAACAATGCCCTGTCATTGTTTGAGTATGTGATCCTGTAGTTAGTGGTGACATGCTCCACAGCTGTTTCTCCTTTCCCACACTCCTGCTCTTTCACAAAACCAGGCTCTTTCCCCCCATGAAAAAATTAATTCCCGGACAGCACCACAACTGAAAATCGTAGAATAAAATAAACTAGGGGTTAACTGTTAAACTTGGAATTTCTTCCAGTGTTCTGACCAACAATTCCTCAAATAAAATCAGTCACTCCTTCCATGGATGCTGTGCGCAAATTGGCAGCCACGTTCACCCACCGAATACACAATCATACCACTTTACAGTATATACTCTGAAGAGTTTTGAGACATCTCAAAGATATAATAATAATCCCTCCAAAAACACGAAACAATAATAAATGGTCATTTTCAATCTACGACTGTTTGTGGGACATTGCCCACAAATATACAGTCAATTCACTTTACAGCATATTCTGTGAAGCGCTTTGGGACATCTAGAAGATGTGAAAAGCGCTATATCAAATGCAAGGATTATTATTATATGATGAGGCACTGTATCAAATGTAAATGAAACGATTATTATTTTGAAAGCACATGGATTGCAGGAGGAAGGGAAGACAGAGAAAGGGAAATAGTGTCTGGGGAAGAATGAATTTGAGTTAGAAACAATACAATGAGTCTTAGCTGAAACACAGTGAAAATGTCAGAAGGAAGATGTGTGTATTTTGAAGTTAGGAGGAACAAGAGCATTATATCTGGAGCAGGAATGCTCAATGTCAACTAAGTACTAAAATAACAAGCCAGATGTATCACCACATGAACATGATCAGCACCCTGAGAATTGTTTTGAAAGTGTGTGGCCCCAGACATTTTACTATTTTAACCTTTTTTCTACTCCCTCTCTCCTGAACTTCATCTGGACTCCCTCTGACTAAGCTCCCTTCCACAGTGAGATTGTGTTAATGTGCCCACTACATACAACCACACACACTCTCCATTTGTTTAGAATGACACACTTTTTTTTGTAAAGATAGAGTGAGAAAGATTTGATAACAGCTTTTAAGAGAGAATTGGATAGGTGTCTGGGGAAGACGGGTTTGCAGGGTTATGGGGAGAAAGCTGGTGATTGGGGTTAGTGAAAGTGACTTGCTCTGTCAAAGAGCCGGCACAGACTCGATGGGCCGAATGGCCTCCTTCTGTGCCGTAACATTCTATGAATCTATGAATCTATGAATCAGTTCAGCAGTTCAGCATTCTGACCAGAGGCTGAAGGAGAGAAGCTAAAGGTTGGTAAATTCAGTAACATTTGGCCACCCTCTGCCAGGCTTAATGGAAATGACTGCAGCTCTAGGTGAACCGAAGGCGAAGGCAATAAAAGACGATCGGCCTGACTCAGCAGACAATCACCGAGACAATTGGCTTTGACAGCATAGTGTAGAAAAAAAAGCACATCACCAAAGAGAAAAGACATACAGACCTGATAATAATCTTTCCCATGACACAAGGCAAGTTCTGAACTGGGTGAAATTCTAGGTGTAATGATAGTTATTTGGCGTTTGAGCACTGACGGGAAATGGCTGGAGATTGGGAGATCGTCTATAGGTTAAGTGGGAAATCAGAAGGGAATTTAATAATAATAATCCTTGCATTTGATATAGCACCTTACCACGTCTTTGAGACGTCACAAAGCGCTTCACAGGATATACAGTAAAGTGAGTTGACTGCATATTTTGTAGGCGAAACGCAGCAACCAATTACACGCAGCAGTCTCCGACAAACAGTCATGCATTGAAGTGATCAATTTATTATTATTATTTTTTGAAGGAATTATTACGCTCAGAAAAGCGATCCGCCAATCGGCTAACAACCGGGTTCCTACTGACTGCTAGGGAAACAGAGGCGTGTGGAGGAAGGAAACGTGCCCAACATTTCGGGATATTGCCATCAAATGAATCACAGTGCACTCCCAATGAATCAGAGCTTGTGGATTATCTTTTCAACAGAATAGGCACTGGAACTGCAAATATATTGAGGAAAATGTTGTGCATCCTTCACTGAAGGGAACATATGCTCATAAAAAAGAACATAAAAGTTTTAATTGTATTTATCCAGAAACAAGCTCTATTTTAGCTTAATTACACTGACGTTAAGGATTTAATCAATTGGATCACAGAATGAATGAGCACTATTTTTTCTGAACTCTCACGTTAAGTTGTAAAACAAACGTTTGAGGCAAGTCATTGAGGAAAAGCCACGTATCACTTTCACTGCAATTCTGTCACTCACTAGTGCGCATCTGGACACAATCTGAATCATTGTTTTGTCTGCAAACAAATGGGAAGAAACACTTTGTTGTCATATTTCGTGAAGGCGGTAGCCCATTAAAGAAACGTTTTCACTTCACTGGAAGGATTCTCAGTCAGGTTGCATGACTACAAGAGATTTGGGTGAAGAATATTCTTTGGCCTATTTGAATTGATCCTCACACAATACAGTGCATAAAATTCCAACCTGCCTTATAACAAAGCTGTGATATAATATCTTTGCATTTGATATAGCACCTTGTCAGGCCATCTAAACATGTCAAAATGCTTCACAGGATTTTACTGTGAAGTGTGGTGACTAGATATTTGTAGGCGAATTTAGCTGCCTATTTGCACACAGTAATATCCCACAAACAGCTATGAAATGAGCGATTAATTTTATTTGGGATATTATTGACCAACAAACCCAAAATAGTGCCGTAAGATCTTTAATGTCCATCTGAACAGGCAAAAGTGGCCTCAGTTTCAGGTTTGAAGCCAAAACCTTCTGACTCAGAGGCCAACTGAGCCAATGTGACACCATTGCAAAGGCTGGAACCTTCAGTTTGCCTTGGTTGGAGCCAACCCAAGTAATTGAATAAAATTGCATTAACCATTCAGCCACCATGGAATGGATTATTTCCAACTGTCTATATTTTAGGGTCATTATAAGATGGGAAATGTAAATTAAGTCTTTAATTTTTATTTAGTTAACCAGTGTCCCATAAAATGCAATAAATAAACACAGACAACTAAAAGAGGATATGTTTTGATCCCAATCGTAATAAAATTAAAACTGTATATTTGGATTGCCAAATTTGCTTTTACCATCTGTTCTGTAGATCAGAGGTTAGGACTGGTGACAACTGGGGGAAAACATGATCTCTCAGGGAAATAAAATGAATACTGCACCATCTCGTAACTTGCATAAGAAGTGAGGCGTAATAAATCCACTTTCTGTTATAGGTAAGGCATAATGCGTTGTGAAGGGCTGGCTCACAGGATTAAATGAGGATTGTGTACATTTTGTGCAAAATCAAAGCAGCTGCCAGAATAATGTTGCTTTTGCAACAGCTGTTGTGACTTATGATTTGAAGCTTTGTTTAAATTGGATATCCAGCACAATTTACATTGTATTAGTTATTGTGCTACACATTTTGCTAAGAATTAATGGAAACTTTTTGAAGGACAAAACCAGCAGTGAATAGAAGTGATTGAAGCAAAATAAACCAAGTGAGCCTCATTGATCCTTAGAGTCATAGAATATGTAATACTTTCTTCAACTAATAGCTGAATTCATGCCTCATTGTTTTATTTTAAACTATCTCTCTATATCTAGTCTGGATGTAGGATTGATCTTGTTCTGAAAGAATAATTTTGTTTGCTTTTCTGTTTGAAAGGTTCTGCTGAGTATTAAACTTCTGTATTTATTTCAAAACAATTATATTTTTGCATTAGTAGCAACTCTACAACTCTGTGTTCATAGTTTTATAGTGAATCCAGTCCCTTAGGGGGAATCATGTTCTTTTTGACACATAGGCAAGTTATTTTTCCAGTTGGTACTTCTTGCTTTATAATTGTAAAGCTCTTTGTCTGGGGTTTCAGTCACCGTACAGCACATTCAGGTGTCAATCCAGCTCAGTTCGTAGCACCCTTCCTTTTGAGTCAGAAGGTTGTGTGTTCAAGCCCCACAGTCGGGTTTGAGATCGTGGACTAGAATGTACTCTAATGCAGTGCTGGGGGAATGCTGCATTGATGTTGAAGATCTCATGATCCCAGTGTTGTGGCTAACCATCTTCAACATACAACTGCAATCATTCACTTCATGGCAATTTGTGGTTTTCTGTGTACGTATTGGTTGTCAGACACAGTCACTATACTTTCACTGTACAAATCGTGTGAAGCGTTTTGAGACATATTTATGATAAGATTCAGATAAACTTGATACAGATTGCTTTGTTCCAGAGCAAACAACACATAATTCAAAAGCCAACTCCATCTTCTTGCATAATCTCTGTTAATACAAAATATACAAGTTGCACAGACATAGAAACACTTTGGTGTTTTGGGGCATCATGGTTCTGTTAAAGACTAAAGCCATATGTTCCTTCTTTCTCTTGAGTTAAAGATAGTAAGCACGAGCCCACAAGGATACAACAATTCATTTTGTATCCGTGCTATCAATCCCCAGGCAAAATAGTTTCAATTTACCAGCAAGCAGTATAACATAATGAGATATTTCTCGACTCAAGGTCAGAAGGCTGTGGGTTCAAGCCCCTCTTCAGGATCTGACCTCACAATCTAGATTAGCACTTCAATGCAGTATAAGTGGAGTGCTGCATTGTGGAGGTGCCATGTTTCAGACGAGACAATAATTAATGATCACATGAAAAAAAGTGGGGCATTAAAATATAGTACATGATGTGATAATATCACATGACACAATTTCATCTTTTTTTTGCACAAATATCTCCAACCACTTGTCAGAGTAGCGTCTGTACTTTCAATTTGTTTCACACTGTCTGTCTTGTGGCTTTGGTTGATGGCCTTGCATCTCTGCACGTAATATTTGGAAGATTAAAGGCAAATGGATTAACTTGTCTTGATATCATGAGGAGTTTATTTTCAGGTGGCTGCCACTCAATCATTTATCCAGCTTACATTTCACATATTACAATGTATTAAACATTTAGATACAAAACCTCCGGAAAACAAGGTGTACCCTTTATCTGAAATAAGTCCAAGAAGCAAAATGCAAGGAATACATTATTGCTGGAAATTCATGTGTGTGTTGTAAATTTATAGTGCAGTCTTGCCCTTGGTTTATGAAAATGTTTTATGTGAGCCTTTTACTAATTCAAATACAAATAAATAGTCAATGAGTGTGGATCATGGAGGGGAGTGATATTGCTTTTCTACTGCATTTCTCAGAAGCTCTGATCCAGTAAATCTGTAACAAACCAGATTAATATAGAATATATATACAGAACCAGATAGATTGTACATGTAGTATCATTGATGAGGCTATCCCAAGTGATTACAATGTAAGAAATAAGTAACGAGAAATATCTAGGAAAGATCAGGAAATATATTGATCTACAAATTAAATGCAGACATATGTAGCAGTATAAGACAAACATAGTTCCTATAATCATCGGTGCAACTGGGACTGTTAATACGAAAAGGCTTCAGAAATGGTTTGTCAAAATACCCAGTAAACAAATATAGCTATTTTAGGAAGTTCAAACATACCATGAAAAGTAACATCCATTCATATCTAATGCAGCAGTGTTATTGGTCTCGCTGACATAAACTGTAATAACATAATATAATGTAATAATAACAATAATAATCCTAATATTATTAACACTTGCATTTGATAAAGCACCCTATCACACTGTTGAAATGTCTCATTGTGCTTCACAGGATTTACTATGAAGTGTATTTATAGGATTGAAGCAATTTTATATATCTTTCAGAACTCCGTAGATCATCTACGCTAGATGATGTTTAATAATCCAGAGCCAGACTTAGAGCATTAACCACTTCATCAAAAATAATAATAATAACTTGGTCACTCAATCCTTGATTGTTTGTGGGACACTGCTGTGTGCAATTGACTGTCGCATTTTGCCCACAAAATATACAGTCAATCCACTTTACAGTATATTCTGTGAAGCGTTTTGAGATGTCTCGAAGATGTGAAAGGCGGTTAATCAAATGCAAGGATTAACCTGTATTTGATGATTGCCCTTTTCATGTCATTGTATTCACTGGATTTTACTCTAAAATGCAGTCGAAAGTAATGACTGGGTAACTCCATCTCAGACTATAAAGGTGCTCTCAAAATTCATCTTAGGATCTATCTTTTCAACCACACTTTTAAGCTTCCAGTCATCCCTTTCAGTGCTTTGAAATGTACTTCCAACAAGCAAAAGTGCTGTGTAAATGTAAATTGTTGTTCAACAATAGAATATTCCCCCAGTCCCGCATTTGTAGTGTCAGCCGATATATGAGTTCAATACAATAATATAATAATAAAGGTTCTTGATAAGGATAAGGCATTGGATGTTGTATATCTGGATTTCAGTAACTTTGATACAGTTCCTTATGAAAAGCTGGTACTGAAAATAAAGAAAGCAGGAATCAGAGGAAGCAAAAAATGTTGTTTGTTTCAAGAACAAATTAGATAGATTTCTGCTAGAAAATAATATCTCGGGAAACTGTATGTAGTTTGGAACACGATATGTCAAGAGACTGCCAGGATGATGGCAGATGAACTAGATGGACCTTCTAGATGGACCTCCAGACCTCAGGCGCTGACAGCATCACCATCCATGGTTGCACAATCCACCTAGCTAAGCCAGTCCAGAACTTGGGGTCTTGTTTATCCTCAGCCATCCTTTCTACCCCACATCTGTGCCTTTCTATCCTACATCCCAGACTCTTCCTTCCCCCATCTCCGCAACATGGCCCGGTTCCGCCAATTTCTCACTCCTCAGGCCGCCAAAACCCTCATACACACATTCATAACATTGAGGCTTGACTGTGCAAACTCCTTGCTTGTCGGCCTCCCCAAATCCTCCCACCATAAGCTCCAGATCATCCAGAACTCTGCAGCCTATGTCCTCTCCCACACCAGGCTCCGCGACCCTATCATCCCCATCCTCACCCGACTCCACTGGCTTCCCATCACCCAGAGGATACAGTTCAAGATCCTGGTCCTCAACTTCAAAGCCCTCCATGGTCTTGCTCCCCCCTACCATCCTGCTCGCTCACTCCGCTCAGCAGGCTCTGCTTTACGACCCCCGCCTCGCTCGCCCAACTATTGGTGGGTGAGCCTTCTGCCACTCTGCCCCCACCCTCTGGAACTCCATCCCACTGTCCATCCATCTCGCCCCCTCACTTGCCTCCTTCAAGACCCACCTCAAGACCCTCCTCTTTGACCGTGCTTTTGATCTCCCTGCTTCCCCCCCCTGCCCTCCACAATCCACGATCCCCGATCCCGACCCCCAGCCGGGTCCGAAACTTTGTGTGTCCAGCACCTTAGGACATCCTCCTGACGTAAAAGGCCTATACAAATACATCTCTTCTCTTCTTATCTTACTCCCACTACTGGTGGAAAGAGTTTTCCGCTTCATGTACACGAACATGATGGAAATAGAAGAGTACTTATATGAGGCAGGCAGGCAAATTCATAGTACTAAGGAAAAGGAAGACAGAGGGACCATGTAATGAGTTTTGACTGCACAATGATTTTTGACTTCAACAAAGCCAGAAGGATGAACGTTGAATTTAGAGTTAGGAAAGAACAGAGTTAGAAAGATCAGAGGAACAATGAATCAAATGTAGAACAGTATTAATAAAATACAAGCGATACAACAGAGAAAGAAAAGCATCAGAAGCTGGAACCGAGTAAATTATCACCTAAGAGACAATAAGCCTTTCCTTGTGCTGAGGAATATGAGCAGTGTTCAACTCTTGCATAGCAATTGGGCTTGCATGCATGTATTATGGGTGCGTGCGTGCGTGCGTGCGTGCGTGCATACCTACCTACCTACCTACCTACCTACCTACCTACCTACCTACCTACATACATACATACATACATACATACATACATACATACATACATACATACATACATACATACATACATACATACATACATACATACATACATACATACATACATACATATGATGTCTTGAGACATGTGCTAACAGAACTCAGTAGTTTAAATATATAAGTCTGGAAATGTTTCTGTATTGAAGTGGATAAAGTTATTTTTGGTGATAATTATTTCACATCTGAAACTGAAAAGTCTAAGAATGGATTGGAGGTTTGATTCTCAAATTGGAAAATAGAAACGAGGATCAACAATGTTGTCACAGATACTATTTTGAAGAATTCTGAAGCCACCTTGTAATAATGAAATATTTGGGTCTCATTTGCAAGATTATGGTGCACCAATGCTGAAATTAAAGTTAAACACTCCGAAACGCTACCCCGTGTGAAGGACACTATAAATGCAAGTTGTTATATAAACCCAGTATAAGAATAACGTGCAAATCTATTCAGCTAACTGTCCTGGCTAGATGTTAACTGTTTATGAGAAATCTCATTTGCACTCATCACAGAGGGCCCAGCGCTCAGTTAATTACATGTAAATGAAGCTCTGGCTATTACTGTTGTGTAAAGTGCTTCCATCTGCTAATCCGTAACTGTTAAATAAATAAAGCAATACCTCTTATATCTGTATTCTCATAAACCATTTTCCCATTAAAATGCATTTGAAATTATAATCCACACTGGAGAAAATTATTCCTTTTGTCAAACATTCCCTAATAACAGGATGACCATTAATTGGTTTGTAACAAACTGTATAGTATGTTAATGCTCATCAGGATTTGCACTAAAAAGAATAATATAAAGTATTCTACAAGAGAACAGTTTTATATTTACAAGCCAATAAAAGGATATACTGAAACAGTTTTGAACTGAAAGAAGACTTTTAATGCAGCATACCATACAGTGGACTGATGAAATCTGGCTTATCTGGCAGGGCCATACAGTGCCGTCATGTTCATATCTGGATACCAAACATCAAAGGTCTGTGGTTGCAAATACATTGTCTGATTTAAGCAGTGTTGAAATTGGAGTCTCTCAGGAACATAACTATTCCTTTGTTGCATTAACGACTTCCCCAAGGTGTGTTCACACTCAAAAGCTTTCGACTTGCTGACGGCACATTCCTACTGTACCTGCATAAATCTGCTGAAAGTGGTAAGAAAGTATTAAATGAGGATATGCTGAAAGTTTTTGTGCTTAGATAATAACCGCCGTACTTTAAACATTAAAGTAACAAATCTGTTTAATTAGGTTCACTCAACTGTCTTGCCAATGAAGACTTCTTTGTAATCAACATAAATTACAATACATTTTGAGAATGTTAAACTGTAAAATACCTGGAATTGTGCAAAGCATACTGCTAGCACACTGCCCTTCAGTGATCATACTGCCAAGATGGTTGGGAAGACATTAGCAAAAATAATATTTTTAACATGTGTTCAATCCACTTTCACACAGAAATGATGATGATGAGATAATTGAACTTTGATTGGAGTGATGTGGTTTGGATACAGTGTTCAAATACTCAGCTGCTGCAAAAATTGTGCAGGAGGGAGTTAGCAGAGAAGGATTCATTTACAATCTCATGCTGAGCCTTCGTTGGCAGGGCTTTTAAATGGTGAGGCCACACTGTTGTCTCTGAAGGCTCTTACCTCTGTGGTAGATCTCTATCCCAGCAGCAGAGGGAACACCTTTGGACAGCAAGGTAAGCAATTCAGAACTATAGGGTTGTACAGCACAGAAACTGGATATTAGGCCTATCATGCCTATGTTGTGGACTCTCTCTCTGATAAAACTGCCCCATTAACCCTTTCTCCTGGCTTTTCCCCATACATTTTCTTATATTTCTCCCTTTTAGAGAGTTATCAAATTCACTTTTAAAAAATACTATGGTTCATACCACTCAAGAATGGCTCCAGGCAGAACATTACACGTCATAAGATCACAAGATTGGTTTGAATGAAAAAGGCCCTTTGTCGCATCTGATCTCATCCCCCAGATCACTTACCCTACCATCCTCATATCACACCATCAAGCTCCTTTTTGAATGGGTCCAGTGTACTGGCCTTAATCAACCCTCCTGGCAACCTGTTTGAGTCATTACTGAGTACAGAAACATTTCCTGGTGTTGGTCCTGAAATTACCATTGGCAACTCTAAATCTATGACCTCTTGTTCGACTGTCTTGGTGCATTCTAAAGCATTGATCTGGGTTTACCTTTTCAATCCAATTTAAAATGCTATGCATGTCTATGAAATCCCCTCTGAGTCATCTTCTCTCAAGACTGAGCCTAACAAACTACTTCTCCCATCTTTGCTCTTTGCTTTTTTTGTAATCATCTTAAACCAATGTCCTTTAGTTACTCACTCACAGACCAATGGAAATAATTTCTCCCAGTTATGTCACCAATTTTAAAATGCTGGTCAGGTCTCTTCTCAATCATTTCTGATCAGGAAAATAGGCTCAGTTTTCTCCAATCTTTCTTCCAAGTGAGATTACTTATTCCTCGTAACATCTAGTGAAGTTTAGCAAACCTTTAACATAATTCTGCATCTCAATACATTTCATAGAGACTAAATGGGGGCCCGAGCAGGTTAAGTTGTTGCTTCTCCCTGCAGCACTTCACTTTCAATGCAATGAGATTAACATTTGTATAGTGCCTTTCATGTCCGGAGGACATCTCAAAGTTGGATGGGCACCCGAGCTGCGGGTGCAGGCTGAAGCGGTTGGGGAGGTATAGTGGGATTAAAATTAATAAAGGCTGATAATTGGCACAACTCAGAAAATTCCACCCTGAGGATGATCAACCACAACTGTGTCCTCCATTTTATCTTCAACAACAATGTTACAGTGGTTGAATCTGTAGCCACTTACAGCTGTCACTGTGTTTGCCAGATATGGAGTGCAGTAATTTAGGTGAAAAAAAGCAGAGTTAATCTGAGACCCCTGAAACTGGCATACTTTTTGGGCCCGACCATTTTGATAACAGACACAATGGGCCGAATGGCCTTTTCTGTGCCATAAATTTCTCTTAAGTCTTCTGTAAAGTCAGGGGGAGATGGCCACTCCTGTTACAGTTATTAACCAGACAATAATGTGATCCTTATCATAAGGTAATAGTTATTACTTCAGAGCACATTTTGCACCCCACTATTTTTTCTTAATGAGGGTCCTGTCACCTCCATTCTTCCTTCGAAATAATACCTGAATAATTAGTAACACTGCCACTATCGTGTCAATGGGAACAGTTTTGCTCCAGATGCTAACCATCTGCATTGGCTTTGAGCAACATTTAAACACATCATGTCAATAAAATACATGGGTTTTAAAAAAAGAGAGAAGTAAAGCGATTTCAGATGCAGGCTGTGTGTCTGCTAGCATGAATTGTTCCAAGTCGATGAACAGCTACTGCTCCATAAATAACTTGCAAGCCATGAAAAACAGTAACTGAGAAAAATGCAGATAAATTCACAAGTAATTCAGTTGCTTGGCCTGGATATTGATTGATTGGAAATTGTGTATGGCTGAGTCATGAAAAGTTAATGATACCCATTAATGTTGATTGTTTTAACCACCGTTGATTCGTTGTATCAGTCTGTTCCCCACAGACCAATATGATCAGATGAATCTTCTGACTAGCAAAGTTGTTTATTAGACAGATGCAGGTAAACATGAAAATAAAAGGCAACATTACCGTAAAGGACTGCAGAGACACAGAACACTTAAGGGTTTGCACATAGATGTAGTATATTACTGCCATGGCATTAAATTGGCTCTAGTGATGAGTGCCTAATTGGACATGTTTTCTGTTTTATGGATTCCTTGAGGGTCTGGACTTGCTCATTGCTTGTGCGTGTGTCAATCATTTTGGTTAACACATAGCTGGGAATGTGTTACAACACACCAGGGGGCTCAGATTATATTGTGTAACATAAAAGCTCAAATCAAGCTCAAATCAACTGAGCCCTGAGATCCTTTATTCTCTACAACACACTCGTAGGGTTGTTTTCCGTACAGAATAAGTCCAGGCATACTGAACATTTTATAAAAATGGTGGTAAAGTTCAGTGTTAAATTTTCCCAACGGCAACAACTGTGACTTAAGATGCAGTGCTGTAATACAACATGGCTCTTGCTGCAATACAATGCCAGGCCAATGCAAACTCCATTAAATTTTACAGGAAAATAGATCAATAGCAGAGGTAACGTCAGACCTTTATGGGGTAAATCTGGCAAAGTACTCATACACAGTAAGAATTAGCATTGTGATGATATTACAATTCGGTAGCTCATTCTGATACTTTGCTGGGTCACCAAATTCAGTCATATGCTTCTTCAGAAGGAAGGAGTCCAAGAGGGAAGAGTCAGTTATTATCTGCTCCCCCAGTGTCCAGTTACATGGCAAAATGTCTTAGCAGATATTTTACTACACTGCAGTGAGAACGTCCATTTCGAGAAGCATTTGTGTAAAAAAAATCCTTGCATTCAATATAGCACCCATCACATCAGGGTGAATGACTAAAAGCACTTCAAGGGATTAACTATAAAGTGTAGTGATTGTGTATTTTGTAGGTGGACACGGTAAACAATATCCCACAAATACTATGAAGTAAAAGTAATATAATTGGTAGTGATGTTTTTCTAAAAACAAATAAAAGATGAGCTGCAGCATCCTGTACACCCTGCAGCACATTCAGAAATACAATTTGTTTTTCTGCAAATGACAGCTCATTAGTCACTCATCCATTTTCTGCTCTGCTTTTTACTGGAATCTTTAACTAACTCCAGCAGATACTTATGAGAGAATAAACACTGGAAGTAAACAAGGGCTAGAATCATTATGTGCGGTGTTACCTTGAAATGTAATAGTCCCCGTGTTTTTAAGAGGAAGTTAGTGGGACAGTAAGTACTTAAATGCATTCATCTCTCTATAGGTTTCCTAGAAAAGTAAGTTTCAAAATGAATCCCACTGTTCAATAAATATTCACTTTCTGGAGCCCGGGAGGCATATATTTTCATCTGGCAGCATCAGTGGTATAGGCTGGGGCATCCTATGGAGCAAAGCCAGCTTGCATTGAGTTTTATAGCATTTTGGTTCGGAGAGGAGGTGGTACTGGATTATTAATTTAGTTTTGAATCTACCCCCACTGAGTTTTACAGGAACTCAGCTAGCTGTGTTTTCCTATGTGTGTGTTAAAGTTGAAATTCCAATTGTCAATGAAATACATAAGTTAAGTCAAAAAAATAATGATCCTTACATTTGATATAGCGCCTTTCACAGCGAGAGGGTTCATGGGAATTATTGTAATATTTAGGGACTGTGTATTTTGTAAGGTGAATGAAGCAGCCAATTTATACACAGCAATGTCCAACAAACAGCCATGTCTTGAATGACCAATTTTATCTGGGGGATTGTTAGCCAGGACATTGGGAGAAGCTCCCTTCTCTATTCAAGCAGTGCCGTGGAATCTTTAATGTCCACCCGAACAAACAAACAGACGGCACCTCAAACGATGCAGCATACCCCCAGAACTGCATTGGAATGTCAGCCTGGATTATTTGAGTTCAAGTCCCAACGTGAGTTTGAACCCACCACTTTCTGACTCAGAGGCAAGAAGTACTACCAACATCTAGGCTGACACACAAAGCAGGTTGTACAAAGGAATTTTTCAACATCTATTTTGATTCTTATTCTTCTCAAAGTTACTTGGAAGTAACATTAAATAAAAATGAGCTTATCAGCATTTGCCTTTTGTAAAGAATGGTGGTACATTTTCATAGTGCAGTTTCATTTTTTTCTGATTGAAATTGTACATGATGTGCAGCTTTGCACTGTAGATCCAGCTGTGCAGAATGGAAAATGTTACATTTGTGAAATATTCAGCCGATCTGTATGACGTTGTCACATACAACTGAATGGGGAGGAGGAGGCATTTCCAATTTCTACAGAAGACAATAATATTCTGCTGGCCAATTGTTATTGATGGAAGTGGAAACTAAAAGCTACATTTTCTGCTTTATAATTCGCATTCATGGAATAAAACCTCTCATGGAAATTCCAGATGTCTCAATGCTGACGGATGAGAAACCTCGATAACAGAAGAGTGCATGCTTGGATTTTGATGAATATTATTCTGCCAGCCAATCTTCTGTGACTGGTAAAGTGGGCTGTACTATGCTACATCCTGGACTTCTAATTTTTTGTAAGGGCCATATTCTATTACCCTGGTCATGTGTGCAGCATTGGCAATTGGAGATCAACAGTTTACTCATCCCTCAGTGTCTTACTGCCTTCCTTGCTTCCCTCCAGATAAGTTTTTGAAGCTTCTAACAATGGATCAAGTTTTGAACTTGCTTCTGACATGTTGTGAGCTACAAAGCATTCAGTTTTCCAATAATAATCCTAATAATCCTTACATTTGATATAGTGCCTTATCACATTTTTGAGATGTCTTTAAGTGACTGTATATTTTTAGGGGCGAAATGCGGCAGCCAATTGTGCACAACAGTGGCCCACAAGCAGTCATGGATTGAGTGACCAAATTATTATTTTTTAAATAATTAATTTATTTTGGAGGGATTATTACCCCTGAAACAAAACAACCAACCAAAAAACAACATGGTTCCTGTATCTACTAGGTAAACAGAGATGTGTGGAGTAAGGAAACTTGCCTAAGGCATAAGGCATTACTCCATTAGGCACCTTATATGTACTTCAAATGTAAGTAACCTAACCAATTACAGCGATTGAGTGTTAAACGATTTTGGATTCCTACTTCAAATGCTAATATTTAACAATCTCTGTGTCAATGCAACGTATAAAATTGTCCTAAAATAGCCACCTTACTATTTTAAGCAACAATTTTATGTGCGATCTAAACAATAAGTGGACTTTGTCTGGGATTTTATGAAGACATTAATAACAAGCATTCATATGCACTATTCGTTGTTAGAACTCATTCCACGTTCAGGATAGATTTGAAGCAACTAATGCAGCCATTCACCTTTGAAAGCTATAACTGCCCCCTTAAGTCCTTGAGTGTCTTTTGCAATAAGTCCAATCACAGTGTGACACCTTTATAGCAGAGGCAACAGATAAATGTTTACAGACATCTGAAGCACATTGTGTGTTGTATGTTATTCAGACATCTCTGATAATGTAAACTAACAAACGTTAACCATTTGCTGCCATATATATGTGCACGTTAAATCATTTTTTGAAACTGGGTATTAATTCCACACGTAGCCCAAATAATCATTAAGCTCTACTGAACCTTATCTCTGTGGAAAAAAAGACCTATCATTTCTAACCTGAAGCATATATGACTAATTGATATTCATTATAACTGATACAGGTTTGGTTCAAAGCAGATGGATTTCCAGTCATATGTGCTTCTTGTTTCACTTGGTTCATACTGCACTTCATCTTACAGAAAATGCATGGATGTGAAGCATAATTTAATGCTGTGGATGAAGATGTATACAGATAGACCAAGGGCAACAAAGAAGCAGAGAACTGCTTTGCTGATTCAGCGCTTCATGCAATGCAATGCGATGCACTCTGCAACCAATGCAACTCATTTTATACAGTGAGGTACAAGAAACTGCAGGCAGTCCAACTGAACTCTGATTTATTATGTAGAAACCTATGATTTAATTAGTATTTTCAGCACCAATATTACCATAAATGTTATGTTTACAAACTAGCAACCTATGTAGGTTGCAAAAACAACTAAACATACTTGACATCTGAGTTTTAATCTCTTGTAGAAATATGTCATCAGAATTGTTAGATTACAGCCAAATACCCATCCATCCTCTGCATTTCAATGCATGACATGCTCAATACATAAGTTCATTTGGCCTCATGCTGCATTTCATATTTCTTCACACATCGCTCACCGATAAAGCCACATTCCATTACATGTGCTTTAAGCTGCTTTATTGATGTACGCCTGGGGAGTGGGGAGGGAGAGGGGGGTTGCTGCAGTCGATGTGCCAGCACTTTCCCTGCATTGTTAACATTGACTAAAATGTGCACAGCATTTGTTTATGCAAACAGCATTGAGCCAAAAGGAACACATGGCAGCACTGTACTATTTCCATAGTAGCAGCACGTTATTTGCCTTTATTCACCTAGACAGACGTAAACCTTAAAGGGTCCCTCACACCAATCCCAGACAGACTTTAATTAACAGCATGTTCATGTACTGGTAGCAAAAATGTTTCTCCTTAAGTCAACTTGTCACCAATTGATTGGTTTTCAATACACAGTTGAAATATTCTGCTGAAATTGACAAATTTCAAATCTGCTGATTTCAGTGGCTAAAAATACAATTCATTATTTTCACACCTTATTTTTACCATCTATTTCTAGTTTTTATAATAATACCTGTATTTGATATAGCGCCTTATCATGTCATTGAGAAATTTCTTCATAGAATATATTATGAAGTTGATTGGACTGCATATTTTGTGGGACAATTACGCACAGCAGTGTCCCACAAACACTGGATTGAGTGACCAAATTCTTCTTTTTTTTTGAGGGGATTATTACCCCCGGAAAAGTGATCCACCACTTGACTAACAACCAGGTTCCTACTTACTACTAGGTAAACAGAGATGTGTGGAGTAAAGAAACTTGCCTATTGTTTTGCCCTGCCCTGAAATCGAACCCAGGATCTCTCGCTTGCAATGCGAGTGCTCCAACCAAAATGCTACAGGACTCCACTGTACATGAAGTAAATGATGTGGAGCTGCATTGATAGCGCCACCCCTTGGGCACCTCTTTTCCTACTGCTGCTAACTCAGGCATTGGTATTCCAACCAGACTGATTCTATAGAATCTACACCTGAGTCAGGCGTTCTCGTGCTTAATGAATATGAAGCAAGAATTAAAGATTAACATCAATATTGCAAAAAGAGGAGGAAAGAGATTTCAGGGTTAACTTGATGTTCCAGACTGTTTGTGTGCTGATGTATTCACAGTACTAATGACTGGCATGGGCTGCCTTAAGTGTTTTAACCTGGCACAATTTACGATATTAAATTGGCTTTATTCGGACATGCATTGGGATAATGTAGCATGAATAGGAAATAGTCTGGTATTTTGGACTTCTAGTATAATTGGATTAGAATTTAAATTGCTAGGATGATAAGTAGGTGCCAAACAATGGCAGACAAGTCATCAGACAGAGGCTGCATTTAAAGATTGAAAATTGCATGGCTTACAAAAAATCCCTGATGAATTTAGAGTCCTGTTTAATAAAATGCCGGGGTTGACTTTCCCCTGCTTAAAATAAAAGATTTTGTAGAGACTGTCGTCAGCAGTGTTTCTTTGTGAAGTCAGCCACAACATTGATGATAATCTTCCAGCATCTTTCTGGGCTGATGTATTTCAGTTGTCCTAGTTCTATGGAAAGAAATGTTATTGCTTTGAAAGATTGCAGGTAAACACATCTTTGGCATGGTCACAAATGTTCGAAAGTCTTTCTGTGATGAAAATCATTCATGAATGTTTTAGATTAACAAAAAATAAAGAATTTAAAATAAATAAATAATTTGGTCATTCGCGACTATTTGTGAGACGTCACTGTGCTCAATTGGCTGTCACATTTTGCCCACAAAATACATAGTCAATCTACTTTAGTATTTTCTGTGAAACACTTTGAGATATCTCAACGATGTGATCAGGCACTTTATTTATATATTATTTTATATAGCACCTTTCACGTCACGAGGATGTCTCAAAGCGCTTTACAGGCTATACTAATAAGTATTTTAAGTGTTTATTAGATTTAGAAATGGAACTATTTAAGGAATCTGGGAAAACGGGAAAATGACAGGTACACTAGATGGACCAATTGTTTGCTTCTGCCTGAAATTACAGGAAAGTGTGGTGACCGATTATTTTGTAGGTGAACGTGCCAAACAATTTGTTCACAGCAATATCCCACAAACAGCCATTAAGTAAATGACCGATTTTAATCTGGGGGATTGCTGCCCAGGACACTGGGAGAAATTCCCTTCACTTTTTTTGAACAGTGCCATTAAAGTCTACCTGACCAGGCAGATAGGACCTCAGTTTAACATGATCATTGATGGATTAGCCTGGACTACCTGAGTTCAAATTCCAGACATGGGGCTTGTACCCCATCCTTCGGACTTGGCATTGGTGGACAAACCTTTAGTTGCTCCCTCCTTAAATCCTACCCCCCACTTCTCCTAGTCACCATTCAACACTGTGAATTGCACCAAGTTGTCATCTTTCATACTGCAGTATGTAAATTCAAGTTGGGGTTTTATGCTAAGAGTCCCAGTTTTTAAATTTATCTTCCTTCCAACTCCACTTTAACCAGGTAATCTTTATTTTAAATAAGTAGATCCTGTGTGGACAAAACAAGTTGGATTGAGCAGAAAAACCCTTGGAGTTTATCCTTTAAGCAGAAATAAAGTTTGGTGGAGGCTAGTGATTGGAACCTAGTATTCGGTTTTTGAATCTGCTCTTATTGAGTTTAGATGCCAGAGAAAGTGGTAACTTTGGATAGTTTAATTTTAAAACTAGAATTGCCAGGCCTAATGAAATTCTGCCAAACGCAATGATGGTGATATTTGAGACACAGGCGGGAAGGTAAGCAGGGTCTCTTTGGAACTGAACTAGCTTGAGGTGACATGTTTGGCAACAGAATGTCCGAATCAAGCTAGTCCTCTGTGGCAGTCTTGGTAGTCCAGTTCCTGAGCCAAGCGGATCCACAGTACTCCAGGCACTGCTGATGACAGGAAAGCCAGCCTGGGTCATCGGCTGGACTTAGAAGTGCAGAGCAGTCACTGGGGGCAGGGTGTAATCCCATTCAGTTCCTGTTAACCCTGCAAGCCAAAGCCATAATTGGTAGGGTGGTCCTAGCTGGACAAGCACCAGTAAAACTTGCCAACAGTGGTATCAAGAGGAAGCTATGGTGTTTTAGCTGGTTCGACTCTAGCAGTACCACAATGTACACTTTGGGGTCCTCAAGCCTTGGCTCTTACCAATCTGCACCTTATACTTTCCAGAATTGGGTAAGCAGGATGCCTCCCTCCAGGGAGAGAGTGCGCATTCCATTCCAACAATGTATCTCTGGGATTTCCATGTGAAGTGGGGTGCGTGGAATTTTGAGTTTGGTTTGGATACTCTTAAGCATGCTTAAGACACCAGCTGACCCCAAAAAAGACACAGGAAGTAAGTACTTTCTTGTGAAGCATGTATCCTGACATCAATGTTCCTCTTTAATGGAGCAAATCTAGTTTATAGCAGGTTCAGGCCTTATCTTTTGCTACACCTGTCAATCTGTGTGTTACCTGACTGGGCAACTCTGAAGTCAAAACTCATCCAAAGTAACCCCAATGCAGACCTTATCCCTACATTAAAGAAAGCTTGGATCCATGACTAATGTAGGCAGATTTTTGCTATAAATCTAAGGCATTGCAACCACCAAGCCCATCTCATCTGCATAATCTCACATACCCTACTTCCCTTCAGTTACATGTTCAAACAATACATGGCAAATGTTTACTGACTAGTCAGGCAACTAAACTACATCTCATCAGGACCTGCTGATATGCTTGAACACTCTAATCCTTCACAGATTGATGCAGCATATCATGGTCTGAGGAGTTCATTGAATCTATTTTATTCTTGCAGACATTTAGCATTTCAAGTCAGGAGCAAGTTGCATGCACATAAATGATATTTAAAAGTTAGCCCCATAAAAATGGGCACATCCAAATTACATTTCTTAGAAGTGATGAAAGCAAACCACAGCTCAAACAATAGGAAGCAGCATGTGTGTTGTGAGCAAAATATCCTGAACACCTAGTGGAGATTCAGATAAGGCTGTGTGACTGACTGGAGAAGAGTGTGTCACAAGATATCAAACTCCAGGTTCACAATTATTTTCCCAGTTAAACAAATCTAGGGGAAAATCTCTGGCAAGCACCGGCAGTCAATAACAGCATTAAAAGGGAAATTGGAGAAATCCTGTAGAAAAAGTAATGTTAAAGGGAGTGGGAAATGAGCCGTGGAGTGAAATTAGAGCAGGTATCTCTTGTGAGCGATATCTCTTTACCTATCTCACATCTAGAAGGTCAAATGGTCAAATGACACCCTCCTATATTGTAAATTTTCTACAATCCTATATAAGTAAAGTGCCCCCACAGTTTCTTACTGCACAATAAATATAAAAGTAAAGTGAGAATGATATTCTGCCAGCTCAATGGTACGAGTAGTTGTTTCGAGGAGTAAGTAGTTACATTGTTTCCAGCAAAATGCTAAATCAGGAGAGTCTCTGAGCTTCCAGATGTATATAAAACCCCATGTCCCTTCCTCCAGTGCCCACAATAAAAATAGAAGTCATCTCTTTTTGCTTGAACCTGTGAACATGAAGGCCAGGAACACAGCCAACAGGAAACAAGGATTAAATGCCATGATTATTTTATTTTTAGCATGCCTAGATGCGAACATTGGGGAGAGAAATATATATTTTTTTAGAAAGATAGAAATTGCGTTATACAGTATCTTATCACATCAAAAGCTCTTAAGCAAGAAATTGGTGTCGTGACTTCGGCCTTTTTTTGTTGGCAAACAAGGCAGTCGTCTGAACTAGCAACAACAACAACAACAAATTACTCTTGTATGGCGCCCTCCACATCGGAAAGATGTTTGAACAGGCAGCCATGGGATGACAAAACAATTGGTGGTCAGAGCACCAGGGGAAATGCTGTTTTCTTGTCAAATAGTGTCACATGATCTTTAACGTCCAACTGAGAATACCAAACTGCAGGCTACTTTCAACATCAGTCATTTCTCTGGTTAAAATAATTTCCAGAAAAATCCCAAGAATTCCCAAGTGAAGTCCATAGCAACATTTAAAAGGGAGTTGGATAAATGCTTGAAGTTTACAGCAGCAACAACAACTTGCATTTATATGGTGCCCTACTCATAGGATAACATCTAGGAGTGCTTCACATTGGCAGGGATGGACGCCATGTAAAAGGGGAGAAAGAGGGGAAGGTAACAATAGGCATGGTCAAAGAGATGGGATTTAAGGTGAGGTATGAAGATAGATAAAGAGGGAGTGAGGAAGAGGAGGAGGAGAGAGAGAGACATGGAGAGATTATGGGTGTAGCGAATGAAGGTACCATCCAAAAGGCAGCACCTCGGGCAATACAGCACGCCCCCAGGATTGTGCTGAAGTATCAGTGCTGGCCTTAAAACACAACCTTCTGACCTTCAGACTACATTGTTCTGTGCCAAGCAATCAAATTGTAAGTTAAAAAGAAACACACAGCACAAGAGGGAATTGGATAGCTATTTGTAAAAAAAAATTGTTTAAACGTAAGATTGTTTTTTACTTCAGGACTAGCCAGATGGCCTACGATGATCTTCTCCAGTGCTCTATATTCTAATTTGCTGACTTAGCTGGTTGCAGCATAGACAGCAAAGGATACTATAATTGTTCCCAGAACCTCTTAGAATAGGAAGGGACAAATATATTCAGTCAGGGTTGCCACTCTTTAATATTTAGTTTACTGGAAAGTGGATTGGTGGTAGGTGACGATAGGAATGAACTCAGCTGTGGTGCTCTCTATAGTCAAATAGCTCACTAACGTTCACTGTTGAGACATGTGAAGAACGGACACTTGGACAAGGAAAGAAACGTACAAAAGCAACAATGAGTTCCATCAGGCAGAAGGAGGGAGGAAAATTAGTCAAATTGTTGTTGCTGTGTTGATATATAAAAAAAATCTAAGATGCCGAGTGTGACTCTAATGCAATGGCCAAGAAAATCACTTCATTAGTTGGTTTGTCTTGGACACTCCAAAGTCAACAACATTGCCTCACCTATCTCACCCGACTGCAACCAAAGTTAGGGTTACCTGCAATGGCACAATAAATGAAACATAAAGGACTTTGTGGCATCATATGAGCTGCAATAAGTGTTCACGTCACCTCTGCAGGAGCTCAACCTCTTTCCAATGGCAACAATATCATTGTGAAATACAAGGTGAGCATGTGAGCATGGTACAGAAAGTGATTAAGCTGCCCTCTGTCCCTTTATTATATTGTGAATGGAAATTAATTAAGAAAGGGTCACATAAAAAGATATCCACCTAATTTACAGGGGAAACTCACTGCTGATCTATGGCATTAATTCAATCATCACTTCCCTATTTCCCTTTCCCCACCTCTTACGTCCCTTTTGATAAGCATACACCTCACCACTGAAAAGCACTCTGAGATGTTATTCTGCATGAAGAGTCCTATATCAATGCAAGATATTGTTGTATGGAGGCAATCGACAGACTAGACTATGTTGATCTTATTCATGAGTTGCCCTGATTTGTGAGTTTAGTCATTGCAATTTTAGAGTGAAATAAACAGATTGTGAAGAATTGCCCTGAATCATAAGTCGTTCTCATTATTCCGATATCCACAGGGTGAAGTTCAATCTTATAGCTATTCTATGCGCTTGAAATCCAAGCACAAGTGCCAAGCAGTGTTATGAACCATCTGGCCACTCCTCCAAGGTAGCTTCCTACAGTGGTCCTGCAAGATTGAAATAAAAGATGACATCCCCCCACCATCAACCACCCGGCACTATCTCAGCTTTGGCCCAGAGCAAAAGTGACATTGTTTTCTGCGCTGTGCAAGTGATTGTTTCTTTTATCGACATTTTTAATGGTTAAGATCTTCAACATGTCTTAGCGCTGTAGTAAACTAAAGGCTGAAATAATTAGATCACTGTCTTTATGGAGATGCTTAACACTTCAATGTACTAATTAACATCATCGCAGTGAAATTAAAGCAGTCCTTGGGAAGAAAAAATGCATATGTTCTGACCTCTTGCAAAGTGAGGGCTTCTGGTGCTTATGCTTGTTGGATATCATTTGCATATAAAATAGTAAGTTCACAGCCTGACAGTGCATCCCACCGAGATACCAGCAGGTGGGCTCCACGTGCACTTTGTGGTTTGAGGCACAACTGAGGATGGCTCAGTATGAGAGGATCATGTGCTTGCTAAGGGTGAATCCCTAAAAATTCTGTTATCTCATCCAAATGTTTGGCCTGTTGGCCTGTTGGCAACAGCTGTCTGCCCCCCCAGCTATGATTCCACACATAGGATCAGGTATTGCTTGCAAGCAACCTCTATTTTCATTGTGTGTTTATAAAGGGAATATTCATTACACTCACATAACATCAATAGCCCCCTTGTTTCATGCTGAACCCCAAGTCGTAGCAGGTGAGACCAAGTCAGTGCAACTGACAAATCATTGAGCAGAGAGGTTCTCTTGACCATTAAATTGATCATTCACCTCCTGACTATTTGGGGACATTTCTGTGCACAAATTGAAAGCAGCATTTGCCTTACAAATACAAAGTCACCAATCTTAACAATAATTACCATGAAATACTTTGAGACGTTTTGATGTTATAGGCGCTCTATCTATTGTAAGAATAATTATCATTTTAAAATCATTGAAAGAAATTTAGCATGTCCAATTTTTTTTCTAATCTTCTCCAATTGTAAGGCTCTCTGCTCCTGGTCTGACCTTTTCTTGCTGGGCTGTGTTTCCACAGGCACTGGTTGACCTATGTTGCCCCACTGTTGTACATGTGTGAGCCTTGGCAGTTATTGCCAACAGACCACTCGTCTAGGGGGCACCCCACCTTTCCGCAGCAGTCTCCCACATAAGTGATGACCAGAACAGGGTGCTGTAGAGGGACCAGGAGCAGGAACCCTGGCTGATTTTTTCCCTTGCTCATCCCGAGAAGGCTGGGACCATGCTCGGCACACCGGATGTGATGTCAACAGGATTTCCTGTGACTGGACAACACAAGCATTATCTTTCTTAGCGTGGGAGACTGGCTACTCAGTGCAGGAAGCTGGGTGTACTGAACTTCCAGTTATTGAGGGTTAACTCTCTGACTATAAGAGAAGCAGCACTCTGTTAGAGGATACTATAAGAGGATACCGCATTTCGCCTACAAAACACAGTTACACTTTACAGTGTCCTGTGAAGCACTTTAAGACATCTCAACAACATGATAAGGCACTGTATCAAATGCAACGGTTATTATTATTATTACTATTATACGAGGAGAGTAATGCATGAATCTTTAGCTGGAACTAAAGAATAATTGCAACATTAAAACAGAGGCCAAAACAAACAACAGGTCTTGTCCAAGCTTATTACACAGAGCTTTCAAACAACAGAATGTAAATGGGTAAAGGGCAGATTTGCCTGATTGTTCTAATGCTGTCAATGTGGCTTGTGAAGAAAGAAATGGTTTTAGTAATCAGCGTAATTAAATTTGTTTTATTTCAAACTAAATTGAAGGGGCAGGGCTGAGGCCAGCCATGTCGCCTATTCAGGTTTCTCCACTCCCCTTTTCATTTCCTGACAGCAGGAAGCAGTGGGGCTCCTCACATTCCTCGCTGGAGACTCAGGCAGTGTGCTCAGTGTGCTCAGTGTGTTGTCAAACTGATTCAAAGAGGAATTTCTTTGAGCACCCGAGGCAGAAAGTGATTCAATCATATCCACTCAATTTAAAGCTTTTGATGAAGTGGCTTAAAGAAACAATACTTTTTTTTAACACTTCGACAGGGCTACATTTATTTGAAAGTTATAAAAACATTCTTCATGTGTATAATTCCTTTCATGTGCAGCACTTTTTATGTTAAGTTATCTGGTTATTTGGTATGGCATTTATTAAAGAAAATGACAGTGACTTTAATTGCTGGGGCATTTTTTCCTCCTTTTTACATACTTAAAAAAGGTCAGTCGGGATGTTTGAAGTTTGTACTCAGACAAATGTTGGTCTGGGCTTGGGCTCTGAGGAGGAGGGAGCGCGCGTGCATTACTGCAAACAAGCTGGCCAAGAGGGATGATCAAACCGTGGCATATTAAAGATTCTTGTCAATCACCCTCGGACATAATACTGTTTATAATAATAATCCTTTGACATAGCATCTTTCACATCAGGAGAACATACAAAAGTGCTTTAGAGGATATATGTAAACTGCAGTGACTCTATGTTATGTAGGCCAATGCAATAACCAATTTCTGTACAGCAAGACTCAGAAACAACCATGAAATGAGTAATCAATTTTATTTCGGGATGGCTATTCAGGACAATGGGAGAAATTCCCTGTTCTTTTCAAACAGCGCCATGGGATCTTTAACGTCCACCTGACTAAGCAGACGGGGCCTCGGTTTTCGAAAGATGACACTTCAGACAACACAGAACACCCCCAGCAGTGAATTGAAATATCAGTCTAGAGTTCAATGTCTTGAAGTGGGGCTTGAATCCCACAATCTAACACAGAGGCAAGAGTGCTACCAACTGAGCCAGGCTGACATCGTTTAGAGTGATGGCCCCTCTTCTGACTCATTGGAGACTGAAAGCACCTCCTGACATGAAAGGGCACTATATAAATGCAATTTGTTGTTTTTGTTGTTGTTTTAAGGTTCTTTTGCATGCACTCGCTCGCCCTATTCCTTTCAAAACTAAATTGGATTACATCTCAGAGATTGATACTTGGAAAGTACAATTGGAGCAGTGGTCGGTGCAATTTTTATATTTCTTTTTAAAAATTTCTATTTTTCTCCTATTTGCCTGTTTTTATATCTTCCTCTGTTCCCACACTATATTCCTTGTCCCACACAGTTTCTGGATCCCTATTTTCCATTATTCACCAGTGCCTGTTTTGTTCAGCTTCTCTGTCCTGCGTTATTTCTTCCTTTCCTCCCCTAGCTTTCCCAGTCTCTGCCACGTTGTTCCCAGTTACCTGTCTTCCACTCTTCCCTGATCCCTGTCCCACACTGTTCCCAAATCCCTGTCCCCCACTGCTTCCAGATCCAGATTCCAAATTTTTGATCTCACAGTCTAGGTTGACACTTCACATTCAATGTTGTGGGACCTTTGCATTGGCTTAGGTGCCCGACTTCAGATGTCTCTTCTGCCTGTTCAGGTGAACATTAAAGATGGCACTGTTCGAAATGAGTCAGGAATTGCTCTCGATGTTCGCGTCAACAATCCTCCAGCTTAAAATTGGTCATTCACTTTAGGATGTTTGTGGAACAATGCTGTAAGAAAATTGTCTGTCGCGTTCACTTTCAAAATGTACAGTAAACTTTATAGGAAAATCCTGTAAAGCACTTTGAAATGGTTTCCTGATATGAAAGGTGCTATATCAAATGTGATTATTATTTTATCAAGAAGTCCTTCTCTGTGAACATTTTGTCATCATTGACTATTCTTCTGATCAGAGCGGCTTGCTTGGGTAACAACAACAGCAATTGCATTTATATAGTGCTTTTCACGTCAGGAGGTGCTGGGTAAGCAAGGTCACCACTAACATCTTCCTGATGTCAATTCTCTTTGAAAGAAACTAGTCTTGTGAGGAGCAAGCGAGGCTTTGAACAGGAACAGTGAATCTTTAACTGAATGATTTGCCAAAAAATCCTTGAGGAAATAGGTTTTCTTACCCAAATTATTTACATCTGTGACTCCAGGATGCTTTGACCATAGGGATTATACAGAGCTGCTGTGATAGAGAATAAACTGAGAGGACATACCAGCAATTTTAGGCAGGAGCAGAGAATTGGTCCATCTTGTTTACCCAACAATTTTCCCTCTTTGCAGATTCCTTAACAATTTTCATCGCTAAATCTAAAAAAGCTTGACCATTTTACTTGAGGGGAAGTTCCCTAGTTATTTTTTGGGGACATTTAGCACTGTCTTGTGGAGTTCTATACCTCAGTTGTTAGAGCACTCATCTCACAGGCGAAAGACTTGGGTTCAGTTCCTGGGCAGAGCGAAATGTTGGGCAAGTTTCCTTACTCTACACATCTCTGTTTACCTAACAGTAAGTAGGAACTCGGTTGTTAGTCAATTGGCAAACCACGTTTCCGGGGGTAATAATTCCTTAAAAAAATAATAATAATAAATTGATCACTTCAATCCACGACTATTTGTGGAACACTGCTTTGCTTAGTTGGCTGCTGTGTTTCCCCCACAAAATATACAGTCAATTCACTTTACAGTATATTCTTTGAAGCGCTTTGGGACGTCTCAAAAATACATGATATGGCGCTATATCAAATGGAAGGATTATTATTATTACTATCTTACTCTACCATCCATTGCTGAAGAAGTGTGGGAGACAGGGTCAGCTCGTTTTAAAAACTAGAAGTGCCATTGTGCTTTGCTTTGTCTGTGAATACCATTTACCATATTTGAGTTCCGTAGTTATGTCAATTTGTGATCAGCCCAATCTACAAGTGTAAATGAAGTTTAATTAGTATACTTTCTTATCATGTTCGTTTGTTCATATTCCTTCAAAGCACCTTCAAGCAGAACAAATACAATTTGAAAGTTTTCTACAGACCAGACATGATTTGTGAGTTAAGGGAAGCGGATTTCTAATGAGCAATTTGCATATGTCAATTAGGCCTAATACTGTTAATTTACATACTCCCCTTTTAGTATAATGAGTGTACACCATGCAATTCACAAAAGGCAAAATTAAAAGTTTTCAGTGATTGAAGAAGTGTGTTTACAAATTTACCACATTTTCATATGCAAAACAGAATAAATTACCACACTCAGTTTATCTGGTCTCCTTTTTAGCATAAAAAACAAACCTTCCCACATTCACAAATATTGGACTTACAAGTTCAACTTGGAGGGGAATGTTGATTTTTCTAATTGAAATATATTGAGTTCTGTAGCTCAGTGGTTAGACCTTTCGTCTTGCAAGCGAGCGACCTGGGTTTGATTCCCGGCAGGGCAAAATCTTGAGTACGTTTCCTTAATCCACACCTGATAATAATTCCTCAAGAAAAAAAAACAATATTAAAATTTGTCACTTCAATAAATGACTGTTTGTGGAACACTGCTGTGCGCAATTGGCTGCCGTGCTTTGCCCACAATTGACTATAGAGTCAATTCACTTTATGGTATATTCTGTGAAGCGCTTTGAGACGTCTAGAAAACATGAAATGTGTTATATCAAATGCAAAGATTATTATTATCATTATATCAGGGAGGGCTCAGAAATTTGTAATTTGAATGTTATCCCCAAATGATCATAACGTTCACCTGCAAAACATACAGTCACTAAATCTACAAAGCTCTTCTAACGCGAAAGGCATTATATCAAGGATTATTATTGATATTATTAAATGATACTTAAAATTTAAACTTTAATTTTAGCTTTAAACTTGAAGCCTTAAAAAGTTAATTTTAAAAGTTTCTATTTTAGCTTTTAATCCACCAATAGTGTATTGAGATAACACCGTTCTATTCTCCCTTTCATTTGGTTCTTCATATAATCAAGGAAAAGTCAGCAACTGGATTTCTAAGCAAACTGTCACAAAAAACTTCAAAACAAAATACCACATATAGCCATGAGGTGAATTATCAATTAATCTAAGGATTATTGACCAGGGCATTGGACGACACAATGAATTGAGATAACAGCTTTTATTTTGATGCAATAAAGCTCCCCCCAAAATTTAGCAGTGCATTGTTTGAGCAGTGCATGTTGAATATTGTCATGGGATCTCTGACATCAACCTGAAGAACAGGTGGATGGGACTTCATCGTAAAACCTCACCTGAAGGACAGCATCAACAACAATACAACAATTCCTCTGAACAGGAATGTTAGCATAAGAGTATGAGCTGAAATCCTAACATGGGTGTTAAACCTTCTGAACCCAGAGTTCTATCAAATAAACCAAGGTGATACCTATGTCGGTAGCAATGTAAAGGGCAGCAAGAGCAAAGTAAGCTAAAGGTCAGAAGCAACAGAGAATACACTGAGACAAACTGAAATGGTTAGGTATACCAAAAATATTAAATGGGATTGAAAGTAAAGACCTAGAACAATACTTTAGGGTGCAATGACGAAAGCAAATGGAAAAGTTGAATGAAGTGCTTTGAAACATCATCCTGTCCCATGAAAGGCACTATGTAAATATAAATATAAAGAGATTACTTTGAACTCATGGTCCAGCCTGACATTTGAATGCAGGGCTGGGAATGTACTTCATTGTCAAAGGTGCCTTCCTTCGGATGAGACAATAAATTCGAAAAGATTCGAAAAGAGAAGGGAGTTTCTCACAGTGTCCTGGCCAGCCACTCCCCACGTAAAATTCATCATTCACTTCATGGCTGTTGTGGGGACACAGTAGTGCACCAATTGGCTGCTGTATTCACATACAAAATACATAGTCACTATATTTTTTGCAGTATTCTCCTGACATGAAAAACATGATATTAAATTCTAGGATTATTATCATTATTATTTTATAATTGAAGTATTTGGACTAGGCTAGACGTGGGAGTCCTGTAGCTCAGTGGTTGGAGCACTCGCTTTGCAAGCGAGAGACCTGAGTTCAATTCCAGGCAGAGCGAAACCTTGGGCAAGTTTCCTTACTCCACATTCCTAATAATAATCCCTCCAAAACCAAAAACAATAATAAATTGGTCATTTTCAATCTACGACTGTTTGTGGGACATTGCTGTGCGCAATTGGCTGCCGCGTTCACCCACAAATATACAGTCAATTCACTTTACAGTGTGTTCTGTGAAGCGCTTTGGGACGTCCTCCCGACGTGAAAAGCGTTATATCAAATGCAAGGATTATTATTATTATTAGGCTTGATCACAAGGTTGTGTCTAAGGATGCTGGAACACTGACAGCTGCTTTATATTATTTACTCTTTCTTGATTTCATTTGCTTTGTTATTTTGCAAATAAATAATAATATTATTCATAACAAAAATAAGTTCTATTGTGAGAAAATGCAATTTTTATTACTTTCACCTTGCGGTGTAGCTCGCTGATAAAGAAAAGTAATGAAAGATGAAAATAACAAGCGGCAGTCAGATAAGATGAAGCAATGTTCCTTGCCAACCAATGGGGATTCCGTATTGTGCTGAAGTTTGCTGCAGTAAAAATGCTGATGTAACATGCATTTAAACAAAAAGCTAATTCAAAGCGTCCAGAAACCCGACAACATTTAAATCACTTTTCTTCAAAGCTTTGTTGATGCTGACAGATGATTGACATCTCCCTGTTGCTCACTGGTAGTCGCTGGTAGAGTTTAATTTAAGTCTGATCAGAACTATGGAGCCAATGCAAATTGAATTAAGCTGAAACGAACACTTATAATTAGCCTTTGTAGAATTGAGTAGTTTTAGATGTAAAAATACGNAAAAAATGACAAAGGAACTAGTGAATTGTGTCAGTGGGAAAAGGGTTGGGATGGACAGCATCAGGTTGTATAGCCAAGTGAATGAGACTGAATGGAACAAAAGCTGATAAGACCTAAATATGAGAATGATTGTTGGATTGCAATAAATGCGGTAACTTTTTTTCTTACAGTTTTTTTTTACTCGGGATACTTTTATGCATTAACAGAATCGAGCATGTTGGGGGTTAGCGGGGTCTATTTTGCGAGTTGTGTAAATACATGTGCCATGCAAGTTGTGTAAACTCTCAGCGGTTTGTCCCATGCCAGGACTTTGATTTCACAGTCTGGCATTCCATGATGTTAAACCAAAGTCCTCTGCCTGTTCAGTTGGACGTTAAAGATCCCAAGACGCTATTTGTGAAGAGAAAGAAGTTTCTCTCATCTCTCATTGTCTTGACCCTCAGATCAAGTTGGTCATTCACTTCTGGACTGTATGTGGGACATTGCTGTGCACAAATTGTCTTTCTGCATTATCTTCAGAATATACAACTATTACATTTTACAATAAATCCTGTGGAGTTCTTTGAGATGTCCTGATGTGAAAGGCTCTATATGCAATGCAAAGGATTATTATTATCTGCCCTCGTAGGTTCGGTGGAAGTTGGCTAGGTCAGCAACTTGGGAGCAAGAGCTCACAACCAACCAGCAGCTTGTGCAGCTTTATATTCAGAAATGGAATAAAGACAGTTATGCACGAATAGAGTTTTCTTTTATTGAAAAAGCCACAAGAGAGTCAATTCCACTCCCACATTGAGAGCATTTTTTCAGTGAAGTGTGTGTGAGAGGGTTATGGAACAGATCTCTTGAGAAATCGTAATGACAAGGACTGGTCCCCAAACAAAAGCAAGCACAAATTTCATTAGCAGGAAAAATGGTAAAGAATTGTGACCAGGGTGAAGTTGATCTTTGAAAGAAAAAATCAGAGGGATTAGGTGAACTGATTTCCCAAAGAGCTTTGAAACCTGTTTATTGCCTGGAGCAATATTTGAAAGCAAGAGTGCAGAAGAAAGCAGAATAGTGGCAGTAATTCTGACAGTGGTCAATCACAGGTGAATACACAACACACTGGCAGACATGTTCACTCATTGGAAAAAAACAGCTGACCAAGAATTCAAAACTTTCCAAATGCCAAGTAGAAATTTATTATATAGTATTTCCAAATGCTATAAAGTTCCTATATTTTAATCAATTTGGTGAGGAGAATTGATTCACAATTAGCTCACATAAAAATTTCATCCAACGCGTCTAATTCAGGATTTTTCAGATGACACTATTGGGAATTAGCCGGAATGTTGTGTCTGAAACAGATAGTTTGGGAAAAAAATCTGTTGAGAGCAATATTCAGCACTTAAAAGAATTAACATTGTTTCAAGCAGTAGTTGGACCGATCTATTTTTAAACTGAATAAGTAGGACACGACAATGACGACAACAATTTGCACTTATATGAGTTCAATTCTCAAAACGCTTATAAGCGATACGGGAGAAAACACCCAGCAGGGAGGAAAGGGCTCATTCAAAGGTTGATGCCTCCGACAATGCACTGAAGTGTTAGTTTCGATTCTATGATGACCGTTGGTCATCTTCACCCTCCCTCACCCAAGTTCGGGTGCTCAGCCAGCTGTGTTAAGCATGCTGAGACATTCTTCTGGACATGAAAGGTGTTATATACATGAAAATTGTATTGGACTGTAATTGTGCAATTGAGATCTGCTCAGAATGAATGTTGTGTTTCATATTATTCGGGAGCTGCAGAAGAATTATCAAACTGTGTTCCAAAATGAAAGTGATTGATTTGAGATGCAAAATGGAAAGGAAAAAATACATTCTACAAGCCAGGTCCCATTCCCCTAAATGCTAAATTATGCCGTACAGGAACAGTAATGCAAATCAGAAAATATAATGGAATTATATTTACAGTAGAATATAGATTTTGTGTAGCATCCAGTGTACTTGTACGTATTCTAATTGATTCTTTCAGGATGGTGATAAGTATAAAATGAAAAAGGGAAAACAATAATAATAATCCTTACATTTGCTAAAATGTGTTCTCATGTCCTTAAAATGTCTCAAAGCATTTCACATGATTTAGTTACTGTAATGTCTAGTGACTGTGTCATGTAGGTGAACACAGTAGACAATTTCACCCAGCAATGTACTTCAAACAATGATGAGAGCAAATGACCAATATTATATGGAGGATTATTGGCCAGAAGAAGCTCCGTTCTCTTTTCAAATAGTGTCATTAGTTTAAACCCACAACGTTTTACTCAGAGGTAAAGTGCTGCCAACTGAGCCAGGTTGGCAAATGTTAATTAAATTAGATATTTCCCAGTAAGATATTGGAGGACAGCTCTAAGCAATATCTAACTTTTAATGCATAATAAGGAACTAGACTTTTTTAAATTGATTCAAAGAGGCAAGAAGAGCTCTTAAGGCCTATGTGATTGTATCCTTTCATAATACTCTTCTTGCCCTATCATCTTCCCATTACAGCATCAAGCATTTTATCAATGAATCCAATGTAAGCTTTTACTCCATAGAATAATGGTTCATATACTGTAAAGAAACAACTAAATACCATAATGGGGTGATGGTACAGTTAGTACACAGAAAAAATGAAATCAAAAGGGCTAAAGAACTGTTTCATTCTAAAGTATTTTGTTATAGTAGAACTAGTTTACAGTATCAAATCATTTTATGAACAATTTGCAAATGACTGCAACCAAACAAAACCAATTCTATGCTAATAGAATTGTTGAATGTTACAGCATAAATAACAGGTCATTCAGCCCATTGAGTCTAACCTGGTGCTTTTTCTCCATATGAATCGCCTATCCTAATCTCACATTCCTGCTGTCTCCCCATATCATTTAATAATACTTCATTATCAAGCATTGAAAATTTTGCCTCAAAATGCCTGTGGTAATAGCCAGAAGCCACAACTTAAAATTGCTTGCTGGAATGGATTTCGTATTACGGGAATTACACGTGATAGCTCCCAAGGTCCTACAAGTAAGATTGTTGTCTGAGATGCAGAAGGAACAATCCGATGCAATTAAAATAAAATGTTAGCTGGAAGCTACTTTCACCTATCTTAGACGAAGATGCTGAAGCCAGTGTAAAGAGCTACAAAGTGTTGATAAGTTGTCAATCAACCCATTCTTGGAAATGAACAAATAAATCATGACTGGCAGTCTGCAATACCTTTGCTTGTCAATGCTTGATCATTTCTATCATTGATGCTGGTGTAAGATAGCTGGAAACCTTCACAATTCTCTTCCTTCCATTCTTCAAGGCAGCGACTCATGCTGGGATAGTTCCTCAGGTGCTGAGGGTACTCCAGTACCTTTCCTATGTGACATTTTTCATTTGTCAACCTGGACAGTGAGTAGAGGCAAATTATTTACGAAAGAGACATTAACAAGTCAGCTTGTCATTTGCTGTCATCCACATATGATATACTTTACAGCAAGATCACAAACCCTGATTATTCCCCTCTCTTGCCCAGGGTAACTGAAGCAGATTGCAGTGCCCATTTTTGCCAAGCAGGCTGAGATGAGCCAGCTCAGTGCAGGCCAGCGATCAAAAGTAGACACTTGCCGGTTTGTATGGATCTATACCAATCAAGCAATACATTTATCCATTGACCAATTGGAGAAAGTTCTTAACCAGTTCTGGGGGAAAAACAATCTTTGCAGAATTTCAGATTGCTAGAGATAATTTCCTTCTGGGATAGGCTGTCAAGCAACCTGTACATTAAATGGAATACTCCACATTGTATTGTTATCAACTCGTCTGCCGAGTTGTCTCTCAACAAGATAGGCTAGAGGCAGGAGTTGGCTGTGTTCAGTAACAGAACCTGACACAGTTGGAAGATTGCAATGGGTGGCCAGATGTGTCACAAAGCTAAAGATCAGTATCCTCAAAAATGATGGAATGAAGTCCAGTGGGAAAAGCAGATATGTCCAGAAAGTCTTGAATGAATAAATGGCAATAGGACAACAGCTTCAAGAGCTGTCAGTAGCAAGATATTGCAGTCAAATCTTTTAGCTTCAATAGACAATGTGGTTATGACTGACTGAATCATATTGGAATCAAGTCCACATTCATGCTAGTACCTATGAATGGTTGAGGTACACAAACAGTGTCCAGTGAAAGATAGATCTTTGCCCTTATTAATTCCCCACCAAGGCTAATCCAGATGGTTAAAAATGGTCAGAGGGGTTACCCACAGCCTGTGGCCTCTTTTGCAAGCCTATCATCCCCGCATGTTCTCACATTTTGCGATCTTATGATACTCCCCTTTTCACTAATATTTTTTTCACAATTTTTATCCGTTAAAAGTTCAATAACTAAAAATCAGATCTTATATAGAATTGATATACAAGGTTAACAAAAGTTGGATCCTGGCACACACATAGATGTGTCTCTCATCTACGCAATAGAACTTTGCTCAAACACCAAGCCCAAAAGATGATTTCTGTGAAATTGCATCAAAGCTGAAGAAAGATTCTAGATCCCATCAAGAGATCAGCATCCAAGTGAAACTCCAGCAGATCATTAGGAGATATATCCAGCTACATGCAGTATTTTATATGTGAAAATCCTTTAATAAATCTTCTAAATAACCAACGTAAAGGTAGTTACTTACCAGTCTTTTTGCAAACATTAGTTTCCCTTTCCTCCCTTAGCCTGGCTTAGTTGTTTGCACTCTCGCCTCTGAGCCAGAAAGTTGGACTTTGAACTTACATTGTCTAGACTTGCACTCCAGTGTAATGATGGATGTGCACTACATTGTCAGAGATACCATCCTTCCGGTGAGACTTTAAACCAAGTTCTCTTTTTCCTGTTCAAATGAACATTAAAGATCCCAGAGCATTTTTCCAAAAGAGAAGAAAGTTTCTCCCCGTGTCCTGGCCAGAGGTGGCAGGTGAAAATATTTTTTGAGGCGAGTTGAGTGGTCAGTTCCCTTCAAGTCAGGTGTAGCCTCCTTGCCAGTATCAAAGTTTGTCGCCTCCCCCCTCCTCACCCCTCATGCTCAGTGCTAGCTTCAAGATGGTCCACCTGCCCTCCTCACTGGACCTCGGAGACTAAAGTCCATCAGTTTATGTGGAAAGGAGCTCGGGGGGGTGGGTTGCCCATTCTGAAGCTTGCCACAGAGGAGGAGGGTGAAGCAGCCATCTATCTACAGCTTACCTCCCCTTAAAGAGACGAACTGTAGATAGACTTGATGGGCTGAGCCCCATCTAGCTCTAGCCATCTGTCGCCTATAGTCCTGGCTAAGAATCCCCCAAATAAAATTGGTCATGACATTTGTTGAAGCTTGCTATGTGCAAACGTGCTGCCACATTTGCTTACACTTCATAGTAAATCCTGTGAAGTTCTTAGAAACATCGTCCTGAAATGACAGGACCCATATCAAATGCAAGCATGATTATTAGTAACATTTATTTATAATTATTATTATTTACTGTGGAACTTATTGACTAATATTTTATATCAAGTTTACCAGTCATGTATAGTTTGATGTAGTTTTCAAACATTGAAGCTTTCTGTTGTGCTATATGCTCATTGCACAAATGTCACTGTGGAAACTAATTGGACCCCTCACTTGTTTGATAGATCATTCCATCAGGACACCTTTTAATAAATCAATCTATGTCCAGGAATTATGATTATCTTTTATGTCCTGCAGAATTTTTCCAATCTTAAAACGGCTTTGGAGGCATCAAGCTGTGCTCTACTTTTAGTAATGCACCACCCAGGCACACAGAAAACAATTTAAATGAACGACCTAGTGAGGATTTTCTAATCAACCGAATGAAAAAAAGAGTCCAACTATACAAAGACAGGGGCAGTCTGGCTGAATGATTGAGTAAATTCTTGAGTTGGCCAATTGGTTCAGGTTAATGGACTCTTAATGTATAAAATAATACTTATTTTCAGAACAGTTGTGACGAAAGGGCTAATTCATTAGTTAACCCTTATCTACGTGTGTCAGATGGAGAACGATTTTTTGTGATGTGAATGTGTTATGTCCACAGACATTTAAATGTCAACAGACTTTCTCTTTGATGTGGTCATTACACAGTGTATCACACAACGCAATGGGAGCAGATGTCATCTGTGAAAGAGGTTTTCCAGTTCCTGCTACGAATGAAAGAGCTTTCAGAATCAGGGCAAATGTTTAAGACCACCCCCTCGCCTAATTAAAACCATTAAACACTGGTCACTGAGTTATGCCAATGACAATTAGCAATTGATTTGAAAGTTTAGTGTACCTTGGAAGCCTTTTGAGATGAGGTGGGGTAGGGGGCTGGAAGAGACTGAAGTTCCTGCAACAAAATGAAAGCTGGCTGTTTGCTCTGAAAACTCAGCATGTTTCCTGCTGGTGTGCTTCAGATATCAAATAAAAAAATTATTTAGTGTGTGTTTGGACTACCCTGTGTGGCGGGTGCTATATAAGTGCAAATTGTTATTGTTTTTATTGTTGATAAATGGAAGGATTATTATTATTATTAAATACATAAATGCTAAAATCCGCAAGGGTTCTAATAAGTATCATCATCAGGCAGCAATAACCTTTAAAGCAGACAACAAGTCATATCCTTATTTATTTATGTCAAGTAGAAATTATTTTTAGAGTTATAATAGTAATTTTAGAAACTGGTATCTATCAAAACTTCTTTGCACACACTAAAGATACTGAGATTAATTCGGAAAAGCATTGGGGTCTAATATGCAGTGATTGCTGAAAATATTTCTTAATAAGGAAAGCAGAAATAAGTCAGGTTGACTCACAGGAACATTATTCCAATGTAATTCACTTGGAGTGGAGTACTCGGTGCATTAATTACTTTACATAAAGTTACCCAAAGGAATCAATTTCCTTACACAACAATCCCTTTAGAAACCACATTAGCAATACTCTAGTATCTATCCAAAATAAACTGATTGGAAAAAAGTGAAGCAAAACGATTGCTCCTGATTGCAATATACAACAACAACAACTTGGATTTATATAGCACCCTCCACACTGGACGGCGTCTCGGAGTGCTTCACAGTAACGGATCCTGAAGCCAAGCCAGGGGGAGGGGGAAGAAGGTGACCAAAGGTGCGGTCGAAAAGAAAGGTCTTTAGCCAAGACCTGAAAGTAGGAAGAGAGGAGTCAAGGTGATGGGGGTGAGGAAGGGAGTTCCAGAGCCTCGGGACGTAGTGGCTGAAGGCACGGCCGCCTATGGTGGAGCGGAGGATTCGGGGGACAAGGAGGAGGCCAGACCTGGTGGAGCGAAAGCAACGGGTACTGTTTTGAGGAGAGAGGTCAGAGAGGTGGGGGGGGGTGCAGAGGAGTGGAGGGATTTGAAAACAAGAGTGAGAATCCTGAATTCGATCCTCTCTGGAACAGGGAGCCAGTGCAGTCTGGACAAGGACTGAGGGTAATCGGGGAGCGGAGTTTGGTGCGGGTAAGAAAGCAGGCGACAGAATTCTGGATGACCTGGATTTTATGAATGGTAGTGGAGGGGAGGCCGGTGAGGAGGGCATTTGAATAGTCCAGCCGAGAGGTGACAAAGGTAATATAAACTTCCTGTAGCTCAGTGTTGAGAGACATGCCTCGCGAGTGAGAGACTTGAGTTCGATTCCCGGCAGGGTGAAACATTGGCCAAGCTTCCTTACTTCACACACCTTTGTTTACCTATCAGTAAGTAGGAACCCAGTTGTTAGTCGATTGGTGGATCGCTTGTCCAGGGGTAATAATCCCTTAAAAAAAAGACGAATTTGGTCACTCAATGCATGACTGTTTGTGGGACGCTGCTGTGCACGTTTCACCTGCAAGATATACAGCCAATTCACTTTACAGTATATTCTGTGAAGCGCTTTGAGATGTCTGGAAGATGTGATAAAGTGCTATATCAAATGCAAGGATTATTATTGTTATTATTATTGTGCATATGATATCAGTCTCACCTATTAACCTTGTTCATACCAATTGAAAAGTTTGAAAATTGAGCTTATGTCTCCTAGATGCACAGATAAAACCAACAACCCTGAAGTCCATTATAAGCTCCTTCCCAACATTTCAGGGCCAGCACAACTGGATATCCTATTGTAACAAGGGCTGGTAAAACTGTACATGACCCCACATGATGAAAATCTCTGTTAAATTTGTTGACCCAGTGGGTTGTGAGAATAAATTGTCCCACAAAGCCATAGAGACAGATTTGAGATGGATAGATGGATTATGGATCGGAGAATATTAAGGAATATATGGAGAATGGAGAGAAATTAGATTAAAACACCTACTGTGATCCAAAATAGTACTTGAGTCAGATCCCCCTCTCCCCCCTCCTACCAGCCCCCACCCCCCCCCCCCCCATTCTAATGTTTCTTTGTAAATGACTATGGATTCATTTTTAATAATTAATAATTTCAAACTTTAGTTAACACATAAATGAACTCACAAAGTCTAGGCTGACATTCCAATGTTAAAGGCACTATATAAAATGCAAAAGTATTATTGATGCATAAACTCACTCCAAATACACCATATAATAAATGCTGTCAAGTGCTTTGAGAAGTCTTGGCAATGTGATAAGGCCGATTTCAAATGCAAGGGTTTTTATTGTTATTATTATCAACATGTAAACACAGAATTACCCAAACAGCCTTGCAATTATTCTGTCTAATCTTCAGTCACGTTTATATCAAGAAGCCAAATGTTTATATTGATAGAGATTTAGTTTAAATGACTAACCTGTGCAGCTCCTGTGTTTGCAGTTTCACTGGTTCTTGTTGATATCTGATATTCTTGTTGATATTCACATTCCACATTGGGAATGGCACCCTAGGCTGAGACTTCAATACGGTGCTGGGGATGTGCAGTTTTGCCAGAGATGCTGTCTTTACCATGAGACATAGTCCGCTTATAACTTGTCCAAATGCCCATTTATAATACATGTGAGCTCATCAAACAGCAGAGTATGTTGGTATTCTCATCTGATGAACACAGTCACTGAATCGCAGTCAGGAGCACAAACCCAGGTTGATTTTTCTCCCTTCTAATCCAAAGAGTATTAAAATCCTTGCCAGGCTCCACTGACTCCCAATCACCAAACAGATCGACTTCAAAATCCTCCCACTCGTTTTCAAATCACTTAATCTCCTCAAACCTCCCTATCTATCATCTGCTTACACCCCACTCCCCCACCCGCTGCCTCCCCCAGGCTGGCTCCAGCCTCCTGATTGTCTCTCATGCTTTCCACCCCACCTACTATGCCCCAAAACTCTGGAACTCTCCCCCTCAATCCCTGCGCCTTGCCCCCTCCATCCCTACCTTCAGCTCCTCAACTACCTTCCTTTTTGATCATATTTCCGGTCACCTCCCTCTCCCTTTCGCTCATTGTCAGACTCCGCCATCTGTGAAGCATTCTGGGACACTACCCCAAGTGAAGGGCACTATATAAATACAAGTTGTTCTTGTTGTAAAGCCAATTAAAGCAATACCGCCCATCCAATATCATATAATATGGGCGAAATGCTGTAGCCAGTTGCACACAGCATTGTCCCACTAACAGTTGTGGATTGAGTGACCAAAGTTTTTTTTTGAGGAATTATTAACCACGGAGAGCGATCTGCCAATCGACTAACAACTGGGTTCCCACTTACTGTTTGGTAAACAGAGGCTTGTGGAGTAACGAAACTTGCCTAAGGTTTCGTCCCACCGGGAGTCAAACTGGGGTCCTCTTGTTTGCAAGGCGAGCCTGCTAACCACTACACTACGGGACTCCACAATACTCTGTACTGTCCAGAGCATTGTGCTGCTTGACCATGACTTCTGGTGTGTAAAGAGTTTTTGTGTCTGTGTGGAGTCCTGTAACTCAATGGTTAGAGCACTCGCTTTGCAAGCGAGAGACCTGAGTTCAATTCCAGGCAGGGCGAAACCTTGGGAAAGTTTCCTTACTCCACACGCCTAATAATAATCCCTCCAAAACCAAAAACAATAATAAATTGATCATTTTCAATCTACGACTGTTTGTGGAACATTGCTGTGCGCAATTGGCTGCCGCGTTCGCCCACAAATATACAGTCAATTCACTTTACCGTGTGTTCTGTGAAGCGCTTTGGGACGTCCTCCTGACGTGAAAAGCGCTATATCAAATGAAAGGATTATTATTATTATTATTAATGTGTTTGAGAGACAGAGAGAGAGAGAGAGAGAGAGAGGAAATGAATGGAAATAAACCAGGGCAAAGCAACCAGCAATGAAATGGAAAGCCACCAAAGCAAAATAGCGAGAGGAAAAGCAAGAAAATAGCAGCAAGATAGAGATGAAAACAGTAAGTTGTATATGTATTATTTATAACCTCAGATCGAAATGTTTCCAGTGTGCACACAAGTACAAGCACACTGAAAAAAAGTTGCAATAGTTGATTTGATCAGAAACTATCATGTACAGTAAAAAGAACCAGAAACCCCAAGGAGAAAAAAAGGTGCTGACCAGGAGAGGATTGATCAGAATCTTGGAGCAGTACCTCTTGTAATAGTATGATTAGTTATATTATTTATTGTATTAATCCTTCTGTTCTCTATATTTCTGTATAATACAGCTCCTCGAGTTTATGTAGTGCAAAGATGTATACTTTTTCATGTGTGTTGGGTTACACAAGGTCATGGTATTCAATTCACAAGCACTCAAACATCCATTACACCTCCAACCATGCCAATATTCGGCAAAACGTGGCAACAATAACAACAACTTGCACTTATATAGCGCTCTCCACCCATGTTAGCATCTCAGAGCACTTAACAGTGGCGGAACCTGACTCCGAGCCATGGGGGGGTGGGCGGAAGTGACCATACGCACGGTCAAAGAGAAAAGTTTTATGGTGGGACTTGAAAAGGGGAGAGAGGGGGCAAGACGGATGGCGGTAGCCAATTGCACACCGCAATTGTTGTAAACCAGAGCCCCTTGTGCCTATTCAGATGGATGTTAAAGATCCCATGGCACTATTTGTAAAGAGAAGAGGGTTTCTCCCAATGTCCTGTCCAACAATCCTCAAAAAAAATGGTCTTGGCTGTTCGTGGGATATTACTGTGGAGAGATTAGTTGCTACATATAAATACACAGTTACTGCACTTTAGAGTAAAATCCTGCAAACCACTTTTAGAGATTTTTAAAACATGATAAGGTGCTATATCAAATGCAAGAGTTCTTATTCTTATTAATATTATTATTATGATCGTTATTATTCTTGTCACACTTGCTTCTGTCCTATAACTCACTAGCTTTTAAGAGTTTGCATCATCTAACCATTCCATATTCATCATCTTATGTTCTTTCTTACTCTTTTCACCTTTGATGGTGTATAATACTGTGCCCTCTTAGTTCTCAATGCAAAAAATGAATAGCTGCATTGCCAGTGTTCAGACTGTCACTGCCCCATGAATGCAGTGGAAGACCCCTATGAAAGCTGCTTACTCAGCAAAAAAATAAAAACCACTTCTTTTCGCTAAAGAGGCCGTGTAAAGTTTGTTGTTTATGAACCGAAGAATGCATCCAGAGAGAATGCAATGATATAATCAGCAATGCGCTGAATGCCTGACCAAATCTCAACCTGGCTCAGTTAGCAGCACTCTTGCCTCTGAGTCAGAAGGTTGCGAGTTCAAATCCCATATTAGGTCTTTGAATATTATAGAGTAAAACTCACATAAGTCATATTAGTCAGGACCATAACATTTAATATGATGTACATAAAGAAAAGCAAACTGTATAAATCGTATAAAATCCAATGTAATCAATAATCTACACTGCGCCTGTGTGTTTCAATCTAGCCACTAAGTGTGCTTGTGGTACTTTGTCCCTGCAGCTGGTAAGTCCGTAAGTGATGACGGGTCAAGACTACGATTCCTACGGTTCAGTGAGTCTTGACCCGCAGTTGCATGCACACTCATTGCATGAAAAGCTTTCTAAAGATGCTGAACTCTGCTATATAAATGCAAGTCATTTTTATGCAATCAATTTATCTTACTATTTTACTTCTTTTTTTGGTTACTACTTTCTTGCATGTTGTTTCACATCTTCCTGACTCATGGCCAGGACAGCCGGCATCAGTAAAAGAAGAGGTGTAACAGACATGCCAATCTCCACGTCATTTACTGCCCACGATGTGTCACAGAGTCAGTTTAGTATCAGCGCAAAATAATTGGTTTCATTTTATAAATTCATCTGTCGCAGATGCTTTCGGAGGAGGAGGTGGGGAGGGTGGAGAGAGAAACAGATCATCCAAAATATAATCTACGTAATCATTCCTCATTGCACTTTATGGGAACATAATATACAGTGTGTGGAATTCTCAGTTGTTTGGTTTTCAGATTCTAAAGCATGATGATGGATTTCTGCATGCGTCAGACACCCATCCGACCAAAAATAAATTAATTGTATTACACCTTCACTATGCAAATAAAAACGTACAGGGACACAAAAGGAATTAATTCCAAAGAATAGGNAAAAAATTATAAAGGACTGTTCCCAAAAGGACATAAGCCCTTTTACATATTTCACAGCAATTATGTATAAAGCAATTGGACCCCTGGAGAGATTACACAGCAGTAATCTCATCCAATAGTTCAAAGGATGTCACAAACTGCAAGAACCATTTATAAATGTAATCTGAAGAGATTACAGCTTCAAAATTACTTGCAAATTTTTGTAATAATTGTTTTTAAAGTTTGAGGGACTGATTTTCTTTCAAAAAAGTTTAACTTTTTAAAGATTATGCTTTACAGTATATTCTGTGAAGCGCTTACAGATGTCTCGAAGACGTTATATCAGATGCAAGGATTATTATTATTATTATTATTATTACACCTGGAAGCAAAATACTGCACTAAAATCGTATGACTTCAGGAAAAGTACACACAGGACAACATTTTATCGAGTCACTCTACATTTGCACTGAAACTACTTTTCTCTTGCTGGCTTTCTGTGCTCCCTCTGCTCTCTCCTGAGGCATTTGACAAATGTTTCTTGATAGTAGGGTAAGGTATCACTGATGCTGAGTGCCCTATGATATTGAGTGAAAATTATTTGTGTGAACCTTGACAGTGAGTGTTAGCAGGTAATTCTGAGTCTTGTAGCTCACTGTTTAGAGCACTCGCCTCACAAGTGAGAGACCTGGGTTCAATTCCCTGCAGAACAAAACGTTGGGCAAGTTTCCTTACTCCACACGATTCTGTTTACCTAGCAGTAAGTAGGAACCCCGTTGATAATCGATTGGCAGATAGCTTTACCGGGGGAAATACTTATTTTTTTAAAAAAAATAGATTAGTCATGCAATCCACACTTCTGTGCGCAATTAGCTGCCGCGTTTCGCCCAAAAATATAGTCAATTCACTTTATAATAAAATGTGATAAGGCACTATATCAAATGCAAGGATTACTATTATTATTGTTTGAAGTGGGAGGCAACAGAACTTAACTCAACCCTATGTCTTCAGTTGTGCACCTTCGAATAGGAGTCTCTTGAGTATTGATCATGAATGGGAAACCTGATGATCACTCCCTCATTCATTCAGAGGCGATGGTGCCTACAAAAATAAACAGTCTACACTTTACAGTAAATTCTGTGAAGTGCTTTGATACATCCTCTTGACGTGAAAGGCACAGGATCAAATGTAAGGATTATTCTTATCATGCATTGTAGCTCCTCTGCTATTGCCCCAGCAGTGATAAGATACCTCAATAAGGATCAGGAATTGAATCTTTACCTCTCTAGTCTATATGAATCTGCTGCCACTCTAGGGGTTATTGGGGGGATGGTGAGGAGGGTGAGAAGGGGGCCTGAAATGGGATTACCCACCATATTGTTAGGGGCTTAGCAACAANTTTTTTATTGGCCAATGTCCAGATACAATCTTATTGATACTATGGGATGAAGCTGAAGACTGCGCATAAGTTTTCTGAACAAAACAAAGCATTTATTTAGCGTTATATCATGTGAAATGTCTCAAAGCTCTTTATTAGCAATTTCTGTCAAGTGTAGTGACTGTCAGTTTAGGCAAAAGAGGCAACCAATTTTACTAACATGGCCATACAAGCTGTCACGAGTTAAATTCAGTCTTTCTAAAACATTAGTGCTCAGGATACCTTGAGTAATATTGCAAGCAAATATTATATACAAAAGGATTACATACATAGAATTGCATAGAATGTTATAGCATGGAAAAAGGATATTCGGTTCAACTAGTCTGACCTTGTGTTTTTAACTTCACATGAGCTCCACTCCTAATCCATTATGCCTTTATTCCCTTCTCCCTTATGAATGTACTAAGTTTCCTCATAATTATTCTTATTATGATTAATCGGCTTGATGCTTTTTGCTTCAACCACATTTGCTGGCCGTCACTTCCACATTCTCACCACCCCCTGCATAAAATGCTCCTCCCTAAAGTCGTATTTAGATCAGCTGCTAGCTATTGTATAGATAACTCCGTCTCGTTTTGGACTCACCACAAGTGCAAACAGCCTATTAACATCCACCTTATTGAATCATTTCATAATATTAAATGTAATAATTCCTGCTTTACCAGTGCGATGGTCTTCTGCACAACTGTAAACAGAATCCACTGTTCTGACGAGCAAGTGGCAAGGATCAATGAGTTAAAAAATGTGATGCTCGATGCCAGAATTATCTATGTGATAATTATCACATCTTTAGACTTCCTCATCCGCCAAAGTCCCAGCCCATTGAGTTAGTCAGTGTTCCAGGAACTAGCTCTGTAATGCTGAGATCTACTGGGCAGCAAATTTAAAGGTAACCCAGGCTCAAAGATTGCCATGAGCAGCTTCAGGTCAAACCATTTTCACAAGGTTCAGTAACAGATCGGGACGCCACCAGGAACAGAAAGTCCGACAATGGATCATTTCTCATCAGTGTTGAATTTTTCACCCTCATTGTTTCTGCTGACAGGGGACAGGAGATTACATTTGCTGAGTGGACAGCAATAGCAAAGCCACCAAGCGTTAGGATCGAAAGTTGAATAATGCTGTCTGAACTGTGCCAGTAAAAGACGATACACCAGGGATGAAAGTAATCAAAACCATTGGAATTATCTCCTCTTTAAAGATGAAGTGACACAAACAAATGCTACTGCAGCGCAAAGTGTAAGTTGTAAAGTGATGGCTTAGACTCACTTTATTAGAATTTTGTTGATCATTTCAGCTTCCTGTGGAATAAATATGCCACAGATAAACCTACAGCCAGGAATAATAATAATAATCCTTGAATGTGATATACTGAGCCCCTTTCCTCTCGGAGAAACAAGTTGACTGTACTGAGCAAACAGAAAGAACGTGTCAGCCGTGACCCAGGCATGATGGGCTGAATGGCCTCTGCTTGTGCTGACACTCTCTTGGCTCTCGTTACCTTCAATGTGTTTCTTACCTTTCCAGGGGTAGTAATCCCCTTCAAAGAAAATATAATGCATAAAATAATAATAATTTGGTCACTCAATTCACGACTGTTTGTGAGACACTGCTGTGCGCAATTGGCTGCCACATTTTGCCCACAAAATGCACAGTCAATTCACTTTACAGTATATTCTGTGAAGCGCTTTGAGACCTCTCAATGACGTGATAAGGCACTATATCAAATACAAGGATTATTATTATTATTATCACCTTTCTTATCGGGAGTACGTCTCAAAGTGCTTCACAGGATTTACTATATTTTGTAGGTGCAGAAACAATCTAAAGTACAGGACCTGTGTAAAAATGAAACTACTTAAAATCCATGCAGTAAAAATTGACTGCTTTTGAAATTGACTCTCAGGAAGTTTAATTTGTGATATTTCTTCATAGATTCCTTAATGAAGAATCCTGGTAAAATTTCTGACCATCTGCGCCAGAAGTAGTTGTATCAGGTTGGAGTTCCCATGGGCTGGTATAACATACTTTTGATTAATGAAAGAGTTTCCATTTGCATGACTCAGAATCCTTATTTAGGCAATCCTAATAAGAAATTGTGCAATTTAGACCTGGTTAATGCCTTGATAGCAAAATAAGTAAATAAATAAAGACGCTCAAAGCAAGTGGCTCATTATGTTGGAACTCCAGTACACCGATCCAGACATTGGTTGTGCCAACAAATCCTCATTGAGGATGATCTGATCTCACCTGGTTGACAGGAAAGAGACATGGACTAAAGACCATTGGGTAGAAACTGCACCTGGGTCTAGATCTATTCTATTAACGTAGCATCTGAGAGCATTCAGAATTTGGCAAGTGCTCCGAGTTGTTAAATTCTTAAACACTGTCTTCAATTTTTAAATTAGTTTCCTGTGAGTTTCCTTTCAATAAATATGGGGACAAGGGCTTCAGAGTTGAAACTGAATTCCAACAATTTGCCAAGTTGCTGCCTACCTTTTCAGGTGGACATACAAGATCCCATGGCACTATTCAATAAGAGAAGGGGGATTCTCCCTGGGTCCTGGCCAACAATCTCCCAGATAAAATTCATCATTGACTTCATAGGCTGTTTCTGAACTATTGCTGTATTCGAATGAGCTGTCACATACAGATTACAGTAAATTCTGTGAAGGCTTTCTGACATGATAGGCACCAGATCAAATGCAAAGATTATTATTATCAAGCTCTGCACACTCTGAAATGTTACAATGATGGAGTAAATCTAGACCCAGGTGGAATTTTACCCCACACAATCTTCTCTCATTCATTGAAAATCAAACAGGGGTCAATTCTTACCCCCTCCTAGTGGTCTTTTACAGAACAGCAACATGATCTTGGTTGTTTTAAACACAGGCAGACCTGAAGAAAGGAGAGTGGAAGGCATTGTAAAATACTTTATGACAGAAATGGAGTGGATTATTCAACTTTAATTCAGGTCCTTCAGAGAGAACAAATATATTCACCAATAAAACGCAAAATACTGCAGATGCTAGAATTCTGAAATAATATATTCACCAGATTGATATCTGTGCAGACTATTACTGCAGTTGAAATTAATTCATTGGTCCTTGTGCATTACGAGTAAAATCAGTCGTGAGAGCTTTGGAAATTGTAAGCAATGAGAATGAACAAATAATTTAACTAATTAAAAATAAGGCAAGAGAGATGTTTGCTGTGTTATCCAATACACTACCCAGGCAATGGTTGTGCTAACAAATCCTCTACACTAGGCTCCTGATCTCACTTCAATGTGAGTGAAGAACATTGGGTAGAAGTTCCACCTGGTTCTAGATTTACTCGAACGTAGCATCTGAGAGCATCCAGAATTAGCCTGAAATGTTATCCTGTGTGAAGAGCTCCATATAAATGCAAGTTGTTGGTCACAGGCACAAAAGGAAGAAAGTAAATGCTTGCCTAATGACAAATGCCTTTTTCATATTGCAATACTACACCAACTCCCTGCTCACCAGACTACCCAACTCTTCCCTCCACAAGCTGCAAACCACCCAGAATTCTGCAGCTCATGTTCTCTCCTGCACGAGACTCTGTGAGCCTCTCAGCCCATCCTCGCCCGGCTCCATTGGCTCCCCATCCCCCAGAGGATTGAGTTCAAGATTCTCATGTTCACTTTTAAATCATTCCACAGTCTTGCCCCATCCTACCTCTGTGACTTTCTTTCCGACGTGAAAAGCGCTATATCAAATGCAAGGATTATTATTATTATTATTATTATAACCCGCCCATTCCCTCTGCTTAGCAGCCACTGACCTGCTTCACCTCCCCTGCCCTGTCTGCCCCACCATCGGCAGTCAAGCCTTTAGCCTATCTGCCATCACTGTCTGGAACTCTATCCTGGACTCCCTTCACCTCTCCCCTTCCCTCACCTCCTTCAAGTTCCATCTCAAGACCTTCCTCTTTGACCACACCTTTGATCATCTTCCCAACCCCATTCATCCCCACCCCCTTGGCCCCCACCTTTCCTGAATCCCACCCCAGCTTGAATGCAAACGTTGGACTGTCCAGTGACTTGGGACATCCTGCTGACCTGAAACGCGCAACATAAACGTAATTTGTTATTGTTGTTACATCTCAAAACAATCAACAACAACAACAAAATTACATTTATAGAGTGCCTTTCACACTGGGAGGACGTCCCAAAGTGCTGAACAGTCAGGTGTCGGGGCCCGAGCATGGGGAAGAGCTGGTATAGGGGTGAGGGAAGGCAGAGAGGTGGGAGGGAGACCAAAGGCACGATCGAAGAGAACGGTCTTGAGACCGGCCTTGAAGGAGGCAAGAGGGGAAGCAAGGTGAAGGGAATATGGGATGGAGTTCTAGGGTGTGGGGGCAGAGAGGCTGAAAGCCCGGCCACCGATGGTAAGGCGGGTTGGGCAGGAGACATGGAGCAGGCCGGAGCCAACTGAACGGAGGGAGCGGACAGGTTGGTAGGGAGTCAGCAGGTCAGAGAGGTAGGAGGGGACAATGCCACGGATGGCCTTGAAAGTGAGCACGAGGAACTTGAATTCGATCCTCTGGGAGATGGGGAGCCAGGGAGTCGGGCAAGGGTGGGAGTGATGGAGTCGCGGAGCTTGGTGCGTGAGAGTACATGAGCTGCAGAGTTTTGGATCAGATAAAAGATCTGGATTAAAAGAAGTAGAAAATGATGTTGATAATGAACTTGCAAAGTATCAAATTAGTCCTTTATTGTGTACAGTCCTCAGATCTGAAGAGGCTGACGCATGCCGAGTGGCACTTTTTAGCTGCAGTTCTGTACTGTGCAGTCATTTAAATGACAGCTACTTTGTTGGGTTTCATGGAAGCATGGCTAATATATTCGATGGCAAGTCTCCCAATCTGCACTGAATTTTTGCTGTTAATTTTGTGCAGAGCTGGTGAGGGGATTTTTGTCACTCAAACTCTTCAGAACTATTGAAAATTAGACTTTTCCTAGCCCTTGAAGCTCTTTCAGATCAAAATGAAGGAGGTGGGGAAGAAAAAAAGTTTGAACAATCCCCGAGTCACAACAAAAGCGACTTCTCTTCATCAATCTGAATGTGCGTGGTTGGAATTGTGTGCACTAGCAAATTACATTTTTCCCCAGCCCTTGAAAGCACTGTTTGGTTTGTGTGAAATTTTTGAGAAATTGCATGCTTTTCTCTATGCAGATAATGCCATTTGATGAAAGCAAAGTTTTGATCTGCTGGGGATAATACAGACTAGGGTATGAATTCATTGGTGAAAGTAAATCTGTCCTCTATGATAACTTCATCACAGCATGAGGTCAGTCGCAAGAGAAAACCAGGAGGGGATTAAAAAATGACACAGTCAGAGCAGCATTCAGATCCCCACTGTGCCTATTGCTGCTGCTTATAGATGAAATTCTGAACTCATATGGCATTGTGTGTCATTCTCTGTTAGAGAAAGGCTTGGCAGGACACTCTTTCTTATTGGTGAGATAATTCTGGCCCACAGTTAAAAACAACCCTGGCTTTTTTCAATAGGCTGAATGTTATGGAAACAAAGTTACACCTGTAACGAACCGTTTCTTTTACATTGGTTGTCTGCTGGTGCTGAAAATGGCAATTGTTGGACTGTGTACAATGGAGAGATTAACTCCAATTGTATTGTATTTACAGATTGTTTTAAACAGTGTCTTTTTTGTTTGTTCAGTTGCTATGAAAGTAGATCCAGGGTAGCCGTCTTTGCCCAAGACTTAATGTGACGCTGTATACTAAATGAATCTTATAAAACATGCATTAATGGAATTTTTAAAAAGGGCTGTCACGCATTTTTCAACAGGACCATAAAGAACTCATTTATAATCTTAGAAACAAAACGTTGACCTGCTGCAGAGAGGTATTCACTGTTTCTTCTAATCGCCCTATATGCAGAATTAGTGTTCAAAAGCAGTATTGTCTACATAAATAGTTGTTCGGTGAGCTCCGCTGACAGCTCCGTGAATTTATCCAGTGAGCAATTGAGCCACGTAGAGCTCATAGGTTCCATGCATGCAATGCACTGAGATACTTAGAGAGGAGAAAATCAGCTAGGGTTCCTCCTCGTGAATATCCTTCATGGAACTATGTGTGAGTGTATGTCTGTGCATGTCAGTGTGTGAGGACGTTAGTAAGGACAGGATCCTTGTTATCTGCAATGCAGTGAAAGGACAGTGTACAAACTCTTCATACCTAGTTCTATCAATCGCGCTGCCAATATTTTCCCTCATCCAAATTCACAAAAGTATACAACAAATTAAATCTGTTATTCATCTAGAGCTGATTGTGTGATATTGCTGATGCAGATTAGCTGCAGTGTTTGCTTGCATAATAATAATCGCTGTACTTCAAAGTAATAACTCATTGTGTGAAGCGTAATGAAGATGTTTTGACGTGATAAGGCAGCACTACAGTATATCAAATGTTAAGTATTATTTTTATCAGCATTTTATCTTTTATCAGTTTTCTATCGCTTTTTCGTCTGTTAACCCTTCAGTATCACAGTAACATATTTACATTGTTGACTTGTGTTGCTGTTACTCTTGTTGTACCTTCAAATATTCTATGTTTTCTTTTAGGAAACAAACGTTTTTACCAAAATATATCAAACGTACGTTTGGAGTGGTTGAAATGAATTTCTGCATTTCTCCATCTGCCCAGACTGCTAACATACACTAAGCAGACTGTCACCACTTCACTGAATATCTTAAAAGCAAAATATTTATAGCACCAAACTCCTGGCTTGTGCAGTAAACATGGCAAGTTTATATTTTTCTAGTTTGCTCAGGGAATACTATGAATAGCCTGATTCTAATAATAAATCAGTGGAATTTGCCACACGTCTCAGTGCTGGCCACTTTTGGCCAAATCTTCCTGCTCATGCCATTCTGGTGGGAGAAATCTCAGTCTGTACATTATAATGGAAATTACTTTGCCTGTAACAATACTGAACATTGTCATAGGTGTTAGAAGAAAACTTATACAATCTGGAACAGTACTATAGTGAAGCATATTAAAACTGCTTAAAGACTGAAATAAAATATATATTTTTAAAAGATCTCCATCTTATTCCCTGTTTCAAAATCTGTCCACTCTACTCTCGTGTTAAAGCGGGCATGTATATGAAATGTTCACAGGAATCTAGCCTTGAAGCCTTCTCCTCTGCACATCTATATTGCAGAAAAAACAATGTGCAGCTGGGAGTGATTAGAAACAATAATCTAATCATTGCCCTCAGACATTATTAAAAACTGTGAGAAAAACTTAGCAGTATATCGGTGAAAATGCGACAAGTGATAATGAAATTATCACATTATCAAATAATAGTCAGTGTCTGTTCACAGGGGAACCCCCTCTCCCGTCATGTTTATCACAGTTTAGCCTGAAGCGAGCTTGCAGCCACTATTTGAATAACCACCCTACAAATTTCAGTGACAGCTTCCCGAATCCTGAATCATCAACGTTTAAGTATCTTGTGAAGCAGCAATATTACATTCTCCACGGCCTTGCCTCCACCCTCCACCCCTTGCCACTTCCTACCTCTTCGACCTGCTCAGCCCTTATCAACCTGTCTTCCGTTCAGAAGGCTCTGGCCTGTTCCATGTACTCAACCTGGCCAGCCCCGCCATTGGCACTCAGGCCTTCAGCCTCTCCGCCCCCACCCTTTGGAACTCTATCCCACATTCTCTTCACCTCACTTCCTCCCTTGCCTCCTTCAAGGAATGTCTCAAGAACCTCCTCTTTGACCGTGTCTTTGGCTACCCTCCTACCCTCTACCCTCCCTTACCCCAACCAGCCCCATCCCCTGCTCGGATCCAAATCCTTGACTATCCAGCAGCTTCCTACATCCTCCCGATGCGAAAGGTATTATAGAAATGTAATTTTGTAATGTATTCTGCCAGGCGGCAAGTTGAACGACAGCGATGAGTTAGTTGAAGGCTCAACCATTGTGGCACAATTGGAGGGGAGAGAAATTCACCTGCCAGACATCAACTGAGATATGAATAGGGACAAAATTTTTAATGTGGTCAAATCACTTTTACCATCACATTTTTTATCCCTTCATCTGAATTTCAAGATGAAACTCCAGCCTTCAGATCCATTGCCTGTAAATGAACATTAGTATGGCTTTATGCATCTGAGGCTAATGACTGAGAAATTTAAAATAATACAATATTAGTTATAAGAAGAATTATTTTTATTTGATATATCGGCTTTCAAGTGTAGTGACTGTATTTTGTAGTTGAATGCAGTAGCCAAATTGGACACAGTGGTTTCCCATAGAACAGCCATGAAGTGAATGGTCAATTTTATCTGGGAATCGTTGGCGAGGGGATGACAGTTTACAGTAATATAGCAACCTCATAAGTGAAAGGCAGGGTGAAACCATAGGCACGTTTCCTTACTCCACGCACCTATTTTTACCCAGCAGTAAGTAGGAATCCAGTTCTTAGTTGATTGGCGGATCGCTTTCTGATGGTAATAATACGTCCCAAAAAAATAATAATAATTTGGTCACTCAATCCATGACTGTTGTGGAAGGCCACTGTGCACAATTGGATTGCCACACTTTGCCCACAAAATATACAGTCAATTCACTGAATAGTATATCATGTGAAGCACTTTGAGACATCTCAACGAAGTGATAAGGCACAATATCAAATGCAAGAAGTATTATTATTAGATACTTGAGATATAAGTGAAGGGGAGTTGTGAGAAAGGGTTCTATTGATATAAAGTGTAAGAGTGAAGAAGGAACAAGCTGAATCAGAGTTTCGAGCTAGTGTACTGTATTTTGAAACTAACAAATTCTTTTTTTTAAAAATATAATAATTTGGTCTCTCAATCCCTGACTGTTTGTGGGACATTGCTGTGCGCAATTGACTGCCATGTTTCCCCCACAGAATATACAGTCAATTCACTTTACAGTATATTCTGTGAAGCACTTTGAGACGTCTCGAATACATGATATTGCGCTATATCAAATGCAAGCATTATTTTTATTATTCACATTTGTATTAGATGTCCCTTCATAAAACGCAAAAAGGCACCTTATTTGCAGTTGAGAATAGTGTGTGCCCGAAGCTTATGCAATAGCCTGTAACTCATTTACTTCATATAATATAGGATACTACTCCTGTTTATTTCTGTGTGTTTGTCACATTAATGGAATCCATTTACGGTAGCAGTATTACCCCACATGACAGGAAGAGACAGATAATGTAACATTATCTGTGACAAAACTGTTTTGTCCCAAAATATCGCATAAATGAACAGAATAGCAATAAAACGATGATTCTAATAAAATGGCCTGTTATTTAGTAATTTATTTGTGTAGAAGTGAAGAACAAGAGTTTCACCTGTTTAACATAATATACATTTGAGTCTGTATCTTCCATCTTGCCAAATCCTTCACCATTTTCGAAACTCGCCTTAAGACATCTTTTCTTCCCTGCCTCAGCTTCCCTCATGCCAACTCAGTCTCCTTGTTAGCCTTGTGAAAGGTTTTAAGACTATCTTCTGACATGAAAGATGCTGTATAAATGTAAATTGTTGTAAATATGGATCTCACGCGTGTGAAAAATTTATAAAAGGTAGAAAGTCCTTCAGAATTCATTCAATAAGATGATGATCAAGAGAAAACATTGAAACAATTTGATGGTAATTAGCATTTAGATAAGTTCAGTGTGTTTGTCATTTCTACATTTCAGTGTCCCAATTTTCAAGCTCCAAAAGGATATTGGATATGAGGCAAAAGGAAATGTGTGCAGCTGATAGAACAAGCAGAGAGAAATTAGTTGGGTGGTGCGGTGGGGGAGGGATTCCAAACCGCTGTGTCAATTAATGCCTGCCATATGTTTTTGCCACCCTACCACCTGTTTAATCACCAGTCTCTGTGAATAATACTTCTTACATTTGATATAAGAGCCAAGAATGTCAAAATGTCTCAAAACACTTCACAGATTATTGTGAAGTGTAGTGACTATTTGTAGGTGGCGGGCAATTTGTGCACAACAATATCCCACAGACAGCCATTAAAGATCTGGAGGATTGTTGCCTAGGACAGTTGTGGGGGGAACTCAATGGTGATTGCGTGGTTTTATTTTTTGGATGATTTAATTTTACAGTTTACAAAAAGATTCTGACCTCACTTTGTTCAAGAGTGCTCTCTTGCATGCTGCAGTGTGGTTATATTATACTTTGCAGATCCTGTGCACCACAGATCCTCAAGAAAGCCATTTCAAATAGAGGCTTCTAAGTTCCCCCTGCCCAGATCTCCAAATTAATTGAATAAATAACCCAAGGACACCAATTGTAACATGAGGACACTGATTTAAAATAGTTGTTAAAGGAAACAGGGGAGGTGAGGAGAAGTTTTTCCACACAGCAAGTGGTTTGGATCTAGAATGCATTGCCTGAAAGAATGGTGGAAGCCGATTCAATAACAACTTTTAAGAGACAAGTAGATAATTATTTGGGGAGGATACGTTTGCAGGGCTATGGGGAGAGAGCGGGGGAGTGGGATTGAATTGGATAGCTCTTTTCAAAGAGCCGTCACTGACACGATGAGATGAATGACCTCTTTCTGTGCTGTATAATTCTATGATTCTGTGAAGTAAATAAAACAAAGAGAACATTTTATAGAGAAACAGCTAATGTTTAGCTAAACAATGAGTGTAAAAATGACTCGTGTGTCATAATGATAACAGTAATAATCATAATCATTGCCTTTAATATTGCACCTTATTACATTGTTGAATCACATGTTAAATTACATCACAAAGTATTACATAGGATTTAATGTAAATTGTAGCAACTTTGTACCAGTTTTACACTGGATACAGTTGCTCAGTGATCCCCACCACTATCGTGTAGCCCTTTGAGACAGTTATCCTATGTGAAAGGCATTATAAACTGCAAATTGTTGTTCTTACACTGCTGGTTAGTAATCTCTGTTGTGCTATTGCTGACATGATTTGTTGTTTGTCTGCAATAATTACTGTTCAGTGTTTATGACTCTGCTGTGCCATCAAATACTCTGAAAACTGTTACTCGTATGATTACATTTTACTTGTTTTTCTGCCTTTAATAATCCTACATAAATAAAGCAATATTTCTATTTGATATAGCTGCTTTTCATGTCAAAACGACTCAAAGCGCTTCCCACACAATACGTTACTTTCAAGTGCTCTGACTCATGTTATGTAGGCAAATATGCAACTAATGTACATCAGTTACATTCCCCAAACAGAGATAAGAATAAACTATTCCTCTGTTTGTTGGTGAAGTTGAATGAGAGAGGAATATTAACTGAGACACTAACATACCTCTTCTTCAAAATGGTGCTGTGAGATCTTTAATGTCTACTTAAAATCTTGGATTAATGTATCTTTCAAAGGCTAGCACCATCAACAGCACTCCCTTGATATTGCACTGGAGTGTCAACATAGTCCAAAATTAAGACCTTTTGCCCTGGCTCAGACCCTCAACCTTCTGACACAGAGGCAAGACCTCAGCCAACTGAGTCAAACTGATGCAAACAACGTTTTCAGATAAACTTCCTTCAGCTGAACTGTACAGTACAGGACATTATCATTTCATTAAATTGGAGTACTTTGCACATGAGACTGTCACTGCAACATTTGTTTGTTGCTTCACTGTGTCACGTAGCTTTCTTCAGCACTTGCTCTCCACAAAATAGTGATGGTAATTACCACATCACCAAAAGTTGACGTGCTGACCAGGGTTTAATTACCAACTGTTTTAGCACAATGGTTTGGCATGACACCGTTAAAGATCCCACTTAAAAGGAGAAGGAAATTTCTCCCAGTATCCTGGCCCAGAATCTCCCACATAAAGTTGATCATTCGCTTCATGGCTGTTTGTGGGAAATTGGCTGATGAATTTGCCCACAGTAAATATCCTGTGAAGCTTTTTGAGAAATTTCGATGACATAATAAGACACTGTATCAAATGCAAGGATTATTATTATTATTATGATGGTCACATCACATATTGCATTTTTCTCGGATTGACAGAGACCAGAAATGTTCAGTGAATGATCAATAATCGCACCGTTCCCTTTCCATTCCTCCTAATTGTTTGCACATGTTTTGTTCCAATATCCATTAGCTTGCATTTTCCTAGATTAGAATCCATCTGCCGCTCCTTGGCACATCTGTTGAAATGGTCTGATCTTTTTGTGTACACTTTTGTGCACAATTTATCCTGTATTATGTAATTACTCACCTGTCTACATAACTTGACATGATCAGTACACTTTAGATTTAAACATACTTTCCTCCAAGCTATTTAAAAATAGTGCAAAGAACAAAACAACAACAAAATTACATTTGTAAAGCGCCTTTCACATTGGGAGAACGTCCCAAGGCGCTGGACAGACAGAGTTACGGACCCAAGCTGAGGGTCAGGGGAGGGCAGGGGGGAATAATAGTAATAATCCTTGCATTTGATATAGCGCTTTTCACGTCGGGAGGATGTCCCAAAGCGCTTCACAGAACACATTGTAAAGTGAATTGACTGTATATTTGTGGGCGAACACGACAGCCAATTGCGCACAGCAATGTCCCACAAACAGTCATGGATTGAAAATGACCAATTTATTATTGTTTTTGGTTTTTGGAGGGATTATTATTAGGGGTGTGGTGTAAGGAAACTTGCCCAAGCTTTTCCTGCCTGGAATTGAACTCAGGTCTCTCGCTTGCAAAGCGAGTTCTCTAACCACTGAGCTACAGGAGATCGAAAACACGGTCGAAGAGGAGGGTCTTGAGTGGGTCTTGAAGGTGGCAAGGGAGGGGCGAGACGGAGGAACTGCGAGATGGAGTTTCAGAGGGTGGGGGCAGAGTGGCAGAAGGCCCACCCTCCGATAATGGGGCGAGCAAGGCGGGGGACGTGAAGCAGGCCAGAGCCCGCTGAGCAGAGGGAGCGAACAGGATGGTAGCGGGTCAGGAGGTCGGAGAGGGAGGGGGGAGCAAGACCATGGAAGGCTGATTGATTGAGATTGAGAACAGCAGCACAACTGTTGGTCTCCCCCCTGATGGATTCCCCCCTAAAATGTTCAATTTATTTCTTCAATGATTGGTTTTGACAAGATGGACCTAATGAATTGTACACTTAGAGCACTTACGCATTAAATAATTTCTTGCAAAATATATATTTCAATTTTATAAAATAAATTAAAGAAAGTAACCGGTGTGTGTGTTATAAGGCCTTTCATGTTTCCATCATGAGGACATCACAAACTTCCTCACGGGATATACTGTAAAGTGTAATTATTTTTGTTGGGGAGTGCAGCAGCCAATTTACGCACAACAATGTCCCCCAAAAAAGCCATGAAATGGCTAATCAAATTTTATCTGGGAGATTGTTGGCCAAAACATTAGGAGAAATTCCCATCTCTTCTCAAATACTGCCATGAGATCAGACATACATGACTTCAGTTTAAAGTCTCATCTGAAGGTCAACACATCCAGCAATTGAGCACTCCCACATCACTGCATTTGAGTGTCACTAAAAACTAGTGAGTTAGTTCAAAGTCCTAAAGCTGTACTGGAACCCAGAGCTTTCTGACTCAGAGGTGAGAGTACTAGCAACTGAGCCAGGCTGACACTTATAGAGGGACCGTGATCATAATGAATTGTATCTTACCACTAGGAAGTTTTTTACATTATTTAGTCTATCTATTATTTTAAGAATTCATAGAAAAATTATAACAATATTGGAAAGCATCTCCTGCAACATGAACAGTTAAATGAAGATTGATCCTGCCAACAAAAGAACGTCTCAATGAAATGCCAATATAGCTTTAAAACTAAGCACATGCACACTTAGGTACAGAAAGTTTGATGGCCTGAAAATATACTGCAAACATCAAATGCATTACAAGAATACCTATTTGAGCTCACAGTCCAGTCTGACCCTTTAGTGCAGTGATGATGGAGCTCTGTAAGTCACAGGTGCTGTCCTTCAGAGAAATCAAATTCTTGTTAAATCAAGTTCCATCTGCCTGATCAGGTGGGCATTAACAATCCCATGGCCAATAATATCCCAGATAAAATTGATCATTTACTTCATGGCTGCTTGTGGTGCACTGGAGTCCTGTAGCTTAGTGGCTAGAGTAACCGCCTCGCAAGCGAGAGGACCTGGGTTTGATTCTTGGTAGGGCAAAATGTTGGGCAAGTTTTCTTACTCCGCACACCTCTGTTTACCTAGCAGTAAAATAGGAACCCAATTGTTAGTCGATTTGTGGATCGCTTTTCCGGGGGTAATAATCCCGTCAAAATTTTTTTTTAAAAATGAATACTTTGGTCACTCAATCCATGACTGTTTGTGGGACACTGCTGTGTGCAATTGGCTGCTGCAATTCACCCACATAATATACAGTCAATTCACTTTACAACATATTCTGTGAAGCGCTCTGAGACGTCTCGAAGACCTGATCAGGCACTACATCAAATGCAAGGATTAGTAATAGTGGTATTATTAACATGTGTAAATTGGCTGTGGGGTTTGCTTATAAAAACAGTCACTACATTTTACAGTAAAATCCTCTGAAGCATGAATCGCTCTGAGACATTTCAATGAAATGAAAAGGCGTTATATCAAATGCAGGGATTATATATTTGAAACTGCATATTACATTAATTTAAAGGGTTCACACTGCCAGGTATCTTTCCTGGAATTGCGGTGCAAATCAGATTTGGTGCCAACACATCTTGAGTTTCACAAAAGAGCTGGACAGTATCTGTGAGTATCAAAAATTAAACAAAATATTGTTGAAACGTTTCATGATTGTGGATCATATATTTACAGAAATGAAAATATGAAAACCTTTATTAAGTAAAAACGGATGTGTGACAGCTTGGCTCAGTGGGTAGGAGTCTCACCTCTGAGCCAGAAGGTTGTGAGTCCAAGCCCCACGTCAGGACTCCCCGCCCTTCTCCACCCCCCCCCCTCGAATCCAGCTCAGGTCTGAAATGCTGTACACTGTCCAGTGCCTTGGGACATCCTCCCGATGTGAAAGGCGCTATACAAATGTAATCTTGTTGTTATTGGTACTCATATAGTCTAGGCTGACTCTCCAGTTCAGTGCCAGGGGCATTCTACATTGTAAGAAGTGCCATCCTTCAGATGAGACATTAAACCCACATGCCATCTTCCTGCCTGTTCAGATGGATGATAAAGATGCTATGGCACTATTCAAAAAGAGAAGTGAGTTTCTCTTGGTGTCCTGACCAACAATCTCCCAGATATAATTGGTCTTAACATTGGACTACATTGAAACTGTGAAACTGCATTACTGTTTCAATACTTTACTGCTTATTCAAGAGACATTGCCTTCAGCCTCTCCACCCCCACCCTCTGGAACTCCATGCCGGATTCTGTTTGCTTTGCTCACTCCCTCGCCTCCTTCAAGGCTCGCCTGAAGACCCTCCTCTTCAACTATTCATTCGGCCAGCCTCCTATCCTCTTTGCCCTCCACCCTCCCTAATCCCACCACCACCCCCCAAACTCAGGTCCTAATACCTAACTGTTCAGCGCCTTGGGACGTTCTCCCGAAGTGAAAGGTGCTTTACAAATACAATTTTGTATTGTATTGCTGTGCACATATTGGCTACTGCATTTGCTTACAAAATACACAGTATTTACAGTATATCGTGTAAAGTGCTTTGAAATGTCCTTCCAATGTGAAAGCACAATATTAAAGGCATGGATTATTTTTTATTACATTGAGTCCCGTGCGAAGAGATAAATGTTTGAAATAATCTACCAAGGAAAACATCGGGGTCTGTTTTGCAAAATGCTACCAAATATCATGCTAGGAAAATTTATGTATTGGAGGGAAACACTTCTTTGGATTCAATGGTCTCTCCTTATCTCTAACATTTGTTATGTGATAGTTTATGGGTGAAAAGTTTTATGTTTCATAATACCTATGATAATTATATTGTCAAACATGTTATCTTCTGCCCGGCGTCACCAGAATAGTTGGGCCTAAAAATGTCTGCGCTTGATTATTGCTCCCGATCGCAGAGATAATAATAATCCTTGCATTTGATACAGTGCATTATCAGATTATTGAAAAGTCTCAAAGCACTACACAGGATTTTACTGTAAAGTATAGTGACTGTGTATTTATTAACAAGTGTTGGCCAGTTTGCTCCCAACAACATCCAACAAACAGCAACAACAAAATTACATTTGTAAAGCGCTTTTCACGTCGGGAGGACGTCCCAAGGCGCTGGACAGACCGAGTTACGGAACTGACCTGGGGGTCGGGGTGGGGGAGGATGGAGGCCGGGGGGGGAAGCAGGGAGATCGAAAGCGCGGTCGAAGTGGAGTGTCTTGAGACAGGTTTTGAAGATGGCGAGGGAGGGGGGAGGCGGAGGAACTGCAGAATGGAGTTCCAGAGGGTGGGGGCAGAGTGATGGAAGGCCGGCCCACCAATGGTGGGGCTAGCAAGGCGAGGGACGTGAAGCAGACCATGAAATAGTTATGAAGTTGAATGACCAATTTTAGCTAGAAGTTTGTTTGCCAATGGGAACAAAAACTCTTCAAATATTGCCATGGGATATTTAACATCCACCTGAATAGATCGACAGGTACTCAGTTATTTAATGTCTTATCCGAAGAACGGCACCTCAAACAATGCATTGCATTGGAGTGTCTGCCGAGACTTTGAGCTCAAAGTCCTGAAGTGGGGCTTGAACCCACAACCTTCTGACCCAGAGGCGAACATGCTACCCACTGAGTGCGACTGACAAACACAGCCAGATCGAGTCAGATTGGCATTTTAATGCAATTAAAAACTGGATTCCGGCTTAACTCAGTTGGTGTCCTGTGAAGCAATGTTTCGACATAAGCTCAACAATTCAGATCAGCTAAACAGCATCCAAATAACAGCAAAAACATTTTCAAAAACCAGTTCACTCGCACAGCCCGCCGTTGGGAATGGATGGAAAATACGACAGTTCTATTTGGGACATTTTTTTAGGAACTGTCACTTTTTTCACCCGGTGCTTCATATCTGACCACATTCCCAATCTGTACTCTCGATGACCGTGTGCCAACGCGTACAATCCTCATCTGTTCCTCGGTTGAGGCACCGTCCTACGGATGACCCATTAAACTGAGGTCTCAACTGCCTGCTCAGGTGGGCATTAAAGCTTCCGTGGCACGATTCGAAAAGAGCAGGGAATTTCTCGCAGTGTCCTGGCCGACAATCCCGCAAAACAAAATCGGTCACTCACTCACTCTGCGGCGGTTTGCGGGGCATCGCGGTGTGTGCAAACTGACCGTTGCGTTCCACCCGCAAAATATACAGTAAATGCACTTTGCAATATATTCTATAGTACGTGGAGTCCTGTAGCTCAGTGGTTAGAGCACTTGCTTTGCAAGCGAGACACCTGGGTTCAATTCCAGGCAGAGGGCGAAACCTTGGGCAAGTTTCCTTACTCCACACAGAGCCTAATAATAATCCCTCCAAAACCCCTAACAATAATAAATTGGTCATTTTCAATCTACGACTGTTTGTGGGACATTGCTGTGCGCAATTGGCTGCCGCGTTCGCCCACAAATATACAGTCAATTCACTTTACAGTATATTCTGTGAAGCGCTTTGGGACGTCCTCCCGACGTGAAAAGCGCTATATCAAATGCAAGGATTATTATTATTATTACAGCACGCGGTAACCACCGACGACACGGTTAACCCGAGCCCTGGCCGCAGAGCTTCAACTTGTTATATGGAGAGTTAGTTGGTAGTTAACAGCTACAGGAGAAGCGTTGGAAAGCCATCATTCACAGCAAGTGTATTTATGGCTGACCCTTAAATCACTGCCCGTCAGATACATTGATTGGACACAGTAGGGGGAGGACGGCCGCTTTGCATTAGCTTAGCCAGACCGAGGGGGGGGTGTGCACACACACACACACACACAACCATCATCATCTCTCACAAACCCAACCGACCGTGTCCACACAGTCAGGGTTTCCGAGGGCAACGGAGGGAGGGAGAGAGAGAGGGAGAGAGGGGGAGGGAGAGAGAGGGAGAGGGAGAGGGAGGGCCATCACGTCAAAGGGTTGGTTTTGCAGAGCTCCGGCAGTGCAGTGCAGTGCACACACTGTAGGTTTGTGTGGAAGAGACCTCTGGAGCAGCTCTGGGTGAGGAAGGTAAGGTGCTGCTGTCTGACTGCTGCTCGTGTGTCAGTTTCCTACAAGGATCAGTCGCTGCTCCATTCACATCCCCCCAAACATCTCGGTCCTGCGTGTACTCTCTCTCTCTCCTCTCTCTCCTTTCTCTCCCTCCCTCCCTCCCTCCCTCCATCTCTCTCTCTCTCTCTCCCTCTCTCGGTGGGTATCTCTTCTGTGTGTTGGTTTGTGTGCTTTCTCCTCCCCAAAGGCATTGCCCTGGAACATGAGGCTGCAGAGGGGAGGAGGAGAGTGGGGGAACACAGGGATCTCAATAGTTTTAATTCATTGCCCCCCCACTCCCCCCCCCCCCCAACCCCCTCCCCCTTCCTCACTTTTCCCCCCTTTGGAAAACCAGGAGCTCTTTGCTCAAAGCGTTTTCCAACCTTCCCCCTCTCTCTCTCTCTCTCTCTCTCTAAAATATACAAGAAAGTGGACTTTAGCGCAGAACAGAAGTTCGGACACTTTTAATTGTTTTTGCAAACTTTTTTGTTTCACGATGTGCAGATGAGGGACGTGGGTTATTGGGGAGGAGGGGAGGAGGAGGGGGAGGAGGGGGAGGGGGGAGACTGTTATCCTGTGCAATGCTGCGTTGTCCTTAAGATCCCTTAAGAAGTGATGAAAAACTCTTGAGAGCTGAGGTTTAACCAGATTTTTATTTTGTGGAGCATTTTCTCTCTCTCTCTCTCTCTCTCCTTTTCTCCCCTTTCTCTCTCTTTCTCCCTTTTCTCTCTCTTCCTTTCTCTCCCTTTCTCTTACCTCTCTCTCCTTCTCTCCCTTTCTCTTTCCTCTCTCTCCTTCTCTCCCTTTCTCTTTCCTCTCTCTCCTTCTCTCCCTTTCTCTTTCCTCTCTCTTTCTCCCTCTCTCTCTGCAAACCCACAGTGTATTTGGACCCGCAGTGCATATATGTCTCCCTCTTCGTGAAAAGCATCATTTTTCTTTCCTCTCCTGATCTCAGTCACGTTGATTATTTGTGCAAGTTGGGAAAAAAAGAACACTTCGCCTCTCGAGTCCAACACACACAGACGTGTTATTTCATTGCCAGGCGATTGCAATTTACATGAGACCCCCCAACCCCCCCAAAAAAAAAACAGTGGGTGGAAAAAAAATACTGCCTTTGAAACAGAATTCGCTACGGATGCGTATAATGCGCGTTTCACAAGGAAACCCCGACAGCGAGTGATCGCTCGAGTGCGTCCACCAGGAAACTTACCAGGTCACTTTTGTGGCTTTTTTCCACTTTGCTCAGAGTTTCCCCCCCCTCCCCCATTTGCTCCCAGTTTTTTTTTAGGGGCGAAGGCGAAAAAGTTTGGGTGGAAATGAGGTCGAATGCAAACGGTGGCAACTTAAACGTGTAGCTCCTGGGAATTATGGTGTGTGTATGGTGGGGGGTTGGGGATGGGGTGGGGGGGGGGGGGGGGTGTTCATTTCTATTTAAATGCCTGGATCACTTTGCACTCAAACCCCATCGGTTTATTCCAACGAAGAGATGGACAGAAGGGCGATCAGTTGCAGAGTGTGTGTGTGTGTCTCTCAGTAACGTGCAGCTTTGGTTTGCTCTTTAAGCAACTTCGTAACGTGCAGCTTATTGCAGTAACCTGCACAGCAAACATCTGGCCAGAGAGAGAGAGAGAGAGTGTGAGTGAGTGAAGGGGGTCCGGGGGGGGGGGGGGGGACTTGCATGTGTTTTGAGAGATTGGAATTGTTTGCAACCAACCACTTTTATGTTTAATTAGATTTAGACTCAGTTCCCAGACTTGAATCCATTGTCCCAACGTGGAGACACTTCAGCCTTCATGTGAACTCTTGCATTTTCCCTTTTTTTAAAAAAAATAGAAATCAGAGACCCCCTCCCTCCCCCCAATCCCCCCCCCCACCACCCCCACCCCCCCCAATCTGTTTGCCCACAAGTTGTCCCCCCAGGGTTGAGTCTTGTTGCCCTGTGTGCAGCAGGTACCTGGTGATGGGGGTGAGGGGACAGCAGACACATGCTGTGGGTGAGGCAGCTCCAGAACTGTCGCACAATAAACCCTGGCAACACAAAGCCCTCTTTTGTGTGTATTTCCCAGTTGTGAGCACTAAACACATGTAAATCCCTGTAACACATTCTACACTGCAGCAGCGCCCGATCAAACCCAATTGCACGTCTATGGGTTTAAAGCAAATAAGGGGACTGACTGACTGACTGTTGCAAGGAAACAGGACTGTGTACGAGAGAGATTGTTTGTAAATTTCACGCACAAGAGGCTCCAAGGCTTGTCCATGGGAACTGCCCTCTTTTGACTTAAAGTGTCACCAAGAAGGGTGTAAAAGAGTGACACACACCCGCAAGGTACTGGGAGACAGAGAGAGGGGGTCGCCCTGAAGTTTTGATGAGCGTGAGAAGTTTACAGGCGATTCCTGGCAGCAGCACTTAACAGTGGGAAGGGAAACCCCAGAAAGGCAGGGGGTGGGGGGGGTGGGGGGGGAGGGTGGCGAGAGAGAGAGTGTGAGTTGAAGGGGGAAAATAACTATCTTCACCTTTTTGGTTTTGAGTTGCAGAAATGATCCGCCTTAGGAAAGGTCGAGTTGCATGATCTGCGAAACTATTCCCATGAAAATTAAAACAGAATCAGTGGCTCTTTCAGTTCTATATTATTCTCATTTGCCCACAAAATATACAGTCAATTCACTTTACAATATATACCGTGAAGCGCCTGGAGACATCTCGAAGACTTGATAAGCCGCTATATAAAATGCAAGGTTTATCATATTATACGCCAAATAGGTCTCACTCATCACAAGCCTCCACAATGCAGTTTGTCTCTCACAACAACTTGTACGTTAATTTCTTGCATCGAAAGTAACCCCAGTGTTTGCATGTTAATTTATTAAAATTTGAAAGTACACCCCAGCGGAGAGAGAGGTAAGCGGTAAATAAGATTGAAGTAACCATTTTTTTTAAAACCCGACGACTGGGGCGAGCGGAGGTGGACACAGAACGCTGGGTGAAAACAATAGCTTTGCATGGGTCTCACTTTAAAGTGAAACTTCAAATAGCCCTATTCAAAAAAAACATACTCACCCATCAACTCTTAAGAGTTAAACTTTCCCTGCAGAGACAATATAAATTAAAAGTAACCCGATGTTGATTTTACAAGAGCTGTTTCAGAAGTAAAGTTTAGGATTCTCAAAGCAGCTTTATTTTTTAATACTAATAATTAATAATACTTGCATTTGATATTACCTTTCATATCGGAGGATGTCTTGCAAGTGTTTCGTGAGATTTATTGTAAAGTGTAATGACTAATAATGAATAATAGTAATAATAATCCTTGCATTTGATATAGCACCTTTCACATTGAGAGGACATCTCAAAGTGCTTCACAGGATTTTTCTGTAAAGTGTAATTAGTAACTGCGTATTTTGTAGGTAAATCGAAGGGATATTTTGGAAGGAATAAGATGTTTTGCAATTTAATTTGAAGAAAAGCAATCCATGGTGTGCATTTGGAAAATAAAGCAATTCGTAAAGTCGACTTAAGACCACAATTGTTTAATTTTTTTTAAGAACAAGCACATAATTAAAGAACATGGGAAAAGAGGGAATAGATAACTGAGTTAAGGTACATGATAGCAATTGTTGAACTTCATTCCAGCAGGACAGTAGTTTCAGGGTTTAACTCCTGATTTCTTTAAAGTTAAAGTATTCATGCAAAACCTAGAGTTGCTATTGTGTTTGGCATATATATACACCTCACTGCTGGAGTCCAGAGTAATAAAGCAGACGTGTCACTTTAAAGTGAAGAATTCCTCTTCTATTATGGAGGGAACAGAGGTTGTAACCGATTAGTGGGGGAGAATTTCCTGTACACAATAAATGACATTTATTGGAATATTATCCTTGCTCCACAAAAGGCGACCCACCTTGCCTGTACAGGGGTTCAAAATTTATTAAAATGAGACAAAAGACACGGGAACCGGTAAAGAAAGTAAGTCACAGTCATTCCTCTGAGTTCTACATACCTTCTTGCATGTGGTTTCTCATTTGTAAAGGGGCAGCAAGGTACCCTGCAGAGAGAGGGCGGGAGAAGAGGGTGTACTTGAGTGATGCTACTTTCTAGTATAAAGCATTCAGCTTCCGCGGTGGATGCTGCCAGGACTCTGGGTTGAGATTGTCGCTGGTGAGCTGTTTGCTGATCAGGTCCAGACTCCCCAGCCATTGACTGTAGACTGCTCCAAGTGACGGTGAGTGAGGATTATTTCGTGGCTGCGTTATGGGCAAAGCAGGAGGAGGAGAGGGAAAGCTGTTTTCCTCCTCCTTCCCCCTGCTGGATGTGCTACTACAGTAGTACTTTTCCATTTCCCAAAGAATATCGTGAGAAGTCTATTTTGTTGTGTGTGTGAGTGTGTGTCTGTGAAAGCAAGGAAGATTAAAATCCTGCCAGTATATTTCAGATCATTCGACAAAAGTAACACAATGTGCAAACACTTTCATAACATAACCGAGGTAGGTAACATGTAGCCAAGTGTATATTTTGCACTAAGTGTTTTCATCTTGATTTTCCCCTTCCCCAAAATCTTAAGAATGGTAGTTTATTTTGTCTCTGCTAATGGCTCAGTCTTCTGCCTGCAATGTGGTACTGATGTGTAAAGAAGAGGAACACACTTTGTCATACTGAGTAATATAGGTTTGATCCTTGATCTGCACTGAGTTAGTGGGTATCAGTGTGTTCCCCTTGACCTCAATGCCACCAGGACATGGAGATAGAAAATCCATCAGGATTTCCAAAAATGCTTATTACTTACTAACCTATGTTGGCATATTGTCTTGTCCCGGCAGGTGAAGCCGGGATTGAACTCTATTGTGATGCCCTCTCCTTAACCTCCTCCTCCTTTTTCCCAGTTAGTTTAATCTGTTGAAATTCACACATGAAGATTAGTTACCCAGTTAAAATACAAGAGGGTTGCTTACCTCCTGTCCTCAGACCATGTCCCAGCATGAGTCACTGTCTGCAGAACATGAGGGGAGAAAATTGGGGGAGAAAAATCGATGGCTTCCTTCATGTGAAATTCTGGTTCATGCATTTCTGATAGATTAGTAATCGATCCATGTACAAAGGAGTAATGCAGCTGTAAAGTCGCTCCATCGCATAGAAAGCCAGGAAAATAGAGATTTCAATTAAAAGGGCAAAATGTTCACACATCATTACTCAGATAATATGCAGTAGGATTGTGCTTCTTAACCCTTAGAGTAATGAAATCTCTGTGTATCTTAAAGGACATTTTAAATCTCCTTACATTTTTATTTAAAAGTTCCTATCAGAACAGAAAATTAAGTGATAGACACAGTGACAGAAATACTGAGGTATTTTTTAAAATCGTGTTGTATGTTTGATTTGTAGAATCCAGAAACGCACCATAAATAGATTAAAGAGAGGGCAGTGAGCATCAGAGCATGACAATATATCGTTTAGTATTAAAAAATGGAATTAATTGTAATTTACACAGGGACTTAACAGACTTTTTTTTATAACAAGACTAAATTTCTGCTCTTATTGTACGAAACAATGGTGTCAATTTCAAAAATTGGCTTTGGCTGTCTAAAATGTTGTTACCATTTATTAAAAGGGGAAAGGTTTACACATTTACACTTAATGTTTTACATGAACAATAAAACTCTTTCAGGTCCTTGGTGTGTCTGATACTGAGTTACTGCTGTTGTGTAAATTTTAATTAAGAATTTCTATTTAAATTGTTTGATATTTCCAAGTATCGCTAGAAGCCTGATTTCTTGTCCCGCTTTCCACCCCCCTCCCCACCCATGTTCTTTCACATTGAGCAGTTTTGTTATGTATCATTAATCATAATGAAGATTAATGCTTTTGTATACAGAAATGCTTTGGAGGATTACATTTATTGTGAATACTAAGTGCTTTACTTGCAATCAATTTCAAATAAGATATTCTGTTTTTCCTCAGTCTCTATCTAAACCAGTGTTATTAGTCTGCATTAACCTTGCTGGTGATTGATTTGAAGCATTTGTGCATGCTAAGGTGCCATTTATTTGAGCAAAAGAACAGGAGACACTGGAGAGGGATTTGAAGGCATTCTGAAGGAATGCCATTGTTTTTAGCTTGTTATTTCTTAGAAGTTTTACTACGCAGAGTAAATGGTAACCAGATAAGGGCAGCCCTGTGCATTTGTGAAAAGTCCATTTCCATTCTTGAGTGGGCTGTGGTGCATGCAGATAGTTGTTGTGATGACAGCAACTGAACCTAATAGTAGCAGAGTGAATTCTGCAGTAAAAAGGAAAATAACATTGACAGGGTGGAGCGAGAGGTTTAAAAACTGCCCTTTCACCTCTAGAACTTGAGTTCAAACTGATTGATAGGATGAAAATCTTTGTGTGTCTGTTTCTTTTGTGAATTTGAATCCAGTGCTCAAAAACGTGTATCTATTAGGTTACTTAGGATAGGTTGTATGGAAATGGCTGCAAAACATGTATTGTTGCATTTTGACGTTAGGAAGAAAAAACTTGCATTTTTATGGTGTCTAGTTATTGTCTTACTGCATCAAAATTACAAATATTTAGCGCAATTAATATCAAATGTAGTGGGCATTTTTGCAGGCAGTTTGCGCATAGGAGAGTTTCATAAATAATTGCAAAGTGAATTTAGCAAATTATATGGAAGATGTTGGCCAGGACACAATGAGAAATTACGCATTTCAAAATCAACTACTCTTGTAAAATAGTATCAAATAGATCTTTAATGTTCAGCTGCAGGTGTAGATGAGACTTCAGTTTTAATATCTCATCTGAAGGTTGGCACCTACGAAAATGTTAACACTTCCCCAGTGGAACATTAACGGTCAGCCTCGACTCTGAGCTCAAGTTCAGACATGGCATTTGAACCCACAGCTTAGTGTCTCAGAGGCCTCTTAAGCAAGAGGACCCGGGTTCGATTCCCAGGCAGGGGGAAACCTGACAAATTTCCTGACTCCACACCCCTTTGTTTACCTAGCAGGAAGTAGGAACCCGATTGTTATTCGATTGTCTGATTGCTTTCCAGTGTAATAATCCCTCAAAAACAAAATTGGTCAGTCAATGTTTGTGAGGTACTACTGCATGCATTTCGCCATAAAATACACAGTCGATCCACTTTAGAATATATTCTGTGAAGTTTGAGATATCTCAACAATGTGATAAGGCACTATATCAAATGCAAGTATTATTATTAAGAATGTGGCCAACTGAGCCAAGCTGAAATCAACCCTGCAAGTGATATGTGCAAAACACCCTGAAGTAATTACTATCTACACTGAGCCAAATAAAAAAAGAAAAAGTGTTATAGTTTCCAGAACTGACAACTGTAACTGATGAGCACAGACTGTTCCTCTTTCTCACCCCTTAAAGTGAAACGCTTATTTAGACATAGAAATAAAAAAAATGGAAATTTGAAATAATTCCAGGAATCCTGCAAATTCAGTTAGCAACAGAAAAGCAAAAATACATTCAGTTTTAGGTGGTGATCCTTCTGAAGAATTCATGACATTTTATCAGGGATGATATTTAAATTCCTTCACTCCGTGGTACCTACCTCCCTCTCCGACCTCCTTACTCTCGGTGGCCGTGTTTACAGCCACTACGCCCTGAAACGTTGGAGCTGTCTCTATTCCTCCGCCTTGACCCTTTCTTCCCAATTTTCAGATCTGAGCTATCAACCCCTCCCCTGGCTCGCAATCAGATTCCTCCAGTGTTAAGTGCTCTGAGACACTGTGTGAAAAACGCTATACAAGTGCAAGTTGCTGTTGATATTTGCACCTGCTCTAAATTCTCTGTTCTTTTCGTGCACCAAGCCCAACCAGGAATCATATTTAAAATTGTTACATAGATATTTGATAAGTCTATATAATATGCATTATATTTACTGTATTTCCTAGCGGCATCTGCTGTGTATTAAAATTAGAAAACTGAAAGGGGTTTTCGTTTCTGGCTTCAGTTGCGACATTTGTTCTGGCAACTGTGTCACACTGGGTTGCTGTTTTGTTCAGTAGTGTAATATTTAATCCATGTTATTGAATTTTAGTTGACTCAGGTCTCGCAGATCCACACTGCCTTCCTTCTTTTCTGCTGCTTTCTCACTGCCCATAAATGCATACAAAAAAGAAAAATACTCGCTGAACTATATCCGGAGTTCGATCAGTGAAACCACCTGTTCCTGGACTGCTGCTCATATATATACCTGTAACGATGTGTGCCTTGAAATTCACCAGCACAATCTCTTAAAATCTTGTTTTCTCAAACTATTTTCAAGTTTCTTTTCATCTAAGTAGCCCCTGGGGTTTATAATCTCAGGTGTGCGTGGGTTTATGTTTTAGTCCTTTTTTTTTACAAAAAAACATTTATTACAATAACAGTCCTTGCATTTGTATGTCATCAAGATGTCTCAAAGCTCTTCACAGAATTTGCTGTGATGTATAGTTAATGACTGTGTCTTTGCATGTGACCCCAGCAGCCAATTTGTAGAACGAAATGTCTCACAAACAGCTTTGAAGTGAGTGACCAAATTTAGTTGGGGGATTGCTGACCAGGACACAGGGAGAAACTCCTATTTTTTCCAGTAGTTCCGGATTAGAAACACCAGGGGCTACTCAGATGAAAAGAGAGCCATTAAATTTCCAAATGCAGTCTGAAAAACCAAAGTTAGGAAAGATTGCACTGGTGAATTCAAAGGCACATATTGTTACAGGTACATATTAGAACACTTAGCTAAGCATAAGGAACTACTTTATCTTGAACGATATAAAAGTAAACGAGTGTGGACTAAACCGACAGAGTAAGGGTTTAAATAAAGGTGAGTGGCCCAATGTCTCTATTTATTTTGGAACATTTTACAACATTTGTCATTCTATGTTTTGTCAGCTGCACTGAATTGAGGTGCTGTATCTGATGCACCACTTGTGTTGAATAAAAGTTGCCACTAAAGGGAATAACATCCTGTAACGTAAATGGTTAGTGCATTTGCCTCGCAAGCTAAAAGACCTGTATTCAATTCCTGGTCGGGGCTAAACCTTAGGCAAGTTTCCTTACTCCACATGCTTCTGTTTCCCTAGCAGTAAGCAGGAACACGGTTGTTAGTTAATAGGCAGATTGTTTTCCGGGAAATAATCACTCTCCCCCCCCACCCCCCAAAAAAAAATTGGCCAGTCAAACGAAGACTGTTTGTGGGACACTGCTGTGTGCAATTGGCTGCTTCAGTTTCCCACAAAATGCAGTCAACCATTATAATATGTTCTGTGAAGCACTTTGAGACGTTTCATCAACGTGATAAGTCGGTAAATCAAATGCAAGGATTATTACTATTATTTCTGAAATATGTTTAACATCATGAATTTTTTTTTAAAAAGAAGTACCTTTCAAGTACCTACAGAAATTTTGAGTGTGTTATCTAGTGAGTGACTTAGAGACAGTGTTATTGTATTGATCTGGGTAAGGGGTAGTACAATGCACCTACAGTCATGTCTCCCTCAGCAGTTTAACTAAATTCGCAAAATGCTACAGATAACTGAGCTTTGAAGTTAATTTTCAGTCGCTTGGCATTAGTTATTCAACATGAATGTTTCTTAAGACTTCTTCATGTGATAATAATTTCAGCGCAGTAACAAAAATGTCAGCAAAGAAAGTTTCCAGTAGCACCACAGTGACTTTTGTGCAATGAAGGTTCCCTCTGCCTTTTTTTTGCCATGTTTCTATTTGTTCCTATAAAGCAGCAACATTACCACTGATCCGTTAAGGTATCTCGTATGTTGTGATCAGTATGTTCTCCCTGTTGCCTTTATTAGGTCTCCGTAAGCATCCACTCTGAGAGGTTGACCTGGGAACAGCCTTCAACCATTGCAATCAGGCGTTGTCTCAAATGGCCAAAGACGTCTATAATAATAATCCTTGCATTTGATATAGCACTTTATCATGTAGTTGAGACGCCTCAAAGTGCTTCACAGAATATACTGTAAAATGAATTGACTGTATAATTTGCAGGCAAAATACAGCAGCGGCAGACACAGCAGTGTCCCACAAACAGTCCAAATTTAGTGTCTAAATTATAATACTTTTTTAAGGGATTTTAACCCCGGAAAGTGATATGCTAACCGACTAACAACCAGGTTCCTACTTTGTGCTAGGCAAACAAAGGGAATTTGCCTAAGGTTTTGTCCTGGTCGGGAATCGAACTCCAGTCCTCTTGCTTGCGAGGCGAATGGTCTAACCAATATGCTATAGGACTCCACATCTCTCTTGATTTTCTTCCCACCCACATTGCATTGGGAAGCAGCTGACCTCTGGCCATACTGAGGCTGGGAATGTATCATGTGGGGGGGTTTGGGTGCTGACCTGCCAACACCTACTGCCTATTGTGACGTATCAGGGAATCGCTTATTTGGAGTTTGACATGTGAATTTTCATTTGAAGAGTCTTCCTCCCTCTGTTGCAGTGCAAGGGGAAAACAATTTTCAATGAAATCTGAGATATAATGTAGGGATGAAACATCTGATTTAGGTTTTTGTTCTGATTTTTCTTGTTGGAAAAAATTGCAGTGGTTTTACTGGAAACTGCTTGAGCCTTTAATATCTGAAACCAATGTATTCTCCTTTGTCTTCAACTCGCATCATCTGTATTTTTCTTTTAAGATATTCTTACGTAAGGTAAAACTTCTTTGTTGGATGTCCTCCTGACATGAAAGACTCTATACAAATGTAATTTTGTTGTTGTTGGACATCGTACATTGAGTGTATATCTCAGAAGTATTTCCTGACAGTGAAGTCTGAGAGGATAAGATTGCCCCGTGTACATATTCTTACCTGTTCCCTCCAGTAGCACCAAACTCTTGACTGAAAGCAAATAGTTTAATTTGCCGGCTGTTAGTTATTGTGCAAGGCACCCTTTGTGCTGCAGTATTTCTTACAGTGCTTCACTGGCAAAGTATCACAAAGCAAAAGGTCTTCACTGCACCACTGGTGGGAATTATAATAAACTATGAGTGTGCAGATGTCCTACTTTTCTTCGATAGCAAAAAATAATGGGGGGGAAATTAGAGTTGGTTCATTATATCTGATAGTGCAAACATAAAAAGCAAAAATCTCTTGGGAGATATTGGATAGAGGAATGAACAATACTTATGTTTTGAGAGTTGGGATTGAGATCCAGAATATTTTCTCTCTTATTAACGTGCCCTATAAAATAAAAGTTGCGTTTTCGGAGGTCATCTTTCAGAGTTGCGTCCACCCATATATGAGTGACTCAATGAATAATTTGGTCTAAATTGCAGGACTGTATTTCTCAGTGGGATTCCTTAATAAGGAATTTTAGTCATGCAAACGGGGCTTCCTTCTAGCAACTGCGAGTACATCATTGTCTATATTCTGATGGGATCAGAGCATTCCAGGATGCTACCCCCCATGAGGGACGATATATAAATAAATGCAAGTTGTTGCTGTTGTTGGATCTACTTTTGGATCAGAGTTCCTGCTGGCCGGCAGGAATGTTAATGTCACGATTCTTGTTAAGAAGCGCTGCAAATTATACTCCACGTGCGTTGTGTTAGAGAATGTTCCAATGCAGGTATTTTCACTGTTACAAGTCATTCAGTCTAAAACGCTCACTTTTTGCTATTTATTTTTGCACCATCGGGCAGTTTACAGCATTTTAACAACGTAAGATGTGGCATTCGCCATGTGTTTATAAGAGTTACGTTACTTCTTCAAGGCCCTGGATACTCATTTGTGCCGTTTGAAGATGAATTAAGTCCCCAGTCTCCATTGCAAGCAGTAAGTGATTTAAATTTAGACATTTAATAGATTACTTGTTAAAACTAATGTGTAAAATCTTGAGTTGGTAACATTAGTTTTAGTTTCCAGCCCTTTTTTTCCTCAATAAATTATGATGGGTTCTAATGTCAAGCAGTTGAGTTCAGATTCCCCTTCGGTTTCGGGTTGTATAGTGCTCTGGCTAGAATGTATACAGTTCTGGTTGCCGGGACAAGAAATGGAGACAGAGCATTGCAGAGCAACAACGACAAATTACATTTGTATACGGCCTTTCACATTGGGAGGATGATCCAAGGTGCTGGACAGTCAGAGATTTGGACCTGAGCAGAGGGTTAGGATCAGGAGGGGTGGAGGGCAGGGAGGTCCCGCGTGTGAGAGGAATGAGCAAAATGGAACAATTGGACAAACTGTGTCTCTTCAATCTAGAAAAGAGATGTTTCAGAAGGAGGTGGTCTAGAGATAAATAAGGTTTTAAAGGGGATTCAGAAAATAAACACAGAATTGTACTTTAGGATGCACTGAGAAAGCAGAACAAGAGGGCACATATTCAGGGTTGCAAAAAGCAATTTCAGGACAGATATCAGCAAGTATTTCTTTACCCACAGAATAATTAACAATTGGAACAGGTTGCCAGGAAGGTTGGTTGAGACCAGGTCGCTCTGATGTAATGGGAGGATGGTAATATGATTATTCTGGAAGGATGAGATCAAATGGACTGAAGGACTTTCTTCATCCGAACCAATGTTGTGATTAACAGCATTCATAATGTCAAGCATTGAATCTTCATTATTTTGATCATGTCAAAATGTGAATGGTTCACATAGAAATAGTCGAATGCCACAGTTTAGCAACAGAATGTAAGATAATGCCATTCCGTTCCAATTTGGATGCAAATCTGGGACAATCGTGGACTCCTGTAGCTCGGTGGTTAGAGAACTCGCCTTGCAACCGAGAGATCTGGGTTCAATTCCCGGCAGGGAATTGGGCAAGTTTCCTTACTCCACACGCTTAATAATAATCCCTCAAGAAAATAAACAATAAAAATTTGGTCACTCAATCCATGACTGTTTGTGGGTCACTGCTGTGCGCAATTGGCTGCCGTGTTTTGCCCACAAGTATACAGTCAATACACTTTACAGTATAGTCTGAGATGTCTAGAAGACATAAAAAGTGCTACATCAAATGCAAGGATTATCATTATTATTATACTGGATTGCCGTGAATCCTGTTGAGCTGTGTACCTTGAATCTTGACATAAGAATGTAAAAAATGCTATTGCTTCAAAATTGGCAACATTAAAGAAAAAAATGTGCATTAAGCAATTGGATTGTGAAGTATAGAAGATAAATTATTGTGCGATTGCACGCAGCTTTAAATAGACATGAAAATTTAACAGATTTCAGATTGAAGAAAAAAGTGTTTACATCTATTTAGCCTGCCACAGCTGTAAGGTGGTAGTAAAATTGGTAAATCATTGAAACCGCACAGCCCCACAATTTTCCTTTATACAATTCTAAAGTAGTGCCTGAAATATCTTTTGGGGGAAATAAATCAGCCTACAATTCTGTTGAATTACAAAATAGTAATTGAATAAAAATAACTTTTTTTGGTTTTGCTTTCACTGGAAGCTGTCCATCAGCTTTAGTACACTTGACAAGAACTGCTGTCATAATGTGTAAAGGCTGAAGACAGGAAAGCATCACAAGGCAAAACTCAACAATAACCAGTGGTTCAGTGCTAACTGATCCTATTCCTGCTGTTTTCAGTAAGATTAAAGAGGCAGGAAGTTCCCGGCTATATTACTGTGCTTTTTTATCAAATTATATTTAAAATTTTTTCATTTTCATTGTTATTATTTTGTGCTGATCAAGGCGAGAACTCACAGTGGGCAAAGACCATTTTTCCAGCAGGTGTATTATGCTTTTCTCAACAGCCAGGAAATGTCTTAGATTTGTGTGTGTATAAACTATTTAATGGGATACAGAACTGTTTATTTTTGCAAATTATCCACATCATGGAATTGCTGTGTGTAAATTATGTTATGACTTACAGCACTGTTTTGTACCCTCTGCAAATTAACTATTTAATGGAAAGATCCATTTGTAACATGACCATAGAGCCTGGTATTTATGGGATGTAATCAATGTGTTCCCTCAAACAAAATATCAGCATCTGTAGAAAAAGCAGCAAGAAGCAGATTCCCAGCTATCATTTATACTTATTCACGAGGTCACATCAAGAGCTGCTCCTCCTCTCCCTGTCTCTGCCAGTGTTTCTGTGCCTTGTCTGTGTCTGTTTCCTGCATGCTTTTTGTAAATTATGAGTGGTGTTTATTATTTGTGGTTAGCAGGTTTCATAAGCGAACGATTTCTGAGAGATGCCTTTGATTCTGTTTCTTATTTAGCTTGATGTAATTGAGCACTGTATAGGCATCAGCAGTCAAGGAATGCAGGTAGTTTCTGGAGGATGGCCTGAAGGCATGAAATTATGCATAGGGATTTGAAGATGTGATCTTTACAGAGTATTTTAAAAATGTGTGTGTACACAAATCCTGAAATTCAAAAGCAGTACGGTTTCTGTATGTGGAAGAAATGAGAAATGTCAAACGGGTAAATTCAGCACTGTTTGTGATCAGGCGAGGTTCTCTGATATCAGCTCTTAACTATGTCCTTGCTGAGTGAAGATTAGTTTCATGTAAATCATGGACCATGCCACAATGCAAACCGGCTCAAAGCACAATATAGAAAGTGCCTTGACACATGTACAAGGGGTCAGGCTATCGTTGTATTCATTGCACTGCAGCATCGAATGCTTGTAGTTCTTTCGGATGATCATTAGTCATGAGGCGCACAGGTGGTAAAGTATTCCACAAGGGTATGGTCTGATATATAAAAAAGCATGTGTGATGGACAGTTTATGAGCACGGTTATTCCAGATGAAATCTCTGGGTTTTTGTTGCCTGGTGTGTTGATCTGCCAAGTGTCTTCAGGCAGGGCGCAAGTTCAGCCAAAGGTACTGCTGCCTCTCCTCTAATCATCCACTGGAGCATGCACAGAGATGCCACATTCTGTCAGTGTTGCAATGACAGAAGGTTGCACTGAACCACCCTCACCTCATTTAGCTTGATGCAATTGAGCACATGTCTCAGGACACCGTTGAGAGTGGCAAGATCTGTTCACGAACACCATCTCGGCGAGGCGAGACGTGGCCTGTCCGCTGCAGTCTTTGCAGACTGCGGCAACTGGGGCAGCTTTTGTGTCTGCTCACTCAGTTGATCGCAGGGACTTAGCTGCTGTGTGCTTTCTTGTGGTTAATGTTGAGACGGCTGAACTGTACCTTTACTAATCTAAAAAAACAAACCGCAGGGGAGCCAGAGGCCCAGTTGGTTGTCAATTTTAGTGATGTGAAATGTAAAACAAAACTTGAAAGCGTCTCTAGCCCATGGATGAATTCGGCTTGGCATGGGGCAGTGTGGTGGAGACTTTAATGTTGTCTGCAATCACATCAGTCTTTGACTCTCATCCCATCAGCCAAGTAATTGATCAGGAATAAGGAATTGATGTGTCTCAAGACCATTTTACCACTTCACTATGGGTACACCAGCAGGCACCAATAGAGTTGACAATATGACATGGGAGAGGAAAAAAATGTAAGGATGATTTTATCTCTGCAACTTTACCAAGAGAGCTCCGTTATTTACCAATGCAATTCACATTTGTCTGGTAATCATTCCTCTCACTGCCTTCGAGAGAAAGCTGTGAATCCAGGTAAGGAATCATAAACATGTTCCATTCCTTCTTTGGCTGAAAACTGCCCAATGTGAAGATCTGAATTCTCACAAACCCTGCTGATTGAATGAAATGGACCCACGTTGGTTTCCAGAGTTGGCAATGTTCTGCAACTTCTCCCTGACCTTAGATGAATTTACAATCAAACACCGCCTTCTAACTACCAAGATTCTCCCACAGAGAATATTTAATGTTTTTTAGTGAGTAGAATCATATGATATTCAAGCGTGTACGAAGGTTATTAAACCCATCAAGTAATCCCATCAAGTAATCCCATGCTTCTCCTCACTCCCTGTACACGTAGCATTCCTATTTTTAAGCACTTGAGGCAGTTTTGTTGCTGTGAAACATTTTTAAGCTTAGAAAAGCCAAATATCTGCAAGAAGGTGAATGCTCAGTCGTATATTTCTTCAGGAACAACTGTGTTGTTGCTTGACATGTCATGTTCACACCATTAGATTAGATTAGAAGGTGCTTATTTCTGTGGGTTTTGATCTCACTCTTGATGTATTTCAGCACATGGTTTCTTAGGGCAAGTATCATGTAGATAGCATCAAGGCACAACTTGCCAGCAGGGTGCAGATTGGTTAGATGATACTTCCATCTGATGCTTGAGTTTCAAGTCTTCAGGATTTCTTCCCTATGGTTCCTTCTTAGTAAGTTCTTTCAATAAGGGTCTTCGAAGTATGTTTGTTTGAATGTTTGCTTAGTTTATGCATGAAGCGATCATTTTCCCATCACCCGCTGGAGATTCAGGCAGACTGCTTATTATTTTGTGATTTAAAGTGGTTTGACTATGTTTAGCTCCATGTAGCTGTATGGTTTCTTTGAGGTGTATTACATCAGTAATAACTTATACTTGTAAAGCTCTGTTTATATAACAAAAAGTCTCAAAGTGCTTAACAAAGGGATTGGTCTGCAGCGACCAAAAAGAGGAAGAAATGTAGAAGTGAAGGAGGGCATAAGTGCAGAGATAGGTGTTTTCTGAAAGATTATTGAAAGCGAAGAGAGTTGAAGTGAAACAAAATGAATGTGACAGTGGCAGAGGCATGGTTGCTGAAAGGTCAGAAGTTGATTGTGAATTGAAGAGAAGGGAACACGAGCAAGAGTCCAAAGTCAAAAGAGCAGAGAGATGAGGAAATGGGGCTTGCGAAGATCTGATTGGCAGCATGGAGTCTATGGAAGAAACTGTAAATCAGGATCTTGAAACTGATCTGATGATAAATAGCTAGTGGAATTTGGCAAAGTCAATGGAGAGCAGGAGGTGCGACTTTCATTCTTACCAATGTTGAGCTGTCAAAAGTTATGGTTCATCCTTGTCTTGAAGTTGTATGGAGTTGGGAAAGAAAGCCCTGGTATCATGGCTGGTAATGGTGGTGGAGCGAACGTTTAGGTGTTGGCACACAGCTAGAATCTAGCCTAGCGGTTTTAGCTGATGTTACTGTGTTACCAAATGAGGACCGTATGTTAATACATCTTTAACATTGAATTGTATTTGCCAAACCTTGTGGCTTTTTCATTCGGCAACCCATGCGTATGCACCTAGCTGATACAAACCCAAGTGCCCGACTTATAGAAAGTTTGTACAATTGACCATTTAGACAGTCATGCAGCACAAGCCTGAGAAACTTAGACGCATTGTCTGTAAGCTGTTTGAAGACTACTGGAGATCAATGCAACTTGCTCTAGCAATAAAACTTGTGATTTTTTTTAATGTAACGGATGACTATAAAGATAGCATACCAGCAGAAAGCCATCCCAATGTTCTGACATTTTTGTGGCTCTGTTCGCATGTTCCTTGGGACCAAAGTAAAGCTAAGAAGTGAAAGCAGATGTTTGCTTTCTGTTTCACATCACAGGTTGGAAGGTGACATGCCGATGACAAACCACCGGGCAAGTCAGTAGGATCACTTGGCTCTGTTAACTGTACAAGCCATAGCCCTAACATATAGGATGGTTCTAGCTGGACATTCAGCGGCAAGCTTGCCAGACCGTGCTCTCAGTGGAGTCTAACCAGCTGAGGCCGGATAGCTTACCAAGTATCTTAATGGTCAAATTCCAGAAATGAATTTCCAAGTATAGGTGGCATACATAGAACTCTGTCTGGTTTGGATACTCTTAACATGGCGATGGGTTTCTGCATGTGTCAGACACCCGGCAGACCAAACAAAGAGTTTCTGATGTAACATTATGCACTTTCATTTCGAGTTTTGAAACATTGCCATAGCCCTCAAAGAGGTTAATTGTTGTGTTTTGGTTTAAAAGCCTAATTAACAGTTAAGTCAGGTAAATCCATTTAAATGCAATTATACATAACACTGGTCATTAATTTCTTGAGAGTCTGGTAGTATCAGCTAATGTAAATGGTGTAAGTTTTTAAAAAGTGGAGGTGGTTGGCAGTGTTAAAAAAATTCCTTTTGCCTTAGCAAAAAATCTTTAAACGGCTGAATATTTCTTCTTCCCTACCTCAGTTTATTTGTTAGACTACAGTACATGAAAGTGGTCACTTTGACAATGCAATTTTTCTTTCATGTTCATCCTGTTTGCATCTCCAACCGATACTTGCATTGTAGGGTTGCCTCCCTGTGAGAGGATTAGACCATCAATTACTGCTCCCCAAAAGCGGATTTGCGACTCTTTGATGTCCCATCTACTGTTTCTGAAAAATTCTCACCCTTTTTACCATCCCGCTGTTTCCAGACAATATGATTTTTTTTTGTACTTCATTTTTACTGGGGGAAGAGTGTGGTATTCTGGAATGTGCTTTTTTTTCTGCTTTCAACCCTAGTCCTTTTGTCTGTCGAGCTTCTATGCCTGGAACTAAGCGGATAAACGCGTAGGCTACACGTGGTTCCACTTATCGCTAGCCACCAGGAGGCGACAGAGACCGCCCGGCATCTAGATCCTTCCCGCTGAGGTTTTCTTCTCTCTCCTTCACCTCTCGAGCAGAGCGACTCTGCAGCAGTTGCTCAGCACCCCTTTGCCTGCTATGGCTCCTAATGGGACTCCCAACGAGCATTTTGTCCCACTTTGTGACATTGAATATTAGAAAAAAGGAAGAACTGACAATTGTATAGCATTTTCTCATGTCGAAACATCCCAAAGCACTTCACCATTACGTGTTGTCAAGTGTCATGACTATTTTTGAAGGCAAATGTAGCAATCGTTTGCACCAGCAAAGTCGCACAAACAGTTATGAGATGAATTGACCAATTTCTCTGGAAGAGGTTTGGTCAGGGGAGCACCTTCTCTTTTTGAGTGGTGTCACAGGATCTTTAATGTACAGCTGGAACACAGGCAAATGGGACCTCATCTTAACTTCTGCTCAGAACCACTGCTTGTAGTCACATCTTTCAGGTGGGCTGTGTTGCTCCATGCCAGTCATCTGCTTTTGTTAAAAAAAATCAGTCCGATGAATTCTGCTTGTCCAAACCAATTGATCTGTCTGCACTGACGCTCATTCCAACTGAGCCTAGTCATTTTCCTGACTTCTTATACTAACATTCCTACCTACTCAGGCATTTTGTAAATCTGTCATGCGAGCTGCTTCCAGTCTTTGACCTCGTTTCTGTTCCAAATTCCACTGGAATGTTTTGATCAACTATTTTCTTGGCTGCAAAGAAAGTTTCCGACTAAAACATTTTCACATGAAGAAAGGAGCTGAGGATTAGGAATTTGGATTTGAATAAAGTTTCATTGTGTCAATCTTTAAAGATGATTTCTTTCCACCCACCGTGTTCCAGCAGATCACCCTGGCTAGGAGATGGCTCTTGGGACTTTCAAGGATTTGGATCTATCATGCATTCCTTCTCTGGTCCCAGTGCAAATACCCTCTCAGTCCCTCCCCACAAGACAAGTCTGGTACACAGGCTTCGTTCCACTCACTCGTTTGCCAAGAAATATTGAATCAGACTTGCTGCTCCCAACAACCCCCCACCATATCCACCCAACATTATGATAATACATAACTTTTTTTTAAATGATTCAGACCTTTTTATATAAAAAAAACCTGGCTGTCTGATACCACGTATTCTTTTGCCAACTGAATTTATACCAACAATGGAGGGGAATGTCTGGAGGGGATGTGTTAAATGGTAAATTAGCAGAAGAGATGCAGTAGAAAACCAGCCTTTTGCACATGTGTGCTGCCTTTTCTCTCCCCATTTCAGCTTTTTCCTCCAATTCTGCTTATCATTCTCTGGGCATGATAGCAGATATGGTTCCAGCTCCCAGGCCTCTGCCATTCATAATATGATAATAATAATCCTTACATTTGATATGGCACCTTATCACATCTTCAAGACGTCTCACAGAAAATACTGCAAAGTGAATTAACTGCATATTTTGTGAGCAAAACGCAGCAGCCAATTGCACACAGCGGTGTCCCAGAAACAGCTGGGGATTGAGTGACCAAATTTTTTTTTAAGAGATTATTACACCCGGAAAAGCGATCCACCAGTAGACTAACAACCAGGTTCCTACTTACTGCTAGATAAACAGAGGAGTGGGTTAAGAAAATTTACCCAACGTTTTGTTCTGCCCAGGAATCGAACCAGGTCCTCTTGCTTTCGGGAAGAGTGCTCTAACCACTGAGCTACAGGAGTGCACAAACATGATGATATGGTAAAAAGCACATTGTCAACATCCTAAGGTGAGCAACTTGCCAAAATATGTTCTTCTCTCAGACCTTCACTTTGTGCATTCTCCTGTTCTGTGACTATGATCTCAGCTTTGGTGTACAGGCCGTCGTTGATGCTCACTCATGATCTGTAACTCTGTGTTCTGCTCTTTTGTTGTGCCCCCAATCCCCTCCCAGACCCTCCCATTCTTTTCTGAATGTAGAATTAACTTGTGTGGGATATTGCTCTACAGGCGCCATGCGACTCTCCAGTATCTCACTTGAGTGTGCTTTCTAGACAGTGAGTGATGGTCCTATTTAACTTTGAGGTGGGAGGAAGCGTATGGCCTGTCTATCTTATACTCATTGGTGGTGACTAGAAAATAGTCAGGGAGATTTTGCTGTTTCTTTTTCCTCCTCTAACCCAGGGCTAATTGTGCAACCTCACATGCTGCCTTAGCTGAGAACTGCACAAATGAGAGACTGAATGTAAGATCTTCTTGATTCTCTAAAGGTGAGGTCCACACAAGCCATTGCATGTATATTCTGAGCCACCATGAGAATTCAGCACTTTTTATTTCAATAGCATCTATGGAATGAAAATTGTGATGTTATGAACATAACACATATGGTGCTACATCACACATTCATTGATATTTAAGGCATTAACTGTTCCCAGGCAAGCGGGAGATGAACTTGTCCCTCTCCTAATATAATTCTCAGTGGCCACATCAGCAAACCAGCCTCACACATAATAATAATCTAATAATAATAATCGTTGCATTTGATGTAGTGCTTTTCACATCTCAAAGGGCTTCACAGAATATACTGTAAAGTGAATTAACTGTATATATGTGGGTGAAACACCGCAACCAATTGTGCACAACAGTGTCACACAAACAATCGTGTCATCAGGGCAGTGGAGGTCTGCCTTCAATACACAAATTATTATTATTACTTTTTATTTGAGAGATTATTATCCCCGGAAAAGCAATCCGCCAATTGATTAACAACCGGGTTCCTACTTACTGCTAGGTAATCAGAAGTGTGTGGAGTTAGGAAACTTAGCCAACGTTTTGCCCTGCCGGGAATCAAACCCAGGTCTCTTGCTTGTGAGGCTAGTGCTCTAACCACTGAGCTACAGGACTCTGCATGTTAGGTTTGCATTGGATTATCTTGTTAACATTGTTAACATTATTACTGTCAAGCAGACAAATGCTGAGATCCACGAGTTAAACTCCAATGGATGGTGTGGCTGTCTTCTTGACACAGCCTTTGAGATTGGATTCAGGGCAGTGGAGGTCTGCCTTCAATACACAATCCATGTGTTAAACATCAGAAGGTCATTGAACTCAATCCATGACCCTTAGCACATCAAAGCATCACAATTGTTGGCTCGTAGGCCTTTCATTCCATCTAGTGTTTTCCTGTACAACTACTTTGTCTTATAAAGGACTAATAATTCTTGCATTTGATGTAGTGCCTATAGAGATGTCTCAAAATGCTTCACAGAATATGCTGTAAAGTGAATTGACTTGTCTATTTCGTGGAGGAATACCGCAGCCAATTGCGCAAGTGGTGTCCCACAAACAGTCAAGGATTGACTGGCTATCAAATTAAGGTTGAGTTTAAAAATTATCTGCCCCCCCCACCCAATTCTTAACAATCTTAAATTTTAAGACAAATTGTTTTTCTAAGTTATCACTAGGTATCATTTTCTAACACCTTGTTATTGTTAAACAGCAAGGAATGTTTGAACTAATCCAAATATGGACTTCTTTTATGTTACATTTATATCAGACTGTAAATCTTCTAACACGTTCTTGACCTGCAGTTCCAGCAGTGTATTGTCCACACAGGCACATTAAGTGCTCCCAAGGTAGCTCCTGGCTTAATTTGTCAGAATTTCGATCAGTTATCTTTGAAAACATTTTTGCTATTGTTTCCTTATGAAAGTCGATTGTAAATAATGTTCCTGATTGAATTCAAGAAGAATCCTTTTGCTGTCCTTTAAAGTGAAGAGTATTAAAATTGGAGAATGGTCAATGTCATACTTTTGTACTCAGCTGAAATCTGTCTCTCAAAATTTCTTCCAATGAATGTTGCTGAGCACTCATTCTCTCTCAAACTTTCTACCCTCATGATAATGATGCTTCTCTTTGTTTCAAAGAGATAGCACAGGGCGCTCTAAGTATTAGTTTGGTAGCATTCTTGCTTCTGGGTCAAAGATGATGTGCTATCTCAGGACTTGAGCTCACAGCTCAGTACTGGAAGAGCACTGCCTTGTCAGAGATACAATTGCTTTACATGTAGCGTTGAACAGATGTCTTCTCTGCCTGGCATCAAATACATGTTAAAGATGCCAATGATATTATTCAAGAACAGAAAAGAGTTTCTCCTGGTGTCCTGGCCAACATTTCTTCAGATAAATTGGTATTTCATCGAATGACTGTTTGGAAGACTTTGCTGCTGTCTTCATTTTCAAAAATCAGTTGTGACATATGACTGGAATTAATGTAAATCATTTTTGAGATGTTTCTACATACAAGACAAACCAAAAGACAAACAAATTGCATTTATATAGCGCCTTTCATGTTGAGAGGACATCCCAAGACATGGACGTCAAGGCTTTGCACCCAAGCTAGAGGTTATGGCAGAGACAATAAAAATACAGTACGTTCTAATCTTCACTTCTTGAATCTCAGGTATCTACAAAATCAAAGTAACATCATGCAACATTTGTTTTGGATTCTTGTCCATTGTTGCTATGATGGAGACAGCTGGATATTCTCTGCTACCCTGAGCTGCCATCAGTGAGCATAGACATTCATTTTTCCTGGGCAGCAGTTCAATTTGAGCTTGCAGAGATTAACAAACTGCTTTAAAAGGAGTTTCTCTGCCAAATTCACCCAAGCTGTTACACTTGTATGTTTTAATTAATGGTTTCTCTCCGTAATTTAGTTGGTAATTTAGATAATGCACTGATCTTTAAAGTGACTACGTAATCACAATGGATATGTAGTGACACAATTAAAACCCAAACATACAGACTACACTAATCATTGTTCAGTCTTTGAGAATTAAGTATTCTGTGTTCTATAATCATATGTATGCCAGTGTAATTGTCCCACGTCACAGTATGTACTGTATTTCAAAGTCAAGTCTTGGGTGTCTTGTAGCTGTGACATTGAGAATGGTGTGGATTCTGTTCAAAGAGAAGTACCTTCAGTCCACAGCTTTATACTCCACAGTGGAGTCCTGTAGCTCAGTGGTTAGAGCGCTCGCCTCTCAAGCGAGAGACCTGGGTTCGATTCCCAGCAGGGGAAAACCTTGGGCAAGTTTCCTTACTCCACACGCCTAATAATAATCCCTCAAGAAAAAAAAACAATAATAAATTGGTCACTTCAATCCACGACTGTTTGTGGGACACCGCTGTGCGCCATTTGGCTGCCGTATTTTGCTCACAAATATATAGTCAATTCACCTTACAGTATATTCTGTGAAGCGCTTTGAGACGTCTAGAAAACGTGAAAAGCGCTATATCAAATGCAAGGATTATTATTATAAACAAATGCAGATATTGTTTTGGGGTTCCTGAGCAACTGTAAAGATGAACATATAGTCATTTTTATATATATATATATTTATAAATATATATTTTTATATTTCTTGGCAATTGATTTGGCCTGAAAGCTGAAGAATTGTGCTGTAATATTTAAAATGTATTTTGCACTCATGTGTAAGTAATTTTGAAATTTACTGTGAGTCATGCCTTATTGTGAGACATCTGTGCTAAACACAGTACTGCCTAAAAGTGAGACACGTATTGTATGTACTGTCTTATAATTGAATATCTATTTTTAAGAAAATCTCATGGTGATATCTATTGTAAATGATTTGGTGAGACATGGTAAGTACAGTACTGTCTTAGAGTACAGTACTGTCTTACAGTACTGACTTAGACCTTTAGCAAGCGGGGCCTTAGAGTGAGGTACCTTTAGCAAGCGGGGTCTTAGAGTGAGACAATAGTAAGTACTGCCTTGGGTCTGAAATGCTGTACTCTGTCCAGCGCCTTGGGACGTCCTCCCGATGTGAACGGCGCTATACAAATGTAATCTTGTTGTTGTTGCCTCATGCAATGCTCAGGAGAGGCACCTTGCTGATAAGAGCTGCTATACAATCAAATTATGCCCCAGCTGGCAGGTCCTGATGAAAGCTGATTAGTTTCACAACAGCCCTTAGCTTCACAGTTCGTTTTAGACTCATTTGGGGTTTTGTATGTGATCTTTCCAATTGATTACAATTAATCTCTTGTTGATCCATACCTTATCATTGCTACCAGTTGAGTTTGAGATGCTTAACGTGTAGTACACAATGCACGTCATTATCAAATCTGACTGCAGAATCTGCCAATAACTCCCAATCTTGTGGAATTCTGTAGCTCAGTGGTTAGAGCACTCGCCATGCAAGCGAGAAACCTGGATTCGATTCCCGGCAGGGCAAAATGTTGGACAAGTTTCCTTACTCCACACGCCTCTGTTTATCTAGCAGGAAGTAGGAACCCAGTTGTTAATCGATTGGTGGATTGTTTTTCCGGGGGTAATAATTCCTTAAAACAAATTGGTCATTTTAATCCACGACTGTTTGTGGGACACTGCTGTGTGCAATTGGCTGCCGTGTTTTGCCCACAAAATATACAGTCAGTTCACTTTACAGTATATTCTATGAAGCGTTTTGAGTATGTTGAAGACGTGATAAGGCGCTGTATCAAATGCAAGGATTATTCTTGTTAGTCCTGTCTGATTGCCTGCCCAGGGAATTTATATCTGATGTGGTGATGACCCATTTAAGTGTCAAGAGGAATGATGTTTGGATTTTGGTTTACAAGGCTTGGTATGTACTATAAAGAATGTGGACTAATAAGGAATTCACAATTTGTGGTTTGTCACGGTGAGTTGGGCCGAACAGATGAAGGAAATGTATTGTGAAGTAAACACCATCCGAAACAAGTACATGCATGCAAGCAGGGAAAGTACAGCATTAAAATGATCTGTTTTATTCCACATTCAGATTCACTTGATTGATTGTAACTCCTAATACAGCTGTGAATGAAGCATCTGTCTGGAGAGTTTCTATTCATGTTAAAGAAAGCTTAAACTGCTGTGTTTTATTCCCTGTGTCAGGATGAATCCAAGCATCAAGATGAGAGCATTCTCAGTGGAATTTTTTCTTGTGACTTGAGGGTTGGAAAAGCATTACCAAGCACCATCTGGAAATGGCAGCTCAAATAGCACCTTGGTGATAGAAAAAGAGCATAAAGTCTGTGGCCACCAGGGAAGCCCATGTGCTTCAGGCAGACTCCTAGAAACTTGATTCCGAGGCAGTCTTGGGAAAAATCCAAGGTCTTGCTGGTTGCCATTATGTACATAAGGTTGTATAGAGGGGAGGTTTCTCTGGAGGGTTCTCTGGCGCCAGTCTGGCTCATTCGGTGGAACACTCACCCTCAGAGCTAGAAGGTTGTGGGTTGAAGCCTCATGTCAAGATTTTGAGCTCATAGTTCCAGTGCATTGTTAGAGGATTACTGCATTATTAGAGGTGCTATCCTTCAGATGAGATGGTAAACCAAGGTCCTGTGTCTACCTGTTCAGGTGGATATAAAAGATTCCACATGTGAAAAGAGAAGGGAGTTTTTCCTACAACCTTGGCCAACAACCTTCCAGATATTATCGGTCATTCACTTTATAACAATAATAATCCTTGCATTTGATTTAGCGCTTTTCATGTCTTCTGGAAGTCTCAAAGAATTTCACAGAATAAACTGTAAAGTGAATTGTGGGCGAAACGCAGCAGCCAATTGTGCACAGCAGTATCCCACAAACAGCTGTGGATTGAAGTGTCCAATTTATTATTGTTTTTTTTTCTTGAGGGATTATTATTAGGTGTGTGCAGTAAGGAAACTTGCCCAAGGTTTTGCCTTGCCGGAAATCGAACCCAGGTCTCTCACTTGAGAGGCGAGTGCTCTAACCACTGAGCTACAGGCCTCCACAAGTAATGGCTGTTTGTGGGAAATTGTTGAGCACACATTGGCTGCTACATTTGCCTACAAGTACACAGTCACTACACCTTGCAGGAAAAAAAATGTGAAGCGCTTGGATTTCATTTATTCTGTTATATTCCCAATGACATTTTTGCTTAACTTGTAGAAAATCCAGTTGATGCGTGTTGTAACCATAGCTCTCTTATTCAAAAGAGAATGGAATTCAAGGCACTATGAAGGGACTAAATGGTTCAGTGAATTAAAACGTCATTTCTGAAGCCAGGATCTAAAACCGTCCAGATAAGTAGGATGAAGGTCTGCTCTGTAGCTGCAATGTTTCTGTGTTAATTTTTTTAAAAAGTGCAGCCTCAATCTAGTGTTAACAGATATGGGTTCACCAGACTGGCAATCCCACTCTTGAAAGGCCAGAGAGATGAGTGATGCATATGTTTTCTATCAGATGTGGATTGCAATTAATCTGCAATTCAAAAATACTGGACATCAAAAGTGTTTCAATCCCCAGCGAAGACATCATTACTCCTCTTCACTTGCAGGTTTCACTCACTTTCCCCACATTCACCCACACACAGCGCTCCACGCCCCCCACACACAGCGCTCCACGCCCCCCACACACAGCGCTCCACGCCCCCCACACACAGCGCTCCACGCCCCCCACACACAGCGCTCCACGCCCCCCACACACAGCGCTCCACGCCACCCACACACAGCGCTCCACGCCACCCACACACATGTGCCAAAACAAACCTGTGCACAAAAAATATACACAGACAAGAGGGGCGCGCATACATACAAAGCCATGAGTATGCGCACATACAAAGGCACATACACAAAAATAGATTTTGTTGTCTGGTGAGAAGCACGTCTCCATTCCATGTATCAACGTCGTTGTCATTATTATTATTTTCCTAGAGGACGAGTTAGCTGTTGCTCTGTCTCCGCTGTGCTAGTCTAAAACTAACCACTAGGAGGTGCAACAGCACACCCTGGAGTGTAGCACACTAGGAGCTTTCTTCCAAATGTAAACGCTTGTGACTGCATTTTATAGGCAAATATGGCAGCCAATTTGTGTGCAGTGATATTCTACAACCAGCCATGATGTGAATGAGGAGTTGTATCTGGGGTATTCTTTGCTAGTACACTGGGAGAAAGATTTTTTCTAAATAGTGCTTTGGGATCTTTAACATCCACCAAACAGGATCTCAGTTCAGTATCACATCCGAAGGGCCACATCCCTAGCAAAGCAGCACACCTATAGTAGCATTTTGTTGAGTGTTAGCCTAGGACAATGATTCAAAAGCCCATGACATGGAATATGATTCCACAAACTTCTGATTCAGAGCCAAGAATCTTACCATCTAGGTTAGGACAACACTAATGCCAGATGTTTGTGCTTGTGAAAAATACCATTGCATTTATTTTCAAGCATCATCTGGAAGAATAAGAAGCTTATAATAATAATAACAATAATAATCTTTACATATGATATAGCACCTTTCATGTTGTGATGAGATCTCAAAGCACTTCACAGGATATGTATTTTGTTTCAGCCGTGATTGAATGGCGGGGCAGGCTCAAATGGCCGAATGGCCTACTCCTGCTCCTACATGTTATGTGATGTAGATCAATGTGTCATTTCATTAGCTAGTTTGTGCAGTGGTTCTGTAAGTATATAATAATCATTGCATTTGATATAGCACTTTTCACATCTTCTAGACGTCTCAAAGCTCTTCACAGAATATACTGTAAAGTGAATTGACTGTATATTTTGTAGCCGAAATGCCAATTGCACACAGCAGTGTCCCACAAACAGACGTGTATTGAGTGACCGATTTATTATTATTACCACCCCCGGAAAAGCAATTCACCAATTGACTAACAACAGGTTCCTACTTACTGCTAGGTAAACAGAGGCGTGTGGAGTAAGGAAATTTGCACAACATTTGGCCCTGCTGGGAATCGAACCCTAGTCTTGCTTGCGAGATGAGTGCTCTAACCACTGAGCTAGAGGACTCCACAAAGCATGTGGTAATAAATTATGATATAAAATGTGGCAGCAGCTCCAATAAGAGCTCACGGAAGTGTCCCATCATTTGATCAGGCCCCAACCCAGCAGGACAGCAACACACAAACAATTTATGTTGTGCAATGATACATTTACACCCTCAGAATTACAATACAGAAGCGACACATAATGTTACCTCTGCCACATTTTGAATTTAAGGTGACATTTTTGGATTTAATGAAACAGACTCAGGGTAGAGGTTGATGCAGTGATGAATGGAAGGCCGTCAGGAGATGAGGAAAGAAGGAGAGCATATGTATCGCATTCAGACCAAATGAAGTGACAGAGGGTGGCAGAAGTGTTGCATACCAGATGTGAAGGGATTAAAGTGATTTGCTGGAAGGTCAGGACGTCATATGGCGACCAGATTCATGAGCTAATTGGCTGACTGTTGACACCTCGGTGAGGTGTGATTTGCTTTCACTGTGTTTGAGGAAGAAATGAGCCAAATCTACAGTCCCTGGGTCCTCAATAGGCATTTTACAGCAACAACTTGCATTTATATAGCACTCTTCACATAGGATAATGTCTCGAAGCACTTCCCAATGATGGGGCTGACACTGAGTGGAGGAGAGGGAGATGACTAAAAGCAGAGTCAAAGAGATTGATATTAAGGCAGGACTTGAAGACAGTTCAAAAGGGGATGAGATAGAGGAGTTTCAACAATTAGGAGGTTGAATCTGAAATGACGAAGGGGAAAGGGCAGAGGCACACAGGAAGCCCAAGTTAGCTGAGCTAAAGAGGAGAATAAAAGAATGTGGAAGGTGAAGATCAAAAAGCTGTTATGGTCTGGAGCGATATACCCACATTCTTATAATATTAGTGGGATCTAATAATTATCCTTGAATTTAATGTAGCATCTTTCGCCTCGGGAGGATGTCTCAAATCACTTGACTGAATTTTACCCTGAAGTGTAGTGACTGTGTATTTGTAGGGGATTGATATACTTATTTCAGTATCTTAAGTTATGCAGCGTTTTTGTAATTGTGTGATAATAAATTATGATACAAACTTGATCATGGTATAATATAAACGAATAAGTAGACTTACCACAAAATAATAATCCTATAATAATAGTTACTCTTGCATTTGGCATCGCCTCTGTAATTTTGAAAAATCTCAAAGCACTACAAAGGGAATCGGTGAGAAACTCCCTTTTCTTTTTCATGGAATCTTCAGTGTCACTTGAACAGACAGATTTAACGTCTCTCAGAAGGACGGCACCTTTGACAATGCAGCTCTTTCCTCAGCATTGAACCAAAGCTTCAGCCCACACAATGATCTGGAAAAAGTCTGAAAAACATATTTCACATTGTGTATCTGTGTGCAGATACAATTCGCTGAATTTCTTAAAGTGGGTCAGCCCGATGATGTAGTGGAGAGCTCAAATTTACAGATCAGGAGTTCGCTGTTGGTCTCAGCTGGGGTTAAATTGGACCCAGCCTTAGATTAGAAAGGGAAAATAAAATAAGGTTTCTGCTCTGGGTCTCTCCATAGCACTTTCTCCTGGTAGATTGTGTGTCACAGCTAGATGAAAAGAGGTCAGGCTTGGCTCTGACTCTCTCTATAGTCAAGTGACTTGCCAACATTCACTAACAAGACTCACACATGAACAGTGACTACTTGGGCAACCAGTACCCATGGCACTGTAGATCATGAGGGTAGACCAGGAGAAATTCTAAATTTATTTTAAAAAATTCTTAACGAGATGAGACATTTGTCCAAAATTCAGTAACTCACAGTATGGTTCTTTAGGCTAATCTCCAATCATGTACCCAAGTGTCTATTTCTGCCTGCAGGCAAGGGAAGAATCACAACCAAACCCAATCGAATTCAATCTCAATGTCCACATGCCCATATTTTCCTTTGTGGAGCAGGAGTCGACACACAGGAACAATCCAGAGCCTGACAACGCCTGATGTCCCATTCCTAGCCCAATTGGCCAACTTCAGTGCTCCAAGGATATCCCTTGGCCTACACCATGTGTGTACGGAGTTGATCTGGTTTGGATACTCTTAAGCACATCATGATTTTCCACATTTGTCAAGACATGTGGGTGGTCTAAAACACATCTGAAACTGAGGTTTAAAGTCAGAACATCTGTGCTTAAATACATGCATTTGTGCATTTCAAATTAAAATCAATTTATCAAAACATGTCTCAGACCTATTTTTTAGTTGCTCCTTTTATTGTGGATCAGTAGCAGGGAAACCACATTCTTTTCCTTAGAAAAATATCAATTGCAATATGCACCGTCCTGTGGAAGTTGCACCATTGTACATATGTGTAAGAACAGATGTTTTAGTCAGGAAAACTGCTGTTTTGAAAGAAGCCAAGGTAATTTTAACCACCGTAAGGAGCTGATTTTGAGAATATTGTGGAGAGGAGACATTGTGTCAAATCAATATTCTTAGGTAGCTTCAAAGTGTCTTTCAGATCATATCCCACATACCAAGTTTTATTTAAAGGTAATAAATAGAGAAAACTTCATACTTCAAGCATTTGGGGGGAATAAAATCAGGCATATATTCATCCTTTTGCATTAATGTTGTCACAATGTTTCCACAGTGATTTTATGAAGAAGCGCTATGAGACGGATTTCAGCTCCATTGAAATGAGGACAGCTGCATTTATTTTTTAACAGCAGGACATGCAAAGAGAGGTTGTTGAAGAGAGGTTACTTTATTCACAAAGGCAGTGTCTGTCGCTCACAATAAGATCGGTTTGACAGTTTGTGCTTTCATAATTCCTTGGTTGCGATCATAGGTGTGGAGATTTTATGTCATGCTTTTCAAGAGTATCGTAATTCGGAGCGATGTTACAGCTGTGATGTGCATGCACCGAGCGAGACTTTTTCCTTACTCTCCTGGGCAAGAGGGTTTAAGGTCATGACCATATGATGTGTCTGGATCCTGTGACGTTTACACTGCAGTTGCTAACCCCCTCTTGTTTTTCCTCAATGGGACTGCACCTACAAATCAATAGTGTAAGAAATGCTGATCAATGCTTGTCCAGGACACTTCTGTCCGATCAGCGTGTTGTGGAAACTGGACAACATGTTTCTCTCTCTCTTTTCACCCTCCCTCCCCCCACTTCTCTCCTTAAAGAGATTCTATTGCATCAAAACGCTGCATTGCTTTATAGAACAGAAAACAAAAGACTCCACACTGAAATTAACTGGATATCCTGAATTTGAAAACCCACTGTCAGCGTTTCATTTTTAGAATGCTTTAAAATCCAACCTTAGCTATGCCTAATTACTGTTTCCTGATTCATCTTGCACTCTCCATTACTTTTTTCAACCTTGGTGTCCCCTGCACTATGGAAGTTTAGCCCTTCAGCAAGGATATTCAAGAAACAAGAGAGAGCAGTGCTGCTATGCTGAGGTATGGGGTATTATAGTCCCTCACAATACACACACTATTGAAGGTTGTGGTTACTTATTGGCTCCAGTCACAGAACATATAGTATTCAAACCCCAGCAATGTATCAATCTTACTCTTTGATTGCACGCTTAAAGAAACTTTCATGTGTTATAATAATAATAATACTTGCATTTGATATAGCGCCTCATCACATCGTTGAGATGTCTCAAATCGCTTCACAAAATATATTGTAAAGTGGATTGGCTGTGTATTTTGTGGGTGAAACATGGCAGCCAATTGCACACAGCAATGACCCACAAACAGTTGTGGAGTGAGTGACCAAGTTTTTTTTGAGGGATTATTACCCATGGAAGTTATTTTTCACCTTCTGATCACGAGAGGTTCAGACGTAGGAAGCACCTTCGGCCAATTTGCTCTCATCCTTCCACATTATTCACCCTGTCATGGTCCCATCACAGCACCAAATAGTCTTGAAATGAGTCCAGTTGTCTGAGCTCAACCCTGGGTCCAAGCTAGTTGAATCATTGTTTTTTTCTAAGAAGGAATAGGGTTCTGATGACAGATCAAACCCGAAATGTTAACTATTTCTTTATTTAGGTACTCCTGTGCATTTCCAGAATGGTCTGCTTTTTCAGATTTTCTTTTTATTGCTGTTTTCTGCTGACTATTTGCTGTCTTTGTTACCTTACTGCGACCTTCTACAGTTCCAGCACAACAGAGGGACTCCCATGTTCATTTATTTGGTACACTAATGCTCCATGTGCATCTGAATCATATGGACTGGAAAGCTCATGGGTTTAGTCCCTGGTCTGAGCTAGGTTTATTGATCCGCGTTTGTTGGTGCTCTATAATTAGCCTTGTAACATTTTGTGAGATTGTCCATGTGGCGTGGAGTCAGGATCAACAACAACTTGGATTTATATAGCTGTTGTCCATCCAGGAAGAATAGTCAATTGTGGGGAATGAGCCAGAGGGCAGATCTGTATCATGCAATGATACACTGGCAAAAGTGTGTGGGGATTGACAATCAGGAGCGTGGATGAGAAGGGACGCGGAATTGCAATAAATGCAGTGAATGCTAAATCACTGTCTTTTCTGCTTAAGAAATTAGTATATATCAAGCAGATGATGGAAAAGTAAGGTTTGCAGTCAAGAAAGGAGGCAGTTAAGGTATTATAACAACAACAACAAGATTGCATTTATAGAGTGCCTTTCATGTCGGGAGGACGTCCCAAGGCGCTGGACAGTTGGGTTGGGACCCGAGCAGGGGGAAATGGTCAGGGTGAGGGGAGGGAAGGGAGGGAGTGAGGAGGGGGTAGAGAGTCGAGAGGGGAGGTGAAGGCACGGTTGAAGAGAATTGTATTAATACATAAAACATTTATAGCACAAATAGGGTAAATGCAGACTATTATTTCAAATCAAGTCAAGGAAAGCAGGACCAGAGGACATAAATGGAAATTAGTGAATTTGAAACAGATGTCAGGAAAAACTTGTTTACTAGAAGAGTGCTAAATGTTCGGAGTAATCTGCGTAGCAAGATAATAGAGGCCAAAACATTGAGGTGACAGCATCAGCATCCAAGGCTGCACTCTCCACCTCTCAAAGCCAATCAAGAACCTCGGTGTTCTGTTCGACCCTGAGCTGTCCTTTCTTCCCCACATCCATGCCACAATTGGCACCGCCTTCCACCACCTCCGGAACATCGCCAGTCTACGGCACTACCTCACCCCTCACACTGCTGAAGCACTGGTCCAAGCCTTTATCACCTCAAGGCTGGACTACGGGAACTCTCTCCTCGTCGGCCTTCCTGGCACCTCCCTCCACAAGCTGCAGGTCATTCAGAACTCTGCAGCTTGTGTACTGTCCCGCAATCTTCTTGTTGTTATTAAAGCCATAGTTTTGCATTGCCATGTTGAGGGAATCCAGTGTCAAAGGAACAGACTCCCCAGTGCAGTACTGGGGAGTGCTGCAGTGTCAGAAGTACTGTATTTCAGATGAAGACAATAAACTAAGATGTTTGTTCTCAATTGGATCATAAAGATCCTATGGCACTACTTAAAAGGATAGGAAAAGTTCTCCCAGTATAATAATGGGTCTTTCACGTCATGGCTATTTGTTGGACCCTCACTGATGGAAATAGCTGCCCTGTTTGTCAACAAAAACATCAACTACTTGTGTAGTACTTTAAAAGTGATAACGCACTATAACAATGCAAGTTCTTTTTTTGCTGGAGGGATGTGCTTCGTTGGGGTGAATGGCTTTCCCATCTGTCTTAACTTTTTTTGTCTTCTTAACTCCAGATTTCTTTGTAATTGTAGCCAGGGGGGTGACATCATGATTTTGTGACAAAGGGCTGCTCAGAGTTGTTTCTCTGCCATCAATAGCTCCTTTCTCAAGTGGAGGACTTGGAACTGTGTTTAACTCCAGAGCAAGTTTGTTTAATTAGTGATGGGAATTAAATGCTGGAGGGAGATTCCAGCATTGAACTAGAAGTTGATGTTTCCCTTTTAAAATGGGCAGGAGTTCAACCTTTGTTTTAGAGCAAGCTGAAATATAAGAGAGAAAAAGAAACATGTTTTTAAAAGTGCCAGTACTTTTATGTCAACATGTTACACAATAAGTTTAAAAAATAAATTGGTGTCAGTCTGGCTTGATTGATAGAAATCTTGCCTCAGAGACAGAGGAAAGCTTCACATTGGGAATTTCAGCTCCTAGTTCAGATGGACACTCCAGTGCAGTGCTGGGAGAACATTGCATTTTTGGAGGTATCATCCTTTAGAAAAGATGTTAAACCAAGGTCCTGTCTGCCTGCTTAGGTGGACTTCAAAGTTCCTGAGGCACTATTCAAAAAGGGAAGGGAGTTGAGATCCTAAGTAGTAATAATAATAATCCTTGCATTTGATATAGCGCTTTTCACGTCTTCTAGACATTTCAAAGCGCTTTACAGAATATACTGTAAAGTGAATTGACCGTATATTTGTGGGCAAAACGCAGCAGCCAATTGTGCACAGCAGTGTCCCACAAACAGTCCTGGATAGAAAATAACCAATTTATTATTGTTTTGGAGGGATTATTATTAGGCGTGTGGAGTAAGGAAACTTTCCCGAGGTTTCGCCCTGCCTGGAATTGAACCCAGGTGTCTCGCTTGCAAGGCGAATAAATCCTAGATGATTTGGTCATGTTGTTTGTGGGACATTGCATGTACAAAATGGCTGCTGCATTCATATACAGATGTGTCACCGTACTTTACAGGAATCTTGTGAAGGGCTTTGAAAAGTTTCAACATCTGATGAGGTGCTTTATCAAATGCAAACATTGTTATACTATAATGCACCATTTAACCCACAACATTTATGTAAAAAAGCTGGCAGACATGGATTGGTAAATAGCTGTTAATAAAAATGCTGTAATTGCTGCCACTTTTGCCTCTACATACAGTTACTACACTTGACAGCAGTTACCTGTGAACCACGTTTCAACATGAAAGGCTCTGTATTAAATATAAGGATTATTAAAAGCAGACATCACCTCTTCTCCATTTCATCACCTGTGCAGCTACAGTCCTTGTTACAGGGGAGTGGTTTCTACTTTGTTCTGTACCCTAGAAGAATGCTGATGAAGCTGGTAATCGGCAGCACTTGAAACTATAAAATTGTATACATACTTCAGTGTTGTTCTTTCATAGCTTGTGAGTATATTAAATTGCTGACGGGAACAGTAGGATACAGGAAAGTAGGCTTGTGAGAAAACAAAGCACTCTAACACGCTCACCCATTGATCTAATGAGTTCCATTCTCCCAGTGTCACTGTGAATTATGTCCCAGTTCATTCACTATCATTCCATAGGGTCATTATCACTGTCATTCTGTAGAGTCTAATTTGTCTTATTTCTTAATGGGATTCTTTAATAACTCTCCTATCCTCTGCTGACATTGATGCATGTTGGAATGTTTCCACAGGTGCCAGCCATCTCTAATACCTTGCATGATTGTTTATCAGTAAGCTTAGACAGTAACCATTCTTCATGTAAGTGCATCATCTCCAGGCTTGATCCTGTCCTTCGTGATGTCCCCACACAATTTTCTTCCAGTAGTCTGTGGTCTTCCTGATTCTGTGGCTTAGTTTCCTCTTGGGCAGTGAACTTCCCAACCAAACTATTGGAAGAGCTTGACCTTTTGCTTACATAACCAGTGGATATATGGAGCAAGCCCCAAAAATAGTGTGGAAGAGTGGGTGCTGAATAGTGATTATGTAAGGGCTGGCAGCTCGGTCAATGTTATATTGTTTTTGGTCTTTGAACACTTGGGGCATTTGCATCTATTCTGCAATTATCCTGATTGATACTGGCCAATTCTGTGCAGTGCAAGGATTAAATTGGGATTGTGTTTGTTTGAATTAGTCACCACCCCTCGTGGTGCACTTACCCATTGAGCCATCGAGGATGCTTCCTGTTAGCCATAGATTTCAGGTTTTGGTGGCTCAGATATCAGTGGATTACATCATTCAGAAAATCTAGCAACGAATGTTCCCACAGGTTGTGATTACCAGCAGAATATATAATGGTCTCAAGCACTCCAGTGGAGCCTGGCTTTTTATATCCTTTACAGAGCATTTGTTGCACAAAATATATTTTTAATTTGCCAAAAATTGATCTCATTAGTGTTTTGCTATCGTAATGTGCACTAGGTAGTTGATTTCCAGTCAATCAGACAGAAATGTATTTGAAATCGAAAGCTTTGGCGGTCTTACAAGGCTCAAACTGGGGTCTGAGCAGACAAGATAGTTGATATTAATTCATATCTAAATTAACTTCTGTGTTCCATGAAAATGTACTTTTCTAAGAGTCATTACCCCCTACTGGTTAAACCCATTTTCAAAAGCACATTCTGCAGATCTAACAAAATGATTGCCACATTTTTACGCCAAAATAAATTGACTGACTGCACACTGCCACCAATTGTCGGTGATAAATATTCTTGTTTCCTTTGTTCTGTGCAGCTTTCCCTCAGAGATTCTCGTTCAACCAGAATCCAATTCAGTTATTATTCATTTCAATCGTATGTCTATATTTCATCAAATGGAGGAAAACGCACTCCTCTGCTTGAGAGAAATGAGAACAGAACTGATTAATAATATACAAAGCCCCTGTTGTGGAATAAACTGAAGCTGTGTTGATGGTCGCTCGTCCACCAGTCCCCAGTCACTCTCCCGCTAGGGTAAACTGCTTCTGACAATGGAGCTGAGATTGCAAACTCAGTTTTTTGGAGGGAGGATATAATAGAACAAAACCATACTGGCACCAGCGCAGCACACTGAACAATACTGAGAAGAGTCAGCATACTGCACAACCATGAGTGACCCCTACCAGTCTCTGACCACCAGTCTGACCATTATTGGCCCCTGCTACTCTCTGAGCTTTAATGGAACCTTCTTTTCCATTATCCTCCCCATTCTGATTCATTTTGCACACAAGTAAAAACACTGAGGCAGATTTTAAAACATCTTTTATCGAATGCCCAGAGGATTGTTCATGGCGATGGGGGGGGGAGAAAACCTCACTTTGTATTTAAACCATTGATGCTCTTTTATCTCAACTTCAAGATTGTTGAAGGTGTCAGGAAAACTTCAGCAACATGATTTGTGGGCTGCTTTTCAGGGAGCTCTCTTTGATTTACATTTTTAAAATAACTATGTACAAGGAAGTTTGTGAAGCCGATGGTTAAATACCTACAAAAGTATGGCTGTCTGGTCTTTCAGAACAGCTCCCCTAAGGATGGGAAAGGCTTAATAACTGCATAGGATGCCTCCACCTCATGAAAAATATATATTTCCCTTTTACATTTAAACACTCAGTCTCGCTGCTGCTCAGTCAGAACTGCCCACAAAGCATAATCCACTGAAAATAAGAGTGCGAGCAAACTGTGTATCAACAAGTGATTCAGTGAGTGATATTTGAGTGCTGCTGTGTTACGTCCAGTGGAGATGTCAGCCTGCTCTCAGACACAATGTTCAGTGTCTGAGGGAGAGAGAATCTCAGAAGCAGTCGGTCTGCAACAGCTGCAAGCTCTTTATCAAATGAGTGTCTGACGTCTGTAAAAATACCACACAATGCCATAGAGAAGAAAACAATGAGGGTTTGTACTGTTAATTATCTACACACAATCAGTTATTATTTCTGTGGGAAGATGTGAGAAAACAAACTTAAGAAGTTCCTTGGAGTGAAACAAAGTAGGTGCTCTCTGCTGATAGGAAGTAGGGAATTCAGCAGTCAAAATTGCAGAATGCATTATCATTACTGGGGGGCAGGGAGAGGCAAGCTTCACCCCAGGGATAACTATTGACTACCTTTAACTGCATTTGGTCAATGTGATGATTATCCCTGATGATAGTATTGCATGCCGCAATTTTGACCCCTGCATGTGTAACCATCCAGTCAGACTGTATTGAGCCGGCTGTGTTTTTCTCCCACAGACAAATGGCTTGCCAGCACTCACTGCCTAGGCTCAGACATAAAGAATAGCTGTTTAAATGAGGTACAGTCCAGAGGCTTTCTGGCAGTGCACTGCAGCATATGTTGCTACCTTACAGGAAGTAGGAAAGAAAAAATTTGGCCAAAAAAGTAACGATTAAATGTTTTTTTTACTTCAGGATGGATGCCATCCAGATGTATTGCAGTGGCCCTTTTCCGGCCTTGTACATTCCTGTGTGTAATTATTGGATTATCAATTTTGAAACCAGTTGTTAGGAATATTCTTTTGTGATTGACGAGTATATTTTTCCACAACCTACCCCAAAGGTCACCTAGGTATAAGTGCTCTTTCTAACCTTGTTCAAGGAAGCTGACGGAGATTGACAGCTTCCCAGCATGTACCTGGCTTAACAGATGTTGCTATCATCTTTCCACTCTGTACTTCTTGTGCAAATTGGGAGAGTAACGCCAAATGCATGGATTCCATATCTTGTAAAAGCACGCAGACAAGTTTGAGTAATCATTCAGTAATGACAGAAATATGCAAGCACTGGAAAGCAGGAGGGCTGGGGGTTGTTTGGTTGTGGGTAACTCCAGACACACTTGAGGAAGGGCTTTGGTGTGTAAGGTTGCAGAATTGCTGTAGCAGAGGCAGCTTTGGTTTTAAACGGAGCCGCTCCAGATGAGATTTTGTCCTGTTGCTGCACTTACTGCAAACATCTGTTTCCTGAAGGAAAATGGTTCTCATTTTGCTTTAAAGAGGTTCAATATGGCATGACGAATGAGGCAGCCAGTGGCAGAGATGGGAGGGTTCCTTTCCTATCAAATACCATCGGCCCACTTGCTGCACATATGGCTGCTGCGTTTGCTGCCCATCTGCCCAGTGTTTGGAATGAGGAGTTACAAGCCATTCGTTTAAACATCTCATTTAGCAAGCAATTTACTGTAGTCGAAGTGTACCATTTGTTTGCAGCAATCGGAGCTCATCTTAAAAGTTGTGCAGCAAGGAGCCAGGAAGAGGAAAAGAATGCATGGCTCGTTCACAATGCAAAGGAAATTGAGATGGTTTAGGTTTAGGGTGTTTTCAACCTTTCACCCAATTGGTGGAACCAGAAAGTGAACCTCCCCGTTCTCCCAACCCCTAAAAGCTGTAATAAAAAAACTGCAAATAATCATACAGAACAGAAGGAACCTGATTTGATTCAGTCTGTGCTGAGTTAGCTGATCTGAGTCAAAGGAACAATTTGGCTTATATAATAATTGGGGAGCATGAGAAAGTCTGTGAGGGGATGCTGGGATGGGGGCAAGATCAGATCACATTCTCACTCCCAATGCTAGGTGCTATTTAGCAACACATTTTAGAATTAAATAGAAACAAAATTACATACAACAAAAGCCCTTGGACCCATTTGAACTCATACTTCCAGAATATCCATCCTACCATTCTCCCAGACAGCATCAAGCTCTTTTTTTAAATGAGTCCAATATCCTGGTCTTCCCTTCCTGGCAATCTTCTCCACTCATTCATTACTCTCTGGTATCTGTCTTGAAATTGCCCTTTGCAGCTCTAAATCTATGTCCTTGTGTTCTACTGCATTGATGCATTGTATTGTTCTGAGTTTACTTTTTCAATCCCAATTAAAGTTGTATACACCTCTTTGAGATCTAAGATTTAAAAATTAGAAGGTAGACAGAACTTTTTTGCACAAAGGGTAATAGATTTGTGAAATAATTCACCAGAGAAGACCATTGAAGTGGATAATATGAATTAATTCAAGAGCCAGGAAACTGCAAGCATTTCTTGAGAGTGAAGGGTTGAAAGATTCAAGAAGTAGGTTGCTGGAGTTGACATCAATCAAAAATGGGACAAACTTGTTGGAGCTAGTGAGCTTTATCTGCCTTGTTTTCAGCCCTCTGTCACTCTCTGTGTTCTGCTGCTCGGAAGTAACAAGTGTGACCTGGGATGGAACCCTTTAACTGTACCTTTTTCTTGGTGGAGAGATTGGTTCGTCCCCACTCTCTGCACTTTCATGGGAGCCTGGCTGACCATTCTAAACGTGAAGTTGATTTTTTTCTGTTCTCTGGGGTCTCATTCTGTCATATGCAGTAAAATTCAACCAGCGTCATTGCTTAGACTGTCAGAATTCTCATCTTTTCTAAACTTTGTATATCAGTTTGTGTGACTCCGTGAACGACTGAATCGCATTACACTTATGTTTTTTTTGCTTTGCATTTTTCGTATTAATTTTGACAGGTCACGGGTTCCTGCCAAAAGTCTACATCTGGCTTAAATAAGTATCACAGTTACATTCACCTCCTTCAATGTTTTAATAATGGCAAAGTGTTTTCATTGGAAGCCACAGTCTTAACAATTCTTTTTTGTCTGTTGCAATACTGTTGACCCTGAGTTGGGAGTCTGTGCAAGACTCGTTTCCAAAATGCATCGTAGCTTCACAGAAATTATCTGTAAGAGGCAACTTCCAATGTAGAGTAGTTAAATGTCAGTTAGTCCGTGGTATAAAATGATCTGCAATTTGTGAGCAGACTCCTTGTAAGCACGGCTTTAATTTGCTTAATGTAGTCTTCCATTTGACACCAGGATAAAATGGCTGATAAGTTGAGGGCACCCAAGGATGGAAAATGAGCACAAAAGATGTTATTGGTGCCTTGCAGAAAAGGCCAATATGCATGGTTGCACTTTTTAATTTGCAGTTTAACACTAAGAGTAGATGAGAAAACATTGAAATCTGGTTCTACTGAGTTGTTTTGGGTGCATTTTCTTATCTGATGGAATCTTTCAATGGTTGGCTTCAGAAGGAAAACTACTGCTGACAGCTCACTTCACATTGTGATGTGCGGCAATGTTCTCCTTTCCCCTGGAATGGTTCCACACTCTCCTGTGATAGACTTGTGCTAACGTGCCGATGTGGCTGTTTATTCACATGTTGAGCCAAGGAGGTGATTGTGTGGACTGTCATTCAACCGGGATGGATGCTGCAGTCAAAACAGGGTCTGCGGCTTTACCTAACAGCTACATGAATGTAGTTTCTAGCAGAGGTTGGTGATGAGAAATGGAAACTTCAATTTGATTTTTCTCTTCCCTAACTGCTCTAACATTGAGACTAATTATAGGTGCCGATTGCTGTGCTCAGCTAACTCAACATTGGACAGGCAATGACACCTGGGACCATCTTAATCTTTACGCAATCACAGTATCGCACCATGTGATGCATTGGACCAAGATGAGAGTCTGCTTATTTTTATTGGCATGGTTTGCCAAATTTTGTTTTTAAGCTGGTTTGAACTCACTGAGCCATTATTAACTTAGACGACGTCTGTGCGTACAAAGCAGAATTTTTGAATCTGCATGAATGAATGGGCTTTACCAGCACAGTCCTTATTTGTATAGATGAGTGAGGGGGGGAGGGGAATGTATAGCTGGAGACAGCATTCTCAGAGCTAAGCGACATGAAACAGAGTTAAATTTTGTCCATGGAGGTTTATCTGGGAAAGGTATGAAAGTGGAGACATGGCTTATTCATAGGTGAGGTTATTTATTTAAGTAGAATTATTGTAATCATTTGAAACTTTTTTTTGCCCTTTTCATCGAAGGCAAAGGCAGAAAGTGTAGTTCCTATATTGAACATAACCGGTTCTTTATCCAGCATGTGGTTTGCATTCTTACTCTGGCGTTATTTGTGTTGTACGCACCTCCATCCATCATAGTTATTGTCAGTCCTGAAAGGGATTGATTGCTTCCAAGGCTTATTTAGTTTACAGCAATATAATGAGACGCCTCCCTGTATTTCAGTACAGTATCACTGAATTCTGGTATACAGTAACTTAGCTGTACTGCATTAAAATCCCTTGGCACAAGTAGTCAGTGGGTTATACGTGTTTAACTTAACTGCAGAACTTAATCTTCCAGTCAGGTTGCATCCAGCTGTTGCAATACATCAGCAAGAAAAAAATTATTTTGGGGGGAAAAATTGTTTTTTAGGAAAACCAATACATTAGGGGATTGCAGTTCCTGACAGTATTTATGTAATTTGATTTCGCCATCTGCATAAAAATAAACAGTGGGACTGGGAAAGTGTCAAGCGAACAGTTTGAGAGGGTTTTTTTATTTCAAAGCAAATTGTGCCCATATTTCAAGTTAACATACATTTTTACTCAGAGCTTTATTTTTGTAATAGGCGCAATTAACTGAGCTGCAAACCCAGATTCATACAGTTCAGTTGCATGAAGGAAAGGGTCTGTAACGGGTGAAAGATAGATGTCTGAGGATCCCCAAAAAACGTGATGGGCTTTAAAGGTGGGACATCCGAGCAACAACAGCAATGAATTACATTTGTCTTGCGCCCTTCACGTCAGAAAGATGTCCCAGGGCGTAAGTGCATTTTGCCCACAAAACACAGTCACTACACTTTACAGTATATTCTGTGAAGCACTTTGAGACATTGCGACAAAATGATAAGGTGCTATATCAAATGCAAGGATATTTATTTATTATTTATACAATATGTACGGATTTGGTTTAGGCACTCCTGAATACTGTTTACTTGGACACCACCTGGAAAGTGCCTGTATGTGAGTGACCTATTGGACAAGGCTCTGCTGCCTCCTACAGTCAAATAGCTTGCTGATATTCACTGGCTGAACTCGGACATGAATAAAGGTCACCAAGTGAGATACAGGAGAGCAGCAGGGTCTGTGAAACCAGCAGCAGAGGAAATAAGGGATGAAATTGGAGCCTCATTTAAGTTTACAGAGTTGCAAACCTAATTTGACATGTAAAAGATGGCAGGTGGGTGGAGAATGACAGCCTCTGTTATTAGGATACCTTTGTTGTTTGTTGTGGACCTTCCAATTGTTGACCATTTATTTTCATGAACCTTCCCTCTTTGAGATTCCCAGGTCTTCTAGACACTACTAGAGGATTGCTCCTCTCCACATCACAGTATGTGTGAACCATTCAGCTGTTCAGCAAGCCGTGCCTTAATTGAGCAGGTTTGACAAATTGGTTAAAGCAGTTGGACCTTGTGCGTCTATTAGTTAGATTGTGAATGGAGCCTGGAGGGAGCTGCAGAGCACAGGCTAGATCTGGAGAAATTCCAGGGGAGAAGCCTGGTTTCATTACCCCATCGGATGGGGTAAGGACGTTCAGCCTCATCTTTCTCTAACCCTCCCCAATATACACACACGTTGATTGCATCATTGGATGACCTGACATAGTGAGGAAAATCATTCAGATTGCTGTGATTTCTTGGATACAGTTGTTTTTCCTCTGTATTTAGCACTGCCTGTTTGCAGTGCTGCAAAGTGAAATCCAGTACTGATCTGAATCATAACTCCAGTTCACAGAAGCTCACCAAAGCACCAGATTGTGAAAGAACACAGCACAACATAGAAGAAAGTACGAACTGAATGATACATTAATTCCATTTGCATTTGGCACTAAATCAGATAAAGTGGTGTAAAACCCAGAATCCAGTGTTTAAGATCTGGATGTTGTCATCCATGAACCCATCTGTTAGAACTTCTGGCAAAGCTCATTTAGTGTTGTTTTTATACTTCAGATCCTACCTTTTGAAGGGTGAAATTAAATGAGATAAACTATATGCAAGTAGGGATTTAGGGTGTGTTTTCCATTTTTTAATGGTGATTGTGAGGCTATTTCGAAGTCAATCGAGTTCTATCTTTAATACCTATGTTTCCGAACTGCTTGATAAGTGCTTTCTGTAAATGGAAAAGATAATTGAGTGCATCTTCATGGAGCTTTGTCTCCGTACTTGGGAATTGTCAGGCAGGTGAATCCATTGTAAAGCAAACATATTGTACTGTGCTAATGGTGTGACACAACAGATACAAAATCTCCTGCAATATTAAGGGTTTATCAGCTCAATTTTAATTTGAAATTAACAAATATGTAACCTTGGCAGTTTTCACATTGTTCATGGATGACATCATTGCACAATTGTCTTTGTAAAGCTAGTTTAGAGTTTTGTCATTTCACTAGGCGACAGTGCATTTTAATTCTAAAGATCTAAATTTAAGGTGGTGCCTGTTCCCGCTTATTAATTTAAACTGGCTTCAAAGTGCGGTTATCGTTTTTGATTAAATAATATCCTTCTTTTAAAAAAAATCTAGTTGCTAAATTGTATATCTGGTTTCTATTATTTTAGAGCAGGGAGGGAGAAACTTAAAACCAAAAATACAACACATGTTAAGACATATGAGTATTATATTTTTCGTATTTGATATATCCTGTTGTCATAACGACTCAAAACACTTCACAGAATTTCCTGTAAAGTGCAGTGACTGTGCATTGATCTGCAATTCTGGCAGTCAGTTGGTGCATAGCAATGTCCAGCAAACACCTGTGAAATGAATGACCAGTTTTATCTGGAGGATTGTTGGCCAAGATACCAGGAGAAAATCGCAACACTTTTCAATTCAGTGCCATGGGATCTTTAACATCCACCTAAGACATCAGTTTAAGATCCAATCTGAAGGATGGCAGCTGTGACAATGGAGTACTCCTCCAGCACTGCATTGGGGTGTCAGCATAGCTATGAGGAACTAAATGACTGTGAGGAACTGTTGGCACAATCTCTAAAACAGGTCTGTATGGGTAATGTCACATGTAGGAGACATTGCCAGAAGCCAGTACATAACCAAATGCCATTCTGACAATTGTCAGCGAGGCGATGTGGAAATGCCTCAGGGAGAAGGATCGGTTGTGCCAAAGCAGGAAATTAAAAATTGAGGACATAATAACTCCATATGATCTGCCTCCCTTTGTGCAAACACAGTTCAATAAATGTGTCATGTTGTACCCTCCGGTTACAACAATGTGAGCGAAGACGTTTGGCGAAGACGTTTAAGGATTTCTGAGACATGTCATATCAGACCAATGTACAGCAGCGTCTGAATCTAGGAAGACTTCAGCGCTGTCTGATCATGTCGTTGTTGGCAATTCAGGCAAAATATAGGTTAATTGTTACAAGGGAACAATTGATATACACAGTGGTATCAACAGATGTCCCACATGGGTGAACGAAATGTATGCTCAAGTCTCTGCTATGCTGTTTTATTCAGCTGGTAAGGGGACTTTTCATTTAACTTCACGACCTTTCATAAATGAGAAATGGAAATATGGAAATATCTGGGGAGGCTTCAAATCAGTAGAAACAGACAATATTTGTAAATGTGTGGCTTTTTTAAGTTACCATGTTAAAATAATAATAATAATAATAATATTCCTTGCACTTGATATTGCGCTTTTTATGTCTCGAGGATGTCTGAAAGCCCTTCAAAGGACATACTGTAAAGGGTAGTGACTTTTGTGGGCGAACTTAGCAGCTGATTTGTGCACAGCAATGTGCCACAAACTGCCATGAAGTGAATGATCTATTTTATCTGGTGAGTTTTTGGCCAGGACATCAGGACCCATCCCCCCCACCACCCCACGCTCCTCCCCTTCTCTTTCTTGAATGATAATCTTTGCATTTGTTAAGGTGACTTTCCCTCTTTTATCTTCACCTTTTTAAAAAAAATGTGTTCAGTTCAGATAACAACAACAAAATTACATTTGTATAGAGTCTTTCACGTCGGGAGGACATCCCAAATCGCTGGACAGACAGAGTTTCGGGCCCGAGCTGGGGGTGGGGCAAGGTGGAGGGAAAGCAGGGAGATCGAAAGCACGGCTGAAGAGGAGGGTCTTAAGATGGATCTTGAAGGCAACAAGGGAGGGGACGAGGTGGAGGGACTGTGGGATGGAGTTTCAGAGGGTGGGGGCAGAGCGGCAGAGGTAAATTAAAAGTGTGTGAAGTCAATTATTTTCAGGAAGTGTGTCTTGTTTCCTACTGAGAGGACATCTCAAAAGCATTTCACTTACTGTAAAGGGTAGTGAATGTGTATTTGTTGGCTTACGCAGCAGCCAGTTTGCACACAGCAATGAACCAAAGAATCCAAATGAACTACATAAATATTTCTCTTCTCATTTGGGTCAAAATTTGATGTTCTGTTTAGTGCAGTAAGATAAAATAATGTTCGTCATTAAATTCTGCTCTTTTATCTTCACCTTTAAAAAAACTGTTCAGTTCAGACAAACCTGTGTGCAGTAAATTATTTTCAGGCAGTGTGTCTTGTTTATTTTGGCAATGTGACATGATAAACTATCTCTGCTATGACTCTGTGTAGTGGTTAAAGGACTGGCACCATAATGAACAAATTTTTTGCCATATCTTCTTACTTGTAGACAAACCCAACGACGCAGAGATGAAATGCTGTATATCATCATACCATGTGCACGTGACATACTTGGTGCAAATTTCCAGCCTCATTAACAGAGACTGCATTTGCTAAACATTTTACATGAAGAAAATACTCCCTTAAACAAACTCTAACAGAATGTTTGGATCTAATATCCCAGATTGGGTGCACTTATTTGCGGGTCCTTTCCCCAACAGTTTAAATGTGCATCGCCTCTCTCTTCTCAGCAAAGATCTGTATCTGAATTTAGAGATAAATCGGATGTTTTATTTGGTAATCATTCAGTTCTGCACTGAATGAAGGCCTTATGTCCCTTCTAGCTGCAAGGAAATTGTTGCATTACTGATTTATTATAGAGAATTGATATCCATCCCTTGATAGAAAGTTGTATTTCCTATCATGAGTGGCTCCGTACAGTGGAGAGAAAGAGAACGAGAGAACTTTGGCAAATGATACCTTGAAGCAAATTATTAACAGGTGTTTTGTTTTCCCTTCCTTGCAGCAATTATGAATGGTTGTCTCGGTTTCCTGTATCAATTTGCTTTAGTGGCTCATGAACTTTTATTTTCCTATGTTTGCCTCTTTGGTAAAATCAATTGTGCTATTCTAAATCTGCAAACCATAACGAAAATACATATTCATGTAGTTTGACTCAGTGGAGTTTGTCAGAGTTGCATTTTATGTTCTTGTAAGCTTGGGGGATATTCCCTGGTGTGTTGTGCCCAGCTGGACTTGAAGTCAAAACCAAAGCAATACCAGGGATATCCCAAATGTCCACCTGTCCACACATCAGACTTTTTCCAAAATCAGTTCATCTGTTTGTGTTTTTTTTGTGACCACAAAACTATGAGTTTAAATTTAATGAGAGGATAATGGAATTCTGTAGATGTAAGGTTGGCTGCACCTCTGGGGATAACGTGGTTTATTTCCTCTTCTTCAGTTGCTGTACTTTGGAGTCGTGTGATAATGTACTTCTTTATTGTGCAGATTTGGCTACAGTGCAATTGAACTTTTAGCCATGAATCAGAACTTGAAACCAGTTCAATTGATTTTGTTTTGTATTTGTGGAATTATTGATTGTTAGATTATGTGGTCTGTGATTATCACCAAGCCCCTTTACATTGAGAGGATGTCTCAAAATGCTTTACAAAACCCAATGGGAGCCTGTTCGTTTGAACTCCCTGTAAAGTTTTGTTTTACAATGTACAAGTTGTTTTTGTGATGAATTTGAAAACTAGTTACTAGACGCCTCAAACCTGTATGTGAGCTTTGTGTGGAGATTTCTTACCTCTTGTATGACATTAGCAAATGTTTTTGCCTTAATATGTCAGATTTGCATACAGTTGGGTCATGACATGTCAAGCGACTGCCAGGATGGTGGAAGGTGAACTAGATGGACCTTGTTCTTCTTTCGCCTAGCAAAATCTTATGTTTGCATATGCTTTGCCTTGTATTTTCTATATATTGTAACGGTTTATCTGGGGAGAAAACTTTCAGGCAAGTTTTTTGGTTAACCCAGCTGTTTAAGACTTCTATTTTTTCCTTCCTGCAAAGCCTCTCTGTTGAAACTGGCTGGTCTGGGTGTTCTGGCATTTAAAGAAAACTTCATTAAGTTGTGCTTATTAATGTTAAATTCACTGGAGACTTGTATTTGTAGAAACGAGACAGTCATCCTGAAAGCAAAAGATAGGTGAAGTGTAATTGGTATAACAGAACACAAAATTTCCAATGGCCTTGAGGCACAGAATGCAGACCTAGCACAGAAAAAATATGCAGTTTCTGTTTATCTAAAAAAAAATGCTGTCTACCGCTGTCTGCATTTACATGGTAATGTCCGTGAACTATCTAAATTCGGTATCGGATTTTAACTTGAACAAACTTTCCCAACATTTCAGCGCACAGATCTGGTACGATAAGGGCCTGTTTCAAATCTGGTTTAATTTTCTGACTGATTTTAGTGACCTCCCCTGTTCCCTCGGTGGTCCTGAAAACCAGGTGCCTGGGATTGTCTCCTATCATCTGCCGCCTTCTTCTCTGCAGGAATTCTATCATCTTATGAACCGCTGCACTGTCAATCTTGCCATTTGCATTGAGCCAGTTCATTCCCACTGCATTAACAGCTGATTTGAATCAAACTGCCCTGTACAAGGTGATAGGGGCTGAATGGAATGGAAATCTGCAGGATTGCTTAATTGTTGCCGTGCCTGGTTCACTTTCAAAACCATACAAATGTGTATAAAACCAGCTCTGAATGAAGATCATTGATCCTGAATTGACAGTGTGTGGAGTGAAGGAGCTCACAGATCTTTGAGATATAAATCCCACCCTTTACCAGGGCACTGAACACTTACAGTTTGGTTTTCAATAATTTGGAATTTTCTTGTAATAGGTAATTGAATTCTGAACAAACCACTTATACCACTTTCTACATGTCAAAGTTGCAATAAATTGTGATTACCACTATGTCCTGGGATCTATTTCAATTGAAAACAACCCAAATGTAGTTTAAATGGTGTTCCAGTGTGTGATGTATCATATAACTTGAGTTCTTTCAGGGGTAGTCCCTTTCTTGTGAGGTCTTTCTCATTTGATTAACAACCAAACCAGCCTCGCTCAGTTGGCAGCACTCCCGTCTCAGAGTCAGAAGACTGTTGTTTTAAGGTAAATTTAAAATTTATATCTTCTTTGTCAAACTTCCAAAGTTCAATTTCCTTTCAAAGTCGGCACATTCTGGCCCAGAGAAAGGAGAAAAAAACAGCCCTCAGTTCAGCCTGGGAGCCAAGGCTTGACCTAGAAGATGGGTTCATTAACAGCTCACTGGCTGGTGTATCATGGAATCGCACCCCCGCAAAAGTAGGATCTTTAAGCAAAGGACAACAACAACAAATTACATTTGTATAGCTCCTTTCACATCCGGAGGACATCTCAAGGTGCTGGGAAGGGACAGAAAAGTGGTTAAAAATAGAACATTCTCAGCAGATCAGTAAGCTTATGGGTGTCTTTCGAAGCATCACCTCTTAGAAAGCAGAAATCTGAAAAAGCTGTTTCATTCAGGTTTTCATGAAGTATCATTGGAACAAAGCTAAGCTGCCATTGATAAATGCAAAGAAAATAACTACCACAGTCTTGAAAGTGACAACTGACAGAGAGTGTTGAATGTCTGCAGATGACAGTGTAGTTGCCATGTATTTCTAAAGCGTTCTTGTTAAGAAAAATGTTCTAACAATAAAACAGTGTTCTTTTAAAATGCAATACAAGGGACCTTTGTGGCATAGCTGGCACATGGCAATGTTTTATTGTACATTTGCTTTGAATATTTTTGCAGCCTGGTTCAGTGCATGGAAGAGAATTGCAAAGCTGTAAAAAAAGAGTAGTCTGGAAGCTGGTATGAAATCCTTTGAATCCTTCTGCCTGTGTAATTGGGGCAATCTGAAATTGAACATAGTTTATGCAGCTCAGAATGGATTGTGTTTGCTTGAACATATGGTATAACATTACCCAGAGCCAGGCATGAATGCCTGCCTGTGTCTGTTCTCTCCCCACATTTCAACATCAGGCTGCTTCTATAAAGGAAGGAGGATGGTGCGAGCTGGTTTTGATCCTCCAGTTAACTGTAGTAAGCGATGGGGAAACTTCCACTATAATATGGACACAGCCACTACACTTAAGGGCAAAGAAATAAATATCGCTCAAAGTATACTGAACAATGCAGTTTACCAGTGAACTAACTAATACTGTGATTTGGATTCAGGCACTTCCAAATTACAGAGTGAATCAACTTTTTGTGAAACACCATTTGAGTGTTCCAAACACAATAACAATATTATTCCTTACATTTGATATAGCACCTTTCACATTGGAAAGATGCCTCAAACTGCTTCACAGGAAATACATTAAAGTGTATTGACAATATATTTTACATGTGAATCTAGCAATCGATGTGCACACAGCAATGTCCCACGAACAACTATGAAGTCAATAACATTTCTGTTTTGGGGGATTATTGGCCAGTGCACGAGGAGAAGCTCCCTAGCTTTTAAACAAACAGTAGCTGTAGGTCGGATCATGCTCAAATGTGATAAGTTGGTTTCTAGGAAAGGACTTTACATGAATTAAATAAAATTGAAGAGGAGAATAATGCTTTGGTGCAGCAGTCACCTGTAGGTCAACTTCTGCTCTCAGTGCCATCTGCTGTATCAGTACATGGAATACAAGCTCCGTCGCATGGGAATGTAGGTTAAAAGTGTCATCTAGCCTGTTAAACACGACACTGTTTCATTTCACAATGGAATGAATTGATGAATTGAGGGCGCCATCTCTACAACAAAAGCCCTCTGGAAAGTGTGGGTAAAACCTTGGGGGGAGATTGATGAGGCTTACTGGACCCTAATCTTTTATTATAGATCAGTTCATTCTTCATGAACTTGACCCTCAAAGGTCGACTGGAAAAATGGCTCTTTTCGCTTTGCAGTGAAATCTTACACCACGCTGCTCAGTGCCGTAGTCAATGAGTTCACTGTTTGTGCCGAGGTGAGGTTGTTCGCTGGTATTTTGAATCTACATTGTCAAATTAAAACCCATTTCGAGAGGCCCCTAGCACTACTTCTGTATAAACATTTGAGATGAACTTTTCTTTAACCTTTCATTTTAGAGGACTGGAGTCACTGTGCTCTTTGCCCTTATCCAGCTCACAGCTTGATCTTTTCTATCTGCTCATTAATGAGTTTGACTTCACAGGCTCTAAAGTCAGGTTGCCTACATTTTTTTTGCTCTGTGATTTATTTTCTACTCACCCTCTTCTTCTCCAGAAAATGTCTGACTACTTTTTTCAACTTTTGGCACCACAATAATAATCCTTGCATTTGATATCACGATTATCACAATGTCTCAACGCGCTTCACAAGATTTTTAATTTTACTGTCTATTTTGTAGGTAGATGCAGCAGCCAGTTTGCTCACAGTAACGTGTCCCACAGAGAGTCATGAAAAGAATGCCCAATTCCATCTGGGGGATTGTCCCAGTGGTTTGGGACGTCCCCCCGATGTGAAAGACGCTCTATAAATGCAATTTTGTTGGTGTTTGTTGTTGTTGTTGGCCAGGACACTGGGAGAAACTCCTTTTGTCTTTCCAAATGGTGCCATGCAATCTTTACATTCAGCTGAACAGGCAGACTGGACCTTGGTTTAACATCTCATCTGAAGGACAGTATCTCTTGACAATGTAGCACACACCCAGCACTCCTTTGGAGTGTCAGCCTGGGACTGTGAGTTCCATGTCCTGACTTGGGGCATGAACACACATTCTTCTGACTCAGAAGTGAGAATACTACCAACTGAATTGGGCTGACAGACCTAAAATGGCCAGTATTGCTTTGTGAGCCTTGAAAGTGAGCATTAGCAAACTATTTTGTGGAAGGAGGACACCACCACTGAGCCAGCTATGTGTCTTCACTGAATATCCACACTCACATATCCTTCAGTCCAGTGATCTCTGGATTACAAACACTGCCTGATTTCCAGTTCCTTATCTCAGGAGCACCAAGGCCAATTTTAGTATCCCAATTACTGTCCTAATTTAGAATTGCCTGGGGTCTGAACTGCAAGTCTCCAATCTCTGGTTTAGTGACCTGGTGCTGAATTAAACAGCATCTTTATGTTATGAAGCCTCGGGGATCCTAAAGATATTAGGGTTGCTTTGGCCTGAAATTTCTTGTCGTCTTAAACCACAATCATAATCCTAAAGATTTTAAGGCTAAAACCATGAGAATTTTGGTTTGTTAATGTGTGAATTCCCCCAAGTATTTCCTGAACATTTGCCCGTGGTGGTTGGTCATTATAGTCCCTGGAGTCAAAAGCTTATGCTTTGCTGGAGGAATTTATCTCTGGGGAGATGTCAGCCCACTGTCTGGTGAGGATTGCTTTTGTTGCTTTTGAGATTCTGTGGACCATCTGGTAAGATCAGTCCACAGGACACAGAGAGCGTGACTAGCATCTGAGATTGTCGGAACATCAGTGGTACAAGAAACCATGAAGGTGATCTACAAGGTGCTTAAGTTTCTATAATTTCACCCTGTAGTGACTGGGAAACAGCAAATGTTATCTGAGATGGGATAAAGGTAATGGCAAAATATCATCAATGGAAATTACACAGTCGAGTCTAATTTGGGTTTCTGAGTGGGATTTGGAATTTCTCAAATAGGGACACCTTCCAGAAATTGGAAGTGAGCACAGCGAGTGCTGGAACTCAACTCTGATCTGATTTACTTCTGCGGTGGAGTTCCTGCGAGTCAATGCTAAGAAATGCCACAAAATGGACTTCAATAACTAAAGCCCTGAGGAACTCAGTCTCCAGTAGGAGAAAGGACATTAGGCTGGATGCTCCATAGAAGCCTTGAAAAGATTTTTAAACAAAGACATTGCTGGTCTCCTTATGACTAAATCCAATACAGTAAAATAGAACATAGGAGTCTGCATTGGAGCTTTCGGACAAATTTCAAACTACTCCTGAAGAATGGCCTCTTGGTTGAAGTACCTTTAGGCTATTAGCATCCATGGAATCCTGAGACAACACATGCAGCCGATCAGCTGAGAAAATCGAGAAGGATATTCTTAAAGTAAATTACAAAATGAGAAAATAGCCATGCACTGCATGCCAAGGTAACATTGTTATGATTTTCAGGTAGAAGCAGGCTATCAGTCCGTTATGGCAATCCTTTCGATTTCCCACATGATTCTTATGATGTAGCTGGCTCTAAATCCTTTCAGTTGACATTTCAAAGCATTCACATGATTTTATAGTTCCTTTTTTCCTCAACTTGTTTTTGTAAGTTATTGTCATCCACCGTCTCGGGTTCGTCAGTAACAGTTTTCTGATAGCTAACAAGTGATTTGTTGCCCAAACCTTTCCCCACACTGCTCTTTAAAGTGTCTACTGGAAGGTACTTTAAAATGACTTACTTATGCAACTCTTCCGACCCAGTGGTTTGAATAAGATTGGAAACCCATTGGGTGAACAATGACAGAGAGGACCTATCTTCTCTGCTGTTTTTGAAGTATTTTTGGGTTAAGAATTCTGTTCAGTGTCCCACATTGTCTTTGGCAATGTTGGCTATGAATGGGATTTCTCCCTATAGTTGCTCATTGCCTAAGGTTCTGCTCACAACATTGTGGAAATGCTACCCCTGCATCTGTATAACATGCATTGCCAGGACACATCCTGGTGTATCAATTTACACTTGTGAAATGCAGACTTAGCACACCATACATGTATAGGGCCTGGAATTGAAGTTGACATTGTTATTTAAATATTTATTCATTAAGCTGCTATAATTATTCCTGTGATTTAAGATTTGAGTTAGGGAGAAAATAAACTTCCCAATTATCTACATAGGTATTGCCAATTGTGAGCACTGGAGTTATGAGAGTGATTCTGCACTGACTAGCCAGTAAATGTATCGACCTTGATAGTGTGACCATTTAATGGGGAAGGAAATTAAAAGCTCACAAGACTGATGTGGATGCATTTTAGTGACTAGTGAAAAATCCATATGTTTTCCCGTTAAGATCAGTAAATGTATGGGCAATTAAAGAATCGCCCCCTAGTTAACTAGAACACAACTCAAAAAAAAAAGTTAAATTCCCTTGAAAAAAACAGCAAAATATTGGGATTTAAAATAATTATAATAATCTTGGCATTTGATGCAGTGCCTTATCAAATCATCAATATGTCTCAAAGCATGTAGTGACTTTAGACAAACACAAAGGTCAGAAATGTCTCATAAACGGCCTTGAAGTGAATTACCAGTTTTATCTGGGGGATTATTGGCCAGGACATCGCCAGAAACCCCCTTCACTGTAATACTCTCAACACTATTTGCACAGCTCTGATTTCTGATTAAATAGTGTGTGAGTTGAGAATTTCTGAGAACAGCAACTTATGGCTGCAGGCTTGTTACTTTTGTTCATTTATCAAGGGAGGGTCTTGGGAGTTTACAGAGCTGCACAGATAGTCAAAATTGTTATTAGGAGCAATCTTTTTAATCCTTTGGAAAAAGAATCTCATTTTTCTGCATCACAGAATTTATTACCATTGCAAATCGCTTTGATAGAACGTAAGGCAGTAAGTACTGTATGCACTTCTGAAGTACAGCGAACCAAGATCCTTTCGCAGTGAATATTGCAGCTAAAGATCATTTCGAACAATGATTTCACATCAATATTTCAGAAAACATTGACCAAAATTGGATCTCAACTAAACTATTTACAATGTGCAAAACGTAGCTGAGTTTCTTTCTCCCCTGCCTTTCTGAATTTTGTGCCATCCATTTCAACTTTGACCTGAGCTATATTTATCAGCCAAATGTAACTTTAGCCAGAAAGCTTTTTCGACCTCCAGCTGAGAGACTGAGTGGATAAAAGGCACCACCACCCAGTGAAGCCAAAAAAGAACAGAGGGTCACAAGTTCAATTCCCGGTCAATGCTGAGTTAGTTGATCAAAGCTACAGCAGCAGTTGGGATGTTAAAATTAGCCTTAGTGCCTTTGGCTTCCGAGGAAAAAAATCCCCAATAGTTTCTGCTCTTGGTCAGTGTCTAGTGCCCACTCCTAGATGGGGATAGGATTACAATCTGCAATGCATGATGGACATTTTTGACAGCATTGGAGAAAGCCATTTGGCTCATTGAACTTAATCGAAAACCCTACTGACGTTCACTGTTTGAATCAGCAATTGGGTGAGGTACTGCTGCCCATGGTAATGCCCAGGCAAGAGAGAAGGAAAGGAGAAGCGGAAGCAAATAGGTGGGAGAGGAAATCGGTTTAACCATTTGATAGAATAATGCAATATATGTTATAATCATCATTAAGATATAATAATAATATTTAATATTAATCTTTGCATTTGATATAGCGCCTTACATGTCAGGAGAATGTTTCAAGGCACTTCATAGAATTTTTTTTTACTGCCAATTTGCAATCAGTAACATCCCACAATTAGCCATGAAATGAACAGCCAGTTTTATCTGGGAGGATTGTTGGCCAGGACACTGAGAGGAACTCCCTTCCCTTTTCGAATAGTGTCACAGGATCTTTAATGTCCATCTGGACAGAAAGGTGGGATTCAGTTTACGTCTAATCCGAAGAATGTCTCACTTTTTTACTTCTTTGCGGAGATGACAGAGTTATACCCCTAAAATTTTATTTTTTAAAAAGATTTTGGTGCTTATTGTGCAAATCATGACATACGTGTAGCATGTCCTGTGCTCCCAATTTTCTCGTATGTGCAGCTGCTTTTACTGCATCCTGGGATCATGCTGGGCTTTTTTTCCTCTCTCCTACAAAGCTTAGTTTTATTTTTGGCCCTTTTCCTGAATGACCTCCCAGTCCCCTGCTTTTCCTCTGTGATAATTCTACTCTGACTTGATCCCAGGCTGAGAAATAAATCTCCTTAAGTATTGGCAGAAAATGAATAACAGTAGATTACATTTTATTGTATTCCGCATGAAGCCAACATTGTACATTTCTTTCTAAGGCTGGTTTGAACAGTAAATCTAAGCAGTTTATAAGTACCTGGCAGTAGAAATGGAAGCTCCATAACATGTGTGCAGACTGAATTATTTTGACTAGCTGCAAGAGAAAGTTCTGAATGATAGCTGGCAGCTTATTTTCAATGTTATTTTGTTTCAAACGTGTACAATTTTGATGACTGATATTTCTGGAGCTAGAATGATTGACTTGTGAAACAGCTAGGTAATTTAATTGTAAAATGCATATTATCCAACAACAAGGACGGCTTTCAAAGCTCTTCAAATCAGATATATTGACCATAATTTTCATTCTCTGGAAGTCCTCTGACAGGTTAGGGTTGTGTGTTACATCTCCCTGGATGCAAACCTCTACACGGGGTATGTCGAGACGATCATTAAGCGGGAAATCATTGACAGCTTGTGGCATTCGCGAGCTCCATTGCTGATAGTTCAATTTCCCACTGGTTTTGACATGAACTGAAGATGATTTCAAGGGCTACCATCTGACATTTAGATTTGATGCTCAATACACCAATGATTGATCCCAATACCCAAGCCAAGCTGATATTGCCAGAACTTTATTCTCCATCTGCCTCAGTTCAGTGTGATTGCTAATTTCCTGTTTGCTGTCTGCGCAACCCTTTACTGGCTGTAATAATAATAATACTTGTATTTGATATAGTGGGTTATCACGTCGTCGAGGTGTCTCAAAGGGCTTCACAGGACATATTGTAAAGTGGATTGACTGCATTTTGTGGAGGAAATGCGGCAGCCAATTTGCGCACAGCATTGAATCATCTGTATCACATCGGAAGTAAAAATCCACCTATATGCTCATTTATATGGTCCCGGATTTCAATTTCAAATAGTGTATCTGACCTTCAGATGAGATTGTTAAATGGAGACTGTCTGCAATTCAGGTGGGTGTTTCATTGCACTATTCAAAAAGAGAAGGGAGTTTCCCTCAATATCCTGGACAACAATTCCCCAGATTAAAGCAAATATCACTTTGTGGTAAATTCTCACATTCTAGATCCGCAGCATTCTCTCCTGAAGATATTGACGCTTGACTTCTTTCCTACAGTGGCAGACACAGTGCTACGCATTGTAGTTAGTTGAAGATTTTGCATCCATTCCATGTTGCTTTCTTATTCAATACATTTTTAATGTTGCCTTATCATAGGGGAACAGACCATCAGCACATCAAGTTTGTTCCCCCGGTTATTAAATCTTAGCAGATCTTTTACAACAATAACAATAAGATTACATTTGTATAGCGCCTTTCACGTCGGGAGGACGTCCCAAGACGCTGCTAATCTCAATGCCTTGCCTTTTCACCATACTGTTTCAGTGGAGTTTTTACATAACCAATGGTTTATAGGCTATTTACACAGAGGAGATGATTTGTCACTCCTTTGCCTTTGGACTGGCTGGGCTCTAATGTCATAGAAAGCAGTTCCGATGACTTGACATCGCGAATGATCTGACATAGGGATGCTGAATAGCGGAGCTCCATGCTCTAAGTGAACTTGCACAGAGCTCCTTTTTCTTTCCTGACAGCATGATTTTGAGCTGCCAGTATAGCCCATTGTGCCGGTGTCCTCCCATTCGCTGCAGGAAGCAGTTTGATGCGGCACCTGAAATATTAAATGAGCTGTAAGACTCTTATAGTGTGTCACTAAAATTGTTATATTTATTTTGCAAGAAAAATTGAACTATCAATTGATCATATAACGAATCAATCTCAAAATGTACTAAGTAGATCCACTTAGAAAAAAATGTGTTTTATTTTGCTTTACAACCAACGTTCTTGATTCTATTGAGGTTTTGTTTCATATTTTACATTCATTCAGAGAATAGTGTAAATCATTAAGGGAATAGTGTAAAGCAGTCCTGTAGTGTATTGGTCAGAGCACTCGCCTAGCAAGTGAGAGGACCCGGGTTCGATTCCCATGCAGGGCAAAACCTTACGCAAGTTTCCTTATTCTACACACCTTGGTTTACCTTGCAATAAGTAATTGTTAGTCAATTGGCAGATCATTTTCTGGGGGTAATAATCGCTTAAAAAAAACTAATAAATAATTTGGTCCCTCAATCCACAATTGCTATGCACAATTGTCTGCCACATTTCACTCACAAAATATACAGTCAATTCACTTTACAGTATAATGGGTGAAGCAGTTTCAGACGTTTAGATGACATGATAAGGGACTATATCAAATTCAAAGATTACTATTAAATTAAATGCTCATGATCCTGTATATTTTTGTTCTATAAAATAATTATTTTGACCCTTTTTTCAATGCCAGAAAGGAGATATGAGAAAACTGCAGTCAATTTCACTCCGCAAAAAAGAGCTCATATCTGTTTAGTGGTATCAAGTAATTGTTGAGCTCCCTTTGGGCTTATTACAACAAAAGTCTCTGAGATATATTTCAGGACCTCGAATTATTAGAAATACTTTCATTTTTATTGTACTTTTTTACATTGAAAAGTGCTTTACAATAATTACTGTGAAGTGTAATGGCTGCTTTCATTGGCAGACCACAGACATTTTGTGCAAAGCAAAGTCCCCCATGATCTCTGAGATGAATTATCAATGATTGTTGAGAATTGTTGACCAGGACAAAGGGAGAAAGCAAGTAGTGCTTTTCACACCCACCTGATGAAGAAGCTTTAACATCATCTCATCTAGTGGAAGAGGGGAAGTTTCAGTGGTTTTACAGACCTTAGAATCCACCATTTGAGTAGATTTAAAAATTAAATGATCCACCTCAAGGCTTGACTGTGGTGCAAAGGAATTGGAGGGGGAAAGAAGAGGAAGGTGGGTGAGCTCAGACAAGCAACATCAATAATTGCTCTTATACAATGCCTTTCACTTGGGATGAACATCTCAAAGTGCTTCACTATACCGTTAGGATAATAATAATAATAATAATCCTTGCATTTGATATAGCGCTTTTCACATCTTCTAGACGTCTCAAAGCGCTTCACAGAATAGCCTGTGGGCGAACGCGACAGCCAATTGCGCACAATTGTGGGACAATTGTGTCCCACAAACAGTCGTGGATTGAAAATAACCAATTTATTATTGTTTTTGTTTTTGGAGGGATTATTAGGTGTGTGGAGTAAGGAAACTTGTCCAAGGTTTCAGATCATCGAACAGGGAGAAAAAGGAAGAGGAATTTGAGGGAGTTGGTCAAAGGCACGGTCGAAGAGATTAAAGAGGGTTTTGAAAGCAGGAAAAATCTAAGACACAGGTTGGGGATCCCAGCTCCCTTGATCATCTATTAAGCTGAGATCAAGGAGGAGCCAAAACTACATTCAGTGAGCATTTCACATGCAAATGCAATCGGTCAATCACTTCATGGCTGTTTGTGGGGCATTACTGGGAACAGGTCGGCTTCTGCGTTCTCTTGGAAAAATAGACGCTTGGAGAACTTTTCCCAGTGTGAAAGGTGCAATATCAAAGGCCAGGATTATTAATATTTTTAATAAATTAGAAAGTTGTAACCTGTGTACTAAAGAATTGTTTTGTTTTATTCATTCATAGAAAATTTATCACACAAAAAAATGGTTCCATTGAAAACTGTGTACACTGATTATTTTGGTGAAGAATTTGCTTTTGAACAATTAGAGCCAGTGTGCCCAGACACATTGAATGTGAGGTGTCAAATGATACACTGGAAATGCAGCTGCCTGGCTCCGGTGTAGTGTTCGGATCCACTGCAGTTTCATAAAGCGCCCATTGTTGATGCTTCCTTTGTCAATCAGTTTGTCAGCTTGGCTCGTATGGAGCACTCTCTCTCTCTCTATGTCAGAAAGTTGTGTGTTCAAGTCCTATCCTGGAACTTGAGCTCGCTATCTATTGAAGGTGCCATTTTCATTAAAAACTGAGATGCCGTCTGGCTGTTCAGATGGGAAGCTGAATACCCCATGTTGCAAGAAGATTCTTTCAAGGTGTTGGCCAGCTTTCCACCAGATGAATCAAATCACAATTTTCATAGCTGTTTGTGGGACTTTGTGGGTTCAAATAGTTGCTTTATTTGCCAATATGATAAAATAGTCACCACATGTGACATCTATTGCTTGTAAACACTTGAGAGATTCTTATGTGACAAGGTACTGTAAAAACACAGAATTGTTTTTTGTTACCCAAGAACCTGGCCCCAAAGACCTTGACGTTGAATGATCTGCCAGAGATATGAAGTACAATACAATACACAATACAAATTAACATTTATATAGCACCTTTCAGATCAAGAGGACATTCCAAGGCAATCTAAAGTTTACACCTGAGCTGGGGGAGGGGGCTGAGGGAGGTGGGGCTGGGGTGGTGGGGGGGAGATGTCCAAAAGAACAGTCAAAGAAAGGTACCACAATGGAAATAGCAAGTTTGAGAACCAATTACAAAGTGCAAATTCCAAGTGCAAAGCTTCAAGACCATTTTTGCATTGAGCATATTTCACTTCTGAAGAAATTGAAAACAATGCGTTACATCCCAGAATATTAAAATAGTTTTAAGTTCAGAATTTCGAGACTGTTTAGGGAGCCTTTCCTGAAGATGAACCAGAAGGATTAATTTCAAAGGGTGCTTGGTTTTAATTAAAAATCAGATAACTAGTTGAAGCTTCATATAATAGTCCCTAATTCCCCACAAATACCAAGCTACCTCTGGTATTAAGGCAATTATGTTTGCAAATTTTGTTGGGTGACATCATGCATAATTTTGTTACTAGTCAACACCATCTGCTCGTTCTTCGCACAAACGCTCTATCGGGATCTCGTCCCCTTAAATTCTTTACATATCCAAAATATTAAAGGTTTACGTTAACTTGTCCTGCAAGATTAAAAATTTACCAGCAATTAAAGAACGATTACATAATTTAAGCGGCATGTGGATGTGTTGAACTCAGTATTTCAGCCTCAAGAGTGCAGAGTTTTTCATTTTAATAATTACATGGTAATGAGGAGGGGAAGAAAGGCAGCCATCGAAAGAGGATTCAGGTTGGGGAGCAACAGAGCATTATTGAGTGGTGTGTGTTGCTTTATTGGAAGTGTAACTTTAAATGAGACCTGAAGCTTGATCAGTCAGACTTTATTAATGAGAATGTGTCTCTTTTGTTCATTGGCCATCAGAGAGGCAGGTTGTGCTGAGCTGGGTAGTATCATTTACTTTACATACAAATGAAGGAGCCCAGCATCAGCATTGATCTTGTTCCAACAACAAGAGTTTGCACTTACAATACAGCCTTTCTTTTAGGAGAACATCTCAATGAGTTTTACAGAGTGGGAATCGGAGTTGGGTTAGGTAGTAGCCAAAGGCACAGTTTGGCTCATATAAAACATTCTCTTTCTGCGTCAGAAATTTGTGCATTCAAGCCCTATCCTGGAATTGAGTTCACGGTCTAGTCTGACACTCCAGTGCAGCCATGGGGGGGAAGCATTGCTGGAGGTGCTGTTTTTGGTGCAACATTAAAAATTGAGGTCCCATCTGCCTTTTCAGGTGGGGCCTTAAAGATCTCATTAGATTGCTTGAAAAAGGCAAGAAAGTTCTCTCAACGTCCTGCCTAGCAATCTAGGTCGAAGGGAGCAAGGACATGAAGCAGGCCTGAGTTAGTGGAGTAGAGAGAAAGTGGGCGAGGGTCTAGAACTCTAGGAGATTGACAACAACATACACACCATTGGTGGCCCTGAAAAAATAAAAGCCATTCATCCATCCACTTCCAGTCAGCAGGGAGATCTATTCCATGCTAACTCACAAGATGCTGTTCAGCATCCAACTCAACCATAGCTCTGAGAAGCACTTTGAGATGCCCATTCGCGTGAAAGTCACTATATAAATATGAATTTATTGTTGTTGCTACTCATACTGAATCTGTGAATAAAAATACAGACTTTCAAATTGTGACTTGAAATGTGTAAATTAATAAGGCTTTGAAATTTCTGACTTATTGATAACTGAAGGCATCGATGATCTTTGGGTGTGACTTCCCATCACCACAATGGTTGAGAATGAAGCCAGGCCACAGATTCAGGCACTGGGCTGCCACTTAGCAACATATCTCTTTTTTAATTCTGTTAAATTGCAACCCGTGTAATGTGTTAATTAGCACATCACAGGTTGCAAGTATCAACCCGCAATCACAAGATTACAGTGTGTTGTAGCTTTTGTTTAATTTATTTGGATCTGTTATGGTGCGATTTGTCTGCAACCATAGAAAAGTGCCTTGTGACTCAGGATGTTTGGTACCCAAGATCTGCGTGATATATTAAACAATCAAATACGGTATATAAAAAAAATTGACGCTAGCTTTTTTATTGTCTTAGTGGATTTGTGGATTTCCTATGACATGATGATGAGTCACACAGATCCTGAAGCTGATTCAGTATCTCTTTATGCTGAGTTGATTGATCTTGGTCTGAGTTGGATCTGTGGTGGGCAGAGGGAGAGCAGAAATAACTTGTTCTGTGCTGAGGCTCCAATCCACTACTGTGGATGTGTTGCATTGTTAGAGATGTCATTCTTCAGATAAGATATTAAACTGAGATACTGTTTCCCTGTTCAAGTGGATGTTTTAGAGATCCCATGACACTATTCGAAAAGAGAAGGGAGTTTCCCCAATGTCCTGGCCAACAATCTCCCAGATTAAATCGGTCATTGACTTCATGGCTGTCTGTCGGACATTGCTATGCACAAATAGGCTGTCACTTTCTTTTACAAATACCCTACACTACAGTGCACTACTTCACAGTAAAATGCATTACTATTGGTGTCTTGACGACATGATAAGGCATCATTTCAAATGCAAGGGTGTTATAAGTCACAATGACACTGGCTCGAGGACCAAATCGGATCCACCTGTAGAGCTGCTTCTCCCACCATCCTCTATACGTCCCAGGTCACTTGCTAGGAGCATTCATCTGAACAAGATTCTGATAGCTGGAATCGTTCACGAGGAGCCTAGGGAGAGGAAAGGAGAAAAGTAATGTGTTTTTTAATTGTGGCAAAGTAAACTGTTAAAGCTTTAATCCAAATAGTTCCTGAATGGAATTAATTTAAATAAATCCATTGAATCCAGAACAAAATTAAAGCATGTTCTTTTCTTTCCCCTTCCCCTCTTGGATCAGTTAATGCATTGTGATAGGACTCTAGAACCCAGGTTTGAATGCCCCTCACCATTAGTTGTTAAGGATTATTAGTTTGAGCTTTGCCCAGTTCCTGGTGGGCTCAAAACTGAGCCAAAATGTGGCATAATTGGTAATTAATTTTGCAAATTGACTCAAATGACCAGCCATTAGGGAAATTAAGATGCCCTGTCAATGCAGTTGTAGTTGGGGGTTTAAGCACATTGTCAGGATAATGAATACAGGTATCTCTGTATTGGATCTGACCTGTTCTATACGTGTCCCATGAGTTCCTATTGCTATCACTAGTTATTAATGTTCTAAGCTCTATCCTTCTAAGAATAAAGTAACTGGTTATTGATGTTCTAAGCTATGATGCCAGCCATCCTTCTAAGAATAAAGCATCAGAGTACTTTTTTTAATATAGAAAAAAGTGACAAAGAAATTGTGATGAACTTTAATATTCTTTTGTTTTGCTTTGTTATTGAAATTTGAATATGTGAGTGCTGCGAACATTGTCAGAGTTGCAGAGCACAATTGTGCAAGGGACTTGTATTACCCTCTGAAGGTGTAATCATTAATTGGCAAGTTGGCTGCTGCATTCATCCACAAAATGCACATTTTACAATATATCCTGTGAAGCGCTTTGAGACTTCCTTCTGACTTGAAAATCACGACACCAATCTTAAGGATTATTATTATAATTCATAACCAGGGATGGAATTCAATGTGGAGAAGTGTGAGGCCATCCACTATGGATCAAAAATAGCGAACCATAATATTTTCAAAATGGGGAGAAACTAAGAACTGTGGAGGAGCAAAGGGATTTGGCGTCCAAGGACACAAATCACTAAAAATAAGCTTGCAGGTACAAGAAGTTATCGAAAAGGCTAATGGGATGTTGGCCTTTATCTCAAAGGGGCTGGAATATAAAGGAGAAGAAATGATGCTTCAAAAGTATAGAGCCTTGGTCAGACCCCATCTGGAGTACTGTTTTCAGGTTTGGGCACCACACCTCAGGAAGGATATATTGGCTCTGGAGAGAGCGCACCGCAGATTCACCAGAATGAAAACACTAATTGAGTAACCCTGGAATAAGATCAGAAAGGCTGTTTTGGGAGCTTGAAAATAATCCCCATTAAAATGGGAATCCAAGATGGTAGCAACCCAAAGCTTTTCAACTAGGTTTGGGTGATACCATTATTCAGAAATGGGGGCAAGGGGAAATATTTTGAAACACATTTAACGGCATCTGTTTAGAAACACTGAATTCTGAGGCCTCTCAAATATTCAGCAGTTTCCATCTCTTTGTTTTTTAAGTCTGGGCATCTCTGGCTCTGTTCCCAAACAGTGACGGTCCCTGGCATCTCAGTGCATTCTTTTGGCACATGTCTATCATCTAAAGTTAATAATAATTCAGCCAATACTGTTTGCATTATATATAATAATTTAATAAATGCATTTGCATTTAATTATCACGTTGTTGAGATTTCTCATTCATTTTCTAGCTGTTGTGAGACATTACAGTCACTCCACTTTACAGTATATCCTATGAAATAGTTTGAGACGTCCTCCCCACGTGAAAGGTGTTATGCCAAATATAACGAATATTATTATTATAAAGCACTTTGCCAGATTTTACTGCAAAGTGGAATAAATGTGTATTTGTAAGTGAACATGGCAGCCAATTTATGTCAAACAGCCATGAAGCAAACAACCAATTTGGGGGGTCGTTGGCCAAGACATCAGGAGAAACTCCCTTCTATTTATGAATAGTGCCATGAGATCATTAACATCCACCTAAACATGAACAGCCTGGTCCAACCAAGCCATAAAAACTGACGCCTCTTATGTCACCCGAGTAATTATTAGAAATCTGAAGCTGACTCAGACTTGTGTGTTTTAATGGAAGTTGCTGCTCGATTTGGAGCATTATTGAAGATTAAATCTGGTTGAACATTCAAAAAGGTTTATTTGATTTCTATCTTATTGTCACAATAGGTGGAGGGGGAAGGAAGGGGGCTGGGAGAAATTTCCAAAGAACTGGTGATACATTTGATTTCCAGCAGAGTGAAGTGTTTGTAAATTTATGTAATTAGAAGCAGGAAGAAAGAAAACGTGATATTTGCATTAAAAAGGATTGCACATTATTGAAGTTCCATTTATTTGCATTATTCTTTAATTTGTCAAGTAATTTTAACTGAAACTGTGCTTCAAATGACTGGTTTTGAACTGGGGCAGGATCATGGAGCAGAAGAGCCATTGAATATTTTTCAGAAGAAAATAATACAAAGGCAAATCCTTGTAGGCTTTTCTTTGAGTTTTTCTGTCTGGCCTCTTATAAATTTTCATTTTGATTCTTAGAAAGTTATTCAGTGGAATAATAGCATAACATGTTCAATATGTGCAATTAATAGATGGCTACTTTGGAGTTGGGGCATTCCTCACATGGCTGATAGGGTGTCACTCCACCAGTTTGACTTGAAATGGGATAATTATTTCTCCACCAATACTACTGGCATCAACAAAGTCTCATGTACTTGAGTGGCTGCGATGAACAACAACAAATTACATTTATATAGCGCTTTTCACATTGGAAGGATGTCCCAAGGCGCTGGACAGTTAAGGGTTTGCACCTGATGAGTGGCTGGTGGTTCACAGAACAGAAATGAGCAACTCTGATAATGAGCAACTGTGAACTGTCAAGGCTGGACTATGGGAACTCTCTCCTCGCCGGCCTTCCCGCCACCTCCCTCCACAAGCTGCAGGTCATTCAGAACTCTGCAGCTCGTGTACTGTCCCGCACCAGGACCACATCACTCCCACCCTCGCTCGCCTCCACTGGCTCCCCATCCCCCAGAGGATCGATTTCAAGATCCTCATCCTCACCTACAAGGCCATTCACGGCCTTGCTCCCTCCTACCTCTCTGACCTACTATCCCCCTACCTACCTGCCCGTATCCTTCGTTCCTCTGACTCCGGTCTGCTCCACATCCCCCGCCCCAACCGCCCTACCATCGGTGGCCGGGCCTTCAGCCTCTCAGCCCCGAGGCTCTGGAACTCTATCCCCCAGTGCCTTCGCCGCCTCCTCCCTTTCCTCCTTCAAGGCCAGTCTCAAGACCTTTCTCTTTGACCGAGCCTTCGGCTCCCCTCCGACTCTCTACCCCCTCCTCGTTCCCTCCCCTCACCCTGACCATTTCTCCCCTGCTCGGGTCCTGATCCAACTGTACAGCGCCTTGGGACGTCCTCCCGACGTGAAAGGCGCTCTATAAATGGAATCTTGTTGTTGTTGTTTCTGTATTTTTTTGTCAGACAGGTTTCAATATTGTTCCCCTCATCCTCCTCACTTGCTCAACGTCCAACCTCCTCTTTGTGAAACTAAATTATCTGAGACGTTACCTTACATGAAGGGTGTTGAACAAATCCAGGTTTTTCTTGGTGCGGGTTATCAGCCAACTGTTTCTGTTGACAACGGTTCTTTTTAAAACCTGCTGTGGGAATTTCCAAGAGCACGTTGTACAATCTGTATTGGAACATTTTGATGATGAAACCATACTCTGAATTTGATCCTAAATTTCAGTAGATCATCCAGCAATTATCATGTCTGTTCCATTTTGCTCATTGAGTAATTTAGAAATGGTTTCATGGATGGATTGGCAGCGAGTCCTTTTACACATTAAGCCCATTTCTTTCATTTTCACTCTAAAGAGTGCAGTAAACTTGTTTCCCCATTCTGTAGGATGTTAACGGCACTTAACTTCTGAGGGTTGAAATTTCTCATCGTCTAAGCCTGGAGAACATTGTATTAAAATTCGAGGCTGAGCCAAAATCAAGCAAATTTCTAAACAAGCTTTGAAATTATATAATAATAATATAATAATCCTTGCATTTGGTATAGTGCCTTATAACATCAGAAAGATGTCTCAAAGAGCTTCACAGGATTTACTGTGAAATGGAGTGACTGTGTACTTGTAGGTGAACATAGCAGCCCAATTGTGCACAGCAATGCCCACAAACAGGCATGAAATGAATGAGCAATTTTTATTTGGGGGTTGTTAGGGTCTGCCTTCACCTTTGACTCCAGGACCACTGCTGTGCTGATAGAATGTCTGTCAGACATCAAGTCCTGGATGAGAGCTAACTTTTTTCAGTTGAACATCAACAAGACCGAGGCTCTCCTGATTGGCTCCCGTCAGCGCCTCTACACCTCAGGCGCTGACAGCATCACCGTCCATGGTTGCACACTCCACCTTGCTAAACCAATCCAGAACTTTGGCGTCTTGTTTGACCCTCAACTATCCTTTCTACCCCACATCTGTGCCATGACCCGCTCTGCTTTCCCCCACCTCTGCAACATCGCTCGGCTCCACCATTGTCTCACACCGCAGGGCCGCTGAAACCCTCATACATGCTTTCATTACATCGAGGCTCGACTATGCAAACTCATTGCTTGTCGGCCTCACCAACTCCTCCCTCCACAAGCTGCAGATCGTCCAGAACTCTGCAGCCGGTGTCCTCTCCCGCATCGCCCAACTCCACTTGCTTCCCATCGCACAGAGGATACAGTTCAAGATCCTGGTCCTTACCTTCAAAGCCCTCCATGATCTTGCTACCCCCTACCTCTGCCATCTCCTAACTCCCTACCATCCTGCTTGCTCCCTCCGCTCAGCGGCTCCGGTCTGCTTCGCTCATCCCACTATTGACGGGCGGGCTTTCTGCCACTCTGCCCCCACCCTCTGAAACCCATCCTGCAGTCCCTTTGCCTCACGCCCTCCCTTGCCTCCTTCAAGAGCCATCTCAAGACCCTCCTCTTCGACCGTGCTTTCGATCTCCCTGCTTCCCCCCTGCCCTCCCTCACCCCGATCCCGACCCCCAGCTTGGGTCTGTAAATCTGTCCAGCGCCTTGGGACATCCTCCCAACTTGAAAGGCGCTTTACAAATGTAGTTTTGTTGTTGTTGTTAATCAGGACTGAATTAAGACTGAATTTCAAAAATGTTCAAGCTTCTATGTAATCTTAAGTTTTTTTTAAACAATGGTATTAAGGCTTGAGGCTATGTTTGACCTCCGTTGTGCTGTGTTGCACAATCCACTAGAAATTTATCCAATATCATTTGTGGAAGTCACAAACTGTACAAAGTGTCGATTGTTGTTTAAATGTACTTGCAAGCCCTTCTTTTAAATACATGTGGAATTGTCATTTACTTTCGTTATTCGGTGATCAAGGAACTATTAATCAAAGTGTCTGAATTCCAAGATGGGAGAAACGGTGGTGTTTTATCACTGGGATTGCCTATATTATGTTTACTTTTTGTTCAGGCGCCTACACAGTTCAGTTTATTCCAAGTGGTGCCTGCCTCTGTTCTCTGATCACAAACTCACTAAGTTTTTTTGGTATCTAAGAGTAAATTTGCCATCCTTTTCAAACACTTACCTCTGTTTGAACAGAAACAGGATCCCTTCCTTACACTGACTTATTGTGTGCCCTAGATGATGATGATGGGCTTGAACAAATAGCATAAAACCACAAGGTCTTTTACTTTATAGATACACGGTAAGGATAAACCTCAAACAGTCTAATTTTAGCACAATGAAACCTTCCCTGCATTCTTGTATAGCGTTTTTATACTGTGGGTTGTATGACTAACATTGCGGAGTTGACAGCCAAGTGCTGCTGCTATTCTTATGGCCATTCTTTTGTTCACTCTGCTTTTCATAAGGTGCTGGTGCTGGGTAGTGGTGGGCGATGGAGTGGGGGGGGTGATCAGCCACTTGTATGGTATGGACATATATGAAACGTACGTCATTGTGTGACTTATCACAAATGCATTGGCTGCATTATTCATGTACAAGACCTTTAGAGTTTGTTTTTCAAATCATCAATGCTAAACATAATAATTATAAAAATCCTTGCATTTGATATACCACCTCATCACGTCTCTGAGACATCTCAAAGCAGTTCACAAAGTAAGTGAATTGATTGTATATATGGTACATAATATGGTATTGGAGGTTAGGAGCTGTGCCTGAATATCTGACCATTTTGCTCCAAGCCTTGTATTTCTATTTATTCCAGCATTATTCTACGGTTGATCAGGAAAAAGAATTTCTAAAGATTTTGTACCTGTGTGATGTAGCAACGTTGCATTAATTATAAATTGGACTCGTGCTGAAAGTCTTCGACTGGCCTATGGCCACCTCTCACTCGCTCAGCATCCGCACCTGTCTTTGTACAGTGCTCAGACATTACCTGATATAAAGGGCGCTATATGAGTAATTGATCAAAGTTATTGTGCTCTTCCACTCCAGCTCTGATGCTTTTATTCTGGGATGGAAGTTATTTTGGTCTCAGAGAAGTTGGTTAAAGAGAAGTAACATTTAGGAGAAAGTCAAAACAGAAATCTCTCATCCGTGGAGTAGCTCCAAGTTACTGTCTTTGACATATAATAATGAGACTAAAGCATTTTATTGCTCTCTCTCCAATTTTCATCTCTAACTCACCCCTTCCTCTCACCCTCCTCTACTGAAGGTGATTTATTCTTGTTTCTTTAAACTGTAAGTGTTTGATCCCTTCCTTTTTAAAAAAAAGTAGATATTTTTTGGTGAGAGTCTGTTATTTAAATAGAAATGCAACAATGATAGGGCTGCAATTTGCCAAACGTGCAGATCAAGCCCTATTCACAACCTAGGCTGATAATTCAGTGTAGTACACTGGAGAGTGTTACATTGTCAGAGGTAACAATAACTTGCATTTATATAGAACCCCATGGAGGATAGCGTCCCAGAGCATATCATCTCTTAGATGAGATACTAAACCTGCTTACCTTTTGATCAAGTGAGTGTCAAAGATCCTGTGGCACTATTCAAAAAGAGAAGGGAGTTTCTTCCATTGTCTTGGTCGTTCATTCATGGCTGTTTGTAGAACGTTTCTGCATACAAAATGTCTGCCATGTGTATCTGCTAATATAGTCACTGTATGGGATGGTGATCACTCACTGTGAAGTTATTGGACTTTATAGGTGCTATAAACAAACGTTCCATGTCCATTGTTGGCGCTATACAAATGTAATTTTGTTGTTGTTGTTTCTTTCACAGATACTGCTGTGCGGGTCCTATGATGGGTGCAATATGGCCACTCATTAGATGTAATGAAGGCAATGTAATGGCAGGATCTGCGGGTTAATCGTTTCCTCTAACTTTTTTCGTATCACCTGATTATCATCATGTAATGGCCTCTTTCGGACAATGATTATCCAGCCACTAAACTTGTGATGTGTAAACAGGTTTTATTCAGTCTTTGATGACTGATAAGATGAAGGCAAACAAATCTGGTACTTTGTGAGACTGTTTGGTTTGTGCGTGAGAGGTATGGAATGACCCTGAGATTCCCCCTCTAATCATTTCCAACATACCTTTTAGCAACATAACTGCATCCCATAGCAACATAATTACTAGCAACATAGCTACTTTCCTTAACAACATAGCAACCTCAGTTAGCAACTTCAAAACCGCCTTTTCCAAAATGATCCCTGAATCCTTTGAAGCCAACATCATTTCTTATTCCAAAGTTATACCTTGGCTGCATCACTGACAACAAAGAACTGGCTCAAAGATATTCTGTTACCTGCAGGTGTCAGCCTGGCTTAGTTGGTAGCACACTTGCCTCTACATTAGAATGCTGTAGGTTCAAGCCCATGTCAGGACTTGTTGCTTCCAAGTTTAGGTTGACACTGCAAACAGTGCTGGGGGTGTGGAGTCCTGTATTGAATTGTTTAGAGCACTTACCTTGTGAGCAACAGGACCAGGTTCGATTCCCCAGGTGGAGCAAAATCTTAGGCAAGTTTTCTTACGCCACCTGCCTCTGCTTACATAGCAGTAAGTAAGAATCCAGTTGTTAGTCGATTGGCGGATCGCTTTCCGGGGGTAATAATTCCTTCAATTAAAAAATTTGGTCACTCAGTCCACAACTGTTTGTGGGATACTGCAGTGTGCAATTGGCTGCCATGGTTCACCCACAAAATATAGTCAATTCCTGAGATGTCTCAGTCATGATAAGGCGCTATATCAAATGCAAGTATTATTATTATGTTGGCAAAGTAATCATCGTTACTAAAATTTCAAGTTGGATCCTAGCAAACAAATGGTCTCAATATTTGTGCAATGCTGTGCCAGGATATCTCCTCCACAAAACCAAGACACAAACTGATGTTAATGAGGTTATTAATATTTGTTTGGCAGCACATATAATGCTTCTTGATGCCAAGTAGAGTAAACAAGAATAGTTCCCGGAGGTTTTGCAGCGCTAGAGCATAAGACAAAAATAAAATTTGGCTTCTGTGTGTTACTAATGTGTTGACCTGTTCTTCATCGCTTAATTTCTGCACTAAATTCTGATCTTATTTGCACCATGTCTTCTGGAGTGTTTCCTTTCTGGTTCATTCAATCACTCGGGCTTTAATCCAAATGAACACTTAATTTACAGGAGCCTTTGGTGATTTGACTCATGGCTCTCCTTGCCTTTGGTGTTGTATACACAGTATGCAATAGTTACAGGTAATTGCTCACCTTGCACCAGGTGGCTCTCTTCCAGCAGTCAATCATAGAAGTCTGTTAGCTGCTTCTACACAGCAACTCGCTTTACCACAAGCCGCACCTCCCTATCTCCTATAGACTGCTTAAATCTTTAAATGCTTTCATTATGTTTCTGTGTTCTGACCATTGTCATTGACTGCTCCTTTCAGAATTCATTGCTCTGGTAGTTTAGTTGAGCTTCTCATTAAACCACGTTTGTTTTTTTGTGTGGCTTCAATTCCCAGATTACCACAGACGTGTGAAATGGTATTGAATCTACTAGATTCGCAGCCCGAGAATTGATAAATCCAATCCTCCTGGGGTTCCCTTTGTACAAAGTGAATCAGGATTTGCACAGATGGAGAGATGTAATCCTATAAAACTGGGGTTCCTTCAGAATGGGTTTTTCACATTCTTACTGACCATCCCCAAAGGCCCCAGGACGTGCATACATACTTCAATTGTGGTAGAGGAAGCACATTTCTTGATGCTCTGAGTGATCAGGCTTAGTTGAGTGATGAGCCTGTACCGTGTTTATAATGTTAGCTTCATTATCACGTCTGACCTCTATTTGATGACATAATGGAAGTACAAAAAAAATCCTCAGTTTGTTAAGGGTGGTGGGTAGTAATCTAAGAAAACTGTGTTGTTATGTTTGGTTGATTAATATAATGCAAGTATTACATGTTGTCCATGAACACTCCCCTCATCATAGGCTCTCACTACCAATGTCTGATGAGAGTTCACTGGACTATATTTTATTATTTCACTTTATATGTTGTGTTCTGGAGACTTCAGGTGCATATTACAAGACGTATTTTCCCATTGTGAAAGGTGTTATATTAGTACAACTTGTTGTTGTAATGTTAAAACAGTGCTTTTGTTTCTCGTCTACAACTTTCTTACAAAGTAGAATCCAACTGCGACACCTTGTATTATGACTGGGTGCACATAGTTGAGCCAGCTCAAGCTGCTTTTGGTGCAGGACTACGATCTGTCTTGTTGTCTTCACCAGCTGTCATGCATCATCGTTATGCAAGTACCACAAATGATAAACTAACCCTCTGCATAAAACGGTTCACTCTTATCTACTTTTCTGTTTCTGTTTCGAAATAACAGGTTAGGATAGTGAGATGCAAATGGGTGTGAAAAGTGTCTCAAATTCCTTTCCAAAAAAATAATAGACTGCCTCTTCACTGACCGAAGTGGATTTTGCTGCCTTTGTTATGTGTTAACCACAGAGAACAAATCGCTCTTTGTGTTGTCATTTCTCAATGTGTGTTCAGCAGAACAATCCCACGAGATGTCACTGAACAGGTTTAGCTACGTCTCTCTAAATTCCTTCAGAACTAGGTTATCGGGATTATCAGTCAGGGTATAATCATTATATACTGTAATCCCTTCAGAGCTCTAAGAGACATGGACAGCAAGCTACTTCTTGGAAGCAGTCTCTGCATAAATAACAGTAGAAGTGGACTCTGAAGAATTTTACAAGCTGACTTTTTCAACACTTTTATTTGGTTTGTGCCTAAAATCACTTTTTTTAATGTGAAGATGTGAATCCCTGTGCCCTGTTCGATTATACTCACCGGGACATGTAAACTACAGCCAAAAAGGCAGGTGGCTCACCAACTTTCAATGTTCAGCAACCAGGCAACAAGATTTGCTCAGGTTTTGCCCACCAGCTGTGAAGGAAATGCCTATCTTTCTCTGGGACCACCCTCTAACAGCATGGCACATCTTATAATAATCGTGGTAATCCTTTGCATTTGATGTAGCGCCTAACCGCACTGTTGAAATGTTTCAATGCGCTTCACAGGATTTACTGTAAAGTATAGGATCTTGTCAGACATCAAGGCCTAGATGAACACCAACTTTTTGCAGCTGAATGTTGATAAGACGGAAGCCATCCTCCTTGGCTCCCACCAGTTTCTTCTCACCTGTATCTTCTACACCTTAACCTCCTCGGCTTATCCCTCCCATTCACTGAACCTGTGTGCTACCTAATAGTCAGGATCAATCCTCAACTGTCCTTCCTATCTCACATCCAGTCCTTGATCAGGACTGCTTTCCTTCTCCTTCCACATAATGCCAGCCTCCGACCATGCCTCTAGCATTCTTCACACAGGTAATAGTTAAGTCACTGCAACAACAATTTGCTTTATTTTGTAGGCAAAATAGCAGCCAATTTCGACTCAGCAATGCCTAATAAAAAGCCAAGAAGTTAATGATCATTTTTTTTTAATCTGAGGGACTGTTGATCAGGTAAAGCTCCTTTCTCTTTTCAAATAGTACCGTGATATTTGTATAATTCCCCGCAACAGGTAGACCAGACTCTTCAAATGATAGCACCTCTGACAATATGGCACTCCCACTCCCAGCATTGCATTGGAGTGTCAGGCTAGACTATCAGCTCAAAATCCTAAAGCTAGAACTTGGATCTATAATCTCTATTCAACCTTACATATTTCTTAAAGCCCAGTGGATGAAGGCACTGGCCAGTGTAGTGCTACATCATCATGAATTGGCCATTGGTCAGGGATCTGTAAATTGCCTCAGTATTCCTGGGACAGAAATTATAAAAATGAGCTGGGGTTCCCAATCCAGATTGCTATCCAGTGTTGTTTACTGGAAAGTTTGTATGAATTTGTGGACATTGGTTGAAAACAGAACAGGATCAGTTGCTAAGTAAGGGAGGTTCTCAATCTGTATGCCTCAGTGAAACACTGGACAACTGACCTATTGCTGTAACCTTTACATTGTCTGGAGATTGCAATCTTTGCAGGAGCATTGGGTTTGGAAGATTATTATTGATTCAATTAAACTAATTGTGATAGAACACAGCTTTAAAAAGGTATGTCAGGGAAGTCTGCAATTAATAACAATGGATCATTAATTAACTGTCAGATCAATATTCAAATACTTGTGTAATTCTTAAAGTATTACAACATTACTATTGTAATCTCATTGGTGTCAGTAATGTATTTGATTTAACTGTTGCAGTTGTTCCCATGGCACTACACACTAACAGTATATTACTAAAAATGACAGGAGAATGAGTATGGGTGATTTGATTGATTGAAAAGATAATGATCACACAAGTGTTTGCTTGAAGCTTTCCACCAGTTATTTCTAATACTGTGCCAAAATCCTTTCCAAAACAGTCTGGAGAATGAGACCTGAGGTGATCCGAGTCCTACCTCCAGTGAGATGGGTGTTCTACTTTTAAATGATTTTGAAGCTGGTTTGCCAGGAAAGATATATAAATGGTGTTCCTCTCAGTATACTTGGACTTCTGCTCTGACTTCATTATCCTCTTTAGAAAGCCATCCTGGAAGGGCAGTGAGAAATTGCACAGGCAATTAAAGTCTGTAGAGCATACACTTTCTGTTGAGCTCCAAAGTATACTATGCTGGGAGTCTATCTCCTGTGTGGAAAGTTCAAGCTATCACTGGCTCCATTAGGGTTGATAAACCACATGTTACATTTGGGAAAACTCCCAAGTTTGCCCATTGACAGCCCTGAAGAAACTCTCCGAAATCCATCTGTGCTCTGAAACACCACCTCGGTGAAACATATGTCTGAGTGTCAATTGATTTTAGCTTAACTTTCAAAAAAGCTTGGTAATTTTTAGCCCATGATCACTCCAGGTCCTGATGTTACTTAACCGAGCTGCAGAAGTAGTATTACACCTAAGACATCATTTGGGGCTTAGATTTGGCAATTCTGAGCTACTTTTCTGCAGGAATATCCAGAATAAAGGGAGTACAGTAAAATACTTTTTAAATTGGTTGAAGAGCTCCTTAGAATTTGCACAGAAATATTCTGCGTTCATTATTTTTCAACGCGACATATTGAAAATGAACAGAACGTTTCCAGTCAAACTGGAATACTTTCCATAGAAAACAAACTGTTGTAAAATTGGTAGACATGAACAATGGATAGTTGATGCACCCTCTAAAAAAATTGCTGCATACCACCTATACCATAAAACCCATACCGCCACAACAATTGTTTCCAGTCTCCTTCTCCCCTTCCCCCTTTCTAAATTCCTTACAATTGCATAAAACAACTGCAAAGAACAGGATATGCAAACTATCAAATTCAAATGACCCCACACATATTCACCTGGCCACGCATGCAGGCTCGATGTTGCTAAATATTTTAAAATGATGGAAATCATCTGCTATGTTGGCTGTGGCAGCTCAATCCACAGATAGTTTGCTGCCATCTGGCTTGCTGACAGAACCACAGAGGGCTGCTTAGCCCCTCCACTCAGGCATGTTGTTTCACTGGGACACTAAAAATGGGATTGAGGATATTCAGAGAATTGGCTGCTGTCCCTGTGCACATGTTGGAGCCGTTCCGACATGTTCAAAGTCTTTTCAGGTAGCAGAATTACTGCAAGAATGAAATGGTTAATGAACTTCACTTCCAACTTGCTTTTTCTCCAGCGCCTTGGAACGTCCTCCCGACATGAAAGGCACTTTACAAATGTAATTTTGTTGTTGTGTTGTTTCTCCTCAAATTACTTCATCAACCCCAAACAAACTACTATCAGAAGTGACAATTAGCCCATTGGGACCAAAAACTGCAAAGAGAATTATTTACTTTGTGCATTCAGGAAGATTTAGTTTTACATAGTTCAGCAATTGTTAAGCAGTGCTTTACATTGTGTGAGGTTGTGCTCAGATCAACAGGTGCAGAACTACGGCATGCTCATTCCAAGGTCTCAGTGGCAGCTATCAAAGAGTAACTTCATTTTCCAGCAGCTGCTTTGGGCTTGTTTTGAGTTTTACAAAGACTTTGTATTCAATTACAAGAGCTGACCTACAGAGAAGGCTGCAGGCTAAAAACTAGAGGAACGTTCCTGAGACCCATGACTTAATTAAACATTGAGTTTGAAGTTGTGCTTGTTACTTCCCAATGCCAATTATGTAGTGGAGAGCATCAGAGCAAAGAAACCTTTGTTCAAGTTGTAATACTCAGCCGGACAAATAATCCCTCTGGACAATAGTTACGTCAATGTGGGCCCCACTAATTCTTTGCAATCTTTCACACCTATTGATTCCTATAGGTCCGTCAGTCAGTGCATACTCAGTACTCAAGACTATGAAGTTATCACATGTGACCCGGGGCAGACAGAAACAAACCTTTCCTGACACAAACACCCTGGGCTCTAAAGACTGTTGATTTTAATTTGGACCATACTCACGTTCTGGCCTCTGGTATCAGCAGTGAGGTGTCAGCTTGATTACGGAAATACACAATGTTTTGTTCTTATTCTTGACCCTTAAACTGAAGCCAAAAAGGCTGCTGTTGCAAGTCCCATTTTGAACTATGTTATATACAATCCAGTGGGCTCCCAGCCTTTAGATACTGCATGAGCTGGGTTTGCATTTTACAGTTCGGTCCTTGATGAATAATTGTGAACAGATGTCCGTAAAGCTCTCACAAGCTCAGAACAAGCTTTTTCTGTGCTGTAGGTAGGGACAGACAAAAAGGCTAGTTTGAAATCCCAAAGACATATTTTGCAGGATAGGGACAGGAGTGTTAAATTCAAAATGGAAGCTGGTGAATATGGAGTGTGTTTCACCTTTCTACATTCATGGGTTGACTGAGCTTGTTTTCATACCTTATATTTGCAATCCATTCCTGAAGGTGCTGGCACATGACAGTCCCAGCAATGTTGGCGACTTTCCAGCAACTCACCCAAGTGGCTTGTCTTCATCTGTGAGCCTAATAATGAGTGCCAGCAGGCTTTTCGACTGTAGACAGGGAGGTATCACGCTGACCCTTTTTTGACCTCACAAGCACTTTCCTTCAGGGAACCCTTGGTTGGTAATCGCCTCGCAAGTGAGAGACCTGGGTTCGATTCCCAGCAGGGTGAAACCTTGGGCAAGTTTCCTTACTCCACACGCCTGATAATAATCCCTCATGAAAACAACACCAATAAGAAATTGGTCACTTCAATCCACGACTGTTTGTGGGACACTGCTGTGCGCAATTGGCTGTCGCAGTTCGCCCACAAATATACAGTCAATTCACTTTACATTCTGTGAAGTGCTTTGAGATGTCTAGAAGACGTGAAAAGAACTATATCAAATACAAGTATTATTATTATTTATCTGAAGCAAAAGCCCTGGCTGCTTAACACGCTTTCCTAGCCCAGGGATAATGAGGCTAATTACTAGAATCTTTCCCCCATTCATCTCCCCAATCTACCCAAGCTAAGATCAATGAACTCAACAGAGATCCAGAATTGAACCTGGGACTTGTTTGGTCTGTATGGCTACATTGGGTTTACCCAATAAGCCATCAAGGGAGTCAGTCCTGGTAGATTTCTGCACATCCTGAAGATAGTCATACTAATCCTTCCATTTGATATAGTACCTTATCACATCATTGAGACGTCTCACAACGTTTCACAGAATAAATTGTAAAGTATAGCGGAAAAAAATGGAGTTGTCTTGACAATTCTAGTGCTATTTATAATATTAACCTTGCATTTGATATAGCTTATCACTTCATCAATATGTCTCAGAGTACCTCACAGGATACTGCAGAGCTCATTGACTGTATTTTGCAGGTGAACATGTTGAAGAGTATGTTAAATCTTTCATCAAAATAAAGAGTGTGTGAATTTGAACTGTAATCAAGGTTTGGAGTGAAAGCCCAGTGACCATACTGCCACAGCTACTGATCCAATCAAAGGATTCAAATACTAATTCAATCCATTAGTATATATTTACTGCTCCTCTGACTATAGTAAATTGATGGCAATTTTTGTGGGGTATGTGGAGAGAAAAATATTTGTTTATGTGTCTGTAATAAGCCATCAGATTTATTCATGATTCTTGCTCATCATTTAGCCTGATTTAAGGTCATTGATTAGTTTTCAATTGACAACATTGCTATATCAATCATTACATATATGAGTGTGGGTGGAGGGGTGAGGAAGGAGGAGAGAATAAATTAGTTGACTATAGCTGGTAGCTAGGATGGTGATGAAGAGCCAGAGATTTGGAGCTTTGGATCAGTATTCTGGCTTCAATGCTAATTCTGAGTTTGAAGATTTCTTCAATTGATCCCTGCTGACTGTAGACTCTACCTCCATGAACTCAGCCACCATCAGAATCTTAGCAAGATCAAGCCTGTAACTGGTAGGGGGCCTGTTTTGATCTTCCTCCCTTGACCGCAATGTCAGCCTCAGCTTGTTAAGAATGGCTGAAGCATTGGAGCCTCAGAAGGCAAATTTATTACAACTTACTATTACAGTCCTACTTTAACAGTTCTTTTGAGGACCAAAGTCTGAATTTGACACAAAAGTGAAATCAAACCAGTTGAAAATTTCAGCTTGTTCCAAGAATGTTGCTCATTGCTAATTGTCTTATTGGTTTTTATCACTCACTTTTCTGATATACATTGACAACAAGAAGAGCTTGCATTTATGCAGCAGCTCTCACATATAAACTTGAGACCCTTGGCGAATGTAATGGTTCACATCCAGCTCCAATATTAAGAAATTTAAAGATGTTGACTGTTGAATGTTTTTAGATGGGATTTCAAAGGCAGGAAAAGAGGTGGGAAGATGAAGTGGTTTTGAAAGAGTTTGGAAATTAAATGTATGGAGAAATAAAGATAATTACTCAAGGTTTTTTCTTTTTCAATTACGGGATGAACAAATGGTGCTTAACAGATCCAGCAATATTTCATAACAACAAGCAACAACAAAATTACACTGATAGAGCACCTTTCACGTCGGGAGGACGTCCCAAAGCGCTGAACAGTTAGGTGTCGGGGCCCGAGCATGGGGGAGGTGTGATGTAGGGGTGAGGGAAGGCAGAGAGGTGGGAGGGAGCCCAAAGGCACAGTCGAAGGGAAGGGTCTTGAGACCGGCCTTGAAGGAGGCAAGGGAGGAAGCGAGGCGAAGGGACCATGGGATGGAGTTCCAGAGCGTGTGGGCAGAGAAGCTGAAAGCCCGGCCACCGATGATAAGGTGGTTTGGGCGGGAGACATGGAGCAGACCAGAGCCTGATGAACAGAGGGAGCGGGCAGGTTGGTAGGGAGTCAGCAGGTCAGAGAGGTAGGAGGGGGCAATGCAATGGATGGCTTTACAGGTGAGGACGAGGATCTTGAACTCGATCCTCTGGGGGATGGGGAGCGAGGGTGGGAGTGATGGTGTCGCGGAACCTGGTGCGTGAAAGTACACAAGCTACAGAGTTTTGGATGATCTGCAGCTTGTTAAGGGAAAAGTTGGGAAGGCCGATGAGGAGGGAGTTCCCGTAATCAAGCCTTGAGGTGACGAATCCGTGGGTGAGGGTTTCGGCAGCCTGAGGGGTGAGGCAGTGGCAGAGTCTGGCAATATTGCGGAGGTGGTGGTAGGCAGTGCCGGTCATGGTGCAGATGTGGGGGAGAAAGGACAGTTCAGGGTCAAACAACATAAATTGTAATGTTTCACCCCACTACTCTCCCTACTCCACTGAGCAGTGAAGCTTTCTCAGTATGATAGACAGACCACTCATTGCTCGTTTACTGTGACCAACTGAGTTCCACTGTACTGAGCTCCACCTGCCCATCACCCTAATCTTCGCCCAGGTTCCACTGGCTCCCCGTCTCCAAGAACCAATTTCAAGATCCTCACTCTGACATAGAGATTCCCTCTTGCCCTAGCTCCTCCTTACTTTTCTGACCTACTCGTAACCCCCATTCCTTTGCTCATGTCTGCTGTACATCCAATGATATCTCCAGTGACTGTGCCTTCAGCCATCATGCCCCTAACATTAGAAACTCCCTTTTCAGTTTCTTCCCCTCTATCTATCCTTAATTTCTACTTTAAGACCTATCTCTTTGACTGCACCTATGGTCACCTCCCCCTTCTCCCTTGCTTATCATCCAACCTCGCCTCTATGTAGCCCTCCAAGATGTTTCCGGTGTGAAGAATTTTATATAAATGCAAATTATTGTTGTTGTATTTCTTGCCTTAACAATTGGAGCTCAAAGATGTCAAGCTAACAGCTCCTATCTCAAAGCTTATGACAATCCCCTTTTTCGCTTCGAACGCATATGCACATTTTTCATTTTAGTAATGAAATTGACAAAAATGTCTTGGCAAACTCAAAGGCCTGGGCCTTCTGCGTAAGCACAGAAAACGATAGCTAGTGAAATAATAGACATCAGAAAAAGATTTATTACACGTGAGAGTGTCTGCAATAAAGGGAATAATTACATTAATAGAGATCAATGACAGTTTAAAGATTAGTATTAAGAAATGCTGCCTATAAAAATATCTGTGTTAAATATCGATCCAGTTAGGTGTTTCATTTTAGGTTTCTGTAAGTTCTGATTCTTCGACTGCACATTTTCTATTGACCCATCAACCATCCAGAGTTGATTGGTGGGTCAATAGTTTGAGTTTTCGATGTAACACTCGAACAATAGCTGTTTCCATTGTTTGAGTGTTACATCTAAATAACTTAAAATTAAAACTTTTATTAGAATAATAATCCTTGCAATTCATACACCATCATGTCGTTGACACATCTCAAAGTGCTTCACAAGTTATTCCCTAAAGTGGCATGACTGTGCGTATGTTGTGTTTGCCTTACTAACTACTAAAGTAGTTTGCAAATCAGTTGATATGAGGGTGGCGCCACTTTAACTGTGTTTCAGATCAGACTTGTCTTTGTGCACTTCGAAGGAAATTAATCTTGGAGTGGAGACCTTGTGGCTGAAATAGAAAAGGTACAGGTTAAAGGTCTCTTTTTTTCTTCCCTGGCACATTTCTGTCTGATTGTAGCCTGACAAGGGAATGGAATGCATCACTAAATTGTTGCATGAAAGGGATACAGTCTGAGGAGAGGAACATGACAGCTTATTATGTAGACGGCATGCCTTGCGGGTCACATATCTAGCCTGTAACCTATTCCATTGTCTGGTTTACAAAGATGCATCCTAATAAAGACATATAAATGAAGGGCAGTGGAACATGATAACAAGAAATTGAGGGAAATTACATTGAAAGATTTGAAACCATGAAATCCTATTGTATTAACCTCCTTAAACAAGCTTATACATCAGAAAAGATGATCAAAGAATTGATTCTCTGCAGATTCACTGGATATTTTGGAATTTTATTTCTCGAGCTATGAGTGCTATACGTCCTAAGAACTTGATAGAATTTGACAATATTCCTTTGAAGTTATATAAAAAAACTTTATAAAATCTTTTTTGCATTCGTCAAGTAAACCTTTTCATAAGCACCTATCTTCGACCATGCTCTCCCACTCCCATACCCCACCGACCCCGCGATAACGCTATCAGTGAAGATTGCTCTCAGGCACTGTGCAAAAGAAAAAGATGAAAGTGTCATCCCAAATTTTTGTTTTCCACATATAATACCCATATATTTTTGATAAAAAGAATCATTCGTAATAAAAGTAGGTACTCCAAATCCTGTGGAGTAGGCTGCAATGGGCACGATTCTGGGGATTAAATTAAGTCGTTTCTGCTGAGGGTTTTTCGAGCTCCGTTCCAGGTGCTTAATGCGGGCCTCTCTCTCTCTCCCCCACTTTTTGCCCTTTTAAGTGGAAACTTACTATGCATTTACCTGTGATGATACCCTCCCACTCTGTCTAACTTGCATCTCTGACCTCATCTGTCTAGACATCTTTCTCAGACACATGCCCCCACCCCTCCCCCACCCCCAACCTTGGCTGCACCCCACTTTAGTTCCGCTTCCTGAGAAGGAAATTTAGGTCCATACAAGCCCATCTCAAGGTGTAGCTGAAATACACTGATCTTTTACGCCACTGTTTCATTTGCGAAGATGAATACCACCCCCCCTCCCCCTCATCCCACACACAAAATTTCTCCTGTCCTCAGGTGTAGGAACTACAGTCTTCTGATTTGCGACCAGGCGGATGTTTGGGAAATGCCAGCCTAGATTTGGAAGCTGATTTAACGAGGAATGTGGCTTCCAAATCCATCTGGGTTTTAAGACTGTTGAAGAGTCCAGCACAATCGTACATTGCCCTGTAGCTCAGTGTTAGGGCACTCGCCTTGCAAAAGAGAAATCTGGGTTCAATTCCCAGCAAGGCAAAATGTTGGGCAGGTTTCCTTACTCCAAATGCCACTGTTTACCTAGCAATAAGTGGGAACCCGGTAGTTAGTCGAATGCTGGATTCCTTTTCCAGGGAAAATAATTCTTTAAAAAAAATTGGTCACTCAATCCATGACTATTTGTGGAACATTGCTGTGCGAATTTGGCTGCCGCATTTTGCCTACAAAATATACAGTCAGTTCACTTTGCAGTATATTCTGTGAATCGCTTTGAACTCTCGAATATGGATAAGACACTGTACCAAATGCAAGGATCATTATTATCGTTTCCTTCTTGATTATACGCAGACTTGGGTAGCATAGAGGAATGTGCCTTCTCCTGCAGCACATTTGCTGGGGGTGGCCTCATAACTATTCCTTTAAATTTTCTAAATGTCTTACATCCTTAACCTTTAGAACTCCCTCCGTCTCAACCGCACCCCCCCCCCCCCCCCCCATACACACACACACTCTGTGTCTCTCTCTTCAAGTATTGCCTCTTTGAATGTGCCTGTGGGCGTCTTTCCCTCTCCTTGCTCAGTGTCCAACCCCATCCATGTAAGCACTTTGAGACATTACCTTACATGAAGGGCGCCATATAAATGTGATCTATCAAATATAATAGTCTAAGATAACACTCCAATGCAGTGCTGGGGTATGTTGAGATGTTGGAGGTAGCTTCCTTCAGATTGGGACATTAATCCAAGGTCCAATCTGCCTGTTCAGGTGGATCTTAAAGGTCCCATGGAACTCTTCGAAAATAGAAGGGAGTTTCTCCCAGCGTCCTGGCCAACGTCCTACCCCAAATAAAATTGGAACATAGGAATAGGAGGAGGCCGTTCAGCCCTTCAAGCCTGTTCCACTATTTAATTAGATCATGGCTGATCTGTACCTCAACTGTTGGTCACTCACTCCATGGCTGTTTGTGGGACATCGCTGTGCACAACTGGCTGCTGCGTTTCACATACAAAATACAGCCAATCCAATTCACACTATATTTTGTGAAGCTCTTTGAAACTTCTCAACCAAGTGATAAGGTGCTGTATCAAATGCAAGAATTATTATAATAATCCTAGCATTTGATATAGCATCTTGTCACATCATCAAGACATCTCAAAGACCTTTGCAGTATATACTATGAAGTGGTGTGACAATGTGAATTTTGTGGATGAAATGTGGCAACCAATTTGCATACAGCAGTGTCCCACAAACAGCCGTGGAGTTAATGCAGCAGCAAATTGTCACAAATTCAAGCTCTTTTTAAGCACCCGGGAAAATCTTTTTTTCCCACAAATTAACAACAGCAATTTAAGAATATGTATTGAAAGATTAATACAGTGGTTATTCAGGTGGCTAAGAAGCATTTATCTCTTGGTATTTGTCCTATGTTTAAACATATGTGTGGAGAGGAAGATCCAACAGAGAGCTTTTGTGTCCTCATCATTTTTCGAAACCCCCCCACTCCCCCTCCTCCTTTTGAGGCATGGAACCTGCAGAACCTGCAAAGCAACAATTCCACACTTTTGTTTACTTTTGTAACTTGTTAGCTTCTACACAGCCAGAGAGCACTTGGTTCTGAGATACAGTCCCACTTGCTGTTTTTATTTGGATTGCGTAAAGGCTCTGTGATTGACTGCTGACAGTAAGTGCTGTTTCAGAGATGCATCAGCGATTATGACTTTCTTATCACTACGCCCTGTAAAGCTACCAGCCCAGAAAATATGGAAGCATCCTGGGTTTTCATTCAGATAAATTTAGATTTAAGCCGGTATCTCACTAACCAGCAGTCTAATACAATATACATTTATATATAGCACCTTTCACGTTGATGGAAATCTCAAAATGATTCAGAGCGTTGGCTGCGCATGAGCTGGGGATGGGAGTCGAGGAGGATGTGGAAGGGAATAATGTCTGAAAGCACAGTCAAAGGCGTACATCTTGAGATGTGATTTGAAAGTGGGGAGTGAGGGATGAATCAAGAGCGACTCTGGGATAGACTGCCAGAGAGTGGGGACAGAATGGCTGAAAGCTCACCTGCTGATTGTGTGGTGGATCAGCCAGGGGAATGAAGCAGGCCATTGCTCGCTTGGCAAAGGAAATAGCTGGGAAGGTAGGGATGATAGAGGTAATGTGGGGGTGAGGATGTGGAGGAATTCAAAGGTAATGTGGAGGGATTAATGGTAATGTCACAACCTGTGAGCTAGAAGTCCAATTCCTGATGCAATCTGATTCTGGGCATAACCGTTGCCAATGGTGTTACGGGAGGGGGGGGTGGGCATATGCCAGTTGATGATTAACAAATCAACCTGTCAATTTCATCACCGTGTTCATTAGCCAATGTTATACCGACTTGTTAATTAGTACCAATTAACAACACTCATCACAATTTGCACCGCAACAAGTCATAGTCCATTTTTAAAAAAGTGTATATTTTATGTTTTAGTGAATAAACACTGCAAGTTAAAAGAACAGAGACAACAGGTTAGAGCTAGAGACATTGCAACAAGGACAGATGTCACAAAGCATTTTACCATAGTACAGTATTTACTGGGATAAGAAAACATTATTAATCCAGTGGTTGGATTAACAACTATTTTATATACTAATAAAGACGAAATGTCTGTCTGTTTGCTAAGAATGCAATAACCGATTGACGTAGAGATTTATGATTTATACCTCATCGGAAAGGTCTTGCATTAGGGCGTGTCAGTTTGGTAGGTGGACCCTCCTTGCTCGTTTATTGTGACCAGCTGAGTTCCACTGTATTAAATTCCACATGCCCAGCACCCAAATCTTCTCCCAGGTTCCACTGGTTCGCCATCTCCAAAAGAATCAATTTCAAGAGCCTCACCCTCGCAGACAAATCCCCTCTTGCCCTAGCTCCTCCTTACCTTTCTGAGCTACTCGTACCCCCCTGCCCCACTCCTCTGCTCACCTGGTGATATTAGTTTATTTAGAAACAAATAAAATAAAAATGGTTCCTTAAAATAATAATCCTTGCATTTGACAAAAACGTGAGTCCTACATCAGTGAAACATTAGAAAATGTGTAACAATCCTTCAAAAGGTTCATCATTAGAAACAATTTGCAAAAGTAACAAGTTCACTTATAAAATGATTGTTCCACCATGGCACTTGGTCTTAAAACATTGCATTTTAGTTGCTGCTCTTGACAGAAATACTTCTGTACCACAACTTTGTCGACCTTCTTAAAGGCTATGAATGCTACACATACAAGGTCACTTACCGATGGTATGTTAACAAGTCCCCATCGTCTCTTGAATTCAGGATTACCACCAGGGTGCTTTCCAAACTGAAAGTGTGAGACTGTAGTAATTGAAAAATATTTGCAGCATTGACTGATAAATGGGGTGTTTGATGTGAGTGTGTGTGGTGCTGACCATGTGTTTGAGTCATTAAATATACAATAGAAGAATGCAATGGGGCAAAGTAAATGGCTTTAATAGTTGCTTATTATTTTAGATTTTAGTGCAAATTTTCAGTGCCTAGGAAACCTGCAGGATCCCCTCATGACTAGATATATACCACCATTCCAATTTGAGATCATTACTTCCATTCAAAAAACATTCGCCAAACAGGGCCAAACTATTCAATTCAACACAGTAGCCATTTATGGATTTGTTTATTCAAACGTATCAACATCAAAGTAGATGAAAGTATTTTGCCGATTGAAATTTAAAAAGATCAGAAGCTCTGAAGAAGCTGCTCAAAATGCGATGCAAGTAATTGAGTGCTTGGATCCTCATTGAAGGATGTTTTTTCATTTGTGGGTTTGTTGCTTTAGTTCCTCTATTCATTTGAATGGCCTTTTCATGCCTTGTGACTGGGCAGGCTGGCTCATTAAACATTATTTTGATGGAACTCAACTGTGGGCTCAGGGGAGGGAAGGTGACCAGCCAATTTAGAGTCAATTACTTTATAGCAGAGGGTGGTAAATATGTGAATTGGCTATTCAGAGAAACAGATTGTGTCAGAAGATTCAAAAGGGAAAAGGTTGGCTAACTGGGAAGAATTTGTTAAATTTATTAAAAATAGAGTAACGTACGATATTTATTTTGCTTCAATGGGCCAGATGGTTCACATTGATTTTTCTGTTTTTTTAAAAAAAATAAAGATTCCAACTGAAATGTGAATCAAACTTTGTAAATTTTTACAATAGAAATTTAACTTTCCAATGTTCAATCAGTCCAACTTTTAACAACAATGACTTGAATTTGAGCGCCCCTCACATAGTAGGATATTAAATCTAACTTTAGGAGAAGGAAAATTGGAAGGCAGGTCAACCAATCGTTCCGTCCTACACGTTAATCCTTACAACCAGTTGAAGAGTACACAAGTAAAATAGATCACCTCCTTGTCCTCTTGATCTGTATGGAAACTTGCAAAGTGGGAATGATAAGAACAACTTTCAGTTTTGTGCCCATAGTATAAATACAGAGAGTGGACGTCTATCAAGCGTTTGCAGGATTCCAGGGCATTGGGGGGGTGGAGAACAAATGTGGGACCAAGACAGGTTGTTTGCACAGGGGAAGGGGATTAAATAAAGATTTACTGGCTGGCACTTAAAGTTCCAAAGCCACCCCATAGAGAAGGAAATAGAGGTACTTGAAGTCAGTAATGGCTCAGAGCAGCTAATGTTACCATAGCAACAAAAACAGGGTTGACTCAGTATAATCAAAGCTACCACCAGAAATGAGAATCAAACTTTATGTATTTTTTTACAACGGAGCTCCTTTGTATGTATTGTATTAAATCTGGTGTATTTATGCAAAGCTGTGAGATGAAAATAACCTCGATTGGATATTGCATAAAGATCATTCTTATACAGGCCTCCTTTGGTCAAGCATTATACTGTACTTATAATGCAGTCAAAATCATTCTTGTACAGGCTGCATTGGTTTGCAATGTACATCAACTCCTTGATAATCCAAAGAAGCAGGTCTGCTGAATTTTTGCAAGCATGTGACCTCGGTACTATCATAGTAATTCCAGTATGGTGATATTCTAATAAATGCGGAGCTGAGTTGACAAGCAATTTATGCTAGGATCAGAATTCCAATTAAAGATTAGAGGCATCTCAATATGATCCCTTTTAGGAATTCCATTAATCCTGTACTTTTCTCGAAATTTCACTTTCCAGCTAAAAAGCCTTGTTGTGATCCTCTTAACCTTTTTGGTGCTTCCTATTACACAATTATTATGGCACCCAGTCAGAAAATGACTGTATAATTTCTCCTGGTGCTCACTGAAACCATTGTGATGGTGCTTGTATGTTACTTAAGTTGCAAAGAATGGAAGTGAATGGCATAAGGAAAGTCTGAATTTGCCTTCATATTATTGCCTGTTTAGATTATGTCTGGGCTTGACTTTGACTGTAACTGTATTGTACCAAGCAGCTTGTGTTTTGTCAATCCCCACCCCCACCCCACCCTTCAATAGAGCCTTGCCCTCAGCAGCAGCCCGCTCCATAGAATTTGTTTTATTTTTAAAAGATAGCAACAGAAATGTGATTATTATTTCTCATCCACAATGATATGAATTTTTTTTAAAAAGTTGACTCACAGCTCATTAGCAAGGATTTTGTAAATTGACGCGTTCAACTGACAGCATAATTCCTAAGTTAGACAGACAGATATTGTGGTTCTTTTCATGCCAATTTATGCAATCAGGAAAAAAACCTTGGGTGGCCGTTGCTGGTGATGCAATCAGTCCACTGCCTCTCCCTGTGGCTGGCGTACCCCCAGGTTCTGTATAACCCTGTGTGCCATTGTGTTCAACGGATGTTGAAAGGCTTATGACAATTCTCTTCCTGTTGGCTGCTGGGCATCCAGTAGCAATGCTAGGGTGATGTAGTTGAGTGCACACTGTTTCTGTTTGAATTCTCTTAGCTTCCCTGGAGTTCGGCCTGCCCGTGCATTAGTTTTACGTTCTCTTAGCTTCCCCGGAGTTAGGCCTGCCCGTGCATTAGTTTTATATATACCTGTATATTAAAACGTAGTGGCTATGACTATTTTGTTCGTATTTTTAGTTAGTGATGATCATAAGCAATGAGAATTATTTCAACCAAGTACTTGTTTTTAATCTTGTACATGATTCATTGATGAATGATTGCTGTTGTAGTCCAATTATTGTCACATATACCACGAAAGATAACAGTGGAGGATGTGGAACACACCTGGAGGATGTGGAATGAAAAATGTTTTGTCTTATTAAGCGTAGACCCAACACCTGGCCCCTGTTAGTGCAATGTCAATGTACTTAATGGCTTGAAGAATTTCTCAACATTGTGTCTGATTTGTCTGTCTTGACTTGTTTAAAAAGAAGTGTGTATTTCAGAAATTTCTGTAATAACTTTCAGGTAAAATCTGCTCACCTGCTAAAGGGGCCAGAATTGCACGAAGCACTTGGTATCTGATGGAAGCCTTCAGTTTAGATTTCTTTTAAATATACAAAATATACCTTTACTGAAAGACAGTTTCATGTTTGGAAATATAGCCCTCTATTCGATCTTTACTCCTTCTTTGCTAAATGCATGTGTAGATAGTAGCATATCAATACCTGAATTTCAATGGACATCATGGGCCAAATAAGTTTTAGATGGATAGGGATTAGGAGGAGTGGAAGGAGTGGGGGCTGCAAGAGCCTTGCTGATTTTCTCCTTCCCAACCCAAAAGCCACAAGACCAGTTTTAGTGCCTCAACCACTGTCCTAGGTCAGACTGGACGGACTGGCATTTCAGACCTGTAACCTTCAGCTCTGAATCACTTTATGCTTCTGGGCAGTACCCAGTGATTAATTAAGGTCATTGGGAAAACTATTTGGACTGTGGTTAGCATTGCCAATTGGAATAGAAATTTGAATTTTATTAGCAGAAACTTCACCTGAATTTAAATTTATTCTATTTCTGGAGTATTTTAAAGTGTCGAAAATTTGGACACTCTGAGAAGCTAGTAAACTGCTGAATTCAGTCTAACCTTTGAAGTTGGTTTTCTGCAGTTCATAAAAGAACTTTCATAAAATCAGCTTCAAAATTGAGGCTGTGTTTAAATAAATGCCAAATTCTGCGTTCCCTGAACTGCTACATGAAGTAGAGTCCTGTAGCTCAGTGGTTAGCGCACTCGCTTTGCAAGCGAGAGACCTGAGTTCAATTCCAGGCACAGGGCGAAACCTTGGGCAAGTTTCCTTACTCCACACGTCTAATAATAATCCCTCCAAAACAAAACAATAATAAATTGGTCATTTTCAATCCATGACTGTTTGTGGGACATAGCTGTGCGCAATTGGCTGCCGCGTTCGCCCACAAATATACAGTCAATTCACTTTACAGTGTGTTCTGTGAAGCGATTTGGGACGTCCTCCCAACGTGAAAAGCGCTATATCAAATGCAAGGATTATTATAGAGTGTTTATTTGCATACAGTAAATCCCAACCCAGGTGGAATTTCTCTCCTCCTTCAGAGTCTCGTAAATAACCTATCTCCAATTGTTTGGATAATGTGCATGTGAACTTAATCTAAAACACTTAAATAAAAAGAAGAGAGATGTCTTTGGCTTTTCACTGAGCTTTGGGAAATTGAAACAATTTGCCATGGACAAAGATTGTACGTCTTAATTCTGAATGTAATGAACAATATCTGTACTGGAAATATGCCCTGAAGGTGCAGCGTTGCCATAACGTATAAAATAAAACCTACTGTGTATATGGTGCACAGCTTTCAGCTTCCAAATGAATTTATAAATTGAATGCAACAGCACTCCTGTTATAATGAAATGACTACCTGCTGACAGTAAAAATCTGAGCACCAGCCTTTAAGTGTTTAGTCTGTCTGGGGGATCTTGACTCAGCCTGTGGGAACTCTGGTAATCGAGTCCTTGACCTTTGTCTTCTCCCTGCCCAACTCTTCTCTAAAGTATGCTTTTTAAAAAAAGTTTGCTTCATTTTAGCTGCAGAAAGTTCCTCTTCTCTCTCAATGTTATTTGCAACCTTTGTGCTTCATTGGCTCAAGACCTGAAGAAGCAGTGCAAAGCTTCTCTGCTGCAAAAAAAAGTCTTAGAACCAATGCAGTAATTTCAAGTAAAACAGTTGATGTTTTTTGTAAAATACTAAATGAAAAGCATACACGGTCTATACTTCATTCTGCCATCATTTTCTGCAAATGGATTTTCCTGATAGTGGAACCTTTGACATGGGGAAATTTTGTCACAGCGAAAAAATACACAGTTGCCAACTGAGAATTGTAGTACCGTCAAAAAAAATTAAGAGCAGATATTTTTGTGGGGAGAAAGAATTCTGAAAAGCTTATTGAAATGAACAATTTTTGGTGTTTCTGCAGTCATTTTCAGAAAATGTATTTTTAATTATTTATTCAATTGCAATTTTACTTTTAATTGAAAACCTAGATGTATAGTTCTGATGTCCTTTCTTTGCCTTCCAGATTTTGCTGACTTTTAATGTCCTTGTGATAAAGGATGATAGAAATAAGTTTCGTTAAGAAGGTACAGAGAACGAAAAGGTAAGATTCTCCTTGTCCCTTCCACTCCAATGTAAATATTTGCATTCCATTTATTTTCTTGCTTCTATTGCCACCATATTGCTTAAGCCCCACTTTGAGCTCTGAGCTTATTATCTAGGTTGGCACATTCGTGCATTGCTGGGGGAGTGCTGCATCATCAGAGGCGCCATTCTTCAGCTGAGACATTAAACTGAGGCCCTATCTGCAATGAAGATCCCGTAGTACTATTCAGAAAGAGAAGGGTTTTTCTCAATTTTTCAACCACTACGCCCTGAAACTCTAGACCTTGCTCCCTCAATCCCTCCGTATTGCTCTCTCCCCATCTTCAAATTCCGCCTAAAGACCTATCTTTCTGATCTTGCTTATGGTCACCTCCCCCCTCCGCCTGGCTCATTGTCAGACTCCGTCACTGTCAAGGGCTCCAGGACACTACCCTGTGTGAAGGGCGCTCTATAAATGTAAGTTGTTGTTGTATTTTTTCGACTGGCCAGTTTTGAGGTCCTATGAGAAACGGGCAGTTCCCATGTTGCTGCCTGTTTTTCTTTCCACAGAAGAGTTTTGACCCACTTTAGGGATGTAATTTCGTCCATTAGATGTTTGAAACCGTTTTCAAATTGTTACAAAAATGCAGCAGGCTTCATAGGCATCACCATTTTTAATTTGCAGACTCTCTCACACAAACTAATAGAGAGCTTTGATATTGGGATAAGTAATGTGCAGTTCATTTGCCTTGGCAACATGTGCAATCCATGCTTAGAATGGAATTTCCTATCAAAAGTGCAGAATGCAAAGCTAGCCATTTATTGCACACTGCTGTGAAATTGATAAATATTTAATTGAATAATGGCCATCGTTCAGAGTAGCGCTCGGACTGACCTCAGCTCTCTGTCCACGGCCCCACCCCGGCTCTCTGGCCACAACTCCCCCCCAGCTCCCTGACTACCCCCCCCCAGCTCCCTGGCCATGCCCCCCAGCTCTCTGGCTACACCCCCCCCAGCTCCCTGGCTACCCACCCCCAGCTCCCTGGCTATTCCCTCCCCGGCTCTCTGGCCACCCTGACTCTCTGGCCATATCCCTATCCTGGCTCTCTGGCCACATCCTGCTCCAGCTCTCTGGCCACCTCCCCACCCCGGTTCTCTAGCCACACCCCAGCCCCGGCTCTCTGGAGACCACCACCTCACAGTATGTTACCTGCCAGTTGCCTATATTTCCACGTGGTTTGCAGTTAAGCTACGTCAGCTACTTTAATGTGATTTCACCCACCTGCAATAATTTTAAAATTCTGATGTAAAGTAAAAATATTGATGTAGAAAACTAATACTGTTGAAGGCAATTGTTGACTGTCTTGATTTTACACACTGGAGGGCTACACTATTGTTACAAAATGATTGTTATAAAGTTTACCTTATTCCATTATAAAACACAAGCAATTATTGCAGCAGATGGAGTTATTCTCCTTGAAATGAGCTTGTCAGTTTAGTTGTGATTTGCACTGCTTGTATGTTTAACAAACCTAAGCAGCTGAAGAAGACTTATTTCTCACTGGCCAGTAAATTAACCAATCTTTTAATAAGTTACACCAGCTATCTAGGTTAGTAAATGTATCCACAATCTAGAATCGTTCTCCAGGTCTCATTTTTCTATCTACTTATGTTAAACCAGATTTGGAGGTCTTTCTATACTTTGGAAAACTCACGACTAAAATAGAACATGACACTACAAAACAAAATGCTACAAAACTTCATAATGAGCCAGTAAATAAGAGAAATCTGAAGAGTAAAGGCCACAGCTGTCAGAGATGAGCAAGAGAACTACAGTCCATTTGTCAGAAATATGGAGTAGAGGGACAGTTTGGCATGATGATACATTTGCTGGAGTATCTGCACTATCAATACATGAGCATGTTTGGTATGTAAGAATATGTCTGAACACAGTACGTTTGCTGTCACAGATTTATTTAAGAAGCTTTGCAATCTCCTTGAGTGACAAAGATCTATAGCCAATGTCTTTGACATTTGAGCGCAAATGTCATGAGAGGGATTTGCCGGTCCTGTGACTGACACTCAATAAAACATGTGTGAATTGTTAGAGGCCACAGTGATTGAACTCAGGCAGGGCAACTGATAAGACCAGAGCATATCTAACCTAGGGCTGCACTTGTTAACCTCGTATAGGTTAAGAGCACCATAGGTTTACAGACTCTATGGGACAAACAGTAACCTGCAAACCACTTCAGGTGGCTGAAGGAGCTTTAGAGAATATTTTTGCAATACATTTCTAAAATCTTTGCAGATAAAATCAGCAATAATTGAAAACTTAGATAATTTATCGTGCTGATCGCTTCAGATGGCTTGTCTGGACTTGAAATTGGTTGCTGGGGTCAAACGTCAGCTACTCTTTAGCGTAATCATGGAGCAAACCACAGGTGTACTTTACAAATGGGTGTCTTGTTAGCAGAGCAAATTGTAGCATTTCAAAATTTTTGTCAAAACTATTTCAACAGTAGCAATGAAATTGTTCATCTTGCAGTTTCAATTGTTCAATTGTTATCTTAAAGTCACTTTGTTTTCAATAAGCCCAAACCACTTTTTCTTACAAGCGCTGAGAGCAAACACAAAACTGACATTTGGACCTATTTTGGATTCTTTTTGTAACTTCTTTCAGAAGCAGCTGTTTTTCGGGGTCTGATAGATACACGTGGAAACCCATTGTCATGCTTAGGAGTATCCAACCTAGACTGAGAGCTCCACTTATGCATGGAAATTTCTCCTTGTCTGGAATGGAGTGTGGCATATTCTCCCTGGAGGAACGCATGCACCACCTCTCCTAATCCCATGAAGTATGAGGCGCAGGGTTGTGAAAGGAGTGGAAGATCATTGATAGAAGCTGGACTACTTCCAACCAATGTTATGCCTGAAAGAGGTATAATCAGGGCCAGATTAAGTTTGATGGGGGCCTAGGGCTATTATCATTTTGGGGCTCCTCTTTGCATGTTCAATTCCTTCCCTTTACTATTTTACCATCACCTATGCCCACGGCAATGCCAAACACTCTATTGTTAATATACCTTGACAGAGACACCTGTAAGGACACCTGTTACTTGGATTGTGTGTTCACAAGTTGCACTTACTAAGACCCCTGCGTTAAAACGTATCTATAGCACTTTCTAGAGGAGCCGGCAGTTTTTCACTGAATTCGATCCATTCATCCTGTTTGCCTGAAGGGACACCTGAAGTGCTCCCCTGTGAGAGAAATGCTTCGTCAACCATTAGCTATTGTTTCTTTTGGTGTTGCACTAATTGGTGTGGTTATCAGAGGCCATTAAATTTCCTCTCTAATACGAAGACCCCCCCAGCTCAGAATCTCCTCTTGAGCCCCTGGAAGTGGTAAACTAGTGCTTCTTGTATTGGTTATAGGCTCCCTAATGCTAGCCTGGCAGTTCCCAGAGCACTTGGTCCACCAGAATCTCAAGTGGACTTCCTGAAAGCTCTGCTCTCCAGAGACCCACACCAATTCTCCAGCTAATGCTTCAATTGAGCTACCACACTGCAGCTCAAATTCACTTTTCAAAAAAGCTGTCCCAATTGTTTCTTCCTTCCTCATTCTTTAATCACCAATATTCAAGAACTCGCTTCCAAAACTATTCTGCCTTGATAGCTCTCTCCTTCGGAAGCCCTCCTTAAACACGTATCTCATCACGCCTGGTTTTTGTCAGTTGTTGTACAAATTGTATTTCCTTGCTTGGTGTTCACCATTGCTTTTGTCTAGTGCTTTGAGGCATTCTTTCATGCGAAAAGCGGTACACGGTTTAAGTGCACGTCGTTGCTGATGTGTGGCATTTCACTGCGAAACCTGCAGAGAAAAAGACGATTATCATTTTTATGCAGTGCAAAATGCATTTGCTCACTCCACACCTGGGGAAATCATTTGCTTTTCTCATCCATTACACTCAGGTGTCATTCTAAATACGAGTCTAAAAATCTTGAAATATTATTAGCATATAGCACAAACACCATTGTGTAATCCAGGTTAGCATTGCAACTCTCAGCAGATTCATTTCAGGTAACCCACTAGTCACTTTTTTTTAAAAAAGGACCAATTGAAGCAATGGGTTCTGCTACTTTGATCTGATGACTGGTTCACTAAAGGTTCAAGAAGAAAATCAGCATAGCAGGACTCTAATTTCTGATAAGAGTAACTGAACATGAAGATGAGAATATCAGATTTGCCTGGGAGTCATATAGTGAGAGGTGGTAAGCGGAGTCACAAGCTCCCTTTCGCTGCATATTACTCAGCATTTAGAAGGAATCCTCAGTGGAAGCTTTCTCTCCAGAAGCAACTCTCGATTTCTCTGGCTCCAGGTTTACTTTGACCTGACAATCAGATCTCCTGTTGCCTCCACACACAAGAATTCTGATTTGATGCTAAAAGTCTGAGAGCTTGTGCGAGTCTAACCAAAGCCTTTCCACACCCGCCTGGTAGTCTTAAATTCATTGTGTCGGTATCATAATGACATCAAGAGATTTGAACACACAAATTTTTGGTTTTTTGGATCTCCTCAATGATAGCACAAACATGACAAAGGTTTTGCCCACAAAATATAAAGTCAATTCAGTTTACAGTATACAGTTTACAGTGCTTCTGTGAAGCGCTTTGAGATGTCTCGAAAACGTGATAAGGCCCTATATCAAATGCAAGGATTATTATAAAGCTCAGTGAAAAGCCAAAGACATCTCTCTTCTTTTTATTTAAGTGTTTTAGATTAAGTTCACATCCACATTATCCAAACAATTGGAGATAGGTTATTTACGAGACTCTGAAGGAGGAGAGAAATTCCACCTGGGTTGGGATTTACTGTATGCAAATAAACACTCAATAATAATAATACTTGCATTTGATATAGCGCTTTTCACGTCGGGAGGATGTCCCAAAGCGCTTCACAGAACACACTGTAAAGTGAATTGACCGTATATTTGTGGGTGAAACGCAGCAGCCAATTGAGCACAGCAGTGTCCCACAAACAGACATGGATTGAAAATGACCAATTTATTATTGTTTTGTTTTGGAGGGATTATTATTAGGCGTGTGGAGTAAGGAAACTTGCCCAAGGTTTCGCCCTGCCTGGAATTGAACCCAGGTGTCTCGCTTGCAAGGCGAGTGGTCTAACCACTGAGCTATAGGACTCCATGGCTGGGGGATCACCCACACCCCCAGCCAACCGCCTGCCCCCGCCCACCAGCCAACCCCACTCTCTCCTTCCACCCAGCCAGCCCCCCGCTCCTCCCCAGCCAACCGCCCGCTCCCCCCCGCCCACACCAGCCAACCAATGCCCTGTCCTCCCCCACCAGCCAGTAGCCTGCTCCCCCCCACCAGCCAACCAAATCCCTCTCCCCCCCAGCCAGCACCCACCACCACCCCAACCAACCCCCGCACACCCCAGCCAACTCCCACCAGCCCCCATGCTCCCCATCCAGCCAACCCGCTGCACCCTCCCCTCAGCCAGCCCCCCGCTCCCCCAGCCAAACCCCTGCTCCACCCCACCAGCCCCCCCCCGCTCTGACCCCAACAGCCGCCCTGCTCTGCTCCCAGCCAAACCCCGCTCCCCTCCTCAGCCAGCCCCCTGCTTTATACCTTATAATATAATATTATAAGAGCCAGGAGCCAAGCACCTTGGTTTTGAAGAACAGCTCTCAACGTGCCTGATTGCTATCGGTGAGGACTAGCCTTTACTTTCTTCCACCTCCGACGCATCGGCCATCTCCGCGAATACCTCACTCCAAAAGCCGCTGAAACCCTGGTCCATGCCTTTGTCACCTGTCGGCTGGACTTCAAATGCTCTCCTCACCGGTATCCCATCCATTACCTTCCATAAAATCCAGGTCATTCTGCCGCCCGCATTCTTACCCGCAAACTCCACTCCCCGATTACCCCAGTCCTTGCCAGACTGTACTGGCTCCCTATCCCAGGGAGGATCGACTTCAAGATCCTCACTCTTGTCTTCAAATCCCTCCACTCTTCTGCACCCCCCTACCTCTCTGACCTCTCTCCTCACAACAGTACCTGTTGCCTTCATTCCACCGGGTCTGGCCTCCTCCTTGTCCCCTGAATCCTCCTCTCCACCATCAGCAGCCGTGCCTTCAGCCGCCACGCCCCGAGGCTCTGGAACTCCCTTGCTCACTCTCTTCGCCTCGTCCCCTCTTCCTATTTTCAGGTCCTTTCTTTTTGACCGCGCCTTTGGTCACCTTCCTCCCCCTCCCCCTGGCTTGGCCCCAGGATCCGTTACCGTGAAGCGCTCTGAGACGCCACCTGGCGTGGAGGGCGCTGTATAAATCCAAGTTGTTGTTGTTTTTATAGATTCATAGAATGTTACGGCACAGAAGGAGGCCATTCGGCCCATCGAGTCTGTGCCGGCTCTTTGACAGAGCAAGTCACTTTCACTAACCCCAATCACCACCTTTCTCCCCATAACCCTGCAAACCCATCTTCCCCGGATACCTATCCAGTTCTCTCTTAAAAGCTGTTGTTGAATCGGACTTCACTGCCCTTTCAGGCAGATCATTCCAAATTCGAACAACTCGCTGAGTGAAAAATTTCTTCTAACCTCCCCTCTGCTTCTTTTGGTAGATATCTTAAGACTGTGACCACGGGTCACAGACACACCTACCAGCGGAAACAGCTTTTCCCTATCTAACCTGTCGAAACCTATCATGATCTTGAAGACCTCTATCAGGTCCCCGCATAACCTTCTCTGCTCTAATGGGAAAAGTCCTAACTTCTCCAGCCTGTCCTCATAGCTAAATTTCCCCATTCCTGCTATCATTCTCGTGAATCTCCTCTGCACCATTTCCAGTGCCTTAATGTCCTTCCTGAGGTAAGGTGCCCAGAACTGAACACAGTACTCCAGCTGAGGCCTAACCAGTGTTCTGTATACATTAACCATAACCTCCCTACTCTTATACTCTATGCCCCTACTAATAAAGCTCAGTACACCAAATACCTTTTTTACTGCCTTATCTACCTGCCCCGCTACCTTTAATGATTCGCTTACTTGAACACCCAGATCTCTCTGTACGTTCACCCCCTGTACGTTGTTGTTGTTACAAAACACTCCTTGGGGAGCCCTGCATCATCATAGGTGCCGTTTTTTTGGTTGTTAGCCAAGTTGCCGTTTGCCTGTTCAGGAAGACATTAAAGACACTATTGAAAAAGAGAAGGGAATTTCTCCTGATGTTCTGGCCAACTGTCCTCCAGGTAAATTGGTCCTTCACTTCATGGCTGTTTGGGGGATATTACTGCATGCAAATTGATTGCTGTATTCACCTACAAGAACATAATTACTATGCATTCCAGAAAAATTGTGTAGTGCTTTGAGCTATTTTGACTCTTATCGGTGCTTTTAGCAAGTGTAGGGATTATAGAGCAGAAAAAAATCCCCCCCCAAATTTCTCATCTTGACATCAAAACAGTGTTACACATTGAAAACCATGGACTGTCATTTGCCTCAGGTAGCACAGCTGATATGGATGTTTCTTGATGAAGAAAAGCCTGTAAATTGTAACACTGTTATTGATCAAGATAGGGCAAATCACATAAGTGCAATAGAAGTGCATATCAAGCTGACCAGAGAAATATATAACCAACTACAAGTTGTGTGATATTCAGCTCGGAAAGGTCAGGTAAATTGAAGGAAGACTGGGCACTTTTTTTTATATTAAAACCTTACCCCAGATAGCAATTTTGACTACATTGCACAATACTTATTGAACCTTTCAGAAAACACAGTCAAAAATCAAACACAATTAGTGGCTGAAATTGCAGAGTTCACTCATAATGCAATCAAGAACATAGAAGCTTCTACACAATTTAAAGTTTTTGCTTATTCCACTGGGATGAATTGCAGCTAATTTTAGAATACTGAAATGAATACTGGCTCAAATGAATTGAAAAATTGAGTTATTTCGGACCTCAGTGCATTTAATGATAACAGGAGTACTGAAAAGCCCAATATTGTAACCTTAAGAAATCAGTGAATATGATCAATCAAAGTGTTCAATTAGTCATTGGTCTGCTGGTAGGATATGTAAAGTTGACCAGATGATTCTTTTCAGGACAAGTTGATGATATGAACAAATGGGATCTATTTTGAAGACATAAATGATTTCCAGGTCCAATTTCACTCCTGTAGTCTGCACATACTGTCATTTTCTGGCTGTAAAGATTAACACTTATTCACCCCGTCTCTGCATTTTGTGCACATTGTTTTGCCCTCAAAGAATGTAACTGTGGTCCAGTGTCATTTTGAGATCCTTAGAGGACTTGCTGTCTCCAACATAATTCAAAGCCAGTTTGTCTCTGTTAAAAGGAACACTATTCAGACAGGACATGACAAATCCTGCAGAAGATATTACCCATAAATGTCAGTAGAAAAAGTTAATGAGAACTCAGGAAGTGTAATTAATTAAACACAGATTGCTCTTATTAAATATATTAGCCTGACTGGCAGCCTGGCTCAGTTGCCTCTGAGTCAGATGATTGTGCATTCAAGCATCATGTAGGACTAATCTCACAGTCCATGCTGACATTCGTGTATAGTGCTGTGTAAGCACTCAATTGATAGGGGTGGCATCCTTTAGGTGAGATGTTGAACTAGTCCCATTTGCCTGTTCAGGTTGATGTTAAAGATTTTATGGCATTATTCGAGAAGAGAATTTCACCTGGTGTCCTATGTCTACCCTATCAAAACCTTTCATCATTTTAAAGACCTCTATCAGGTCACCCCTTACCCTCCTCTTTTTCAAGAGAAAAGAGTCCAAGTACGTTCAGCCTTTCCTGATAGGTATAACCTTTTAGTTCTGGGATCATCCTTGTGAATCTCCTTTGCACCCTCTCCAGTGCCGCTACATAGCTTCTATATTGCAGGGACCAGAACTGCACACAGTATTTATTCCAAGTGTGGTCTTACCAAGATTCTATACAAGTTTACCATAACTTCCCTGCTTTTCATTTCTATCCCTCTAGAAATGAACCCCAATGTCTGGTTTATTTTTTTATGGCCTTATTAGCCTGGGTTGCTACTTTTAGTGAATTGTGTTGTGTACCCTTAGGTCCCATTGCTCCTCTACCCCATTTAGGTTTTTATTTTCCAGGATGTATGTGAGTTCCTTATTCCTTCTACCAAAACATGCCACCTCACACTTTTCTACATTGAAATGCATTTGCCATGTAAATGCCCATTCAGCAAGTTTATTAATGTCTTGCTGTAATTTGTTGCAGTCCTCCTTTGTATTAACTACTCCCCACAATTTGGTGTCGTCCGCAAATTCTGAAATTATCCTGCTGATTCCTGAATCCAAATCGTTAATGTATATTGTGAACAACAATGGTCCCAACACCGATCCTTGTGGAACACCACTGCCAGTCTGAGTAGCTACCCTTTACCCCTACATTTACAGTAAAATCCTATGATAAAGTGCCACATCAAATCCAAGAATTGAATTTCCAACAAAAACAACTTGCACTTCATCCAAGATGAATGTCGCAAAGCACTTCTGAGAGATGATGTTGCTCTCTGAGCAGGAGGAAGAGGCGGGGGAGTGTGTTGATCATATATTTTGAAAGCATGGCGATACGGCACAGCAGACAATAAAAAAGTGACAGCATAATAATGCAGAGGAATAGACATAACTAAATACAAAAACTTAGTTGAGAAACATACACTTTCTTTAAAGGTATGATGTGGTAATTTTTCAGTTGATTTAGAGATATGTGTAACTGGGCTTTCACAAACAATACTGCAGTTCAAACATTTGTGAAGACTTGCTTTCTAGTCATTGGCCAACTGGAAACCTGAACAAATGATCAGACAGCTATCGTGATCCCTACTAAATTTATCATTCTGCCTCAACAAAAGAATGATGCTGGAGTTAATGATGCCAATACTATCACAGATAGTATTGTTAATTCCTCCTGAGTTTGTGTGCATGTCTCTTTCTTTCTCTCTTGTTATCTGTGAAAGGGAAATGGTGGAGTAGGCTAGTAAAAACTAACCTTAAAGCAGGGCAGTGTGTCTCTGAACAATGACGTGCTTTCAGTAGCAGTGACAATTGCAGAGGGTGCTGATGAGCAGCAGGAGTGACTGGTTTGAAGTCGGGGAATGTTGAATTGTTCAGGCCTCTGACAGCTATATCATTAATTGACCCCAATCTTCAAAGAATCTCCACTGGGATCAAAAGAACTGTGCTTTGCCGTGTAGTTTATAAAGGCAGGATGACACTGACGACAGCCTTATTTTAACACAGCTGATATACATGTTGCCTTTCTTGCTTTAGTTGGTATTTTAACATTTGCTCATCTGACAGGTAGTGCAGCTGAAAAACTGCTACCTTTACAGTTTTTGCAAGGAAAGACACTGAGAATAAATCCGATATGTCTGTGGCATATACTGGAGGGAGTTCTTTTAAGTGAGAGTGTCACCTCAGGATGCTGAGCAGCTCTATATTCCTCTGCTATCAAAGTAGCAAGATAGCATTTGCATGATCTTGTGCAACATCAAGTTCAGCTTCACTGAGACTGCTCATGCTTTTTTTTTTCGCGAGTCAATCTTGATCTGTGCAATTTTCAGACTTATAGTTAACAATGACAGTGCTTGGTTCTAAGACAACGCTAATTTACATTTATATACTGCCTTTCACATCGAGAGTACGTCACTAGGCATATCACAGTAGTGGCTGGGCATCAGTGATGGAGTCGAAGTGATGTCGGAGTTTGTGATGTTAAGTGAAATTTACTCTGCTCAGTGTAAATGGGATGTGGAACTCACAGTCGAGGCTGATATTCCAGCGCATTGCTGGGGGTGTGCTGCATTGTCGGTGGTGTTGTACTTCGGATAAGACATTATATGAAGACCATTTGTCCAATTCAATGTCACCTTGCAATTTATAGCATTAAATCATTTTTCATTGCACTGTTTAATAGTAATAATAGTAGTAACCTTTGCATTTAACATAGAGCCTCAACACTTTTGTCACTAATGTCCATCGAGCCTGTTTGCCATTTTAAGTAAGTGACATGGTAGATCTTCCAATCCTGGTTACTTGTATTCTGTCCATATAAATAAATAATAATCTTTGCATTTGATGCTTAATACATGCTTATCTATGTTTCCCTTCAAACATCCTAACCGATTCTGCATCTTTCTGTCATGTGGGTGGGTCAGTGATACTGAGAGTTTCTGAAGCTTTCCAATGGTAATAGTAAGTTGCAACTAAATTTTTAGCTTTGAGCCTATCACAATGCAGGAGGTGGAGCCTAGGAACCCAGTTTCAGAGAGAGAAAATGTCATTCCCATTCCCAGTGCTGGGAGACTCAACAGTCATCAACCCAATTTAGGAGATCAGCCACTTTATGGTATGTCAGCTGAGTGCTGACGATTGTGCCATTTTTAAGCTTTACCAAGTGTACTCATTTTGGCATTAATTAATGAAAATTAAACTGTGGTCTCCCCCCTCTCCCCTTTCTTGGTAAGGGCATTACTTGGTGAGCATTGGGTTCTTTTACTTGCTCCCTCATCGCTTTCAAGGCATGTACTTCTTAGACCATACTTTCAGTCGTCCATCCCTTCCCCACCCACAGCTCCCCACACCCCAGCTCAGGTGCCTACAACACTGTGAAATGTTTTGAGATGCCTTCCTGACATGAAAGGCACAATATAAATGTAAATTATATTATTATATTGTATTTAGACCAGCAGGTTGCAGGGTAAAATCATTGGTTTTAGTGGTGTACAATTTATCATGTACTGTTGTGACCACTGCCTGTTGATAGAAGGGAAATGTATTGTCTGTTTGACTGGTACTGCCGATCAGGAATATCCAATGGCTTGGAGCATGTGTCTACAGTTTACACCTGAACTGAATTTCAGAGCCTCAATGATAGACTGCTGAGGAGGAAATGGATCAGTAATGATTTAGTTGAATAGTAATAAAGACATCTCACATAAGGGTGCGAACACAATGACTAGTGTTTGTAAATCACTCTGAGAGGTTCAAAGCATCCCTAGCAGAAGCTTTGTAATAACCTGTTTACACACTGGCACTACTGATTCAGATCAGATCCAAGTCAACAATCAGTTGCAGATATGGCTGCAATATGTTATGCAATGGGTGGAAGAAACATTTTGGAGCAGGGATGAACAAGTGGCTTGCTTTTCTCTATCTTATCCATGGAAAACTTGACTGAAACTACAGTTATGGTAATCTTTTTAATAATAAAATCCTTGAATTTGATGTAGCGCCTTTCACGTTGGGAGGATGCACTGCAAAGCATAGTGACCATTATTTTGTAGGCAAGCATGGCAGACAATTTGTGTGCAGCAAATGACACAAGAATGTGTAGAGGAAAATATTAGCCAAAAATTCTTAGTCCCAACAGCAACCAAGTGAACGTTGCTGGAAGATGTGCATATTGATGGTGGGCAAGGACATACAAGGCTATATGAGGCCTGCCATATCAAGAATAGTCACTTGAATGTGGTACTGGAGATCAGTTGCATCTGTGGTACTATACTCCATATTGTTCAGTGCCCTCACGAGAAAGGGAAATCAGTTAACTATGTATATGCACAATACAAAACAAATTTACATTTATATAGCACCTTTCACATCAGGAAGATGTCCCAAGGTGCTGAAAAGTCTAAGGTTTGCACCCGAGTTGGGAGTGGGGAGTGCAGTTGGGATGCAAGGGGAGGAAAGAAAGAGTAGTCAAATAAGAAGGTCTTGAAGTGGACTTTGAAGGGTGCGAGAAAAGGAATGAGTTGAAGGGACCTAGGGATGGAGTTCCAGACGGTGGAGCAGAAATACTGCAGGAGTTTAACTGCTGAGGGTGGGATGTGGTGGGGACATAAGCAGGCTGATGTCCACTGAACAGAGGGAGCGACTGGGTTTATAGGTTTTGAGGAGGTCAAAGAGGTAAGGTGGGGTAAGAACATGGAGAGATTTAAAGGATAAGGTGAGGATCTTGAACTGGTAGCATGCAAAAGGGCAGCATTTATATCCTCATAAGAGAGAGCCTGAAAAAAGTTTAAATAGGTAGAAATGTCACATCTGTTTGGTGTAAATCACAAACAGATGTGATGATTCTGAGAGGCACGGCCTCCAAACCAAATTTGTTCAAGGTTTCACCTGATTTGGCTTGACATTTAAGCTGCAACAAACTGGCTTCTTATAAATAAATAAAAATAATCCTTGTATTTGATATAGCACTTTTCATGTCTTCAAGAGACATGTGGAGTCCTGTAGCTCAGTGGTTAGAGCACTCGCCTTGCAAGCGAGAGACCTGAGTTCAATTCCAGGCAGAGGGCGAAACCTTGGGCAAGTTTCCTTACTCCACACACCTAATAATAATCCCTCCAAAACCAAAAACAATAATAAATTGGTCATTTTCAATCTACGACTGTTTGTGAGACACTGCTGTGCGCCATTGGCTGCCGCGTTCACCCACAAATATACAGTCAATTCACTTTACAGCGTGTTCTGTGAAGCGCTTTGGGACATCCTCCCGACGTTAAAAGCACTATATCAAATGCAAGGATTATTATTATTAACACAGGGGAAGCATTGCATTGCTTGAGATGCTGTCCTAATGGACGTTAAACTGAGATCCCGTTTTCCTGATCATGTGAATATTAAAGATCCTGTTGTACTACTCAATAAGAGAATTAAGTTTCTCCCAGTGTCCTAACCAATAATCCACCAAATAAAATTGGTCATCCACTTCACGTCAGTTTCAGGGATGCAAAGATTATTTATTATGATTATTATTACCTAGCCTAGAGAAAATTGATAGAAAAAATGGGGGAGGAGTGGGTGGAAATTCAGTGTTGGGTCTGCAAGTCCTGGATTTTACCAATTTATGCCTAAATCCACCTGGATTATGTAAAATAGATGTGTACAACAACAAGAAAATTACATTTATATAGTGTCTTTTACATAAGGAGGACATCCCAAGGCACTGGACAATCAGTATTTGAGACCCGAGCTGGTGGTCGGGATCACGGAGGGTGCAGGACAGGGGGGGAAGGAGGGTTCCCGAAGGTGCGGTCGAAGAGGAGGGTCTTGAGACGGGTCTTGAAGGAGGCAAGGGAGGGGACGAGGTGGAGGGTCTGCGAGATGTAGTTTTAGTGGGTGGGGGCAGAGTGGCCGAACGCCCGTCTGCCACTGGTGGGGTGGCAAGACGTGGGACGTGAAGCAGGCTGGAGCCGCTGAACGGAGGGAGCGGGCAGGTTGGTAGAGGATTAGGAGGTTGCAGAAGTAGGCGGGAGAAAGCTCCATGGAGGGCTTTAAAGGCTGGAACCAGGATCTTGAACTGTATCCTCTGTATGATCGGAAGGCAGTGGAGTCGGGTAATGCTAGGATGAGGATGGGGGTGCTAGGGTCACGGATCCTGGTGCGGGAGTGGACACGGGGTGCAGAATTCTGGATGATGCAACTTTTGTGTCCTCTCATTAGTTTGGTGGAGAGGTTCTTTCCTTTCAAGTAAAACTTGAAGAAATTTCTCTTAATTTATGAGTATGTTCATTCCTGTTTAGTTTAATTTTTTGTTCAGCTTTAGCATTAAAGTCTGTCCACCCACGCAAACCTATTACCCATAACCATTGATGAAGTGTCAATCTATGTGTGTGGAATGTTAGTGTTGGTAATGTAATTCTAACTCCTAGTTACAATGTTATGGTCAATGCAAAGCAGCACTTTTCCAAGCAATTGAGTTTTGGTAGTGCAACACACAGTCTTGTTCTTAAGCACTGCAGCACATAGCCTTGATAAGTATATGGAAGATAGAGAGGATCAGTGAGTAGGACAGATGAATTCAACCGCCTGTACTGACCCTGGAAACTGAGGATAAAAAGCCTTTTATTGCTGTTCGATCAGTGTCTGCTGCCTTCTAGTTGATGGCAGCCCTTTGCAGCTTTCAAAAAATTGTGTCCCAGACCTCAACCTTTGCATTCTCTCTGCTGATTATCATTGAAGGACTTGTTGTTTGATAATAATAATAATAATAATCCTTGCATTTGCTTTTCACGTCTTCTAGACGTCTCAAAGCGCTTCACGGAATATACCGTAAAAGTGAATTGACTGTATATTTGTGGGCAAAATGCGGCAGCCAATTACGTACAGTCGTGGATTGAATGACCAAATTATTATTTTATTTGTTTTCTTGAGGGATTATTAGCAGGCGTGTGGAGTAAGGAAACTTGCGCATGGTTTCGCCCTGCTGGCAATCGAACCTGAAAGGGTGGTCGAGGCCGATTCGATAACAACTTTTAAAAACGCGGTGGATGGGTATTTGAGGAGGACGGGTTTGCAGGGTTATGGGGAAAGGGCTGGGGAGTGGGATTGACATTACATTGCTCTTTTCAAAGAGTCGGCACAGACTCGATGGGCCGAATGGCCTCTTTTTGTGCTGTACGATTCTTTGATTCTATGAACCCAAGTTTCTCACTTGAGAGGCAAGTTTTTTTTTGTTTGTTGTGGTTGAGTGCTCTAACCACTGAGGTACAGGACTCCACAAGTCTGCAGCACATATTCGACAATTCTTTGAGTGTTGCAAGCATCTCCAAGGCCAGGACATCGAGTTTGAACCACAGCACTCAGCAGACTGTAATTTCAATCAGTGTTCACATCAATAAGAGTGAATTGTAACACAAGGAGGACGTCCGTAAATAAGAAATGGATGTGTTAGTGTTCAATCATGGTGGCACGGCCAGAGTTGGCATTGTGATGCAGATCTGCAGGGATTGCTCTGGGACGCCGTCCGGCATGGAGGGCGCTATATAAATGCAAGTTTTTGCTGTTGTCGATTTAATAGTGGTCTATGTGGGTACACCGTCCCCTAATCCAAATTCCAAACCGTTGAACCATTCATCTATTCTCCAGCCTTGAGTTCAGTGGGGATTTTGCAATGTTTGCAAATTAAGCCAACATTGATTGTGTGACACTCACTTCTGCCAGTCAAGAAAGCAAAGATTGACATCTGGGTAATCTGTAAACACTTAGCGTATGTGAAATCTCCAGCTCACTCAGGAAATGTAACATGTCTCTGCATTAGCTTTCCGTGCAAGTTCCAAATTTCATGAGTAAAGCATCCTTTAATTACTTACTGTAACACACAATAATTGATTATGGAGCATTACAGTTTTAATGAAGTAAATTCAGATGTGTTTTCTCTGTTCCCCATGGTATGTATTTCTATTTAACATGTATGATTAGTTACTGGTCCTCAGACGTGGGATACTTTACCTCAATTCTGTATCTTACTGGACGACACATGATATATGTGCTGCAGCTCATTCAATGTCATAACCCACGCTTCTCACTGCTTCTTGGACCATTTTGTCAAGCTTATTACAATAACAATTATTGCATTTGATATAGCTCCTTATCACATCGCTCAGACATCTCAAAGCCCTTCACTGGAACTAGTGTAAATAAATTTTAAAAAATAATAATTCTTTAATTTGATATAACGCCTTATCACATCATTGAGACGTCTCAAAGAATATATTGTAAAGTGTAGTGACTGCATTTGCAGGCGTACACAGCAGCCAGTTTGCCCACAAACAGCCATGAAATGAATGACCAATTTCATTATTGTTATTATTATTTTGCATTATTATGCTAATGTTAGACAACTGCATATAAGGCAATTTTATAATTAGCAGGTGTAATGCCAAAACCGCAATGTAAACTCCGTTAACATGAAACTATTGATGTTGGTTAACTGAATTAAATTAAATTGATAGATTTCAGAAGTCAGTATATGATGAGCCTGCGATGATTGTTTATGAGTTTGCTTTGTACATTTATCAGCGCAGCATAGAATATAAACCGATCTGGGACTTCAGTGAAACTCAGACAAGAATAGTGGCTTCCAAATCAAGAGTGAAATTAAATTAGGTCTTCCAAAATTCTGAAGGAATCTTACATTTTAAAATAACAACTGATATCTTAAGCAGACAAAATTCTCAATCAATTTAGTGACCAGTTTCCACTTCAAGTTCAAGTGTATCAGAGAATGCACTCCAAAATGGCATCAGGTGCAGCATTTTTCCAACTGTTTTTGACGCAGCTTTAGAATATTAAAGAAAACAAACTTGTATTTTTACACCAGCTTATCAAGTGGAGATGTTGCAAAGTGATTCAAAAGGAATAATTGTGGCTGAGTGTATTTGTAGGCAGCCAATTTTGTACAGTAAGGCTCGCAAACAGCTGTGAATTGAATGATCACATTATTAACTGGTGGATTGTGGGCCCAGTGAAACTCTTTTCAAATAGCTCTATAATATCCACATCTATCCTTACTTAATACCTCGCTCAAAGGATGGCACCCCTGACTGTGAGCTGGAGTCCCGACTGGGCCTTGAACCTAGAACCTTCTGGCCCAGAGTTCATAGTGTTACCAAGTGCGCCAGGCTGACACCCCAGGGCAGTATTGGGGGAAGTGTAGCGCAGTTGCCTATTGTTACTGTAGGGAAATGTGACAGCTCCGTCACGGTTCCATGAAGCGAATGACCAAATAATCTGGAGGATTGTTTGCTGGAATGCAGTGTTAAGAGTGAAGAATACAGAAAGCTGATGGGTTACAGGTTGTTTCGCACTCTCCATCCTCCCCTTCTCCAGACAAAAAGACCTCCTAAGTGCTTACTCTGAGATTTTTTTTATTGGAGGGAAGGAAGAAAGCAATGAGATATGTGAATATGATGTTCCTGCTGTGTAGTGTGCAGCCTGCAGCCTAGTAGAGTGAAACAGTTGCTCTGTGGTATTCTACAGAATGACTTCAGGACCTCATCTGTGTTCAGCCCCCATCCCACCAACATCTCTGGAGATAGTGAGAATTGCTTTCAGTGCTGGTGTTGCCTGGAGCAAACTACTGTTTCACAATGCCCTTTACACCTGGAAGTACTCTACCTGTATAAACTCCCACAAATCTATGGTAAATCAGATGGGCTAGGGCTTTAAAAGTGGGTATGGAAGTGGGGCACGAGATGGAGGGACTTCTGAATAATGAGGAATCGAAAAGTTCTCTCCCACTAATTTCTCTTTTCTTTTCACAAGGTGCAAATTTTATATACGGGAGTTGGGAATAGAGGTGTACTTGCTGGTGGGGGGGTAGGGGCGATTACAATGCAGAATATAAACTCTGACATGGACCAATTGGGCTGAATGTAGATTCTATGTAATTCTATATAATTTATGCTAATATGTGAGTCCACGGGTAGCCTTCCACGAGTTTGCATCACTGAACTTGCATTGTGAATGCTGATGGGAATGTAAAACCGTGAGAGGCTCACAGATAAGCCATTTATGCATAGCACTAACACGTTTGAGGCAGGGGTCATCGAGCGCTGATCAGGACCCTGGAACCCTGACTGTTTTGTACCCCACCCTCTTTCTGTGCAACGCTAAGACTAAATGTAGTTTTCCATTTCATTCAGGTGTGTTACAGTGGATCAATGTATCCTGTTTTTTTCATTAAACTTCTATGAATAGCTTGTTTATTGTGGAATAATGCTTTATTACCCTAGTTGTGAGGAAGATTATCATGACTCACTCGTAGCCTCCTCCTTCATTCTGCAGTTGGGGGTTTTACAATTAATTATTTGGCTTTAAAATCTGCCACAAAGTGGAATATACAACCAGCTGTGGGTGGTTTATGAACATCATCTGAACCCTGGAATTGACTTTGTGCTTTAAGTGTACCATGTGATGTCTGTTTTCATTTATAGATATGAGAGTGAATTATACTGTAGCACGGTCCATTTGTTTAATGTGAAGGTTTCCCAATAAGACAGAGAGAATGGCTGATTTTATGATCATAGCATGTGAAGTACATTGAACCTCTGCATTAAAACTGGAGGTGTGTCAGATCTTGTGCGAGAAGCATTGCATGGTTATTGCTTAATAGGCAGTTGTAAGCCATTCACCCTGTTAGAGGGAGAAGCAGTCAGTAACGAGACTGCTAAACCTTTCCAGCTTTGTACTCTGTTCTTTTTCTCTGTTATCCAACTGCTTTGATTGTGCTGCCACATACCAGAACTCGGAAGCAAATCCCAGGGACAGACAAACAGTTTACACTTGGACAGTGGCCGGGTACATTCTGAGGACAGGCATCAGATTTCAGGGATTTTCAAAACTATTCTGAATGGCTTGAATCTTAATATGCCGATTGACAGTGTGTTAAAATCTATGTTTGCACACAGCTTGGCTTGTTTATCAAGAGCCTGCTTGAAATCCATACCACAGTATCTTGTACGAAAAGCAATGTAACTTTTGTACTGCAGCCAAATGTGGACTGCTGCAAGGCATTTCTTTACCATAAGGAATTGAAAATTCCCAGTGACGTGGTGAGTTTGAATGCCGTTGCTATCTGTAAAGTGACATTTTTAACATTACGTTCCATCTCCCCCGGATACGAGATAAAAGTGATTTACAGTAATTCATATCTTTGGAAAGAATTTAATTTGTCAAGTGGACTCCTTAACTTTCGGCTGCACTGACAGGGTGGTTGAGTTATCAGTGCAGGCATTTCATACAGTATCTCACAGAGTCTGGGACATAGCTTATTCTCCCTTTTACTAGCTAAAGTTGATGAGGCATTAGCTTTCACTAATAACAGTTCCCACACATTGCACTTAATCTTCTAAAGGAGAATCTGCACTCTTGCCCTGAAAGCAATGATTCACGTGGTATACTTGCATGCCTTGAGTGTGTTTTGGAGGCTATCTATGTCTGGGAGGAATTTGGGTCTCAGGTCCGTACCAGGTTCGATCATAACTTCAAATGCCAGCCTGGCTCATTTGATAGCACTCTCACCTCTGGAGTCAGAAGGTTGTGGGTTCAAGCTCTGCATTAAGTCTTTGAACTCACAGCTGACGACCTATATAAAGCACGGAACGTTTGCTGCATTGTCAGGGTCCTTCACATGTTGAGATGTTAAACCCAGTTCCTGCCCTTTCTGCCTGATCAGGTGGATGTTAAAGATCCTCTGGCACTATTCAAGAAAAGAAGGGAGTTTCTTCCAGTATCCTTGCCAACAGTCCCCAGATAAGATTGATCACTCACTGCATAGTTGTTTGTAAGACACTGCTGTCAGCAAAATTGGCTGCCGAGTTTGCCAGCAAACATACGCGTCTATAGTATGTCCTATGAAGTACTTTGAGACATCATCCTGATGGATGGGAAAGGTGCTGTATCAAATGCAAGTATTATTATTGTCATCATCATCATTCTTTTCATCATTCTTTGCTGAGTTCGCTGATCTGAGCTGGGAAGCCAGTCAGAGTAGTACAATTTCCCTGGAGCAGATGAAGAAACACAAACACCTCCAAGTGGAGAATAGCATTTAAATCATCTCAAAATTAATTGAATCAAATACGGTAATCAGAGAAATTAAAAAATGGGTCAGTTGTTGAAAATTTTAATGTGGGCTTCCAGAACATCAGCTAAAAATGCCATTGTGGCTACCACAAGCTCCCTTCTTTGTAGTTCAATCTCTTTTTTTTATTTTGGAGTAGGAAAAGTGATATACCTTGTGCTGCCTGATTTATTTGAAGGCCTGTAATTTGTCATTCACGGTCTTGGCCTATTTTCCTTCCCTTTTTGGTAATTTTGTCTTCATTGGTAACATAAGCAAGTCTGCAAGGGGCTTGACATTAATAACGTAAAGATGCTGTAATTGGGCCTCAAATGCACAAGGAATTCTTGTTACATTTATGATGAGGATACTTTACATCAAATGTTCTCTTTTATTTTCCTCCCACTCCTCTTAATCTTTGGTTTCCCCCTCCTCCCACCAGTTGCTATGTGTAATTTATCCATTACAGCTCTTTCGATTTATTGAGGAACATTCCAGATCACCTTGACTGACGACAGCCTGAACACATAATACATACACCAGAGAGAGAGAGACAACAAGGGGTAAAGGTGCAGACACCAGAGAGAAGATTGAAAGTATAAGAGATGTATAATGAAGAGAAATGGGGAAACATACATAACAACTTGCAGTTATATAGCTCGTTTCACGTTGGGTAACCCACAGAGATCGGTTAGGCACTGATCAATGAGCAGGGAGAGAGGCTGGTGCGATTAAAGATCTAGGCTTTAAGATAAGACAAAGGCAGAGTGGGATCGAGATGGAGGGTAGAGGGAGGGAGTTCCACATATTAGGGGCATGGAAGGTGATGGCTCAACTGTGATGGTGGCATGGAGAGTGCAAAGGGACATGTAGCAAGCATGAGTTACATATTCCATAGTGAGAATAGAGAAAACACTCACCAAAGAGAGAGAGAGAGAGGGAGAAAGGGGAGGAAGTGAGTGGGGTAGGGGTGGGGGGGCTACACATACATGACAGAGAAAAGCAAGGAAAGGAGGAAATGCATACAAAAAAACACAAATGGGAAAACACTTATGTTAATGTTACTTTTTCATGACATTCACGAAATGTGATGTGAACTCTTATTTTCTCACTGCTAAAAGCAGGAGCCACGCAGACCAGTGCTCAGTGCTGCTCACTGAAATTTTTAACAATTGAAAGCAGCTGACTAGACAGTCTGCTCTTATTTAATCCTCATGGGAGTTCCAATACAACAGCCACCAGAGTTTCTTTCAACTTTAAAAGTCACCCCTTGTTAGGAACTACTCTTGTGTGGGTGCGGTGCTGGCTCGGGAAGAATGCCAGTGTGTGGTCAGGTCGAAATGCATCTCCTTGACGCACTCTCCATTCTCCCTGAAGCAGCTGGTTAATCTCCCTGATGGGCCTGTTTGAATGCTCTACGGAATATTGTTGCCCTTCTGATGGGCCAGGTTGCCTGCTTGCCTGTCTGCCTCTGAGATCCTGCCAATGCCTCTCTCTCTTGAGATGCCTGGTCATAGGATATGAAAGTGAAAAGAAATCACCTCTTCTGTTAATGATGGAGCAATAAAGTGTTCCAGGTTTCAGTAACACTTCTGAGACCGGATAATTAAAAAGTGCCAGTAACAGACTGTCTACTAATTCACAGTTTGTCAACAAAGATTAGTTCATTCTTACGAGGACTTGATTCATTTCACTCTTATCTTGACCTGCAAACAGTTTCTTCTCAGCTTTTCTACTACGGTTGGAGACACTGCAGGTCTAGACAGGCACTTTCCTCTCTGGTCCGTTGAAAGCAAATCTAAATCCAGATGGAACAGTTACTCTGCAGAAGCTATTAACAGCCTAATTAAATTACTGGAAACCCTTGGAGGACAGAGGTACGTCTTGTGCTGTCTTTATATTGTGGAGCAGATTCAAGTAGAAGCTGTTCTGTAATACACTAGAATTCAGCCCCATTTACACCACAGGGTGGATTCCACACGGCCACAGGATGGATTCCACATGGCCATATGGAGAGAGAAACAGGCTTAAGATGTTTGTTTTATATTCTGGACTACTCGTGCTGTGGAATTCAGTCCCATTTACACCACAGAATGGTTTTCACATAACCGCAGTCAGAGGGAAAGCAGGGTTGAAGTGAATTAATTGATAATATCCAACAAACGCTTTGTGGGACTTTGATTTTGCTTACAACAATAACTTGCATGTATATAGCAACCTTCATGCAGGCAGTGTCTCATCATGCTTAAAAATGACATGAAGAAGTCCAGGACCTCTTTGCACTTGTCGTTCAATGTAAGGATCGAAGGTGCTTGAGAGGGCATGTGGAGGAGGTGATGGGTGGTGGAGATTAATATTAATAATAATAATACTTGCATTTGATATAGCGCCTTATCGCATCGTCGAGATGTCTAAACACTTCACAGAATAGAACTTCAGGGTTATTTTAGGCCTCCAGAATGGCCTTGGATTAAAGAAGGTTTTTGACTCTGTTTAGTTACAGTGAAAAGCATTCAAAGGACAGTAGAGTCCTGTAGCTCAGTAGTTAGAGCACTCGCTTTGCAAGCGAGACACTTGAGTTCAATTCCAGACAGGGCGAAACCTCCGCAAGTTTCCTTACTCCACAAGCCTAATAATAATCCCTCCAAACAAAACAATAATAAAAAATTGGTCATTTTCAATCCACGATTATTTGTGGGACACTACTGTGCCAATTGGCTGCCGCGTTTCGCCCACAAATATACGGTCAATTCACTTTACAGTCTATTCTGTGAAGCGCTTTGAGACGTAGAGAAAACATGTAAAGCGCTATAATCAAATGCAAGGATTATTATTATATAGTATTGTTAGAGCACAAGTTTTTGGTAGATCTGTAACCTGGGATTGCTCTCCATTCTGCTTAAAAGTTGAGCACTAAAGCGTGTAACAAGCTTCCACCGAATTGACTGTTACATTCCTTGATACAACGATTCACTTAAGTGCACCACTGCTGAGATTAAACATGTTCAAGCAAACAGTGTGAAGTAACTGGATTTTGATCTAATTTTCCAAATTGCCCTTTCTTCCTTTTGTTTCGCTGCAGATTTAATCAGAATTCAATTTACACTAGCAAATTGCAAATCCCATGTTTGCAGTTTACATCTCAATAAGATTGTCTTATGCCACCATCACCCATTGCTGAGATAATACTGTCGCCATCAATAAGGGGCCACATGATGCTAGTTAGCACAGCTTCAATGGACCCGGGTGCTTTGTGTGAGCCCTGGAGACCAAGCAATCCCCCGGTGCTGCAGGGTAATTTTCTGTTATGTACAGGCACTGCTGAAATCTGCTGCCGCAGATACTTCCACTTAACAAAATACCTTTGCTTTATGGCACGTTAAGTTTTGTGCAATCTGCTGAAACTCATTTTCAGCGCTATGGAACAGCAGAAGCTAATGTACTGTCTCCTTGTCTTTAGCTTTCCAGTCACTCAAAGCTGACTCACCACTGAACACTAAAACTGTCACTGGCATCTCTTTCCGCGCGTTTACTTTTGTTGCTATTGATTTGGACAGACTTCTGGATGTCATTTTCTGTGAAAGAAGTAGATTCTGAAGAATGGGAGAAACTTCATATCTGCAACACTTTAGATGTGTAACAAAATAATTTGAATTCTGTTCCCTCCGATCCCAAAGTAAAAATGTTCTCTGACATTCCCGGCTGACACTGGCTGCTGTATCGTGATTGTATTATGGTGCAGTGCAGGAATTTCTCTTGGTGTCGTGCCCAGTAATTCTATAGATAAATTGGTCATTTACTCTGCAGCTAGTTTTGGGACCTTGCTGCTAAAATAGCTGCAATAGTTGCCTACGAGTACACAGTCACTATACTTGAAGCACTTTGAGATGCTTTGATGTTAGATGCACTGGGTCACATTCAAGGATTATTATTATTATATAATGTGATAATAAATAATAGTCCTTGAAGTTAATATTCAATACAATTTAGATTTATGTTGTACCTTTCACATAGAGAGGACATCTCAATGCCCTTCACAGGATTTTATTGTTAACCGTGGTTACTGTTTCATTTGTAGGTGAATGTGGCAGTCAACTTGTGCACAGCAATGTCCCACAAACAGACATGAACTGAATGAGCAATTGAATCTGGGGATGGTTGGCCATGATACTGGGGCATCCAAGGAACACAAATGCTGAAAGAGTGGCAAATTCAATCAATGCTTTGCAGGGTTTTGCTTTGCAGGGCTAAAGGAACCAGTGGTTAAGCACTACCTTCTCTTAGGGACCATGTATAAATGTCACCATTTGCAAAATAATGTTTTGAGAGTGGGAGGTAGATGCTGGTGCTCCCTGTATCATCTTCATGTAATATAGACATCAATTTTTATCATATTTTGAATTGCCCTTCCGGGAATAGAAGAGGCTCAGCAAAAGATTGCTTTTGTTGCTCTCTCGAGATGACCCCGATTTAAAATTATTTTATTCATTAAAAATACTGCACCCGATCAATAAAGCTTTTTTCTTATAAAAAGACGGTCACCTTGTGAAATGGAGACAAAATAATTCATGTGACTGGAATCTTGGTTTTTGGTGGGAGAGAGGGATGTTGATTAATATCTGCCACTCTGTGAAGTCACCCAGTTGAAGTGATATCATTGATTAATAAGGAGATGTGAGCGTGAGCCTTTCAATATCATTACATTGTGAGAGGAGTTCTGATAGTCTAAATTGCTTCCTCTCTAGTTATGAAACACACCTTCAATGAATTGTATTACCACAGTGACTACTATCTTACCTTGTGTGCCAACATGGACGTGGCATTCGATAGAAAAGTGGAAACATCTCTCTTACAGGTTCATGGTACTTTCTAGATAACAACTTGCATTTATGTAGCGCCGTTCACATGGGGTAGTATCTCGGAGCGCTTAATAGATGATGACTATTTACAATTTAATGATTTAATGAGTTAATGAGCAGTGTAGTTGAGGACAGTAGCACTTTCTGAGTTTCTGTGCCAGTCAGTAAAATATATCCTTGTATTGTGTGATTTCCATCATGGACATTTGATGTCTTGTCACCCCTGCCAGCAAGAAAATAGAACAAGGTGAGAAAATCACTTTGTTACTGCATGTTGTGAAGAATACCCTGTAGTGTGTTGTAAGACAGTAACAAGTCTAGGGGTTGAGGTGATTTTAACAAACTTCCCTTCACTCTCGAATCTATTGTGAGATGTTAGTCTGACTCCTTGTATTTCTGATACAAGTATAAATAGCACTAGTTGCTGGTACTGCTTCCTACATGCCGTTGTCTTATCGAGCTCTCACCCAGGCTCCACAACTGTCACATCAGGGAGTAATGATATAACACTCAGACATCCTACAGGCATTATAGATCATTGTGCTACTGTTCCAACAAACCAAATCAATCCATTTTACAAGTTCTACAGCCTTTAGTTTGGCTATACTCTTAACTGTTTGTCTGGCTCTTGTTTATAAGACATATCGAAGCAGGAGAAGAAATGGATGCATGGGGAAGAGTATTGTTAACGATAGTCACCAATTTTCTCTAAACTTTTTTGGTGGTCAGCCAAGTGTCTGACACATGCAGAAATCCATCACCATGCTTAACAGTATCCAAACAGGCCAGGTACGCTACATACACAAGAACATTTCCATGTCTGGAATACAATGTGCACACTTTTCCTGTAGGAACACACCCTGCTTTACCTAATTCTGGAGAGTATTAAGTGCAGGTTGGCACTTAATGCTTGAGGTACTCAGAGCATGGTTGGGGTACCGCTAGAGTTTAAACAGCTAAAAACGGCATAGCATGGAATTGAAAGCACTGTCTTGCGAGCTTCCTGCTGCTTGTCCAGCTAGGACCACCCTACTCGTTAGTTCTTTGGTTTTCAGGGTTAATCGGAGCTGAGTGAACCCCAGTAAAGAGAAGCGTACTGTAGGTAATGCACACTGAACAATAGAACTCAAGAATATGAATGATAACACAGGGCTTATAGACGTCCTCAGCATTAGACTTTGAAGAATTTTCCACCTCACAACCAGGATTTAGGATGTTAATTGCACACTTGTTATGATTGTTATACACAATACTTAGGTCTTGTTCTGGTAAATCAATGCCAGCTGTCTATGTTCAGCACTGTTACATAACGTATTGAATAAATATTCATCACCCTAACTCTGAAGCACTGCGTGAATGGCCTTTGGAATTTGTAGGGAAGCCACAAAGTTCCCATGGTCTTTTCCTTTTCCCAAAAATCTACTATTCTGCAGAATTTGGGAAAATGACACACCAGCTTCTAAATTAAGACTGAATTGTAAATTTTTTCAAAATTCTGCATGATACTATTAGGTTTTACAGCAATGATCCAGAGCTAAAGAAAAGAGAAATTTTAGGGCCTCTTTTTTATACTATGGCTGTTCAGCTTGAAAAGCACAGTACAATATAAATTAGACACGGGGCTATCTATGGTTCACAACTAATGCACCTTCCAGCAATGCTACTGCACTATCCATTAAGGATCTCTTTAAATGCAACTAAATAATCAGTCCAGTAATAGAAATAGAAGTGTTTTTTAAGGAATACTGGACTGATCTTTCTCTGGTGCTTGAGGCAGCATTGAGTTAAAACGAATATATAATAGAGTGAAACGCTGATCAGAGGCGTCACATCACGACTGTCAGGAGTCTGTAAAAAATACAAGTTTAGACGTGTAATTATCACTTCCATCTGTGCACCCCTTAATTTTTTTGGTCAGCTGGAGTCTGAGGTGGAAACTGATCATCATGCTCAAGAGTATCCAAACCAAACTGGGAATTCCATGTATCCGACCTACACATGGAAATTTCAGACGGTTATTGGAATGGAATGCACACTCTCTCCCTGGAGGGATGTATCCTGCTTGACTAATTCCGGAAAGTATTAAGGCAGGTTGGCAAGAGCCAAGGCTTGGGGACCTTAAAATGTGCATTGAGATACTGCTGGCATCTAACCAGATAAAACCGCATAGCTTGTCGTTGAGTGCATTTCCTGATAAGCTTTCATGCTACTTGTCCAATTAGGGTTTGGGTTTGGACTAGCAACAAATTACATTTATATAAGCCCTTTCACATCAGGAGGATGTCCCAAGACAGTAGACAGTGAAGGGTTTGCACCTGAGCTGGGGGTTGGCGTCGAGAGGGCTGAAGGGCAAAGGGGTGTGAAGGTGGGAGGATGACCGAAGGCACAGTCGAAGAGGAAGGTCTTAAGACAGACCTTGAAAGAGGCAAGATAAGGGACAGAGCTCTGAGATGGAGTTCCAGAGGGTAAAGGCAGAAAGACTGAAGGAAAGGCTGACTGGTCTGCCCTTCCAAGTCCTGCCGATGAGCCAGCCTGGCTGAGGTGTCATCAGCGGTGCCCTGTATTACTGCGGACCTGCCTGGTTTAGGAACTGGACTGCCGTCACTGCCACAGTTGGTTGGCTCAATTCTGACACTTCATTGCCAATATGTCACGTTCAGCTCCAAGGAGACCCACTTAATGCCGGGCATTGCTTTCTGTAAGTGGCAGAAATGCAATGCCCTTGTGTCCATGCATAGCTCAAACCAAAAAAAAATCTGTGTGTGAGAAGTGAGTTGTGGTCTTGTTTAAATTGCAGTCTGCTTAATCGTCGCAGTGTAAATCTGGTATTCGAGAGGCGAGATCCAAAAGCAGTTTAGAGTGATTATATTCTTTGTGTGAGAGTGACCCAGAGCATAACCCAATTCCAGTAAATAGGGGTCGGGAAGGAATCTCGGTTTTCACATATACCACCTCTGAGCATTTTCATATAGTGCAACTATGCTCGTTCTTTTTATTGGCGAGGTATACTTTAACACAGTAGCCTCGGGCTCCGAACCATTGATCTCATCCTTGCACCCTGTGTGGCTTGACAGAAAAGCACTTCAAATAACCTTGGAGGAGCAACAACAACAAGAACACATTACATTTGTATAGTGCCTTTCACATCGGGAGGATGTCACAATGGGCTGAGAAGGGAGGGATTTCTGTAGCAACTCTCCCCCCTCAACATCCCCGGATGGTTTTTAATCAGCCGCGGAAAGAATAGTTCAAACAACATACTGCGATCTAACAGAATCAAACCGTTCCACTTTCCTGCTTTTTGTTCCAACTGAATCTCATTTCATCGTGAAAGAAAATGGCAAGATCATAAAGTTACTGTCAGTTATTATCGTAGAAATTGTAGTGCAGGACCTAATCAATATGCCCTTTGTAAAATACAGTAGTGGACTTCCTCGCAATCGATAGATATCAAGATGGATTGCCCTGTACTGCATTTCTCAGAGCAATTAATAGCTGTACTTGATAATGTAATGATTCAATGCCATTCTTTCCATTATTGCTGAATGCTTCTTGTCAGCCATGATTAAAGATTATTAGACATTTATTTTGCAAGTTTAATTATTTCACTAAAAGTTGATTGTTTTGGGCACATCATCAGTGATATGACAGCTGCTGTTTTTGGATCCAACATTTGGTAGATTCAGGGACATTTCCTCTGCCTTTTAACAATCATTTGTAGTCTGCTTATCTTTGCTTTTATTTCTGTAATCGTGGGCATGCACTCATATTCGCCTCCTTGGGGTATAACTTTTTTTTCAGTCCATTTTGTTGGATCGTTTTGTTTAAATGGTACCTTCTTTGGCAACTCAGTGCAGTATCAGACACATGAAGAAGGGGTAGGCATATGTTACTTTAAACTCTAGATCTAGTGCATGATACTGAACAAGATAATGGGTAAGTTAACACGTTGTCTTGCTCATTGCAGACACTGAAACGCCATATAATAAATAATCCTTGGATTTGATTTTGCGCCTTATCACGTTGTTGAGACAGTATAATCTGTGAAGGATGTTGGGACGACTCGAATGAGGCGCTATATCAAATGCAAGGATTATTATTATAATTCTACTCAACGTCAGAGGCACCGAAGCTTCCACTTACATCTCTGAAAATCTTGGTACATTTTGGTAAAACCATGTATACATGGTAAAACCATGTATACATACCTGAAAAATGGGAGTAATAAATAATAACCCCTATATTTCATATTGTGCTTTTATGTTGGGAGCACATCTCAAAACTTCACAGGATATACTGTAAATTGGATTGACTCTGTATTTTGTGGGTGAAAGTTCGGCATATGACTGCCAACCTACTCTATAGCTGAGCTAAGTCTGGTAGACGAACCTGGAACAACAACAAATAACAACAACAAATTGCATTTATATAGTGCCTTTAACATCAAGAGGACGTTCCAAGGTCCTGGTACAAAAAGAATCATAAAACGAATGTAACTGAGCTATTTTGAAACCCATTTAAAAATAAAAAATGGAGGCAGTGGAGTCTGGCAAGAACTGGGCGGATGGGCATGTGGGGTTTGATGCCTGTGAAGACACAGGCAGCAGAGGTTTGTAGTTTATGGAGTTCATCAACAATAAATGTAGATTATTTTTGTGGAATTTAAGTTTAACTTCATGAAGTGCAGGTCAGTTGTTTTTTACGGGTCACTTGACCTTACTCCCCTGTCTGATTGAAAGACAACAGTTTTGCATTAAATGCACAGATTCAAGACTGAATAAAGGATTTGCATGGCAGAAAACCTTAGATTTCTGTCTCCTTGATCAGATCTTGACCAGGTTGTAGTAGGCAATGAAGGCAGACATCTGTATATCCCATTAGGATTGCCACTATCAATTGATCAATATGATACCACTGGCTGTATTCTGTAAGAAAGAACTAGTTTAGAGGAGACCAAAAATCCCATACAGACACTCCACGTTAGCAGGAGTAAATGATGATCTGTCTTGATTGATAAACAAGAAAACTTTCACTACAATTTCCCTCCACACTGCCCTGCTGTCGGTTTAACCTCTTTCTTAATGGTCTGCAGGATCTTTCCCATTTTCTCTCTCCTGAGTGCACTAAATGAGTGAGAATGGGAGCCAGCAGCTCTCCAGTACTGCGTCCCATCTGTCATTCTTCACCTATCAAACAGTGGTGTTTCAGTGGATTATTTGAGTGTGAGAGTAAATGTCAACCTGGCTCAGTTGGTAGCACAATTGTCTCTGAATTAAAAGGTGGTGGGTTCAGGCCCCACATTGAACTCAAATGTCCTCAGCTTGAGGGTTAGGGAATTGTTGAGGGTGCTGTCCTTCAAATGAGATGTTATACCTAGATTTTGTCTGCCTGTTCAGGTGGATGTTAAAGATCATGGCACTATTCTAAAAGAGAAGAGGGTTTCTCCTGGTGTCCTAGCCAACAATCTCAAACAAAATTGGTCTATCACTTCATTGCTGTTTGTGGGACATTGCTGTGCACAATTTGGCTGCCACATTCACCAACAAATACACACGTCACAAATGACGTGAAAAGCGCTATATCAAATGCAAGGATATTATTATTATTATAGTCACTACAATTTACAGTAAAATCCTGTGAATTGCTTTGATGCGATTTGATGATGTCAAAAAGTGTTATATCAAATGCAAGGATTATCATTATTACCACCTTGGATCTTCTTGCTCCTGGGAAGTCTCAGGACCACAAAGGTTAATTTCAGGAAAACTACTTATATCAATGTGTTGTTCGCAATTTGAACACATTTTCTGTTGGTTGAATATATACAAACCTTTTGGAGGAGGCAAAATCTCAAGGTTCCTTTATAGTTGCAATCGGTTGTCAGATTCAATGATAATTGATTTGTGTTTGTCTGTGCCCCTCAGACGCACCTCAATGTTAGTTGAGATACCAAGTGACGTTTGACATAAGGGGCAGACCCTCATTTAAGTGCCAGTGCCCTCTGACACTCATTATAAACTGGAGAAGGAGTCAAGCCAACACAGAAAAACAGCTACTGTACAAAGATTGTCTGAAAGTGCCATGAAAACAGAGTCAATGGAGGGGGAAACAGAAACATATTTCTGTGTATTTTGATTGTTCTGTTAAAAAATAATAATCCTTGCATTTGATATAGCACCTCATCTAGTCTTTGAGATGTCTCAAAGTGCTTCACAAAATATACAATATAGCGTCCAATAACAGTACAATAATATCAGGAATTATTACATGGATACATCTACAAGAGGTCACATAACTAGCCACATCAAATTTATCATTTAACCTCTTACATAATTGAAGGCCGACAGTAAATCCATCATGAAAGTGTTTTTACAATGTTGCAGACAGAACATCAACAACAACAAATTACACTTGTATACCATCCTTCAGGTCGGAAAGGCGTCCCAGGGCGCTGGACAATCAGGGGTTTTGGACCCGAGCTGGGAGTCAGAAGGGGAGAAGAGCAGGGGGATGGAGGTGGGAGGGTGGCTGAAGGCACGGTCGAAGAGGAAGGTCTTTAGATGGGACTTGAAGGAGGCAAGAAAGAGAGTGAGACAGAAGGATTGTGGGATAGAGTTCCAGAATGTAGGGGCAGAGATGCTGAATGCCCGACCGCCAATGGTGGTACGGGGGACCTGAAGCAGCCTGTGTCCACTGAGTGGAGGGAGCGGTCAGCTGATATGGGATTACAAGGTCAGAGAAGTAGGGGGGAGCAAGACCATGGAGGGCCTTGAAGGTAAGAGTGAGGGTTTTGTACTCGATTTCTCTGAGAAATGGACAGTCAGTGAAGCCAGGCAAGAACGGGAGTGATAGGTTCCCAGAGCCTGGAGCGGGAGAGGACACGAGCTGCAGAGTTCTGAATAATCTCCAGCTTCTGGAGGGAAGAGTTGGGAAGTCCAATGAGCAGGCAGTTGTAGTAGTCAAGCCGACAAAATAAAATTTGAGCCTTAAAGTCAACCAATTATAACCAATTTGGCCTTTGAAGTGCTACAGAAATAACTTTTTTCAAAAGTTCTCCAATCCAGTCCGAGAAATTATCAGGGTGAAAATCGCAACGTGATGTGATGATTATTGCATAAGACAAAATTCCATCGTCTCATTGTCACGTGTGAACTCCCAGTCCTTACCCTACAGTAGTTGGGGCCAAAGCCACCAGTGATTCAGGCTTAGACTTCGCAGACAGTAAAGTAACAATAATAATAAAATCCTTGCATTTGATATAACGCATTATTACGTCATTGAGATGTCTCAAAGCGCTTCATAAGTGAATTAATTTTACATTTTGTGGGCAAAAGTAGTCGAATGCAAAAACCAATAAACAGTTAAGTTGGTGTCTCAGCAATCAGCACTCAGATACCATGCTTTGCTGGTTGGCAGCCAATTGACGGCTGCAGACAGCTTCAATCTTGATTATTGTGACGAAGTTGGAGGGGACCACATTGTCCCCTTCCCAGCCATTGACAGAGCGTACATACATTACTCTGATGTGTTAATCACAATTTTCACTTGATTGTTTAAATTTCCTCCAATCCCTGTTTCCTGGACATGAGGTTTGAGATCAGGTTGTGGTTGGTCACAGCAGTGTTTCGCTGATATGAGCTTCGGGGTTTCAGTCAGCACGCACCTCCATTGAAACGTAGTGACTGGCCTCGTATTCATTGCTGGGTGAGGATGAAGGCTCAGGCAGGAACCAACTCTACCCTTACCAAGTGTTGTGGGCTGTGAGCCCAAGGATGGGAAGAATGTTAAGCAGCTGACATATACCTTGTTTCCACTGGAGCTGAGGGATCAGAACAAATTTGAATTGACAGCCAATTCAGATGAAAGCATGAAGTACAAACTGGGTGAGTTAAATAAATTTAGAGTGTATCAGTTGGACCCAAAGGCATGCCCAATGTGAGTTGGAATATGGATGGGGAATCCCAGCAGAGCAAGTTAATGTGCTTCTCTCAGTTTCAAGGGGCTTAAGCTTCCCTGGTGGAAATGGAACTTAAGATGACAATGAAACGTAACCATTTGATGTGAGCGCAGAGACTAAGGTTTAACTTGACATTGGGAGTTAATACCTTGCCATTTCACAGCTGTTGAGTGTGATTTCCTCTGACCATCTGGGGACAGTTTGGGTTTCATTGTCCAAACACGACATGGTACAGATAGGATCCTCGTAACAACGATTATTGCTGCAGGTTCATTTGCGGGCTGGTCAACCAGACAGCATACAGGACACGCAGCTTAAATTACACGATGGATGAAACTTGACACAGGAACCTCTCCAGTGGGACTAATTTAGAGAGAGAATGACCACAGTGAGCTACTGTTTTATTTTAGTCATACCATTCTAGCCTCAGCTAGAACAAAAGCCTTCTGACCATTAGGAAGTGGAGGGAATCCTTCTTTCACTGAATGGTGTTATAAACCTCCTGTGATATGAGGATTTATTTTCATCAAATTTGACCGCACCAATGGAAGGGCAACCTAAAGCAGGATGCTGTTGTCTCTACTTGCATCAACCCCCGCCTAGGCTTCCCAATTAACAGAGACCTGCTTGTAAAAGGGAAAAGAAAATGGTGGACTTACTGAAATATTATATTTATGTTGTAAATAAAGGGACGTGTTGAGGTGAGAGGTCCATTGATACCAAGACAAGGCTTAGCCATGAAAACCTGGCAGCTCAATAGCAGGTGGAACAGGTGGAAGTGAGTGCCTTTCTGTGTGTTCTCAGCAAAGTTGCTAGAACGGAAGGTTCTTAAGCACAGCAGGGGGTTCTGCACGTGTTTGTATCGAGTGGCAGTGATTTACGCTAATAATAACATTTTGAAAAGGGTTTGGAGGAATTGGATATTTATTTGAAGAGAAGCAGTGGGTTGAAAATGTTTGATGTTTCTATACAGATTCGCAACAGAAACATTGGAATTTCCAAACCTACAGTCTGGCCCCCGTTATAACGCAGCGGATTGAGTCCAATAAATGAGAGTCTGTGTTAGATTGGGTCCCACTTTGCCTCAGAACCCACCGATGCCAGAAGTCACCTGCAAAGCATACCACATGCAGGTCAGCTGGTCAGCACCAGACATGTAACCACTTTCAGTAGTGAGTGTAACCTCCATTTCAACATTGGCATGATAATTTAACCTAAAACTATGCAAACTTTCTGGTTCTGTCAATTTTGTTGCCATTAGTGTCCAGAAACATCCCAATTTTCACCCAATATAATAGGGATGTGGAAAGAGCTAGTAATTAGGATTAAGCAGAGGGTTCCAGTGGAGTATCCAGCTCTAGCGTAGAAACAATGAATCAAATTAGCTTTTTTGTGCTGTAAACGTTCTCTGATTCTATGTGTCTCAGCTCCAGGCTTTCTTTCATGTTCTGGCTTGAACCCAGTTGAGAAGAGTTGGATTCTGCTGAAGTGAGATCCTGAGATTTCATGCCTGGAGCCCAAGTCATTCCTAAGATACACATCTAATTAACCAATACATTATTTTACTTCAGTTAATTATGCCAAATTAAAAAGAGCTTTTTGATTGTTGAGTTCTTTTGTTACAAAAGAGAATCTTCAGTCACCCTATTGAATTGTCTGAACTGACACGTCCGTCGTCCATTTGGTTAGATGAGGCACTTTTTAATCTTGTGACAAACCAAGATCACAATTTCTTTTCATGCCCTGGAGCTGAAAAATCCATCCTTCACAATATTGCCTCTCTCAGTAGCATTTGCAGAAGTTTTAAGGGAAAAGGAGACTACAGAATGCATGGAGAGAGAGAGAGGAGCAAAGTTACATTAGCAGAGGTTGTAAGGGAAAAGATAACCAGAGAATTCAAGTAGAGTGAGACAGGGTGAGAGAAGCCACTGCAGAACTTTTACAAATTGAAGGAAATGGCATTCTTGAAATGTAAGTGTTTTTCTAAAATAAAGTGAATCTACAGCAAAGTGCAGAGTTGGTGCTAAATGTGTGTCAGTCTAAATCCCACGTTGGGACTTGAACTCACATAGTCTAAGCTGATACCCCAATGCAATGCTGAGGGTGTGTTGCATCGTCCTTCAGATGAAAGGTTAAACCGAGGTCCCATCTGCCTGTTCAGCTGAGCTGTTGTGGATCCCATGGCATTATTCAAATGCAAATATTATTATTATAATAAAAGAGAAGGGTGTTTCTTCTGGTATCCTAGCCAACAATCCCCCAAATAAAATTGGTCATTTGTTTCATGGCTGTTTGTGGGACGTTGTTGTCTGCAGTTGGACTGCTATGTTCACCTGCAAATACACAGTCACTCCATTTCACAGTAATTCCTGTGAAATGCTTTCCCGATGTGAAAGATGCTGTAACAATTGCTAGGATTATTATTATCATTTAATGTCTCAGGAGTGGGGGAAAATTAATGAAGGGAAGAAAATAAAAATATGATTATATCTTGGGCCACAGATGGTGCAGAAATAATACAGTAGTTCTAAAAAGAATGGATACATGTCTTACAAGTGCCATGTCCGCTACAAGAAAGCAGATTTATAATCTTACAGAATCTGTTTTTGCTGGTTAGAATGGCATGCATTGCTTGCAAGGAGGTGTGCCTGGGCTGATTGGTTTGAGGTTTTGAATCCACCTCTTATAAAAACAAACAGGAATGTCACAGGTGAAAGAGGAAACATATCCAATTTAGTGTAAGTACCAAACTGAACCCAGAGCAGCTCCAGAGTGGGATTAGCTGGGAACTGGGGAAATAAAGGGCTGTGCGTGCAACTGAAGGACGGTACTATTTCACACAAGTGGTAAGTGAAAGCCAATCTACTGACCTGAACTCTGGTTTCAAATTGGTCTGTTTCACTTAATGCATCAGGTATGTGTGTGTTGAGACCTGGTTTGTATCAATCATTCTAAAACTGCTTATGGCCTGTGTCACCTCACATTAAATCTCATAGAAAGCTGTCATTCCAGCTCTGTTTTTTTTAAACAAAAAAAACTCCTGCAATTCTTTCAAAAAATAAGATGAAAAGGACTGCAGATTTAAGGAACTTTCAGGGACTGTCAAACTCACTGTGTCGTGCAGCATTCAAGCTGGTGTGATAGTGGAAGTTCTCCAGCTCTCAGAAAGCACCTTATCCCAGCTGTGTGCTTTATCTTGCCCTGAATGGGGAAAGGTGAGGTCCTATGTTATGCAGGACAGTGAATGCACCCAATTGTACTTCTTAGTGGTAACACCACAATGCCTTCTTCAGCAAAACATTAAAGGTACCACTTGGTGAAACTTGTCACAAAGTAATTTGTGTGGTTGAGATCAATGCAGCAGGCTTCCTTACAGACCAGTGTCAAATGTAACTTATTGTTGAGCTACTTCTGTGTAGTCTTGTGTTTAATGTTCGCAAATTAAATATGGGCTTTAAGACCCACAAGACTGAATTACGACCTTAAAGATGTTAGTAATTGTGATTTCTTTGTAGCTGGTCTTTCAAATATATATATATTTACAAGATAATCAAGCTCACAGAGACAGCATGTTTAATTTCAGAAACCTTCATAATCTTGCATGCTACAGAAAATTATAGTTACTAATTTTGAGAACAGAATTAATAGTAACAGGAGTTTCTTCTACTGTGTATTTTCTTCTCTGTTTTCTCTCTTTTCTTCTTGTATTCTTTATTTGCTAGCTTCTTCTTCTTTCCTAGGTCTATTCTGACTTTAGGCTTGTTAGTACTCAATCTTTATACCTATGAATAAACAAATCTTGTGTCTTTTCCTTGTTCTGGTCATCACCACAAAAAATATTTGTGCATTGTTGTGTCCATGACCCTAGGTCCATCTGGTTCTCACACGCATGCATACCATTTCCTTATCTTATTTCTACATATAAAGACCCTCTGTTTACACATCTTATTTTCACACAATTAAAATGGACATGGTCAAGGATATCAAAGTATTTTACAGGACACTTTCATGCATTGCTCATTAAGAATGCTGACACTTACATTCACGACAGCAAAGGTTACACAGAGGTACAAGTGGTCAGCAGTTTTCCATTGTACTGCTTAGCAAAAGTACTTTCCGATGATACATTATTCTTATGTCAACTCACTCATGATCCTTCACACTCCGTCATTCCAAGTCAACGCATGTCGGAGACTCCTGGCCTGACATGAGGCTTCCCATCACCTTTACTCTAAACTGACCACGAGGATATGTGTGAGAGATACATGGGATGATGCTTCCCTCCCTCCCCAGTCCCAGTCCAGACCCAGTCCCCATCACTAACTCCTCTCCTCTGTTATGCAGATTTAAGCTGTGTTTTGTCCCGCAAAGGTAGACAATATCAAATGGAGATGAACTTCCATTTTGGTTTGAAATAGGAAATCAAATAAGCTAAAACATCAATAGAATTAATTAATCTAGACCCAGGTAGAATATCTCCCCCAAAATTTTCAAAAACAACTCTTTTAACCCATCACCTATGAATCCCTAGCATCTCCCTGTGTCTCAGATCACCCTCTGCCATCCTTCATACAACAACAAGATTCCATTTATAAAGCGCCTTTCACGTCAGGAGGACGTCCCAAGGCGCTGCACAGTTGGGTCATGACCCGAGCAGGGGGGAAATGGTCAGGGTGAGGGAAGGGAGGGAGCAAGGAGGGGGGAAATGGTCAGGGTGAGGGGAGGGAAGGGAGGGAGCGAGGAGGGGGAAGAGAGTCGAGAGGGGAGCTGAAGGCACGGTCAAAGAGAAAGGTTTTGAGACCGGCCTTGAAGGAGGAAAGGGAGGAAGGGGCGAAGGCACTGGGGGATGGAGTTCCAGAGCCTCGGGGCTGAGAGGCTGAAGGCCCGTCCACCGATGGTAGGGCGGTTGGGGCGGGGGACGTGGAGCAGACCAGAGCCAGAGGAACGGAGGGCATGGGCAGGTAGGTAGGGGGATAGTAGGTTGGAGAGGTAGGAGGGAGCAAGGCCGTGAATGGCCTTGTAGGTGAGGATGAGGATCTTGAAATCAATCCTCTGGGGGATGGGGAGCCAGTGGAGGCGAGCGAGGGTGGGAGTGATGTGGTCCCGAAGCCTGGTGCGGGACAGTACACGAGCTTCATATTCTATGCCCTTAACCTCTGGAACTCTCTTCCACTACCCCTCTATATCAACCCTGTCCATCTATCTTTACGTCCTGCCTTAAAACTTATCTTTTTGTCTGTACATATGTTTACCTTGCATAACCACCCCCTCCCCCACCACCATCTCCTGCATGGCATCCTACCACATCTATATAAATTGTTTTAGGATGCTATCCCAATGAAGAATGTAATATAATGCAAGCTGTTGTTTATTTATTGATTCTATAGATTTGAGCTGAACCTATCTTTATTCCTAATTTTTCTTCCCCCTCATCCCCCACTTGTTTTATTCAAAACAGGGGAGGATGGGGGAATCATAAAATAGCAGTTTGGTTGATGTTCTGCTGTGTAGATTTCACCATAAGTTGCCGTTCGAAACGTGATCCTGCAGCCTCAGAGGTCCTGGCCTTCACTGGAGTTTTGTCAAACAGATGCAACAAGTAGTGACAGATTTGTCTTATGTGTACCAAAGCAGAAACATTATTTTCCTCTTTTAATTATGAATTCTTTTTAATCATTAATTCCGAGCCCTGCTCAGTGCCTTTTCCTTACAAGAGCGACTCTCAAGATCACATTTCGTCTCTCTGCCCGAGTACGCTCTTGATATTCCCACTACGTGTAATTAAAAAAGGAAGTGCCAGTTCCAGCTACACTAGGGGACAAGACACATGCTAAACCCAAATTCAACCAAACCCAGATGATGGCCAGGGGGAGGAAGAGAGATTGAACATGGACAATCTGAGCTTTTTAACCAATCATCAGCTGTTTTCTCCCTTCCTGATTTTGCTGTCTCTTTGAATTTGGGTTCTGATCCATTTTGGGGGAGCAGCTAGTTGTCTGACACGTGCAGAAACCCATCACCATGCTTAAGAATATCCAAACCAAACTGAGAATTCCATGCATCCCACCAGAGACAGATTGTTGGAATGGAATGCGCACTCTCTCCCTGCAGGGACACATCCTGCTTACCTAATTCCGGAAAGTATTTTGATCCACTGGCATCAACAGTTGTTAACTGCACCTTATAAGTCCCTAATTGGAGCCCAGATAGAAAGTGTCGCAAGTGTTGGTTATCTGACCACCAGGGAGGAGGGAAGGGGAAGAATCACAGCAGTCTTCTGCTGTTTGCACACTTGAAATCTCCCAACAGGGTAAATGGAAAGTTGTTTTCAGGGGCAGATTTCTCCATCCCTATCCCAGGGATGTTAACATCAACAACAGCAATGTATATTTATATAGCGCCTTTCACAACTCAAGGATGTCTCTTAAGTGCTTGACACAGCTGCCGGGTCTGTGTGCGCGTGTGCATGAAAAGAGCAGTCAAAAAGATTAAAGACAGGGAAAGAAGGGGTGAGGTGGACGGACTCTGGGATGGAGTTTCAGAAGGCTGGGCAGAATGGCAGATGCTCTCCTAACAGTGGTGGGGTAGAGTGGGCTGAAAACCCAATTGTAATGTTCTACCATTGCATTGTTGGAGATTAGCTGATTTCTGGTATGTGTTTCTTTCTGTTGGCACAGCTTAAGCCGGGAGCAAACCCACATCATAAAACCATAAATCCACATCAAAAAACCATCATAAAAAAAAAATAATTTGGTCACTCAAACCACGACTGTTTGTGGGACACAGCTGTGCGCATTTGGTTGCCCTGTTTCGGATACAAAATATACAGTCAGTTTACTTTACAATATATTCTGTGAAGTGCATTGGGATGTCTCGAATAAGGCGCTGTATCAAATGCAAGGATTATTATTATTAGTAGTAGTGGTATTATCATTCTGCTAAATGTCAGAGGCACCAAAGCTTCAATTTACATCTCTGAAAACCATGGTAGCTCAGATCATATGTACATACTTCGAAAAGGGGAGTAATAAATAATAACCCTTACATTTCATATTGTGCTTTCCTGTTGGGAGCATGTCTCAAAGCTCTTCACAGGTATACCATAAAGTGGAGTGACTGTGCAATTTATTTTGGGGAATGCAACAGCCAGTTTGCGCACAACATTTTCCCATAAACAACCATGAAGTGAGTGAGCAAGTTTCCCTCGGGCAATCTTGGCCAGGCCACTGGGGAGAAACTCCCTTTCCAATAGTGCATTGGGATGTTTAATATCCACATGAACAGGCAGACAGGACCGCAGTGTAACATCTCACCCAAGGGACAGCACCACCACCAAAAGAGCAACTCCCCAGCACTGCATTAGAGTGTCAGCTGAGACTATGCAAGTTGAAATTCCTGACATGGGGCTTGAACACACAACCTTTTGACTCAGAGGCGAGAGTGTTATCAACTGAGCTCGACTGACACTGGCTCAGTTGGTAATACTCTTGTCTTTGAGTCAAAAGGTTGTTGTGTGGTAGAAGAAGATTACAGGGTATGGGGAGTATGCTGGAGCATAGGTTAACAACAACAACAACAAGATTACATTTGTATAGCGCCTTTCACGTCGGGAGGACATCCCAAGGTGCTGGACAGAGTACAGACTTTTAAGATTTTTAAAAAAAATTAAATTTCAGCATTTTAAGATTCGGAGGCTCATGTGGAGTTAAACACTAGCACAGACTTTGTGGGTGATTGTTCTGTTTCTGTAGCATTATTTGATTCTGTGAAATCTAAGTTTACTGAAACTGAGAGAGAGTTGTCAGAGCAACCAGACTAAGCACCTGAGGAGCTCTCTGTTCCCGTTTCCAGGAGTAAAGTATTTTCAGCATTACTCACCCATGGAGAACTTTTCCAACCATTGGGGAAGGTTGAGCAACGGAGGATATTTTGTTTAAAACATATCTTAAAGAATTTCTCTTGCATGTGTCAGCTACAGAAGTATCCCTTTTTTCTTTGGCTCCTATAACAATCTCCAATGAGGCAGGAATCTCCATACAAGCTTTCACTCTCTCTACTGAGTTGAACAGTCAAACTTGGAGCAAATCAATGTGATCAATATTTCTTTCTCTTTCCCTCTTATTTGGTCTATCCTTCCATTGCTTCACCCCACCCTACTCTGCAATCTCCTTTTCGGCAAACACCAGTTGACCTGCTTCATATCCCCGCATGATCCACCCCACTGTGAGTGAGCGAGCTTTCAGCCGATCTGCCTTCACTCTCTGAAACTCCACCTTGGAGTCTTCCACCTCTGCCCATCCCTCTCATTCAAAACTTGAAAAAAGACCTATGTTTTCGTTTCCTCGCAGGCAGCTACGTGAGGAGCTTTGAGACATCTCCAGATGAAAAGTGCTATATAAATGTAAATTGTTATCCATAGTTATGTACTTCTCTCTCACTTCCATAACTGCACCTCTCCCCTCCTGAGACACCTGGGTAAGTAAGCCAGCACTGAAATAGTTAAAGGACTGCTTTCCAAATACAGGCTTTTGGCAGGAAAGCGTGACTGAAACTTTACTCGGGCACTGAGACGTGTCTGTGTCGCTAATTGAAGACTAGCATCAGGCTCACAGGGCTCACGGGGGAAAGACACATTTGTCATCAGGAGTATTTTCATCTGAAAGATCTAAAAGATTTTTTTAATGTGCATTCAAGTAATTCAGACCTACACTTCGAGCTAACATAAACTATAATAAATAAGACAAATTATTTTGTGATTTTTTAAATTGGATTGTCAGTTCAGAGTAGCTATAAGATAGCTAGATTGATCTCAGCATCTCTTTGTTGGGGTGGGGGGAGGTAATTCAGCCAGGGTTCTCTGTCTCTGATTAGAAGCTTGAGACCTTACTGGACATGTGTTAACATCATTTGAGAGTCGGACTCGGCTGTGATTTCCCTTGGTCAAACAAGCTGCCAACATACAATGTGGAGGCTCATCAATAAATAATGGTCATTCGGGCAAGCTACATTGATAGATAGATGGGAACAAGCAACAAAAGGCCAAGAGGCCCATCAACTTTGCTCCCAAAGAGAAAGCCGCTGTCACTCCACCTTCCCAACCAATATTTATTCACACATCATTCATGGTGCTGACCACTTGGTCTCCATTTAGACGTGGTGAAAACTACAGACAGCCGCCTCCCCCACATCACTGCATCTGACCAAAAATAACCAATTCGGGAAAAAATAAAGTTTACCTGGAAATTCCTTCCCATGTTCTAGGCAGTCAGTTGAGCACCAAGTGAGGTTTAGTTGCACCAACATAACAACAAACTTATATAGCGCCTTTCACATTAGGAGGATGTGCTGGAGACCACTAATTTCTTAAACTTCTCTTTGCCCTGATACGCTGCAGTTAGCAATAACAACAACAAATTACATTTGTATAGCACTTTTCACATCAGGAGGACAGCCTAAATCACAGGTACTGTAGTTGACCAGAGAGCACCCGAAGCATGTGGAACCTTACCCCAATGCAAGTGGAAGGAATAAAAGACCTTAAGAAAGGAACAAAAGATAGTGAGTTTTTTTGAGGGGTCAATCTGTTGTCTGACCTATACGGAAAGCTATCATCTTGTCTTAGGGAGATACATACCCAAGGGGAGAAAAGTAACAGGAAAGAAGGCATGCCTTCAAAAGTATGAATAAGAACACTTGTATGTCTGTGAATAATGGTATTCTGAAGATAGAGCAGTCTTCCTCATTCAATACATGATCTGTTAACCATAGAAGCATTAGATTGATTTAGATTGTAATCTCCCTGGCTAGTTTTGCTTGTGTTCAAATTCATCGTGACTGACCCATTGAAGGACACAGCAAAGAAATCACAAAATATCCAATCATACATCCAGGATTATAATTCTCCTTCTGGTTTTAGTTACTTTGTGTCCTTCTTGACAGGTGTTTTCCAATACACTGTGCAGCCTTAACCAAGAGGTAAACTTGCCCCTAGGTCTCCAGCCAATATTCTGAATCCTAATGCTGAGAGATTTGGATGAATTTTATCTGATATTGCCTCACTGGGGAGGAGACACTCACTTCCCCTAACAGAGGTGCAGTGATGATTAGAGTCTAAGCAATGTGGAGCATCATGAGCTCAGACCCATGACCTGGCACTTACTGCGGCTATTCATTGGTGCTTCCGTGCAGCATACCTGAAAGCAATAGTTTTTCTGACATAAACATAAAGAGAGAAAATAATATCAAGAGGACACCCTTTCTGATGGGAATTTTCAAGATTATCATATTAATAGCACCCATTCAGTCAAGAGAAATCTAGGCAGAATTCTTAAGGAATAGAGACAATCACATGCTGCAGCCTTATCTGCCGTATGACAGCAATAGCAGTGTAGCAGGGTACATGGGGATATTGAGCATTGGTCTTGTGTTGGCGGTGGCTTGGTAACTCTTCTCGTGCTTTGCTTGACTACCTTCTGGAGTCAACATTTTTCAGGTAAATATTTTCTTTCGTTCATCCTCAAATGGCCTTGGATTTTTCATCAATTTCCCCCGTAAGTGCAAGGGTAGTTGTATATTGTGTGAGGATAGAGTGGGAGATGTTAAAGATCCAATGACACTATTTGAAAATGAAAAAGAGTTCCTGCCCAGTGTCCTGGTTAACAATTCCCCAGATAAATTTGATCATTCACTTCATGGCTGCTTGTGGAACATTGCTGTGCGCAAATTAGACTTTACAGCAAAAGTCTGTCAAGTGCTTGGAGATGTTTTGACAACATCAAATGCAATTATCATTATATTATTATTAAATTTGGATGATGTCCCTTGAAGCAGTATTCAAATGCAATGCGCTGTGCGAGCAGGAACCCCAATGGTGGTTGCCAGAGTTAGTTATCGAATGACTAATCTTTAGCAATTGATTTGACCACAATTTGCAGCGATCAAATGTCACATTTTTCGCCCCATGGTATCAGCATGAATGAAGACAAAAGATAGTTCATCTCCTCAGCAGGTGAAAGACCTCTTTGAGGTTGAAACTGTGACATTCATAAATCAAAATTAACAGCAACTTCTGATTTGCGATCACGACTGACCTTTAGTGAGAAAAGGCTTAGAAACTATGAACAAAGGTCGGAAAGCAAAATGCTGGCTTTTTCAGATTCCCAGATGTTTTAATTGAATATCAGATTTTATTCATAGACTGTTATCAGCATTTAAGTCGCTCTCAGTGCATCAGCTTCCAGTTTGTGAACTCTGTTATATCAGTTGGTAGGTTTACCAAATCCTAACCAGCATTATAACAGGATGTGATCACCGGTCCTCACAGTACACAACCTAATAATCCTTGCATTTGATATAGTGCCTTAACATATTTTTGAGACATCTGAAAGCGCTTCACAGTACATATTGTAAAGTGAATTGACTGTATATTTTGTAGTTGAAGTGCGGCAGCCAATTGCGCACAGCAGTGTCCCATAAGCAATCATGGATTGAGTGACCAAATTATTATGTTTTAAATTAAATTAATTTATTTTGGAGGGATTATTATCCCCGGAAAGTGATCCACCAATCGAGTAATAACCGGGTTCCTACTTATTTCTAGGTAAACAGATGTGTGGATTAAGAAAACTTGCCTAACATTTCGCCCTGCCTGAGAATCGAACCCGGGGGCCTCTCGCTTGCAAGGCGAGTGCTCTAACCAGTGAGCTGCAGGGCTCCAAAACGTAACCTATCAACACGAGTAGATTTGATTGTGCATTCACATCCTGCCCATGAACAGTGTACCCAAAGGGCACCTGGCTTGGAAGCAAACCCAAGTTATAAAGTGAGATGCACTGTATTGCATTTTCATTCTCAATCAATCACCAAAACATAAATGAGAATGCTTATCAATCATTGTTCGAATAGTGTACTACTGATTGGGTTAGTCTTACCACAGTGACCTCTAGTCCCAGCTCCACTTCAAACCCAAGCAAGCTCTGAATCATTGGCTATTCTATTTCTGAATGAACCAATATTTTGCCTTTGAACACTAAAATAGAAACCGTACTCCTGCATTGAAATAATGTTGGTTAGTGTCTGTGGTTTGGACAAACCCTCCTTGTTATTTATTGTTATTTTTTATGAATTTATTACTGTTGTATTGAAATAAGAGTAAATATTACAATATACCTTGCAGGCTTGATTGCTAAGCACCAGACACCACCAGGCTCTTAACAGAAGTACAGAAGCAGACTTGAGGAATACAAATGGAACTGTGTAGGACTTTTGTATTTAATAAAGATCTGTCGGAAGAACTACCTCACCTTGCCACAGATTTAGTACAGGGATTACAAAGGTGTATGCACTCACATTTCTATTCAACTTGCAGCTATATAGCTCCCCTCATGCAAGGTAGGGTCCTAGAGTCCAAAGATGCCAGCAATGCAGTTCCTGTTAATAGGATACGAGCATTTCTGTGTTGTGTTCAAATCCATGCACTCCCTGATACCTCCCTATCTCTCCAACTTCCCCACTCCCCAATCTATCACCTGGTGCCTCCGCTCAACTGGCATAGGCCTCCTGTTTGTTCCTTGCACCTCCTGCTCCACCATTGGAGGTCACACTTTCAGCCACTATGCTCCGAAACTCTGGAATACTCTCCCTCAATCCCTCCGCCTTACCCCCTCTCTCCCCTTTTTCAAGTCCCATCTGAAAACCTTCTTTTTCAACCGTGCTTACGGTCACCTCTCTCGGCTCCCCCCACCGCTCCCGGCTTGGAGTCAGGTGTCAGGTTCCGCCACTGTTAAGCGCTCTGAGACACTGTCCCACGTATAGGACGCTGTATAGGTGCAAGTTGTTGTTGTGGTGGTTGGCAAGTTGTGCAGGTGCCAGAGACTAGCTTAGTCTAGAAAGGCAGGTAATTGGTACTGAGTGGATTGCTGAATGGATTATGGCACAACCGTAATCCATTCAGCAATCCGTTCCGTCCCAATTACCTGCCTTTCCCCCATATTACTCCTCTTTAGATATTTTTCTAGTTCCCCTTCAAAGCTAATATAGATTCTATTCTGACCACCACACATAGCATTCCACATCCTAATAACTCTCTGTGTAAAAGAAATCATCCTAATCTCTTTGCTCTTTTTTAAATTAATTATCTTAAATTGATGCCCTCTAATTACTTTAGCTTTCAAAGGAGAAGAATTTTCAACAACACCCAATGTTAATTAACATTTCACAGCAAAAGAATGTTCACCTCTTTGTATGCTGACAGAGAGGATTGCCTGGGAGACCTGCTCCCAGGTCTCACCAAAGGAGCTGTGCAGCCACCTCAAAATCATCCAATACTCATGTCCCCAAGACTCTCTCAGACTTTCTCTTCCTCTCCACACAGAAATTGATGTCTTGTCCTTCGGATAAGGTATTAAACCAGGGTCTTGTGGGTGTTAAAGAACAAAATAGGTTTCTTCCAGTATCCTGGCCAATAATCTCCATTTTTTTTAAAAAAAATGATTGTTCACTTTCTGGCTGTTGTGGGATAATCCTGTGTGCAAAATAGCCTGTCGGATTCACAGTCACTACACTTTACAGTAATTCCTGTGAAGTACTTGTAAGACATCCCAACACCAAGATAAAGCACTATATCAAATGCAAGGATTTTTATTATTATTAATAATAAGCACTTACCTTCACTTGGCACCTAGATATATAAGCATGTTTAAGCAACAGCTCACTGGAGAATGTTGGAGGCAAATCTACATCCAATTGCTTCAGTAGAGCGGGAGGCGATATATGTGCATGTACTTGTTTGAAGGTGGGAATGTCCATTTGCTGTGCAGATGAGACCAAATGCAAATGTCCAGCCTTGTAACTAAAGGTGCGTCCAGGAGAAACTTGCTTCTCTTTTTAAATAATGCCATGAGATCTTTAAATGTCCACCTGAACAGAGAGTGAGAAATGTCTCAAGGTGTTTTACAAGTACTTACTGACAAACACAGTGGTTGTTTTACTAAGCAAATGTACTCCTATGTTTATGCAAGAGCTGGATGAAGGCTCCAGTTTTTATAGCTGAACTGCTATCATTGACAGAATGAAAAAAAATTAGTCAATGAGCGTTGTGTGTTAATCCCTGCTATCCAAGCTTACATATAAACAATGGTCATATGAAAATCCTGCCTAAAGACTTCCCTTTTTGATCGTGTTTACGGTCACCCTCCACCTGGCTCATTGTCAGACTAAGCTACTGTGAAGCGCTCCGGGATGTTACCCTACATGAAGGGCGCTACATAGCCGAAAGTTGTTGTTGTGGTCACTTGGACAAGATTCTGGAGAAGTTGTGAATTATCCGTGGAGCTGGATCCTACCTTGGTCACATCCTGAAGAGGAGGAGTTGAGGGGGGTGTGGTGGTCGTGGGGAGTCGGAGGAAGAGGTAGAATTTTAAATGATTTTTTAAAACAAATCCAGGTTAAAACGCTAATTGTCGTCTTAAAATTGAGCCAGTTCCTGACCCAAGGGATCAAGTTGTGGTTGTCCTTTCTGCAGTGGACTGTTTCTTCAAACTGTTTCATAGAGAGCCAGCCATAGGGTGCCAGCAACCGAGATCTGAAGCAGAGAATGACCTTTCTCATAATTGAAAGAACAAATAAAAGGCTTGTTGAAACGTTAATTGCATTGGAGGGGATCGGTAAAGTTAAATAACTCAAACAAGAAAGCACAAAACCCAAGTTTCTATAAAAGTGCAGGTACAGATTTTTTTGGGGAAAAAAAAGGAAATCAATCAACTGTTACATGTCTATCATTCAATGTAACGTGAATTATAGCGTAAGGTGAAAATAATTGTTGTGGCTGTATTGATTTGGTTGGTTGCAAGCTACCTAAAGAGGAGTTGACACAACAAGCCTACAGTGACACCACAGGCGATAATTCCATTCACTACTTTCCAATTATCTGCTTTTTATGCCTTTGTAAACACAACCATTTCTATGGGGAAGAACGTGCCCTTTTGGAGAATAATACTTGTAATCGTAACCTAATAGGAGAGTGCTGCATCGGCCTTGCTTTCTGAAATGATTTCAGTTCACCCCAAACCAAGTTCTTTCATTACAGATTTCTGAAGAATGAGCCTAATGACTGTAAAGTAAATGGTTTAAGTGCCGTCGGACTGAGTGGTCATTCCCTAGCACTTGGCATAATGGCGGCTCAGTTAGTTTATGAGTGAGTGACACCCTAGGCATATTTTCCCAGCTCCTTGGTTAAAATGATTGTTTGTCCGGCTCATCTGAGCAGTGAAGTGACGATGACAACCTGCAATAACTGTGTACTAGGCTTCATCACATTTGAATAATCACAATTCAGGGTAAACCCCTGTGTCATTGTGCATCTGAGTACATTTTAGCGAGATTTCAAGTCCCGCTTGTCGGTTTCTGGTTAGTCTGAAGGTTTCAGATGCCGATGTGGACATTTTCGTTTGAAAGCCTTTTTGTTACCACTGGTCAGGTTTAGTACATTTGATCATAAACAAGTCTTGTGGATGGTTACTCCAAAGCTTTTAATTAATTTCCAAAAGACGTCACATTTTGCGTGTAAATAAAGTATCCAGGAAAGATGCAATGCAGGGTGTATAGGTATATACAACAACAGGACTACATTTGTATAGCGCCTTTCACGTCGGGAGGACGTTCCAAGGCGATGGACAATGTACAGTATTTCAGACCCGAGCTGGGGTCAGGGAGGGAGAAGGGAGGGGAAGGGAAGTGGTGTGCCGATGGCATAGTCGAAGAGGAGGGTTTTGAGGCGGGACTTGAAGGAGGTTAAGGAGGGGGTGAGGCGGAGTGATTGGGGGATGGAATTCCAGAGCTTGGGGGCAGAGTGGCTGATGTCTCTCCCACCAGTGGTGGGGCGGGTGGGTCGGGGGATGTGTAGCAGGCCAGAGGCGGCTGAGCGGAGGGAGCGAGCGGGTTGGTGGAGGTTAGGAGGTCGCAGAGGTAGGGTGGGGCGAGGCCATGGAGGGCTTTGTAGGTGAGGACCAGTATTTTGAACTCGATCCGCTGAAGGATAGGGAGTCAATGGAGTCAGGCGGGAAAGGGGGAGATGGGGTCACGTAGTTTGGTGCGGGAGAGGACACGGGCTGCAGAGTTCTGGATTATCTGCAGCCTGTGGAGGGACGAGTTGGGAAGGCCGACAAGCAGGGCATTTGCAATGAAACAAACTGTGCGACAAACAAACTTCATTCATTTTATGGCCATCTCATTTATTGTCTGTGTACTGCAGAAAAGGTAAATATATATTGCGCTAGAATTATAACACTTCACCTTACTAAGCCAGTCCAGAACCTTGGCATCTTGTTTGACCCTCAACTATCCTTTCTACCCCACATCCATGCCATGACCTTCTCTGCCTTCCCCCACCTCCACAATATCGCCCGGCTCCACCAGTGTCTCGCACCACAGGCCGCCGAAACCCTCATACACACATTCATAACATCCAGGCTTGACTACGCAAACTCCCTGCTTGTCAGCCTCCCTGACTCATCCTTCCATAGGCTGCAGATCATCCAAAACTCAGCAGCCCATGTCCTCTCCTGCACCAGGCTCCATGACCCTATCACCCCCATCCTTGCCCAACTCCACTGGCTTCCCATCACACAGGTGATACAGTTCACGTTACTGGTCCTCACCTTTAAACTCTTCCATGGCCTTGCTGCCCCACTGCCTCTGCGACCTCCTAACCCCCTACCAAGCTGCCTGCTTCCTCCACTCAGTGGCCTGCTTCACAGCCCCCACCTTGCCCGCCCCACCATTGGTGGCGAGTATTCTGCCACTCTGCCCTGCCCTCTGGGACTCCATCCTGCAGTCCCTCTGCCTCGCCCACTCCCTTGCCTCTTTCAAAACCCGTTTCAAGACCCTCTTCTTCGACCATGCTTTTGATCACCATCCTTCCCACCCCTGGCCTCCACCCTCCCCAATCCCGACCCCCAGCTCAGTTCCGAAACATTGACTGTCCAGCGCCTTGGAGTGTCTTCCTGACCTGAAAGGCTCTATACAAGTGTAATTTTGTTGTTGTTGTATAACTTGTAGAATGTAACAACTCTACTCTCACCACCCCCCTTTCACTCTCACGCTCTCCTTTCCACCCATCCTTGCACTGTTGGGTATTATGTTTCTCAGTTTACTTTACACTTTAAAACTTCAGGGGACGATTCTCTCCATGTTGGAATTCTTATACCAGCTAAATCTCTCATAAATATACAACCAAGAAGGTGAAATACTCCACACCTTCCAATGTTAATTTGCTGTTGTGAAAAGTAAGTCACAGCATCTTATTTTAATTGGGTCACAGGAGATATGAGGGACAACATCTGAAGCAGAGGGCAGCTCAGGGTATAAAGATTTAGACTCAAATCTGCAACGCCACAAAGTTTGTCTATCTACTCTGTCATAATGTTGATAATAATAATCTTTGCATTTGATGTGGCACTTTTATGTCAGAAGGATGTTTGAAAACGCTTCACAGATTTACTGGAAAGTGTAGTGATTGCATTTTCTAGGCTATTGGGAAAAATCAATTTGTTCGCAGTAATGTCCATGAAATGTCCATAACAGCCATGAAGTCAATGGCCAATTGTATTTGGGGGATTGTTGGCTGGAATGCCAGGAGAAATTTCCTTCCCTTTTAGAACAGTGGTGTGGGATCTTTAACGTCCATCTGAACAGGCGACAAAATCTCGGTTTAATGTCTAATTCAAACAATGGCAATGTACTGCTCCCCTAGAACTCCAGTGGAGGTCAGCCTAAATGCTGAGCACAAAGATGAGTGTAGGGCTTGAACACATTTCCTCATAAAGATGGGGAACACAACTGAGATACTCAGCTTGGGTGGAAGATGTATGCAATTACTTACTGAAAACTGGTGAGTGGGAGCATGCTAGCGGGAGTGGATTATTCCTTTGGCACAGCCATCAGACTACCTGCTTCTGCCCGATGAGTGGAAAATCTATTCTTGCCTTTCAGTTGAGACTGAACTGGTGAGCTCCCAGACAGCATGTCACATGAATTCCTCTCGCCCACTGTCAATTTAAATCCTATGCTGATAGACTCCAGGCAGTGTTACATATTGCCTTCATGTGCAAGTGAATTACCATCCACAAAAGTCAGATCAAGACGATGTATTATATAACTGGCTGCTGAATTCAGATGTCCTGATATGTGACCTTGAATGACTGTTCTGTAAAGAGAAATCAACACAGTTCCCAATAGACGATTAAAACGTTATGGCAAAATTTACACAGAAATATCAATGAGCTGTATCTGTTACAAGTTCTAATGTGCTTTTAACTGCGGCATGTTCATATTCCCAATGCAGATGTATTGCTTTTAATTTGCTGAATTTGAATATTGTAGAAAGGACACCTTTAATGGTTAGTACAGAAGGCTACCATATCCTCAGAACCGGGTAACCCAAATAAAGAGCGAATATAGTGGATTTAGATTAAAATGGATTTAGATTTTCAATTTCCTTCCATCTAATATGAAAATATTAACTCTCCGGCAGTTCGCTTAAGGTACTGTTCAGTGAAATCTGTTGTGAATAACCAACTCTGAAACTGATTTTTGGTGATTTAACAGAGAGGATTGGAGCTTCCTTGTTAGCAAAATTGATTGCTTAGAGTGAAACTAAGTCATACAGACTTGGAAGGTCCCAGGTTCAATCCCTGGTGTGTTCTGAGTTAGCTGATTGCAGCTGTGTCTAATACAGATTCAAGTCAGATTTGCAAAGTTGTCATTTGCATTGACAAGAACTATCACTTTGCACAGGTGGGCTTCATTCTCAGGCCTGAAATTCTTAAAAGGCAGCAGGAGCTAGGCTTAAGCCCCACATTGGGACTTTGAACTTACCGTCTAGGCTGACTGTAAATTCAAACCAAACGTAATGCTACAGGAGCGGTGCAATGTTGGAGGTGCGGTTCTTCGGATGAGACGTGAAACTGAGGTCCCACTGCATGTTTAGGTGGATGTCAAAGATTCCAATGCACAATTCAAAAAGAAAAGGGAGTTTCTTCCAGTGTCCTTGCCAACAATCCCCCAAATAAAGTTGGTCACTCCCTCAAATGGCTGTTTGTGGAACACTGCTGTGTGGAAATAAGCTACTGCGTTCGCCCACAAAATACACAGTAACATCACTTTACAGTATATCCTGTGAAGTGCTTTGAGAGGTCTTGGCTATGTGATAAGGCTCTATGTCAAATACAAGTATTATCATATTATAAAAGGAACTGCGAGAAACAAGCTTTTAAATTAAGGGTGAATTTAAGAATTTTCCCAAATTAGTCTTGCATTTTAAGAGAGTAATCTTAAAGCTAAGATCATGAAAATTTTCAGGCTATTGGACTCCCTGCATATGGACAATGCAATCGTGTTAGTGAGTTGCCAAGAGAGCCCTAGATTGATTCTGTGTGAAGCACGGTTTAAATCTATGAAAATGTGCGATGATGTGAAGCATTGCTCACTGCCACAAGGTTTGTTTTATTTTACGTGCCATTGCACATTTTGCAAATGCTTCTGTGGCGAATTACTCTATTGAATGCTTTAAACCCTTTCGATAACTTTCATTATCAATCTGTCGATGGATTTTCAGGTTTGATAACCTTTTCAGTGCCACACTGATAACCCAGCTTCTAAATTCCACATCCCATATCTGTACTGTCGATATTCTTGACAGTGGTATAATCATAAAGTCATAGCTGGCTGGTGAATACTAATCACTACGGTGAAAAGCCATAACATGAAAAGTCTTTTGTTTTAAAAGAAAACAAATTGGGAATTATGTCAGTCTGGCTCATTTAGTAGCATGTTTGCCTTAGAGACAAAGGCCCCATGTCAGGACTTTGAACTTGCATACTCTAGATTGACCTAGCAATGCAATGCTGGGGGTTTATAACAGGGTTGGAGTTGTTGTCCTTCGGAAGAGACATTAATCCAAGTCTGCCTGTTCAAATGGACGTTAAAATACAGAACTCGAGTGTGAAACAAATATATTAATGCCTATATAGATGATATCAAACATCACATAAAAAGTCTTTCACATAAGAGAATGTCTTGGAGCACTTCACAAGGATGGAGATCAATTACCAAACGAGGGAGAAGGTAGAGGTGGGGAGGTGCAGTACAAGACGTAGATTTTTAGACAAGATTTAAAGACAGTTAGAGAGGCAGTGAGATGGAGGGTTAGAGGGAGAGAGTTCCAGAGGTAAGGAAGATTAAAGCTAAAGATGGCCACCAATGGTATCAGGGAAGGGTAGCAGGTCTGTGTTAGACAATAGAAGGGGGGGGGGGGGGGGAGTGGGGTAGGAGAAGATTAGTAAGAAGGTGCTCTGGGATGCTACCCTGGATGAAGGGTGCCATATAAATGCAAGTTGTTGTTATATAAATGTAAACTGTATTGTAATGAGTGCATTTATAAAGTCTAGACAGGAGATAGGAAACAAATGGGTAAATGAGGGTTTTTAGTGTGAGGAATAAAAGATAATAGAGGATCGAAGCAAAGGCTAAGGTTGCACACAAATTAATGATCTGGCCATAACTCAATAACATAAAAAACTTGCTTTTAATGTGGAATGGTGTTGTGGAAGCAAATAACTAATCTGTGCCAACACCATCCCACAAAGAACAGTGAGATAAGTAGACAAATTAATTTCAATGTTTTGGAGAATTATTGGCCATGACACATTGCTTATTTCAGATTTCAAGGGAAATAAACTATTCCCTTCTAACATTCCTTTACATCCTTTCCTATGAATCCAGTCCAAACTGAGAAGTTTGGCTCTGTTCATAACAACACAAAATCATCTTTCTGTACATTGCACTTCGAGAATTTTTTTCTCTGCGAAAGGTGTTGTCCGTAGCTTAACTTGTAAAGCCGTGAGCAAAATCTCATAGAGCTTTTCTGTGTAATGAGCCTCATTCTTAGCAGCACATGTTTGTAAACATCTCTGCAACCTTCTTCAATCAAGCCAACCTGGCTGTTCCCTTCACTAGCCGGCACTGGCCTATTCCACATCCCCTGCTCTAGCCGACCCATCATCAGCAGGCAGGCTTTTCAGCCACTTGGCACCCACTCTCCACTCTCTGGAACTTCATTCCTAACTTCTCTGACTTACTCCCGCCTTCCTTTTCAACATGCATCTCAAAATGTACCTCTTTGATCCTGCCTTTGGTCATCTTTCCCCCCCACTCAACCCCCTTAGCTCACACTCTCAATTCTGGTTCCCAGCTTGAATTGTCAAACATTTGGGGAACCTGTCTCTCCGATGTGTTAGGCACTATCATATGTAAATTATATTGTATGATCAGCCTCATCGATCTGCCTTGTGTTGTCCTGAGGAATTTGTACCAATACTAAGATGTTTCATGCAGTTTTCAACAGCCAAATGGCTTTGTCCCACCTTAAAACCTACCTCTTTGACTACATCTATTAAAACCTCTCTGCCCTGCTCAGTGTCTGACCCCATCATTATAAAGTACTCTGAGACTTTACCACACATGAAGGGCTGTATTAATCAACTTCTTGTTGCTATAAGATGCTGTGCCATGTGAAAAACAAGTGTACTCGCATGTCATTGCACTGATCACATTCCAGGCTCCAGCATTCTGCAGAATTGTCAAGAAGGAACATCTGTAATGTTCCCTTAAGACCAAATAGAAATTCCAGTTAAATTAACCAAGATCAGTTTTATCATGCACTCAGTTATTAATGTTCCCGCAATGCTCAAGCCTATTGGAGTCTCTGGATGTAGGAATATTTAAGCTGAAGTCATGGAGGAGTAATGTTTCTTCCGCATTGATTCCCGTGTGTGAGTGCTTTGAATGAGAACCAAACAAAATACAATTCAAGAACAGGGCTTGTATCCCTCAACTGCTGCAACAATTCTCTACATTGTGATAATAAGAAGGAGACATTCAAGAGGAAACTAGACCTTCATGTTAGGGGGAGGGGAATAGAAGGGTTTGGAAAGGAGTCAGACTCATGGGCGGAGAATCATGAGAAGTACAAATACTAGCATGCACTGGTTGGGCCAAATGGCTTGTTTCTGTGCTGTACATTCTTGGTAAACTTTGAGGCTTGGCAGTTGGAACTGTAGATTGATCTTTTAACTGCCTCGGGAATGTGTAGATGTCCCACGACCGTGGGAGAGGGAACGTTGAATATTTTTTAAAAATGGGATGATGGCAGGATCCAAAGTTTCTCAAAGTTCCTTTTGAATCAGTCATTTTGAGCAACAATTACCAGCTTCACATGTTGTGAAGATGTATGTTCTCAGCAAAATGCAAAGGAATTGACTAGGCAGTGAGTGTCTGGCCAAGGCCACACTGTGATGTTGTTGGGTCCGAGCTCCCTGTGACCGACTGGTGTTTATTTTGTCTTGTCCAGGTCTTGCTGAATTGAGCGTCGGAACGGAGATAAGAACGCATCACATTGAATGTGGACACTACATAATGCCTGAAATATGGATGTGAAAGAACGAAGGCCGTACTGCTCCCTCACCAAAACCAGACGAGACAAAGAGCGACGCTACACAAATTCCTCAGTGGACAACGACGAGTGTCGAGTGCCCACTCAGAAATCCTACAGCTCCAGTGAAACCCTTAAGGCCTATGATCATGACACAAGGCTGATGTATGGAAATAGAGTTACAGATCTTGTTCACAGGGAAGCTGATGAATACACTAGACCAGGTAAAGAAAAAGGACTTCTTTCATTTTAACATACATTTTAAGTGAATGCTGTGTTAATATATTCCCCCACTTTCCCATCACTTCCCTTCTTTTCATGGTGATGCTTGGTTGCTTAGATTTGCTTATGCTAAAGAATTCCTTTCAGTAAATTCTTTACAAATCAGAAAGCGGTAGAATTGAATTATTCAATTTTGTTCTACAATGTTTGGGGCATAAAGTGTTGTGAGACACTGTTTTATCTGTGTGGTGATCAGGCTATCTGTGGCATGAGTCTGGTAAAAACAAACCATGACCCAAAATAAATGAGTAAATGTAAAGGCTTGACTGTGTTACAGCAGCAGCAAAAAAACAAGTTTCATCCAAACCTTAGACTTATGTGACAAATGGACTAGATTTCGTATTACGTTTTCTAAATTAGAAATTTAATTTAATTCCATAAATTTCTGTAGTCCTGCTTTTCACGCTCTTCAGTATTAAAATTCTAGAGAGAAAATGGTCCAGAATTTCACCTCATCTAAACCTTTAAGGCTGTTTTGTTTTAAAAATAAAAATTGTGACATTTTGCAAATCAATTTTTACTTGATTCAACCACAATTTAAACCTAAAGCTGTTTTTTAAAAAAAACTGTAGAAAAATAGCTTTCAAATTAAGACTGAATTGAACGGTTTTCCATAATTCTGTTTCTGCTGGAAGCCAAAATGTTTTTTTAAAGGCTAAGACCAGGCAGGATGACGGGCCTTTAACATTTCAAAAAGTGTTAGGGAAGTTCTAGTTTTGACAGAGACTCAATATTGAAGCATTAATGTGTGAACATAATAATAATAATAATAATGTGAACACGGACACATTGTTTGAGCTCAGAAGGGGGAAGGTACTTTTTTTGGGTCACATGGAATCCCACTTTCTATGCCTAAAAGTATCCAAATGAAACCAAATCTGCTTAGTGATGTCCAGGGCAGGTTAATAAGGTAAAGGGGATATCTAGCAATGATTTTGTTTTGATAGTGGCTCAGTGCCGCTGATGCCATTACTCCTGGAGATCGCTGGATTGTCCTCGGGAATCCAGAATAATTTTTTGCACAAATCCTTTTTTCCCCCGAATTGGTGTTTTTTTGTGTTTTTTCTCTGATTTTTGCCTCCCCTGGAAGTTAACTTGAGTGACCAGCACCGGGAGAGATGTGTAGGTGTACACTGCGAGGTAGGGGCAATGAGGTGGCTCCTTCTCAGAGTTAACCTAATAGACCACTTGGCCATTGTTCATTCCTTTCCGTCTGCATCCATGTATCTGTATGTATGTTGCATAAAATTGCATAGAATGACATGAGATGAAAGCAGGCCATTCAGCCCAAATAGCCGGTGCCAGTGTTTATACTCTAAACAAGCTCCTACTCCTCCTGTTCCCCTCTCCTATATCCCTCAACTCCCTTCTCCTTCATGTAGACATCATGTTTTTAAAATATATTGAAGTGTTTTGATCAGCCCTAGCTTCTGGCAACAGGTTTCACATATGTATGGAAGCTTGGTGAACTGACATTTCAGATTGAATTACTTTACGCAGAGTTGTGAACAGACGACCCAGGAGGTACATTGTGGCATCTGATTTAATAATAATCCTTACATTTGATATAGCACCTTTCACATCAGGAGGACGTCTCAAAACATTTCATGGGATATACCGTAAAGCCAGTCCACACATCAAAGCACCCATTGTGCGTAAACAAGCTGGGCCAACAAAAATGTGCGACCACAATTTTTCCACGGAATCCCTACAAACAACCCCTCTGCAACAAACGCACACACCCCGCACTCCCCCCCCACCCCGCAACAAACAAACCCTCCCCTACAAACGTTCTCCTCTGCTACAAACCTGTAAAAACCCAGTGTACTTGGGGCCCTGGGCCTCTGTGCACTGCTGCCGGCTGTTTACTCAACGCCTCTACTGTGGGTGGAGCGGCTCCGGACACACATGCGTGGTGCGGTGTGAGCGGGAAATGGGATTCGCTTCACTCTGAGACCCCGCTGTTGAGATTGTCTGTGTGTCTCTCTCTGTGTGTATGTATGTGTGTGTGAAAGAGTGTCTCTCTCTCTGTCTGTGGGTCTGTGTCTAAATGTGTATGTGTGTATGTTTGTGAGTGTCTCTGTGGCTCTCGCCTGTGTGTGTGTGTGTGTGTGTGTGTCACTGTATCTGTGAGTGTGTCTGTCTCTCTCTTTGTCTGTGAGTGTGTGGCTGAGTGAGCGTGTGCCTTTGAGTGTATGTGTCATAATATACACACTGTATGAGTGTGTGTCTGTGAGTATGTTTGTGTGTGTCTCTGTCGCTGTCTGCAAGTGCGTGTCTCTGTGCCTGTGAGTATTTGTCTCTCTCTGTGAGTGTATGTGTGTGTGTGTATCTGTGTTTGTGTCTGTGTGTGTCTCTCTCTCTGTGTCTGTGTGTGGTGGCGGGCCTCCTGGATCCCCGCAGTCACTGGCCTTCAAATGTAGTTTGGTGTGGAAACGGACCCTTTGGCCCTGCGCCAGTGCACCCCCAACCCCCACCCCCGAGTGACACACCCAGTTTTTGTTAAAGAAACCATTAATTTTTTTTGTAATAATCTAATGTGTATTATTTCTTCATGTTTAGTCGTTATCAATAAAGTGAAAAAATGTAGGTTGGCAGTAAAATATACCTATCAATAGCACCAATCAACTATCAAATGTTACCAACATTTTTGGCAAATATTTCTGCAATTTTCTATTGACACTGTTTATAAGTGAATCTGTCTTATAAGAGGACACCTTATAACTGGCTTAATCTACACTTATAACTTGACAATGAAGTTTTGGTTGCTAAGATATGCTGAGTGCTGACACAAGTGATCTATCCCTTTCTTTATTGTACATAATATACGGTGCCAGAAGTCTCTGTTAATGCCATGTTCTGTTCCAGTAAGGACACCACTTGCAAATGATGGAGCTGGGAAATGTAGCCATTAGCGGCTTGCTGAAATACTTTGTCTGTTTCTGCCAAACTGCCCACTTGCTAACTTACTGCTGCTGTCCCCATGCAATGCCCCATCAGATGTTAATGAGGCTGCAATTTTGAGGGTAAACAAAACATAGCACAGTTCATTAAAAATGAAAGCTAATATCTACCATGGATAGATACCAATAATTACAAGGCAGCTATGTGGTCAAATGATTCAAAGATGCCATAAAGCAGAAGTATTTGAACTCTTTGATATATTTCTGTTGGGGTATTTTTAACCAACAATTATTGTGAAGCTCATGTTGATAATTTCATTTGATTTTTTGAGTTGCTTTTTCCTCACAATGATCATTGTGCCAGAGACCAATTGCATGATAGCCTTATTAATGAGCAGCCATGTGTGAACAGTATTAGTGAAAGATTGTGCAGATATATCAAGTGATAATTGAAGGTCAATGGTGTGGGAGGTAGTATATTTAGTGCACATTATAATTGGTACATCTATTTATAATAGCTGTTTTTTTATTGCTCAGTATGCATGAGCTATTCAAGAACAGATCAATGAAGAAAGGATTGTCTTAAAAACAAACGGGGCCGAGTATGTTGAAAGAGGCATTGGAGTGAAAAACTGAAGACATGATGAGATTATGATTAGCTTTAGACCATTTCTACCATTTTTATACTTTTCTAAGGAAATAAAAAATTTACCAAACATGTTTTCATGGAGACACGAGGGCCAGTTAGCAATCTGATATTTCATACATTGAATGAATTTGGTTTGTGTATTGCACATTTTCACTACCAACTAACAGGATACTGCCGTTGTATGTATTTGTTTATTAGAAAAATGGGATTCCTGCACACTAGCAGTGGAAAGTTGCAATCTGTGAATTGGAAGTCAAATACTGTAACCCAGGAGTAAAATTCCAACTGGGTTTAGATTTAATTCTATTAAAGTTGCATTCTGAACAGGCAGAATTTGACAAATTCTTAAACATGGCTCTAATTACAAGTTTCTTTTAAGAACTACAGGAAACCACATTCAAAGTTAAGATTAAATTCAGCAATTTGCCGAAGTCTGGACATCCTAAATTATCGCATAGAGTAAATCTAGACCCAGGTGAGAACTCAGCCTGTGTATCTTAGTACTGTGAGAACTCAGCCCCAGTTCTCCACAACAATAGAGCAGTTATATGTCTAGTGCCAGCTACAGGATAAAACATATAGTTGCTTTGATAAGCAGGGGTTCACAATGCAGTCGCAACTTTAGCAGGATGTTTGGTCCTTCTTTTACTTGCTCCTTTTACAGGTCTTTTAGAGGTGTTTGAAATGAAGTTCAATTACCACTGTTCTTGTCTCTGTCAGTCAAAGGTGTTGTGAGTTGAAAACCTATTGTGCCCATCAATCATGCTCCATTAGATAAATTGCAGCTATTCTGGGCCAGGCTTGTTGGATGGTCTCTTCTCTAATGATGAGGTGTTCTTTTTGGCCTACAAGAAGAATGGTGTGGGTGCCGGAGAAAGAAGTGAAAGAAGTCACAGATAGCCATGTTGTTTTCCAAGATGGAGGGTGTGGTTCTTGATGAACACAAATTTTTTGATTTAATTTTTGTCAAAAAAAAGTCTTGTATCACTTAGCTGATCACTGGATAAACTTATTGAACCATCAAAGGGAACAGAAGCAACTATTTTAATTGTAAAATGGTATATTTTATTATTGGAACTGACAATACAAGGTCAGCTATCGTAGCTCACAAAAAAAATTCAGCTTGTGAAATTGGGACTGTATTTAATCCACTTATCTCGCAAGATCGCTCGATGAATTATTTCCCAGCAAGTCATGGCTTCTCATCAGCAAATTTCTACTGCTAACAGCTTCAGCAAAGCAGATCAGCTTCTTTAAAGGGTCTGAAACTGACCATGAAATTGACAAGATGATCCTTAGAAACAGTACAGAACTAAGCCTTGGAATGACTTTAAATAAAAATAGTTGCTCAATATTGTATTGAATTGCATCTCATTTACCTGCAGGGTGCCACATGAAAGATAGTTCTTGCTAACTGTACAAAGCTGGAGGGTGGGGAATTCTTGAAACCTGTAAGTTTACATTATACAAGTGAAAAGGGGAAGGTAGTGTTTTTTATAGATATGTTCCTTAATTATCTTTCCGAAGGATGGAACAATGGTATTCCAGTTAAACTATCAGCTGGCTGAGTTACAATAGTAATTATGCATGTGACTTCGCTCTGATCACTGGAGGGGGAGCGGGTAGGCGTATAGATTAGGGAAAGGCAATTCATCCACCTCCATCTTCTACACAGAATGGTCATTTGCATAACAGCATTGGCGGATGCTCAGGCTGTTGAGTCTCTAAGACAAAACATGAAAATAATAATCATTTCATTTGATATAGCGTCTGCCATCTCAGATTCAATACAATTATATTACAATTTACAATCTAGCACTTTTCATGTCAGGGGGACATCTAGAAGCGCTTGCAGAAAACAGATGATGGTGGGTATAGTGTCAGAGAGGGAAATGAAAGAGTTTAGATGTACCATCGTTCAAATGAGGTGTTAAACTGAGGTCCCCTCTGCCTGTTCAGGAGGACATTAAAGATTCCACAGCACTATTCGGAAAGAGAAGAGAGTTTCTCCCAGTGTCCTGGCCAACAATCCTCTGGATAAAATTGGTCATTCCTTTTCATAGTTGTGGGATGTCACTGTATGCAAACTGGCTGTGTTCACCCACGAATTATACGAAAACTACACTTTGCAGAAAATGTTCTCGATGCTATAGGTGCTCTATCAAATTCAGGAATTATTTCTGCTATTATTGTCTCGGTGAGCATGCTACATTTAATGTCCTCGGGCTGTGGAAGGGAATAAATGGGTAGGATTTCTCTGCTCTATTGCTACACAGTTACCTTGGAGGAACGTGTGCGCATTTAAATGTCTAATGAGAACAAGACTGGATAAGTTGATGTCCATTGGTACAGCAATTGCAATAATGCAATTCAGGTGCTATAGTCGGCCCCAAGACACTGAGCTTGGGAGGGGAAAATCAAGTAAGGTTCCTGCTCCTGATTGCTAGCCAGACACTCCTGTTGGAAGAAGCTCAGTTATGATGCCTGCTGATGTTCATTCTCGAGGCTCCTAAATGAATAATAGCTACTCGAGTGAGGTGCTTGTGGACAATTGATGCTTGCATCACGATATTTTGGCAGGAGGAAAGGAGTCAAATGCCTTTGGGGAGGATAAGGAGTGGAGATATTGGTGAAAGAAATTAAAGAAAAATATAATGAATATTGGTCATTCGTAATGCACCTTAGCGCTTTTAGACAAGGGAATTAAAATGCAATTAATGTGTCAGTGTTTCTAAAACCATGAAATTTGAATCCCATGAAACGAAAGGGTTTCATACTGACAATAAATGACATTCTAGCTGATTCTAGTCTCCAAAGGCTTCAAATATTTAAACAGCAAAACTTGAAAGCACACAGCGGAATTAGTCAAGCCTTTTGTTTATAAAATTAAATAAACAAATCAAGAACAGTGAGATGAGTGGATTGCTGCCCCCAAGCTCACTGCTAAGAGCTCCCAGAGGAACTGTTTTGCTTTGGACGCACCAGCGAGCATCGCAAACAGTGGGGAAATCCTCGCCATGCTCCTCATTCAAACCAATGTTGGTAACATGGATTGTAAGATAACATCAAAATGTGGTGGGAGGAGTGGTTAGTTCTCCCAGCTGACATCCAGCTCCCGTGTAGTTTTGTCCTCTGAGTTTCTGCAAGAAAATAAACATCCACAGTCACTGAGGATGGATGAGGCCCAAAATATTTCATGTCTTTAGCCTTAAAATTGTAGATGGTACAGAATTTTGCAAACCTCATAAATTCAGTCTTAATTTGGAAGCCAGATTCCGTTTTTTCAGAAAAACATCTTAAAAAAATTAAGACGAAATCTAAAAAAAATTTTCTCTCCCAAAAGCTTTGCGTGGTCTTCGATTTTAAGAGCATTGTCTGAAGACTGAATACCATGGAAGATGTTTTGCAGTTGGTGCCTTTTTGAACAAGTTGCTCATTGGTAGTACTCTCGCCTCTGAGGCAGAAGGTTGTGGGTTCAAGACCCATGTTGGGACTTGATCTTGTATAGTTTAAACTGATAGTCCAGTGTAGTGCTGGGGTTGTGCTGCATTGTTGGAGGTGCCGTCCTTTGGATGACATTGGGACACTGTTTGTGAGCAGCTGGGCTGCTGCACTTGCCTACAAATACACAGTCACTCCATTTCATAGTAAATTCTATGAAGCGCTTTGAGACGTTCTTCCAGCGTGATAAGGCACTATACCAAATGGAAGGATTATTATTATTAATAATAATACATTTAGGACATGTAAATATGACAGAGATTGCATTTTCTTCATCAATCTGCTTTACTTCACCATGACAAGATAACCATAGCATAATGACTATAGTGAGACTTTAACAAGAAAATAACAAATAAAAACTTTTAGCATCATAAAGCCGGCAGGAAAATACCTTGAAGACATCAAAACTTTTGGAAATGCACATGAATACTGGCCTCTTGTGGATTGCTGCGTAAACACAATGTGTGGTGGGCTCTCAGCCATATGGATCAGGAAGATCCAAGGTCTATGCTGAGTTAGCAGATCTAAGTAAAACAGGTTTGATGCCACAGAGATACGTTTTGAAGTCTGAAACATAATATCAAGACTGCTGTTTGTGATTCCCAGATCATTAAAATGAAAGGGCATTGGACCAATGACTGTTCAGACTTAGTGAAGCTAAGTTTGTGAAACAGGCAGGATAAATGAATGCATTATGTTTTAAACATTTATTTAAATGTGCTGGGCCAGATGTGATCATTCATGCGCATGTTGTGGTATTGTGAGCGGTCCTGTTTACAAATTGGTGAAATGACTTACAAGACAACCAACCAACAGCTCACACTCTGTAAAGAAAGTTCTACAACTTTAAGGTGTCAGTCTGATTCAGTTGATAGCACTCTTGCTTCTGAATCAGTTGGTTCTGGGTTAAAGACCCACGTGGGGACATCAAGCTTAAAATTTATGCTTACATTCAAGTGCAGCACTGGGGAAACACTTCATTGTTGGAGATGCCATTCTTCGGATGAGATGTTAAATGGAGGTCCCGTCTGCCTGTCCAGGTAGACGTTAAAGAACCCATAGCACCATTCAAGAAAGGTAGGGAGTTGTGTCCTGGCCAATAATTCCCCCAAATAAAAATTAGTCATTCACTTTATGGCTATTTCTGGGACATTGCTGTGCACAAATCAGCTTTTGTGTTTGCCTATGTATACATAGACTCTACACATTATCGGAAATCTTGCGTAGTGTATTGAGACGTCTTGATAGCATGATGAGATGCTATAACAAATGCGAGGATTATTATTATATAATACAATTTCCACAGCTGTCCACTTTGAAAGGTACAGTATATTTTGATACCTATTGGGTAAGCAGTAAAACCCATGGAAAAAGATAATGGAGACTCACTGCAATAACTTTGCAGAACAGCAACAAATGGAAAAGGAAAAAAAAATCACGTTAAGAGTTGAAGTGGGCAGTGCAGTTGTTGGGGAAGCTTTAACGCACTGGAGGCTGGTACTGGATTTAGCTGTTTTCTGTTTGTTTCCCTTCACTAGGTTTCCCAAGCAATCAGTTAAGGTATTCCTTTGCTGCAAATCTGTAACAGCCAATCTTTGATTTCAGTTAATTATAGCAGTTCATTTTCAAAATTTATGAGTCAGATTTAATTCAACATTCAGATTCCAAATCCATTTGACTGTGTGTAGGGTTAAAATAATCATTGCATTTGATAAAGAATCTTTCACCTCAGGAGGATATCTCAAAGCGTTTCCACAGGATTTATTATAAAGTGTAGTGACTGTATTTATTAAGTGAAGGCAACAGCCAATTTACCCCCGGCAATGTCCCACAAATAGTCATGAATTATACAATCTGGGGATTCTTACCAGGAGCAACTCGTATCTTTGCGAATAGCACTGTGGGATATTTAGCATCCACCTAACTAGGCAGACAAAACTTCAGTTAACATTTAATCCAAAGGATGGCACCTCTGAATATGCAGTGTAACCCCAGCACTGCATTGTAGTGTCAGCCTAGACTGTGAAATCAAAATCCCCATGTGTGGCTTGAACCCAGAATCTTCTGACTCAAGAGTAAAGAGTGCTACCATTGAGCGAGGCTGACACTGAAGCAACAAACTGATTAACTGATTGTGGAGTCCTGTAGCTCAGTGGTTAGAGCACTCGCTTTGCAAGCGAGAGACCTGAGTTCAATTCCAGGCAGGGCGAAACCTTGGGCAAGTTTCCTTACTCCTCACGCCTAATAATAATCCCTCCAAAAACAAAAAACAATAATAAATTGGTCATTTTCAATCTACGACTGTTTGTGGGACATTGCTGTGCGCAATTGGCTGCCGCTTTCGCCCACAAATATACAGTCAATTCACTTTACAGTGTGTTCTGTGAAGCGCTTTGGGACGTCCTCCCGACGTGAAAAGCGCTATATCAAATGCAAGGATTATTATTATTATTAACGTCAAAAAAGCCAAAATTCTACTGGGACAAAGTTCTCTTCAGCATTGTTTTTGTTTGGGGAACTTTAAAAGGGCAAGAGTACAATTAATAAATTCAATCTCTTCTCCCTGGAGTCCCTTCACTATCCTGGTTCTCTTGGATAATACCATGAAAACTTTGTTAAATCCATTTGTAGGAACAATGAGCATTTAGGACGAAAGGTTGGGTAAGTTTCCTTACTTCAGACACCTTTGTTTACCTAGCAGTAAGTAAGAACCCAGTTGTTAGTTGGTTGGCGGATCGCTTTTCCGGGGGTAATAATCCCTCAAAATCCTTTTTTTAATTTGGTCACTCAATCCACAACTGTTTGGGGGAGACTGTTGTGTGCAATCGGCTGCCATGTTTTGCCCACAGTCAATCCACTTTACAGATATTCTGTGAAATGCTGAGAAAACTATCTCATTCCTGTAAATGTCCTTGTAGACACATGAGTGGAGACAGTATACTGTACTTTTTTAACAACAGCTCTGCACATTGAATGGAGCTGTGAAAGAGTAGCTTAAAACCCAAAACATGAGCAGCAGCTGACAAACTTAGTTACTTAGAAATAACAATAATGGACGAGAACGAAAGTGGGAAAAACTTTTAGTTGAATGGTTTGGAAGATGATTGCTAACACTCCTAGGGGTTTAATTTGCGATATTTCTTAATGGAATTCCTTAATAAGTGATGCCATTAGAGTTTCCATTGACCCATCAACATGGTTTCCTTATTAAGGAATCCCATTCAGAGATACCTTAAATTAGCCACCTTTCCAGTTGTCAGCCTGGCTCAGTTGGTGGCACTGAGTCAGAAGGTTTTAGGTTCAAGTCCCACTTGGAGACTTTGAACTCACGGTCTGGCTGACACTGACAATGCAGGGCTGGAGAGAGCGCTGCACTGCAGGAGGTGCCATCATTCGGATGAGATATTAAACCGAGATCCTGTCTGCTTGTTCAGGTGGATGTTAAAGATTCCATGGCTATATTCAAAAACAGAAAGGAGTTTCACCCTGTGTCCTGGCTAACAATCGCCCAGATGAAATTGGTCATTCTTTATGGCTGTGTATGGGACATTGCTGTGCACAAACTGCCTGCTGCTTTCGTCTGTAAAACACAAAGTCATTACAGTTTACAGTAAAATCCTATGAAGTTCTTTGTGACGTCTCTACGATAAGGTGCTACATCAAATGGAAGGATTAAATATTAACAATCTTTTCATTATATATTTATCACAGTATAAACATATGAAGAAAAGTTTGCTGATGTTAGTGATTGGCATGCAGTTGTCCTCCAGGCTCTCGCCCCCCCACGTCCCCCTCACCTCCTGTCCTGCTGAATGCCTGCTAGGTAAGGATATAAGCTGTTGATTTAACGGTCAACCTTTGGGAAGCTGGGACAAAAGGATGCTATCAACTTTCACCCATTCCATACCCACTAGGCTCCCCACTTCATTGTTCCTAAGATCTCAATGAGGCATTATCCCAGCCTCGCCTCCTCCTTTACCTGCCAGTTTTGTTTTTCTTTAACACCTGAATGTAGGTGACAAGAAGCTTGAGATGACAAAGTGTTGGAAGGTGCTGGAATGTGTGTGAGAGTGCCAGGGAGTGTAGCAGACAAAAGAAAAGACTTGATCGCCTCACATTGAGAGCTTAACCAGACACCTCTCTGATACCAAGGCTCATTCGAAAACCTCTCTCTATGTTTATTTGTTTTAGCTTGGGTTTTTTAAAAAAAAGAATTTTTTAAAAAAAGCTCACTTCCACTATTATTCCCACAACAGCGGCAAATTTTTCCCTGAGGGAATTGGGAATCTGTGAGCCTGCCACTCGCCGAGGGTTAGCGTTCTGTGCAGAGATGGGTCTCCCCCACCGAGGCTACTCAGTGAACACAGGGTCGGACGCCGACACAGAAAATGAAGGAGTGATGTCCCCGGAGCACGCCATGAGGCTGTGGGGCAGGGGGGTCAAATCCGCTCGCAGCTCCTGCCTGTCAAGCCGTTCCAACTCAGCCCTCACGCTGACTGACACAGAGCACGAAAACAACAAGTCGGACAGTGAAAATGGTGAGTTCTGAAGCTTCTTTGGAATTCCAAGTACATTAGCAATATTCTCTCTCTCGCTCTCTCTCTCTCTGTCTTTCTCTCAACCGTCACAGAGGGAAGTTTCTTCTCTCCTCCCAGATGTCATGTCCTTGAGTACAGTAATTGCATAAAATCAATATGCAACGTCAGACACCAGCATTTTGCCAGGGACTTTCATCATATTTTACATATCTTGAAGATGAAGCATTGCTTAAATCATGATTAATTTGGCTGGCAAATTCTCTGATGTTCCTGCTGACAATCTGGGCTAAAGATGGAGCAAGAACTGTAAAGAGATTAATGTGAATTTGATGGATTCAGTGTTAAAAGGGAAAAAAAAGATTTATCACTGACTAAGCCACCTGTGTATTCTCAGTGGAGATGCCAAGCTAGTTGTGATTAAGCCATCCCTGGGGCCGTCCTAAAATTGAAGATGTCTTTGCACAATCTTCTTCATGACCACTTGTCAGAAGCTGTAGCGACCACACAGTTTTAGTTTATAAACAGCAACGCAGCAGGTGCTAAAGTGCAAGTGGGATCGTATTTAAAAAGAAAAGTTAATATAGATAATTGAATTTCCATTCGGTCGCAATCTGAAACAATGAGGAAGTAAAGTGCTTTATGGGATAGTGAAGTACAACTTCTAAGGCTGTTTGCTTCACAGTATATATTGATTCTAAGCCAATGCCTGACAACAACTGATTCCAAGTTTATTAGGAAAGGGTTAACCTTACTATAAAATTATACATATTTTAACTTAGAAGACAATTATGCTGTGTTAGATTCCCTGCCAGAACTATCCACTCCAGTTCTTTTTCCCTGCACTTTTTCCCACATGTCTTTTTCTAGCATAGTTATTAACATTTGCCTTGAAATCCCTTCAAAAATGTAGAAATTGACTTGGCTTCAGTGACTTTGTGCGACAGTGCCTGCATCATAATAATATCGTAAAGATAAGATCTTCCAAACTTTGTATTTATAGTCATTGAAATTGATGCCCTTTTTGTTGCTGATTTCCAGGGGAAATAATCCTTCACTATTTACCCGTCTTAATTCCGTGTGAAAGAGGCAGGTGTTAAAATAAGATTTCACTGTGTTCATTGACAGTCAGGATAGATGTCTTTTGTGTTCACGCATTGCGTCCTGTACGGAGACTTTATAGTGGGTTCTGTGCGTGTCCGATTTACTTGTGGTGATATGGTTTTATAGTGGCTAACTGGAACAAAGTCATGCATTTGTTTGTGACCCATTTGCCACTATAAATGAGATATCAATGACAGATGGACCGTGTAACTGCTGAGGCATATCGACAGAGGACATGATGTATGATTGTATACCTTTTATTCCTCTCTGTACCGATAAAATTGTTATTTAAAATTGATTTTTTCTTGCAATTCACTTAATTTTCTTTCTAGAGGGAAGTGGAAGAATCAATATTACAGATCATTTCAAATCCAGTTATATACAAATCAAATCTTTGAATTTAAGCCAACCCTTCCCACCTAGTACTGTATTTGTTTGAAACATGCCCATTGTGATTTAACCTGTCTAGTTGTGTGTGAGGTAATGTATTTTTTCTTTTTCCTCTGTCCCAGTACATTGCATGGAGTGTGTTTGCAATGTCCATTGTGCATGTCACTCGTAATAACTTTCTGCGGATGTGAGCAGGGTTTGACACCCAATTGCAATAATTTTGAAAGTGGGGGCAACAGCCTCGCAGCGAAGAAAGGGGTCAAACACTGAAGATCTCAAAAGTGACCAGGTCAATCCCTGATGTGCTTCTTTCACACACCAAACCAGGAAGTGGGAGCCACAAATGAATAGATTCATCAAGACTCACATTCCCCCTGAGTGATCGTGCTGGTTGAGTAAACCCATCTGCCTTGAGGGTCAACATCCTTGTTTTAAGTTGAATATGTTTGGTTTAATGCTGAGTAGATTCCTGGTGGGTTAACTCAATGAAGTGGCTGCAGAGTTACTGTCTGGAAGTCTATCACTGTGTGAGGGAGCTGAATGAATTATATACAGTTCCAATGACAGAATCAATAGGACACCTTAGATTAATGATGGCACCTCTCCTGCTATGTATTCTGCATTCTCACAATATTATCATCGATTGTCAAACAGATCCTGAAAAATAATGGGAGATTGTGAGCCGAACACTGGTTCGGATATTGACAGATGCCTGAAACTTTGCTTTCATAGTTCACCTCTTTATGTGAATCATTCGATGCCAGCCAGTCAGTGGTCAGTTCTGGGAAGATCCACTGATTCTATTGCGATAAACATGCAATAAAGGGGCGCCATTGTTAATCACAGGACAAGCAGTGCGTTGATGGTTGCTGAATGACTAGTGGGTGCAAAACAAAACTTGACCAAATACCCAGCGAGAACCTTAAAATAATTTGAAATGGTGCATGTATAAAACAGAAATCTACCCTCAGGGTTCAGAGGAGAATAATAAAGCTTTCAAATATCCTCTTGTGGTTTTTGACATCATGTTAAATCCTTGAATGAGATTACCACCTTGTAAAATGTTCCCAAGTAACTAATAGTTTGGGTTATTGAATTCAGCACACCTCAAATGTATAGAGAGAAGTGGCACAGAGAGGCTCAATCAGAGGCTGAAAAGTGTTGGGTTTGAAGGTACATCCAGTAATGAAGTTTACCTCTCTATTGAAGCCTGGGACAAAAGGTCTAGCGAGGAAAGGCCAGATTATTCTGTTTAGCCCAATTTTAAATTAGGAATCAGTGAAACAGAGGAATGAAAGTCACTTGTTTTTTATATTTTAAAGCTTGTTTACTTAACAAGGCAGAAAGATGTATAATTTTGCATTGGTTCAATAAGCAGTTACAGTAGGCAGGGCTACGACAGACAATATATTGGCTGTTATGCTGATGTGTAGCAATGTCACTGTAATGACAACATTAAAGTTCAAAAGCAGTAGGCGAACATCTTTTGCTTTTTGTTTCTCTTGTCTTTGAAATGCTGGTCATAGCGGAAGTTGAATTAAAGAACCAAAGTTGAGTCTGTGAGACTCTAGCAGTTGTGTTGCTGCTGTATCATTGCATCACTGCAATCTGTTCTTCTCAGTTGCTTTGTTTGATTTTGCGAGAATTATTGGAACCTTGAACGGTTGAGGTCGAGTAAGTGGCTTGAGCCACAGAGCGAGAGAAGTGAAAGATGTACTCGCTCCCACCAGCTTGGAGCGAATACCAGGAATGACCACCTCTTTTATCATTGTCCTTTTTTTAACATCAGGATAATCTATGCAAATCTGCACGTACTCATCTACTTCATATTTGTAATAAACAAGCTGGGACCGCCGTTGGTTTTGGGTACCATGAGCTGATTCTGATTAAAAGAAATCAGGACTGTTACCAAATTAACAAGAGAGCTGCATCCGTGGTAAGCACACTTCTTTCTGCTGAACAATTTAACTCTTCAAGGCACAACATACTGACATGTTCTCATAACATTTGTCTAGAGTTATACCAAATAACCCGTAACATATGTTACATTTAGATATCAATTCAGCTCCATTTAATTAGACTTATAATCATTTCAATACTGACTTACAACAACAACAACAAGATTCCATTTATAAAGCGCCTTTCACGTCAGGAGGACGTCCCAAGGCGCTGCACAGTTGGGTCATGACCCGAGCAGGGGGGAAATGGTCAGGGTGAGGGGAGGGAGCGAGGAAGGGGGAAATGGTCAGTGTGAGGGGAGGGATGGGAGGGAGCGAGAAGGGGGAAGAGAGTCGAGAGGGGAGCTGAAGGCTCGGTCAAAGAGACTTACAAGGTTAAGAAACCTTCATCCAATCAAAACAACCAATTTAGAATCAAAATTGTCATTCTACAGGTCCACATAGCACTAGCAAACTAACATAAGCATTTTGAACTGAACTAAAACAATAGTTTAAGCAATAATCTAGTTCTGATCACAAGAGAAAGCTTTGTTCCTCCTTGAAAACATGTCCCAATACAGTACTTTTATTGTTTCTTCCACCCATGCCTTTCCTACAAGTGCTATTTACAAGTGACTTACTTCTAGATTTAAAATACACAAGAGCACCAGGTTATCAGCGCTGTCATGTTGAGTATTGTTTATCTTAAAGTGCTACCATGTAATGCAAGCATGTTCTCTGTTGGCGCGTTGCTTTAAATGTTTTATTTCCCAAATGCATATCTATCATAATCCTCCCCCTCCACCCCCTTGGGGTAATCTACCTGGGAGAACTGCTGATGCTGCTTCTAACAGAAGCAACAAACTTCTTTAAAAATTCCAAATCTCAGCTTGTCCCTAGGATGACAGGGTAAAACAGGCCCCTTACTATTTTACAGTGCTACTCTTCAGCATTCTTTCCCCATGTTGGATTTCACAGACTTGTTACAACACAGATCTATCCATTAGCCAAAAAGCTTCTTTCTAAGCTTACTGAGAAACATCAAGGATAGAGCTGGGGGGGAAAGGGGCCTATTCATGGCAACTGACTATAATCAAATATTGTGTCAGCCTATAATTTAGTGGTGAAATCAGAAGTATTGAGGTGGTCAAAGTCAGTCGTCATAGAAAAATGCATAGTTTAGACAAGATAACTTATAATTTCCTGTGAGAGGCAGTCCGCTTGCTTTACTGTCTTTCAGTGTAAAGTGAAGATTATAGGAAGAGTTGTTGATGACCTGTGCTTTGATACTCAATAACCTTACAGTATATTCACCTGCTTTGTTCCCTTTTATTTAGATAGTTCAGATAGGAATGAAATCTCGCAGCATTTAAATGTGATTGGAATGGAGGCTTACTAGAATGATACCGAGGATAAGTGGTTTGGTTTTTGAGCAAAGACTGGAGAAACTGGAATTTTTTCTGCTGTAATAAAGAGTTGAAGGGTAGCCTGATAGAGGTCTTTAATATTATCAGGGATTTTGAGAGTCAATACGGAGAAATTATTTCTACTGGTTGGGGAGTTGGTAATTAGATGGCATCAATTTAAGATTAGTTTGTAAACAAGCAAATGGGAAGGTTAGGAGAAATATGTTCACACACAGAGTAATTAGAGTATGGAATGCCCTATCGACAGGAGTGATTGAGGCAGAATTCATGTTGACCTTCAGAAGGCAAATACCTTCAATGATTGAAATGGTTCATGTCCGCCTCCAGATGTGCCCACTATCAGCTATTTGGAACACCAATCCACCTCTCTCTCTCCCCCCTCCCCACCTTTCCTCCCACCGTTAAAGCCTGCAGACCTGCCTTTTGAACCACACTCATCCGTCTCTTCCCCCACCCCTCCCCTCCCACCCCACCTCAGTCTCCTATTCAGCAGTGCAAAGAGCTTTAAGATGTCCTTCCACCGTGAGAGGCACTATAGAAATGTAAATAGTTGTTGTAAACTGAATGAGGGTTGTTGTCTAGTGTCTCAAACAATACACAAAGCACCAGTTTTGTTTTTCCTGGAGAGAACTTGAAGCCGCTGCAAACCGAGGAAAGTGATGACTTTGCACTTTGGATTTTGAACGTGCTTTTCCTGTCCTTGATGATGGCTGCGGCACCTGTAAAATCTATTAATTAGGGATTTTAAAAGAGGCAAATATGCTGACTTGGACATGTTCTCTTTCCTTCACTGTCAATAGATAGCTTTATTTAGAGAAGGCACATTAACGCAGTCATGTATTGCATCTCCTGTCCATATTTTACAGCAAAACAGGTGTCTGACACATTTGAAACCCACAGCCATGCAGACAGAGAGTTCCACATATAATAACAACAACTTGCATTTATATAGCGCTCTTCGTGCCAGACGGGGTTTCGGAGCGCTATGTATACTACCTACAGGTGGAAATTTCACTGTGTCTGGAAGGAATGCTCACACTCTCCCCGGAGGGATGCATCCTGCTTGTATAATTCCAGAGAGTATTAAGCCAAGTGGGTGAAGGCGAAGCCTTGTGGACAGCAGAGTATGTGTTGTGCTACTGCTGTAGATTAATAAGCTAAAACCACATAACCTGGCATGAAACAGGTATGAAAGCTTTTTCAACAATATGTTTCCCTTCAACATTTATATTCTTTTGGCGACCTGTAGCGTATTGGTTAGAGCACTAGACTCGCAAATGAGAGGCCCCGAGTTCGATTCTCAGGCGAAACCTTAGGCAAGACTCCTCACTCCACATGCCTCCTGTTTGCTTAGCAGTAAGTAGGAACCCAGATAATAATTGATTTGCGGTGAGTAATAATTCCCTTCCCCCCAAAAAAAAATCTGGTCGCTCAATCCACCACTGTTTATGGAACATTGCTTTGTGCATTTGGCTGCCGCATTTCGCTCACAAAATATACAGTCAATTAACTTTACAGTATATTCTGTGAAGTGTTTTGAGACATCTTGACTATATCAAATGCAACGATTATTATTATATTCATGAAAACATTTTTGATATATTATTGCATTAAGGATTATAAAAGCAGCCTCTATTTCATGAAAGAAATATGGATTCAGATTGTGGTTCTTTGCTAATCAACTCATACAATCTTCACTATTCAAAATTGACTCTTGGATGTTGATATTTTGCAATTTGATGACATCTCAGAATATTAACACTCGTAAAGCATTTATTGTGATCACATATCAGAGTAAAACTCCCACATCTTTTCCATAGGGCTGATCTCAGCTGTGAACTACAACTTAATTGCTGCAAATTGGCAAGTGAATGGCACTTAAGAAAACATTGCCTGAAGGGGACAGGAAATGCACCTTTCACCACACGAATTGATTGTATTCATCCTGATGGATTGTATTCCATTGGGTCAATTTCACCCAAACTGAATAGGAACATAGGAACAGGAGGAGGCCATTCAGCCCTTCGAGTCTGTTCCACCATTTAATTGGATCATGGCTGATCTGTACCTCAACTAACCTTTCAATTCCAATTTCCCACTTTCTCCCCATATCCCTTAATACCCTGACCTACCAAAAATCTATCAACCTCACTCTTGAAGGTATGGATGGATCCAGCATCCACGGTCTCTTGGGTAGAGAATTCCAGATTTCTACCACCCTTTGAGTGAAAAAATGCTTCCTAATTTCACTCTTAAATTGCCTGTTTCTGAATTTTAAGTCTATGCCGCCTTGTTTTGGATTCCCCCACTAGAGGAAATAGCTTCTCTGTGTCTACCCTATTGAATCTCTTTATTATCTTAAATACCTCAATCAAATCACTCCTCAACCTTCTAAACTCAAGGGTATACACTCAGTGGGATGGGGAAATGGCCTTGGTTGACTTATAAAGTTGGTATTGGTTATACTACCTAAATTGTGTATCCAGAATCCCATAGAGCACCTTAAAAATGACGCCTGTGTTTTGATAAGACCTCCTGACCTCCTGGGATGACCTGTGTCAACTGACACATCCCGCCGTTTCAATTTCTTTCACAGTGTTCCATATACAGCCATTAAATGAATAATCAATTTTATTTGGGAAAATTGTTGGCTAGGGCAACAGGAGAAATTCCCTTCTCTTTTCAAATAGAGCCGTGGGATTTTTAGCGTCCACCTGAACAGGCAGCTGGAGCCTTGGTTTAACATCTCATCTGATCTGAAGGACGACACCTCCAACAATGCAACAGTCCCCTACACTGCATTGGAGCGTTAGTTTAGATTATGAGCTCAAAGGCCTGACACAGAACCTTCTGACTCAGAAACGAGAGTCCTACCAACTGAGCCCATCTGCACTGTTTGCTTAACCACAATGGGAGTCGAACCCAATTTATGTGGATAGTTGGAGCTTGACTGTATTTGTAAATTTCTCATTAAAATATAGAATGTGTCAAACCGACACTGAAGCCTCAATTTTCTTAAAATGGTGGGTGTATAACTATATGAGAAGATCATTGATTTGCACTGAATACAGTAGGTAGCAAAATCAATCCGTTATCTCTGTCCTAGCAGCTTTCATTGAACTACTGGTCAAAACAAACAGGATGTTTTCTCCTAGTTAATCATTCTTTCAGGCTCTATCAAACCCATTGATTTTATGCAAAAGTTAATCAGCTTACCTTTTGTCAAGAATGGATTCTTTCTTAAATTACCCTTATAAAAAGCTTTTGCTTTTTTACTCCCATATGTCGGTGTGTCTCAATTAATGAAAAGCAAAGTTCATCAAAAGGTCTGGGGTTATAAGTTCCATCTCGCGCTGAACTTGAGACTATTTATTCAACATTTCAAAGCGTAGCACCTGGAAACTTCAGTCTAGAGTTGGAAGCCAGTTTTTCTGTAGGTGCTTGCGTGCGATTGAAGGGGGGTAAACTCAGAACAAATCTACGCAAACACTATTTCAGTGAGCGAATAGTGAATCTGTGGAACAGGCTCCCTGGGGAGATGGTTGAAGAAGGAAGTGTTGATTCTTTCAAACACAATTAGATAGTTTTCTTTTAGGAATAAACATTATGGGATGTAGGTAATTTGGGACATATGTGCATGCGACTACCAGAAGGGTGGAAGGTGAACTAAATGGACTTGGTCTTTTTTCATCTTACATTTCTTATGTTCTTATATTCTTTCTAAAGCTACAAAAAGCTAGCTCCCAAATTAAAACTGAATTTTTGAATTTACCAACATTTTTAACCTTGGAAATTCTGAGAAAATAGCCCAAGCCTAGAACTAGACAGTATTTCTGGTACCCAAAGCCTGAAAGATTGTTTTGTGTCAAGATTTAGGATTGCACAGAACTGTGGAAAATTCATAAATTCAGTCTTAATACGGAAGCCAGTTTGCTGGAGTTCCTATAAAGAGTCGGCTTCCAAATCAAGACCTAAGTTAAGAATTTTCTATTTTCAACGTGCAGATATGAAAAGTGCTATATCAAATGTAAGGATTTTTTTTTGTTTATTAGCATTTTAGCATTGGCCTTGGAGATGGTGCAGTACAGTTTCACCAGAATGATACTGGAGCTGAAAGGGTTAAATTATAAAGCTAAATTGCATAAACCTGGTTTGTATTCCCTGGAGTTCGGAAGGCTGAAGGGTAATCTAATTGAGGTGTTTAAAATGATAAAGGGACTTGATGGAATAGATACAGGTGAGGGAATCCAAAACAAGGGGGATTAAAATTAGAGCTAGGCGATTTAGATGTGAAACCAGGAAGCATTTTCTCATGCAAAGGGTTGTGGGAATCTCAAACTCTCTCTCCCAAAAGGCTGTAGATGCCTGGTCAATTGGAAATTTCAAGACTGAGGTTGATAGTTATTTATTAGGTTAGCATTTCAAGGGTAATGGAGAAAAGGTGAGTGAATGGAGTTGAGGTACAGATCAGCGATGGTCTAATAAAATAGTGAATCAGGCTCGAGGGGCTGAATGGCCTACTCCTGTTCTTGTGTTCCTTGGAACATATAATCCTTTTTTTTAGATATCTTCCATAAAGAGATGTCAAATTGCTTCTTCAAAAAAGGGACAGAGAGGGGTAAAAATGAAGCGGTGGGAAAACAGAGGACCCAGCTAAAACAAGGAATGGAAATAGGTTAAAGAATTTGGAGACTCTTCAAGGATGAACGATGCCCAGCAGAAAGGAGAGAAACATCTTGTGACGTTTGTTGTTTGTTTAGGGCAACAATAACTAACAATAATATATAACACACTTCAGATCCAATCACCTCTTGATGTGTTTGGCAATGATGGGGTCAGATACCGAGCACAGCATAAGGGGAAGGGGAGAGGAGACCATAGCCGCAAACAATTCCGATTTTTTTTATGTTCACGTCTGTGTTGGTGTTTGTGAGCATTGCTCTTTAACCAGTGAATCTCACAATTGAAGGATATTGTCTTGGAAGATTTACTGATTCTGACAGTGATCTGAATTCATATTGATGCCACAATTGACCCAGGCTGGTTTGGCTTCAGCTGTGAATATGTTAATTAAGTTCCCTTACAATTTTGCGGTCATAACTCCTCCAACCTGTTCTTCTGTTACTATTATCAACATTTTACTCTTCAAGCAAAAGTTTGATGGTGGTTTCATAAAGCTGTCAGCCTCACTCAGTTGAAAGCCCTCTCGCCTCTGAGTCAGAAAATTGTGGGTTCAAGTCCCATGTCAGGGCTTTGAGCTCGCAGTCTAGGCTGACACTCCAATAAGTTGCTGAGAGAGCACTGCATTGTCAGAGGTGCCATCCTTTGAACAAGGCGTTAAACTAAGGACTCGTCTGCCTTTTCAGGTGAATGTGAAAGATCCCATGGCTCTCTTTGAAAAAAGAAAGGTATTTACTCAGTGTCCTCGCCCACAATCCCCCAGATAAAATTGGTTGTTAACTTCACTGCTGTCTGTGCAGTGTCCACATCAGTTGCCACGTTTGTCTGCAAAATACACAGTCAATACATTTTAGAGTAGCACTGTGAAGCACTTTGAGATAGCTTTCTGATATGCCAGACACTATATCAAATGTAAGGATTATTATTATTCATAATGAAAGTAGAAATAAAATGGACCCCATAGGGAGGGAGGGAAGGAGGACAGAAAAACACCTATCATCTCATGAACATTCTAGGTCGCCGTTGGGAGGAAGAGACGGGGAAGAATATAATTCATCCAATGAGATAACAAAATAAATCTAAACAAAAATAAGTGAGGCATACCTATACAAAATTAATATAGCAAATAAAGTCCTCCGCCATGGTTCAATAGGCAAACGTCTCACTGTAAGCCTTGCAAACCATGAGCATGCTGAGTTAAACCCGAATCAGCCAGGGTGAGATCAGGGTGCTGCTGGTGGAACTGGCTTCAAGTGACTGTGGTCGAAGAAAAAAGTAAACTATTTTTCCCACTGGTGCTCGTAGTCTAGTGATTCTGACTACAAAATGGATGGGTGTGGAAATTGGCTGTGGCCAATTGTGATGTTCCCACAGTTGAAAACCCATGGAGTCCTGTAGTTCAGTGGTTAGAGCACTCACCTGGCAAGTGAGAGAATTAGGTTCGATTCCCGGCAGGGCAAAACCTTGGGCAAATTTCCTTATTGATAATAATCTCTCAAGAAAAAAAATAATTTGGTCACTTCAATCCACGACTGTTTGTGGGACACTGCTGTGCACAATTGGCTGCCATGTTTCGCCCACAAATATACAGTCAATTCACTTTACAGAATAAACTGTGAAGTGCTTTGAGACATCTAGAAGATGTGAAAAGTGCTATATCAAATGCAAGGATTATTATTATTATTAACCTGTTGGCATTAACTGTCAAAGACTCAGACTTGAAGAATGAGACAAATTGATCACAGGAGAGTTTTGAGAAGAAAGCCTTTCAGCCCATTTGATCTCATGCTTCCAAAATATGACTCTCCCGCCACTGCAATCAAGCTGTTTCTTGAAAGAATCCATCATTCTGGCCAACGTTCTGCTGTGTTGGCATATTTGAAAGTAATTATTCTGAGATTACTTTCGCAATCCCATTTAGAATATACCTCTTTAATGTGCCCCACAAGATATCCATGGAAACAATATATGACATATACAGTTTACTCATGGAATTAATGTAAATTAGCTAGTCAAATTGAAAACTGGCTTAGCAAACTGAAGCAGAAGGGGATAATAATGGAAAAAATCTGTCTAGGGGATTGGTGCTTTGCAAAGGTCAGTTCTGAGCCACATTTTTTATACGCTTTTCATAAATACCTTGGGAGGAGAATATTACTTGCAATATGTTAACATGCGTCATTTATCACATATTATGGGGGCCAAGCAAGTGAAGAATATAAGAATAAATAGCAATCAGGAATATCTAGGTCAATGAAACAGATGGGCACCAGATTTGAATGTAAATAACCATAAGATAATGCACATTGCAACAACAAAAGTAAATAAAAAAAATCTTTGCATCTTCATGTCAGCAGAGTCTCAAAGCACCTCACAGGATTTACTGTAATATGTAGTGACTGTATTTTGTAGCCGTTTTGCATGCAGCAATGCCCCACTAACAGCCATGAAGTGAATGGCCCATTTTATCTGGGGCGTTGTAGGCTAATGCACTGGTGTAAACCACCTTTCTTTCAAATATGTTACATGTATGCAATGCAGATGGAAAACTGTGTAAGTCTACTAATTGCTTGTTGACTGGGCAACCAGGACTGAATCGTTGAGATGTGAGAATAGATGAATGGGATGTTTGCTTATCTTTGTAGAGATGAGGAAGTATCTATGCAGAATTTTCCCCAGGAGATGAGACTGCGTAGATTTTAGTTAAGGAGAGTTTGTATTGGCTTGGTGGATTTGATGAGCTGAATGACCTTTTTTTTCATTCCATATTCAATTATCTTTGATTAATAGATCAAAAATGAAATATGATTGCCAAGTGTGCTGGGGTGAATGAATGTGAGTGTCCTTAGAGTTCAGCCCATGCTAACAATTGCCTCCAGCTCTGCAGAGGCAGGTCGGTGCACAGATCCATGTAGAAATAGAAGTCATGGTGATTTAGCAGGAATCACTGAAATGTTTTACTTTCGAAAACCGTGTTGACATTTTACCGTTTCGCTAGAAGCAGCTTCACGTGCAACCTAACAAATTAGGATGTTTGCATTACTTTCCTCTTGCTCACTGACAAATAAACTTCCAGCAATATTTACCATATGCCTGCAGTTGTGTCTCACAGCAGCACAGAAAAACGTTAGCATTTCCCTGGAAGGCTAAAATATGTCTGTTTTTTTCACTGCTTAAAAAAAAATCTTCCCTGCTTAAAAATCTGTTTCCCTCTGTGCAGTAATAATAAGTTGAGACAATTCTAATACATTAAGTATTTAAGCAAAAAGTTACTAACCTTTTCTATTGCTTCTCTCACCACTGCTCCTCCCCTCAAACACCTATCATTCAGTTTATCTCTTGTCACTGTAATATTGCAAAGGGCAGTTTTTTCACTCGGCTTTCTCTTAGCACATTTGGACTGGCTGAATTTTAAATTAGATCGCTTATATCCAGTCATGAAGCTGTGGATGCCAACAGACTGAGCAGGGAAAGGGGTCACATGTGCTAAGTGTGCTTCACTGGGATATGGTTGGATTTGTCTTTTGCAACTGCAGTTAACCTAGGCAATAAAGTAATTATCCTTGCATTTGGTATAACACCTTTTCCAATGGGACGGCATCTCAATGCAATTTATTGTAAAGTACAGGGTCTATATTTTCTGGGTGAAAATGGCACCCAAGTTGCTCTCAGCCATGAAGTGAAATTCCAGCATCTGTTTGACTTCTGAAATCTGGCAATTTTTTTTAAGAGTTCCCACCGATCAATTAATTTATTGTCAGCACCATGCTTTACATACAAGGCATCAACCTGGGAACATAAGAACAGAAGTAAACCATTTGGCACATTGAGCCTGCTCTTCCTTTATTTAGATTGTGGTTGATCTGTATCCAATTACATTTGTTTGCCTTTACTCCTTTCCCGCTGATACTCTAACCAGCCAACCAGACGGTTACTCAGCTTCCCTCAGCCCCAGCCATTTTAAGTGAAGTGTCAGGTTAGATTGTACCCACAGTACTGCGTATAGTTCTAATCATCAGGTCCTGGAGGCAGAGCAGAGGAAAGTGACGGGGATGATCCCTAATGTTAGCGGAATAAGTTTTGAGCAACAATCATGCAAACTGGTCTCTTCCGACTTGAGAGAAGACGACTCAGAGGGGACCTTAAGTTGGAGGAGTCGTCCTTCGGAGGAGATGTTAAACCAAGGTCCCATCTCCCTGTTCAGGTGGACATTAAGGATCCCATGGCACTATTCAAAACTTAATTAGGGAATTATTCCTTACTTAAAAGCAGCATGATGGGGTGATAGGGGACGTTAGGTTGGGTCTTTTAGAAGGATCGGATCGGATGGACTCAAAGGCCTTCTTCATCCAAACCAATCTTATTTTGTAACCAGAATGAAATTTCCCATCTCATTTGACCCACATGTATTCTAAGAAAGCGGGCAAGGCAGCGTTGGAAACCCATGGCTGTTGATTAATTCTTACTTTGTTTCAGTCACATGTCGCCAGCATGGGCAGAAAATAAAACTGGTTTGCATCACTAGTAAATTCTCAGACAGTGACTGCCCTGCCCATCTCTTATGAGTCTTTGAATTAATTTTTGATTGAGCATCCTATTCAGAAATTATATTTTACTTCAGAAATCGTATTGATTTTTTCCCCCATAATACAGCAAAATTCTTCCTCTCCAGGCAATAAATGAGCTTCCCACACATACAGTATTTCTTGCTAAGAAGCCCCCAGATACACAAACTTTAGAATATTATTTTATATTGCAAAGACAACTGGGACATTTCTTGGGACATTGGTCATTTTTGGTCCAAGAGGTTAATCCATAAGTTCTAAAATGGTTTGATAAGGAGTAGTGATTGGGTTGGGAACATTTCACAGCAGTTCATCCTTGATTGGGGTAAATGTGATTGAAATTAAAACAGCCTTTTATGTATGAAGCCACACCAGTTAGAAAACACTTCAAGGGAAAGAAAACCGAGCATTTGATAAGATAGGAAAATAGTCTCCAAATCACTTTGGAGGTTGGTCCCATTGGAAAATAAAACTGTTGGAAAACTGCATTGCTTTTCCACAACAAGTGCAAATACCAAACCTTTGAGGTAAAATGCTAATTATCTGACCTTCTAAAATTAGTGAAGATCCAATTGGACAGAAACTCTGCATGAATAAAGGATCTTTCAAAGACCTTTAGGCTGTTGTAGTTGACTGTTTTATGGCTGCTTTTCATGCTTTTCTCCCTGTAAATCTTTTCAGTACGACCTGGCTCACAAGGTCAGTTTTAGAGGCAGCTGAAAGATCTCAGAGGACAGCAGTAAAGTGTGTCCCTCAATTCAGTTCTATGTTTTACAGACAATATTGGGATTGTGTTTGGAGAAAACAGACAACGGTGAGCATATCCCAGGTGACATGGGAAACTGCACAGCCAGCTGTTCCATAGCTCTAGTAACTCTTCCAAAATTCACAGATGCTTTTGCATTTGACAGGACGTGCCAAGACTTTGTACATCCCAATGCTGATGTTTTCAAGAAGCGCTGTTTAATAATTTATTAACTGCTACATTTCCTATGGGCATTATCTGCACTGCCACGATGAATCACTGAACACTAAAATGCTTGAAGGTAACACAGACAGTCATCCACAGAAAGTTTACATTTCCCTTTGTATTAAAGCTGCCCAATGGTTCTCCGAGACTCCCTGTTGGTTTACTTAAATGGGATTTAATGCATGTTGTTCCTGCTTTGAAGAATTACCACTACATCACTTTCAGGTTTGCTAACATAGACTTTAGGTCCATGTGGTATTTAGTACTTTAATGAGAGCACATCTGATGAGCGAGCAGTGATGCAGAGCATTATTATAGTTCAGGATGTATACTGTTCGGGTGAAGCAACCTTGGTGAGAACCTGTCTGATCCTCCTGTTTTCTGTGATTTATCAAAGTTCAGGAAATAATGTTCCTTGATATTAAAAAACAGATGGATTCTCTGTTTAATAGCAAGTGAAAGCAATTTATCTCTCATTTTAGATTAAGCCAAATTATCTAAAAGTGTTTCCTAAGCTTATGCATTAGGTTGCATGAATACCCCAGCCATGTCCTTGGCACTTTGCTAATGTGGCATTGATCAATCCCCAAATACAAATTTAAGGGAGAGAGTCATTTTAATATCTGCTGCAAGTTGCAATGCCATTCAGGCAGTGAAAGTAAAGGTCAGGAAGATAAATTGTTCGTGTTGTCTTTTTGTGATTTTTGAGGTCAAAATTCATTCATCTTGATGCCTTCCCACATCCTTTTAGCAGCATCAATTGCTGGATTAAATATCGAATGGTGACAGATCATTCAATATCTGCCCCTGCTACTGTAGCATTAGTAGGCTTTGCATGCAGAGAAATGAGTTTTAGGCACAGATGATGCCAAAGGTAATTGTGTTGATATATCCTACAGAATTAATCCCACAACAAAGTTATCTGGCAATTTTTCACCAGCCTAATTTATCTAAACTGCTGTATTAGTTTTTCTCCATCAGGAGGAGTCAGCAAAATGTGTACAAATCATTTTAATAATGTCATCAAAAGGTGTAGTGTGACTGTAGTGTTTAGAAATATTCTGTAATAATTTAAGAACATTTAGGGACTAATTTAGACTGCTCAGCAAAGCCAGCGGGATGGTCTGTGCTAAGTGTTTCATTCAGTACTGCTATGCCTATTGATGTGGATTACAAAAGAAAAAACCCCACAGTAAACACAGAAGCCAGAAAGATCACTACATCTCATAACATTTAGGTTTTGCATTTAATCAATTTAATCATTGTATTCCGAATCTTAAGGCACCTATAATAAATAATGATGACAATGATTCTTACATTTGATATGGCACCTTTCATGTCTAAGACCGGATTTACTGTAATGTGCAGTGACTATATTTAATAATAAAATAATAGTGATGATTCTTGCATTTGATATGGTACCTTATCACATTGTCGAGATGTCTCAAAGCGCTTTACAAGATATACTGTAATGTGAATTGACTGTTTATTCTGTGGAAGAAACACGACAGTACAATTGCATACAGCAATGTTCCACAAACAGGTATGAAGCAAGTGACCAATTTTATATGAGAGAAACTCCCTTCTCTTATGAAATAGTGCTATGGGATCTTTAACATCTACCTGAACAGACAGACTCCATATTAAGTTGATGCTGGACATTAAAAACCCCCTGACACTATTAGAAGGAAGAGAATTTCTCCTGGTGTCCTGACCAACAGATTAATTGGTCATTCATGCTTGGACATTGCGCAAATTGGCTGCCACATTTGCCTAGAAATGCACCGTCGCAACACTTGACACAGTTACCTGTGAATCATTCTGAGAGGTTTTGACATAATAAACATTTTACGTCTGGTATACTGAGTGTGGTCCCCATACCCAGTGTTCTCATCACACAATAAATGGTTGGATAGCAAAGGAGTCCAAATTGATGGAAATGAAAAGTTTCCAAATACCAATCAATTTTGGATTCAGATAAAACATTAGCTCCTCCCTTAAATTCTGTTTGTCCCTTGTTGCTCCGCTTAATTCTTTTGTTAGATATATTCCGGCATCCCATGTCAAAGAAGGTGATGTTGCTGTAGAATGCAACATTGAGATTAGAGTAACCCCAGTGCACCAACTAGCGTGAACTCATCCATTGTTCATAGTAAAAGTTTTCGTTTCCTGAGAACAATTGAGTAATAGTGGCTGCACCTACTTGAGACTGTCAGAGTTGATAATGCACAAACTGGCACAAAGAGGATATTTTCATCTTTTCAGTCTAGGTTACACTCAAACTCCTAGATCACAGATACAAACATATTATGGAGTCCTGAAGCATATTGGTTAGAGCACTCACCTCGCGAGCGAGAGGACCTGGGTTTGATTCCCGGCAGACAAGTGTCCTTACTCCACACACCGTTGTTTACCTAGCAGTAAGTAGGAACCCAGTTGTTAACCGATTGGCGGATCCCTTTTTTGGGTGTAGTTATCCCTATATAAAAAAAGTGTGGTCACTCGATCCACAATTGTTTGTGGGCCAATACGTGTGCAATTGACTACCATGTATTACCCACCAAATATAGTCAATTCTCTTTACAGTATATTCTGTGAAGCGCTTTGACACATCTACGAAGATGTGATAACAGTTATATCAATTGCAAAGATTATTGTTACTATTATTGTTCTAACCCTTTCACACACCCAGTGTTGTTGTTCTGACACATGGGCTTGGAGGACTAACAGGAAACCTTGTCAGACATGCTTGCAATAAACACAACTTTTGCTAGTTCTCGGGAATCCTCTGGATCCTGGCACTACAATCCTGAAACAACACTAGTTTTTAGGACTATACCAGATCACTTACATGTTGGTGTGTCAAAAATCAAAATGTTCCTGACAGAATCCTAATTTGAGGCTTTAAATTTTAGTTTTGGTGGATTGTACATATGGTGACAACTTTTATTACTGAAAGCTGTATGTTGCCAATAGAAGTTACCAGAGTTCTGACATTAGGCATAGGCTTAAGAGCGTTATCGTAAAATTGAAGATTGTGCAAAGATTGTAAATTTCTTCAATTCAGGTTAATTTAGAAGCCGTTTTTGTTTTGGGCATTTCCTAAAAAGATCTTTCAGACCGGAATCGTTTATCCATATTATCTATGTTTTTACTACTTAAGTTTTAGTTCAAACAAACAAACACCTCCTGAAGTTGCCTATTTTCCCTCAAAGATGTTCAGAGAGACTTGAGTTGATGGTATGACTCATGATATAAGTAACTTTGCATCAAGCCCAGGTTCTCTTTACGGGAAGCGTGATCTTTCCATCTTTTGGAACAAGGTAAAACTTCTCAGTGTAAATGGGATTTAGTCCTCCAATTATTTGACAGCCTGAAATCAACAGGGAAATAACAGCAATCTAAAGGGTCTGGGAATAGTACCCCAATGAATAATGAAATGAATCATCCTTCAGTGCGCACTTCAAACCTGAGGCCATAATTGTGGAAAGTGAGCATCTCATCACCTAGGAAACTCAGATAAATTAACCTTAAGTCTTTTTTTCTTTCAGTAAGATTTGGCAACGTGATTTCAAGCCTGTACTGTTGATCAATATCAATGAAAAGTTAAGAGACAGGGCTGGTGCTAAGTACTGTTCATATCTGGAGACAGACAGCTAGCTCGTGTGATGGGGACAAATATTATACTTGGCACTTTCTGTCGCAGAAGACTTAAAAATAGATTACTGACTTATACTGTCAGGTTAGTTTGCTTCTCATGATAAATTAGAGATATACTCAGATGTAACTTATGAGGGAAGCTCTGCTGAGACTTGAGCTTTGCATGAATATAAAGGTCATTTGTGAATGCACAACTCCATTTCAGCTTTTTTTTATTCAGCTCTATCTCTTTATTAGCGTCCAGCTGTCATTTTCCTCAGCTTGAATTTGAAATGTCAGCGTAACATTTTCCTATGATATAGGTTTGACAGCATGACACAAAGTATGTCAATCAGTACTTACTGAAGGCATCCATGAACAAAAATTGTTTTTAAAGGACCTGTTTCCCAGCTAAGCCTGCAGGCCTATTTTCTTATGAGTTCTCCTTTATGGACAAATAATAACAAATAAAGCTGCTATTGTGGCTCATGACATGCCCGTCAGAATGCCATGCAATACAGAAGCACAGTAGTCCCTTTCTATACTTCTATCTTTGTGAGACTGACAAAAAGGATTCTCTACTGGGGGTTACGTTGCAGAAAAAGAGTTTATGAAGACTCTCTCTGAGTGAAAGAGATAGAGAGACAGCCCACAGTGTATTTGTGCTGATGTTGTTTAGCAAAGACCGGCTTATTTCAGCTTATAACATATTTTTAATAATTTACTTTCTCATATTCTCCCAAATGCAGTGACTCCTGTTGGAGGTACAGTATATGTGTCTAATGGCATTGTTAGCCCTTCTTACCTTAGTGGCTAGTATTATTTAAGATCTACAAAAAATTGCTTAAAAGTTGAGACTGAATTCAACAGTCTTCCAGATTCTGGGCCCTCTGAAACAGTACACAAATGGAGCAAATCCAGTCCCAGGTGGAACTTCTCCTCCGTGTCTGAGCTGAGACTGTCAGTGAGAGTGGACTGTGGGATACAGAGAGCACCACAGAGACAGCCCACAGAGCAGCTTTCATTGGAATTCACATGAGCTCATATTCCAGCTAGGTGATCAAGAGCTGAAACTCTATTATTTCCTCCTCCCTTGTCCAGGAAGGTTGAGACGCTCATCAGCTGAATTGGGTGATATGGAAATCAGAGTAGGTCATGGAATAGATCCTAAGACCCTCCTGATCTCTCTGATTCGGCCCCATGCCTCATCCCCTGATCAGTCAGGCATTCTGTGTGACTTTTTTCGCACCTTCCAGAATCGGGAAAGCCAATTTCCCCAGTTTTATCCAGTGCAACCAGGGGAAACTTCTTTTTCCAATAGTGTCACGAGATCTTTAACGACCATGTGAATCGGCAGATAGGATCGCGGTTTAATGTCTCATTTGCAAGGCATCTCCAATAATGCAACTCCCACACCAGCACTGTATTTGGTGTAGTCCTCTGAATATTTTGACAATTTAATACTTTTTTAATTCACTTTACTTTAATTCAACTGTGCCAAATGTAGCTGAAATTTTATTTTCCGTTAGGATATTAATTATATTATTAATTTTTACCCTCCAGAATCAACAAAGATAGCTCTTGTCTGACACATGAGCCTATTACCATGCTGAACGTCTGAGAATCTCTTTGAAGTAATCCATTATCAATGAAAAGAAAGATGTTTTAAATTTATTAATGAAATAAAATGGGGGAAAGGTGGAGAAGGTTGTGTATGAAGCCTTTTTTATAATATATACATTTCCTAAAAAAAAGTATATAGTGTATTTCACATCAGGGGGATATCCCAAAGTGTTTCACAGGATTAGTAAAGTGGAATTTCTGTATATTTGATAGGCGAAGGTGGTAGCCAAATTTGTACACAGCAATTTCCCACAAACAGCTATGAAGTGAATGACCAAATTTATCTGTTGGTCAAATTTCCTTTTTTTTTGCATAGTGCCATACGATCCTTAACATCCAACTGAACAGGCAGACGGGATGTACCATTCTGCAGGTTGTTAACCTAGTCCTGAGCATTCTGCGCACTCTACCAAGTAGTGTCAGTGTCTTGTAAATTGAAATGCGCAGTTAATGATCAGTTGCACATCAAGCTACAGAATCTTCAAACTTCCAATTTCTCCAGGTCCTTCTGTGCTCTCAGTAACTGGTGAACTCAAGACATCTCTCCTGATTGCTATGTCCCCAGCTGCACTCTTATATCATACAATAAGCATTGTAATAACAATATTCTGTGGGACCCATACAAACAATTAAGAATAATTGACATTGTGCCTAAAGTATCAAAATGCCTCAGAGAATTTCACAGTGATTGCTGTCATTTTGCAAATGTCAAGGCTCACAAAGATCATCTGGATGTCCACCTGAAAAGGAAGACAGGAACTTTAGCTTCTGGTTTTGGCCCTGCCCACAGCACAGAGACAGGGCTTGTCAAAGTCACAAACGAGGGGTCCTCTCTATCTGTGACCAGGGCTCCCTCTGCCTTCTCGTCCTCCTGGACCTCTCTGCTATGTTCGACACAGTCGACCACGGCATCCTCCTCCACCACCTCTCCTCACTCATCCACCTTAGTGGGACTGCAATCGCATGGTTCGAGTCCTACTTAACCAACCGCTTCCATTTCATCTCAGCAAATGATTTCTGCTCCCACCCCTGCCCGGTCACCTGCAGGCTACCCCAGGGCTCCATCCTTGGCCCTCTACTTTTCCTTATCTATGTGCTCCCTCTGGGCCATGTCACCTTAGACACGGAGTAAACTTCCACATGTATGCGGATGACACACAAATCTACTTTGCCTCCTCCAATAACAACTCTGGGTCTGCTGATGATATCAGCTTGTCTGGCAGACATCAGGGCCTGGATGATTGAAAACTTCTTGCAGCTGAATATGGACAAGACGGAACCCATACTCCTTGGCTCCCATCAACGTCTCCACTCCTGCGGATCTAAACTCCTCAACCTCCCTCGGCTCTCCCTCAGACTCACTGAACCAGTGCGCAATCTAGGTGTCCGGTTCGACCCCCAGGTGTCCTTCCTCCACCACATCTGGTGCTTGACCAGGACCGCCTTCTTCCACCATTGCCACATTCCCGTCTCCATCCGTACCTTACCCCAAATGCAGCCGAAACTCCAAACTCCTTGGCACCTCCCTACCTCTCTGACCTCCTCACTCCCCAATCCACCATCCGGCGCCTCTGCTCAACTGGCACTGACCTCCTGCTCGTCCCTCCACCCTCTGCCCCACCATCAGAGATTGTGCTTTCAGTCACTACACCCCAAAACTCTGGAACACTCTCCCTCAATCCCTCTGCCTTGCCCCCTTCTCCCCTTGTGCTTACGGTCATCTCCCCCCCATTCCCATTTGAGATGCCCTGAGACGCTACCCTGCATGGAGGGCGCTATATAAGTGCAAGTTGTTGTTAACATTTCATTAGAAGGACGACACCTCGAAAAATACAACATTCCCTTGCTACTGCACTGAAGTATCATGCTAGGGCTATGTGCTCAAGCTCAATGTGAGGGTTGAACCCACAACTATCTGACTCGAAAGAGTGTCAGCCCAGTACAGTGTCTTGGGCTTGACTGATTGTTGGGATCTTAGCCCTGGTGACTGTCAGAGTGAATTGCTAATATTGGCCCCGGTGTTCCTTGGGATAATGGCAGGGAAATTATATTGATCCATCCATAAAACCACAAGTTTGATTCCCAACTTTTTAGTTGATCTCAAGATAGGGAATAAAGGGCTAATATTGACCTTAATCCTTCTGGACTTGGAAGGAGAAACAATCTATAAAAATAATAATATTCCTTGTATAGAAAAAAGCGCCTTTCACATCAGGATGACAATTTGAAATACTTCATAGTGTAAAGAACACCTATTGCAGTATCAGCTTAGACTAAGTGAGTTCAAAGTCCCAATGGGGGCTTGAATCCTCAATGATCTGACTCAAATGTGAGAGTACTACCAACTGAGCCAGTCTGATACCCAACAATTTTATCATTTCACTTTTATTGTTCATGCAGTATTGCAACAGAGGAGCCTGCCATTGTATTTGATTGTATACTAGAATGAGTTACTCTTCCCTTTCACCCATTAAATTAATATGGGGGTAGAATTCCATCCCAAAATTTCTAGCTTGCAAGCCTGCAATTCGCAGTGACAGGAGCATTTAACGCATCTTGTTATTTCTCTTCCTTCCTCCCTTTCCCCGAATTTGATCAGATTCCAGGGCACTGTGGGCAGTCAAGCCAGTGAATGATAATCTATTAATTTACTGCAGTAAATGCTCACATCACAGTCAAATTGTCTCTAATGACCGTGGAATGAAATGCTGCTGTTATTCAATAACATTACTCTGCCCTGGTGGGGAAAAAATGGTTGTTTTATAGTGCAAAATTGGTGACAGCAATTTGCTCAAGTATATTGTAATGATTTAGAATTTTAGATTAACTCTGTTTATTGAGGGAATTAAAATTTATTTCAGGTGCAATGCGGGTTATTTCCATAGTGTGTGCCCCTACATAGTTGAGATGTTCACTGTTAGGGCAGCATTGCGGGCAGCTGATGTAAGACAGGTGATAAATGTTATTACTTTCAGTAAATGGTAAGTACTGTCGTGTATTGAAGGGCTATATTGGATTACTGTTATTCTATGAAAACACAATTTGTGCAAAAAAGCCCCAAACTGTGTGGCTTACATCAATTATTTTCCATTTGTATCCATTTATCACCAATTTCTGAGACTAAAAACTGTAGGATTCTCTGGGGAAAAGTATTTAAATGTTTTTTTTGGGGGGTGAAAAACTCTCTGTAAATCAGCGAGAGATAGAGAATCAAGGCCATTTTGAATTGATTGGGTGGTTGGTGCAGGGAATGCTTTTAAGTTGGAAATGCAAATGATGGATGAACAGATTCCTTTCCTTTCAAAACAAATCATTAGTTGAGAGGCTTTCCAGTAAATGCGGAATGGATGACATTTCTTGGAATGGGAAACCGGTAGCAAGATCAGGACAGAGAAGGAAGAAGTTGTTGCAAAACAACATATATTTTACATTTATACAGCGCTTTTCACATTAGGTGGATATCTGAAAATGCTTCACAGCTGACAGGAGCCTTTGCTGAGGGGAGGGGGGAGGGAGAAGTTGAAACCGCATCCAAAAGATAAATCTTAAGGTGGGTTTTGAAGGCAGGGAGAAAGTGTCCTCTGGGATGGAGTTACTGTAGCTCAGTGGTTAGAGCACTCGCCTTGCAAGCGAGAGACCTGAGTTCAATTCCAGGCAGGGCGAAACCTTGGGCAAGTTTCCTTACTCCACACGCCTAATAATAATCCCTCCAAAACCAAAAACAATAATAAATTGGTCATTTTCAATCTATGACTGTTTGTGGGACATTGCTGTGCGCAATTGGCTGCCACGTTCGCCCACAAATATACAGTCAATTCACTTTACAGTGTGTTCTGTGAAGCGCTTTGGGACGTCCTCCCGACGTGAAAAGCGCGATATCAAATGCAAGGATTATTATTATTATTATTACAGAGAAGAGAGGCAAAATGGCAGATAGCAGGTCCACTGTTGAAGCAGTAGATCGGGCAGGAGACATGAAGCGGGTTGGTGTTTGCTGAGTGGAAAGAACGACAGGGAAAGTTGGGGTGCAGGAGGTCGCAGAGGTAGGGTGAGGTGTTTGAAAGTGAGGATGAAAACCTTGAATTCAACCCGCTGGGGGACTGGGAGCTAATGGGAGCTGAGCAAGGATAAGGGCGATAGGTTTACAAAGTCTGGTATGGGACAGTACACGGGCTGCAGAGGTCTGGTTGATATGCTGCTAGTGTAGAACAAGTCTGCTTATTGCCAGTTGAGTTTAATTTGCAGTATTTCTTAAGGTAATTCCTTAATATAGTTCACGTAATTGGCTGACACTGCAGTACATTATTGAGGGAGCACTGCACTGTCGGAGGTGATATCCTTCGAATCAGATGTCAAACCCAAGTTCCGTCTTCCTGATCAAGTGGAGATTAAAGATTCCATTTAATTACAAATATTAAGATTCAAAGCATGATCGGTTTAGTAGACTTAACCTGATAGAAACTTACTGTGTAATTGAAAGTAGTAAAATGGAAATTCAGTAGAACAACAGTGTGTGCTTATATTTCACCTTCAATGACAGAAGTACTTTCTGAAACAGGTAGCTTTAAAGCAATTTATTGAGGGCATTGTACAGTACTTAAAATAATTAACATTGTTTCCAGGTGTTAAGAAGACATTGTATTTTTGATTTGACTAAGTAAGTGTAACATGACTGGACGTGAAAAAAAAAGCAACTTGCTGCTGAGATGGGAGAACGATAGGGTGGGTGGTCTAGAGGGATGATATCAGATGGGCCAAAGGAGCTTGTTCATCCAAACCAATCTTGTGAAAGGCGGTTGGGTTGGAGGGAGCAAATTAAGGACCAAGGTCATATAATTTTAAGCAAATTTTGAAGATGTGGAGAGAAGGCGCAAGGTGAGCGACTATTGGGTGAAGATTCCAGAGAGCATTACAACAACAGTAACAAAATTACATTTGTATAGCACCTTTCACGTCGCTGGACAGACAGAGTTACGGACCTGAGTTGGGGGTCGGGGGTGGGGAAGGGTGGAGGTCAGGTGGGAAGCAGGAAGATCAAAAGCATGGTCGAAGAGGAGGGTCTTGAGGTGTGTCTTGAAGGTGGCGAGGGAGGGGGCGAGACGGAAGGACTGCGGGATGGAGTTCCAGAGGGTGGGGGCAGAGTGACGGAAGTCCCGCCCACCGATAATGGGGCGAGCAAAGCGGGGGCGTGAAGCAGACCGGAGCCCGCTGAGCAGAGGGAGTGAACAGGGTGGTAGGGGTTTAGGAGGTCGGAGAAGTAGGGGGAGCAAGACCGTGGAGGGCTTTAAAGGTGAGGACAAGGATCTTGAACTGTATCCTCTGTGTGATGGATTAGTATGCTTCTGCATTAGTATATAAAGTGCCTAAGGGCTCAATCAACAGATGGTAGGTCAGATGGTCAGATGGAGTGAGGAATAAGCAGTAGCCCAGAGTCAGAAGATGTATTGCAAAATTGAGAAGATGTATTGAAAAAAGTGAAGAGCCAGCTCAATACATAAAAAAATGACAAATGCTCTTTTCAGATGCTCAACTTGTACTTGAGTAAAGAAATCTGATTTCCTATTAACCTTGCAGATCTTTCTTCCTCCCACCAATTAGCCCGAATTGTGGACAAGATACAGTGCTGCATAATGTGACTAAAGGAGCATGCGATCAGCTGCTTGTTGCTATGGTATCTTTGTATTCTCAGACTAAAGTTACACAGACGGCACAGAATAAAAGTAATTTACAGTGTAATGGTTTATTAATTCTGCAATTACAGTATAAATGCTCAATCACGGTTCAGTTTGATTATGGCAGCTTCATGGAACAAAAACCCAGACGGTTCGCAAATGGGCACATTTATGGGGTGGAAATAATTTTTTAAAATTATTTCATGGAATTACATTTGAATGGAACTTAGGGATCATACTCCACTGAAAAGTGTCTTTGTAGTTTTAATTAAGGGAGCTTTGCAAGGCATTGTTCAGAACTGTTAATCAAGACAGGGTTAGAGAGTCTTAAATCCTCTGTGCAGTATGTTTGCCAATAAAATATAATTGCTGCACTTTACAGAATATCCTGTGAAGCAGTTTGAGACGTCCTTAATATGAAGAATTATTATTACAAGGCCGGAATAGAGGAAATATTTCTCTGTTGCTATCATTTGAGTGTTATTAGATGGCCAGAGATCAGACTGATGGGGCTATCCTAATGTGCTGGTAAAGAAGGTTCAGGTGATATTTAAATACCACCCTGCTGCACAGACTGAGATTTTGCTTATCTGTAGCAAAGGACAAGGGGGTAGCCTCAAACATTTAGGCCAGTCTAAAGATATATTTTTCTTTACAGCTGTGGCTAACTTCCAAAACCAAGAGTCAGTCACTTACATCTTGCGAATCCTGAGGCACTGAGTCTGATAGTTCAACTATATACTGGTTAGAAGTCAGATTGTTTCCCTGTCTGAATCTGACTTTAGTTCCATGTCAATGTGAACTTTCTGTGAACTTTGCACTCCAGTAACCAATGCTGACATGATGGAAAGCTGCCTCTGGGGTAAATTTCATGCTGGAACTGATTGTGGGAGCAATGATGATGGTCACTGCCAAGTAAACCCTCCCACACCGTTATTTCTAGTGGTTCAATGTCAGCAAACCTGATATTTGATGGCAGCATACAGAATTCTGCGATTTGCAGAATAAAAATCTGCGTCTGAGGATATATTCTGCTGAGAGCCAATACCTCAACATTAATCCAACAGTCCTGTCTTGAAGTGCCAGTTTCTGTGAGGTGTTGGGAGTACGCTTGTACTGAATATCTTCTCTGGAGCCAGGGTTTGCATCCATCATCAACAATAGCTTGTGTTTATATAGCACCTCCTATGTCAAACTGCTTGACAATATGACATTTTAAAGATTCAGACCAAAGACACAGTAGAAGAAATATATGTTTAGGATTCCTTTTTAAAAAAGGTAGCAAGGCGATATGTTTTGGTAATGAGTCCAGAAGACAGTTGCACATAGTGGCTAAAGGGCTCAAATCATCATTGGAGTATGTTGGTGAGGTAGATACAGCCTTAGATCCAGAGAAATGTGACACAGAAAGAGACTATTTGGCCTAATTCTTCTTGTTGGTGTTTGCTCTGCCAAGAACCAATCCATCTTTATTTCAACTTCCTGCTCTTTTCCCATTCCCTCTAATACCCTTGCTTCTGTATGTGCTTGCCTAATTCTCATTTAAATGCTCCCAAATAAACTCTGATTAAACAGCCACTCCTGGCAAATCATTCTGTACCATAACCACCCTCAAGGAGATGAAGTTCTTTTGAACCTCTTCCTTTTCTCTCCTAGCCACAGTCTTGAATTCATGCCATCTTGTCCTCAAATCCCAAACCAAAATAAATAATCTTTCATGTTCAATTCTTTCAGACGATAGCACAGGGGAACAGTGAACTGGTAAGTTAGGGCACGACCATATTAGGATTTGGAGACCAAGTCAAGGATCATAAACTCAAACCTGTGAGATAAATAAATAAATAATAATGCTTGCTTTTGATATAGCGCTTTTCACGTCTTCTAGACGTCTCAAAGCACTTCACCGAATATACTGTAAACTGAATTGAATCTATATTTGTAGGTGAAATCCTGGGAACCAATGGAGGTTTGATCAGGATCGGGTTGACGAATGTATGGAGCTTTGTTCATGAGCCTGTCACCTCCAACCTTGCTCAGCTACACTGGTTCCCCATCCTCCAGGAGATCGAATTTAAGATCCTTGTTCTTATGTTCGAATTGCTATGTGGTCTTGCCCCAGCCTACCTCCAAAACCTCCTTCAAACATACCGATCTAGCCACTCCCTTCACTCAGCGAGCATGTTCCTGCTTCATGTCCCACAAGCAGTAAGGAGGTTTTCTGCCTTGCTTTCTGGAAATCCATCCCAGAGTCCCTTTCACTCAACTTTTTGTCTAAAACAAAATACCTTTTTTGACCATGCCTTTCTTTCCCCTCGCCTACTCCCACCAGCTCCCATCCCGAGCATGGGTGTCCAGCCAGCATTGATGAGCACTTTGAGGAATCACCCGACATGAAAGTTGCTATATAAGTCTAAATTCTATAAGTGTGGGAGAGAACTTGGGCTGCATTTCTGGGTCATTTAAAGCTTCAGGAGAAGGGTTTGGGAGGCTGCCATGGGGAGCACTAAAAAATGTATGCTTGAGATAACAAACACATGGATAAGGCTTAAAGCAACAGTGAAGGCGAGTTAAGGATATATGCAGAAATGTGCTGGAGGTGGAAGTAGGCTGAATTCTGTTGGTGAGGTGAGAGAGGGAAGCTTATCAATAAACACATTGTAATTCTCAATCTGGATCTTAGTGGTCAAGAAATGTTAAAGGAATAAAACTGGTAGCCTTGTAGCACAGGCATAATGCAGTAAATAGAAATGTCACAGTAGCTGTGCTGTGCCTCATTGTCACAGTAAGGTTAGATTGCATGCCACCAAAGCAACAAAATTGCATTTGTATAGTGCCTTTCACGTCAGGAGGATGTCCCAAGGCGCTGGACAGACAGAGTTACGGACCCAAGCTGAGGGTCGGGGTGGAGGAGGGAGGGCAGGGATCAACTTTATAGGGGAGTTTTTGATGCTGGCATAAACAGTAGACAGTTTTCCCCTTTTTTTAATAAACTTTATAAAATCGCAGTTATTTTGCTGGAAACATCTTCACATCACAAACTGTGATAACAGAGGTGACCACAGGCATGGTCGAAGAAGAAGATCTTCAGGTCCGACCTGAAGATGGGAAGGAGAAGGCAAGACGGAGAGATAGAGGGAGAGTGTTCCAGAGTTTTGGGGTGAAGTGGCTAAAAGTGGCAAGAGTGACAAGAGTTTCCCCAATATCAATTCATGTAGCTCAGCAAAACTGCCAACTCAGTGTAGACGAGTAGAGGGAGCTTTGCATTCCCATCACAAATCAAAGTTCCAGCTTTTGGAATTCAGCTACAGGACGAGGTTTGGGAACTTGACAGATAAATAAGAAAGAATCCTTGCATTTCATAGCGCCTTTCACATCAGGAGGATGTTTAAAAACATTTCACAGGACTTACTGTAAAATGTAGTGACAGTATCTTGAAGGTAAAAAGGGCAACAAATTTGCACACAGTAATGTCACTCTGAAGCAAGTACCCAATTTTATGTAGGGGATTATCCAGAACCCTGGGAGAAACTCCCTTCCATAATGAATCGCACCATGGGAACTTTAACATCCACCTGAACAGGCAGCAGGTTTAATGGTCTCATCCAAAAGTGTCAGCCTAGACAATGAGTTCAGATTCCCAGACACGAGTTTGAACACACAACCTACTGACTCAAAGACGAGAGTGCAACTAATTGAGCCAGGCTGACACCTAAATAAAGGCTTGAGGCAGCCCTCCTGGGTCATAACATTTTGCGACACTGCCCATTAACACGCAAAAACACTCTAACTATATCATTTCAGCATCCTCTATGGAAGTAATTCATCGTCAATTTGACAACAATGGACTCAACTCTCATTTCACTTAAGAAGAAGAATGATCTGCGTGATTCCACCGTCTTGAAAGGAATATTTTACTTTTGTAGTTCTCAAGTACATGATATGCAGATGTTAAATTTAGAAAGGGACAGCAGCAGGTAGACGGATCTATGCAATCTGACAACCTTACTCACACAACCAAGGTTAATTTGTGTAGCTGGGTTCTGTTCTCCAGGGAGCTGAAGTTATCACCTTACAGACAGGTGTAAGAGGACGACGTGGATGAATCACTGAGTTAATGAGGAACAAAATCTGAATGGCACACAAGGTGTCAGCAGCTCGTGGCTGTCTGGTTTCTCATCTGATATTCATCACTGGGCATTTAGGCTGGCACACGCATACACACAAGCTGAAGCTACCCTTTACACTCCGAATCAAGCTTGATTTAGATCATTAGTTGGTTGGAGCACTCGCCTTGCAAGCGAGACACCTGGGTTCAATTCCAGGCAGGGCGAAACCTTGGGCAAGTTTCCTTATTCCACACGCCTAATAATAATCCTTCCAAAAAACAAAACAATAATAAATTGGTCATTTTCAATCCACGACTGTTTGTGGGACACTGCTGTGCCCAATTGACTGTCGTGTTTCGCCCACAAATATACAGTCAATTCACTTTACAGCAGATTCTGTGAAGCGCTTTGAGACGTCTAGAAGACGTGAAAAGCGCTATATTAAATGCAAGGATTATTATTATATTTTTTAAAAAATCCTTGCAATAGATAGAGCCTTATCACATTTTCAAAGCCATATTTTTTTTAAATTAAATGTTTCAAAGCTTTCCACAAGATTCACTATAGAGAGTGGTGACTATGTATTTGTATGTAAAGTTACAGCTATGTATCAGTGGTTGGAGCACTCGCCTCACAAGTGAGAGACCTGGGTTTGATTCCTGGCAGGGCGAAATGTTGGGTAAGTTTCCTTACTCCACATTGCCTCTGTTTAACTGGCAGTAAGTAGGAACCCGGTTGGCAGTAGATTGGTAGATCACTTTTCCGGGGATAATAATCCCTCAAGAAAAAATTATTTGGTCACTCAATCCTCAACTAGAATACTGTGTTCAGTTCTGGGCACCACACTTTAGGAAGGACATCAAGGCCTTGGAGATGGTGCAAAGAAGATGTATTAGGATGGTACCAGGAATGAGGGACTTCAGTTATTAGGAGAAGCTAGAGAAGCTAGGATTATTTTCCTTGGAAGATTAAGGGGAAGTTTAATAGACGTGTTCAAAATAACAAGGGGATTTGATAGGGTGAACAGGGAGAAACTGTTTCCACTGGTGAGTGGGTTGGTAACCAGAGGACACAGATTTAAAATAGTTGCCAAAAAATACAAAGGGCAGGTGAGGAGAAACTTTTTCAAAAAGCGAGTTGTTCGGATCTGGAATACATTGCCTGAATGGGCGTGGAAGCCGACTCGATAACAACTTTCAAGAGAGAAGTAGATAGATATTCTGGGAGGATAAATTTGCAGGGCTATGAGGAGAGAGCGGGGGAATGGGGCCAAACTAGACAGCTCTTTCAAAGAGCCAGTACGAACACGATAGGCCAAATGGCCTCCTTCTGTAATGTATCATTCTCTGATTCTATGTAGTTAAACAGTTATATAACTGTTAATAAATAAATAAGTCCTGAGAGCTAGGAGCACTTCTGCATCCTCAACTTTGCTTGTTATCCATATCATCTCAATTGAAGCACTTTGGGTTATCTTACATAAAGGGTGCTGCACAAACCCCACAACAGGACTTGATCTCATAATTCATACTCACATTCCAATGTTGTTCAGAGGGAATGCCTCATTGTTCCAAGTGTGGTTGGAACAAATCTACTTTGCCTCCTCCAGTACCAACTCCAGTTCTGCCGATGTTCTATCAGCTTGTCTGGCAGAGTGCAAACTTCCTGCAGCTGAATATGGACAAGATGGAAGCTATACTCCTTGGCTCCTTTCAACGTTTTCACTCCTGCAGATCTGAAGTCCTCAACCTCCCTGAGCTCTCCCTCAGATTTACCAAACCAGCGTGCAATCTAGGAATCCAGTTCGATCATCAGCTGTCCTTCCTCCCCCACATACGGTCCTTGAGCAGAACTACCTTTTTCCACCTCTGCTATATTGCCCACCTTCAACCGTACCTTATCCCAAATGCAGCCAAAACCCTCTTGCATGCGTTCGTCACCTCTTGCCTGGATTACTCAAACACACTCCTCGCCAGTTTTCCCAGCTCCACTATTCAAAAGATCCAGCTCATTCAGAACACTGCTGCCGCATACTTACCTGGACCAAACTTCGTACCCTCATCTCACCAGTTCTGGCCAGGCACCACTGGCTCCCCATCACCAAATGGATTGACTTCAGGATCCTCACACTTGTGTTCAAATCCATTCACTCTCTGGCACCTCCCTATATCTCCGATCTCCTCAATCTCAATCCACCACCTGGCACTTCCACTCGACTGGCACCGGCCTCCTGCTTGTCCCTCGCACTCTCCACCCCACCATCGGAGGTCGCACTTTCCATCCCGAAACTCTGGAACACTCTTCCTCAATCCCCTCTGCCTTGCCCACTCTCTCCCCTTTTTCAATTCCCACCTCAAAAGCTTCCTCTTCGACCTTGCTTAAGGCCACTTCCCCATTGCCCCCCCCCCGCCCCAGCTCGAAGTCAGGCTGCTCCACTGTTAAGCGCTCTGAAATGCTACTCTGCGTAGAGGGCGCTATATAAGTGCAATTTGTTGTTGTTGGTTCTTCAGATAAGACTTTCAACCAAGGTCACCTCTGCCTATTCTGGATGTTAACATTCTATTACACTGCCGTATTATCAAATAAGAGTTATGTCCCTCGCCAGTATCTTACCTCATCCCACTGAAAATGACCTCATCCCTCATCACAGATAAAAAAAATTCATTCTTCTCATTTCAGCTGTAACATTGCTGTAACAGATTAGAATCTGCATTAATCCTGTGGCCTCAGTACTTATTACATAAAAACACTTTGAGATATATACAGCAGTAACAAAGTTTCAAACTATTGGTCCAATTAGCTTATGCTTCAACTTCCAAAAGGATTCCTCATCAACTACCAACCATGAATCATTTTGAATTTCCCCTGGCACTGGACAGTACAGGGTTTATTGTCCTTACATTGATGCTGCAACCTTTTGATATTTTATATATATAATTGAGTACATGGCAAAAAAAATAACGAGCATACACATTTTCTAAATCCTTCCTAATTTAAGACTATGTATAAAGTCCTTCCTCAGTCTTCTTTCAACTGGGGTGGGGTTGGCAAAAAAGAGCCCTTACCACATACAGTAGCTATCTTATAAATTCTGGAACTAATCCAGGGGACTCCACTGAATTCCTTATGATAACTCTATATCTGTTTTGGAATAGAGAGATCAAAGTGTATGCAGCACTTGAGATGTGGTCCCATCAGGGCCACAAACAATTTTAAAATGACCTTTCTGAATTTATACATTACTCCTGCAGTTATTCACCCATGCCTTGACATGACACGGCATTGTATGGAATGCAATTATTATGTTGCAACCCATGATTTCCCACACAGTGAGTTTCTGATCTTGCTGCTGGAAAGAAGTAAGAGGCATGTGGACCACCCTCCTAGTAAGCGGTAACAGAGTAGAATTGCCTTTGGAACTGGTCACTGACCTATTGTCTTAGCCAGAGGGCTTTAAAAGGGCAGGAAAATATTTATGCATAAAACTAAGATTTTTTTGTTAATGAAAGGGTTAGTATTGTCAGCATTCACTATTCAGAGCTTCCTTGATCCTTGACTTACTTCAGCCCCTAGTTTGCAACATAAAACGACTGTTTTCCCTCTTCAGCAACAAGGAAAATCAAACACTGCACTCGACCATAAGAAAGCACAAACCTCTGGAGCTGAGCCACGCTTTCATCTCTGTGGTCGATTCTGACAGTGCAATTTTTAAAAAAATTGGATCTGTCTCCCAAGTTCGCATTGTACTGACCCCAATATCCAAAGCAAAACTCATTTAGTCATCTCTCAAATATTGTGGACATTCTAATATCCTGTGTAGTGGGACCCTGCAATAATCTTCTTGTCTTTTCATTGTTTTTTTTCAGTACCTCCATTATCTCTCATACTGGTGCTAACATGCTGGGGTATAAGGTTTATGGAGATTGTTTGTTCTCTAGGACTCAGTATCTATTTTCCTTCTGTAATGGCCCAATGTTGCTCACAGAGAATATGCTGGTAAATGTGCACCTGTGGAATTCAGATCTGATTTGTCTATTTGTCCCTCCATGATCACTAAATAGCGAGCAGCACCAGGAACTCCCAGCTTCTCCCAATCCCAGGGGAAGTTAATGTTAACTATCATCCCCTTACTGTTGCTGTTATTGAAATAAGTTAACTCAGCCCAGACTGAGACCTTCAAATATCTGTTTTGCTTCAGTTTATAGATATCAGTGTTTTGATAATCTTATCATCTATATATATAGATTATTTTTAAAAATTTTAATGTGTCCGATTTTTTTCTAATTTTCTTCCCATTGGTATTTTCCTCCACTCCTGAATTCCCAGCCTCTTCATTAGGATAAAGCAGTTTCAGGGGCACTGGTTGCCCTCCATTTCCCCTGCCCAAGTAGCCTTGGCACTAAGTGAAAGAAGTACATTTGACTAGAGAGGACATCACAGCCAGTCCTGATCTGTTCCCCCCTGCTGCCACACACTAGTATGGGGCAGGTCAGGCCTGGCTGTGATGACTAGATTCATAAATGCAGCTGATTTTAACCTCTTTAACTCTGGAAAGGCTGGAGCTAATTTAGCCTCCTCAACTCAACCCCAACTGAGACCAGCAAACTCAGCTTGGACTGGCATTCAAAGAGTGTGCTCCCAGTTTGTAAGTCTATGTCTCTATCCACTGCACTACATCTCTATCCAGTACATTACATTGTAACTGCTCCCAACAATAGGATTCTTCAAGGTAGGAAAGCAAATAGTAGTGATGCTAGAATTTATTTGTGAAGTCGTTTTTGGTAGAAAAGTGTGAAGCATACTTTTGCTTCATGCAATCTAATCTCACTCTACAATCACATCCCACATGGCAAAGCCTGTATCCTGACTCTATTAATGGTAGCAAGAGCTCGGTTTAAATGATACACTCGAGCATGATGCTCCTTGAAGCTCTATTGCGTGCAACCATATATCCATTGACCTTCTGTATATCAGACATGATGAATTGTGTGAGAGCAAGTGATTTCAGTTTGAACCTCAAATTTAACCAAGTAGAAACCAACAAGAAACCAATTTAGAACTGGAATAAAACCAATCGCCTGAAGGAACCATTGTCTACCACTTTGCAATTGCAGCAGTTGGGTTGTGTGTATGGAGAAATGAAGCAGGTTAATATTGAATTTTTCACGAACGCAAGCGAGAATGAATTAGTATTTACTCGAAATTCGCTCCGGGAAAAAATCACTTTCTGCTGAAGACCTCCTTCTTTGACTGCCCCCTTCCTCTCTTGCTTAGCATCCAACCCTACCACTGTGCAATGTTCAATGACGCTATACCCCCATGAAGAGCACTATCTAAAAGCAAGTTGTTGTGGTTATTGATGTTGTTGGAACAATTGGATCCCAAAATCATTTTGTCAGGAAAACAGCAGCAAAAATTAGGCTTAGAAAAAGTGATGGGATGCCTCTCCTCTAGGGAATCCTGAATCACACTGACTCAGTCACATGTTAAGAAATTGAGTTCCCTTCGGAGCTATGTTCTTATAGATCAGTGTGTCACACATGAGGTCCCTGGAAGTGATGCACTTTACCTTCTGAGAGACCATTCATGCTGTTTTTTCTCCCAGTGAAGACCTATAATAATGCAAGTGGGATTGTGCAGCATTGCTATCAGAAAATAGGATAGTTTTGTTGTCAACCCAGCTCAGCTTTTGTCTCTGAATCAGAAGGTTATAGGTTCAAGTCCCATATCAGGACTTTGAAACTGACAGTCTGAGCTGATGCTCCAGTGGAGTGCTGGGTGTATCTTTGAGGTGCTGTTCTTTGGATGCGACTTTATACCAAGATCTCGTCTGTGTATTCATATGGACATTAAAGATCCAACAGAGCTATTCAAAAAGAAAAGAGACTTTCTCCCAATATTCTGGCCAATGATTCCCCCAGAAATAAATGACCATTCACTTCATGGTTTGTGGGATATTGTTATATGCAAATTGGCTATCACATTCACCTACAAAATACAGTCACTACACTTTACTGTAAATCAAGTGAAATAACAGTAAATCCTGTGAAGTTCATTGAAGTAACCTCTTCATGCAAAAGGTGCTATATCAAATGTAAGAATTATAATATTTTATTTACAAAATGAGAATGGCAGAAATCTATTCAGCTCAACAATATGCATGGGATCAAAGTGAGAGAAGCTATTTTGAATGCGGCTGGCTGTGAGGGCTGACAGTGTGCATAATCAAATGCAGTTCATGGGGTTATACAACAGTTAAAAGTGCAAACAATCACATTTAGTATCGTTTCACCATTGAATATCAACAAACGTTCTACTCTGAGAATCCCTTTGACTGTCGCGCTGTGCCTTCACAGTATGTGAAAGGAATCCTATTAGAAACTAAAATTGCACATTTGTGTGCTGCTACCCTGTGCCAGTCATTCTTAGCCCTGATCTGATCAGATTCCAGCTCCAGTTAGCTTTTGGCTTAAGTCTCGAAACTCAAAACATTAGCCCACAAAATTCACAATCTCTGAACTTGACACTAAATCATGTGAAGCGCTTTGAGATGGCCTCCTGGCTAAAAAGTACTTTCCACTATCCACTAAATGTAGCTTTGAAGTTGTGTTGGAGTGAGTTTGCATATGTGTAGTTTTTTCCATCTTGTTGCCTATTCAAGCAAATACCTCCAACAGTGTAAACGTCCCTACAACAACCATTGTAATATAATTGTGACATATCAGAGCACTCTGATGGGAGTGAGAAAAGGTCAGAAGATCCATGGAAGGAAAAGTAGGTCATGCCCAGGACTCCACTGCTCAAATGTTAATTTATTTAAAACCAATAAAGATGCTAGACAACTTGACCAAGTTCAATTTCTGGTCTCCAGAGTGCAAGGCAAGAGTTGAAAGTTATGTGTTATTCAGCAATGCCAACTAACCCCAGGCATATACCCTTGTTCTATTTGTTCAGGAATTCCATTTAAATCTATCAAATTTAGGTATCTACACAACATCTTGTTTTGTTAACCCCATAGATGTAAAGTAGCAGGACATAGAGAAAATCTTGCTTCCTAATCTGAGTGTTTCACCGCTAGTTTGAATGCATATGCAGGTGAAAATAACATAGGAATTCAGCCATCTTGAAGCTCCCTGAAGGTACTGAAATATTTTCATTATAATATACAACAGAGCAGGGAACATTTCAGGATCTTGTCACTGCTGTTTTACCAGCGGAGAGAGTTGTTCTTCTGTGAAGGCAGAAAAGACAGGACTCACTCCTGTTCTGTCACAGTCAACCATGCCTGGCATGAAGGAAACAGTCTTGTGTCAAATTCCTATTGTGATTAAGATATTTAATAAGAGCTGGGAACAAGTAGAGGAAACGTTGATCACTGAGTGTGCATCTTTCTAACCTGAAGATTATATGTGGGTTCATTAACCCAGTGAAATGTAAATCAGTCTTTTTGCTTGCCTAATGTTCTAAAATAAATGGGAAGTTTACCCAGTTCACAAAAAACACCAGTGTGCTTTCTTTGCTTGTAGTTTAACACAATTGCCATTTGTGAAGCAATTTGTCACTGTCTGAGTGAGTCAGAAGTAATACACGACATCCAATGGATCAATGTAATTTTTAAAAGTAATACATGACATCCAATGGATCAGCCAACCAAGGTGAGCACTGTGATCGTCAGTAGATCTATGAAAGTTTGCATTATTAGATTTGTAATGGGAAAAGGTAATGTATGAGTGCAAAGGTCATATCTCCTCAATTACTCTTGTTGCTGAATACACTGATTAGCTGATGGAGATGTCTCTTCAAAAAACATTTTTTAAACTACCAACCAATCTGTTTCTTATTGGTTTTCTCATCAGCTCTTCTTTGTTGTCCGAGACTTTTGATGCAGTCAAACAAAGAAAACAATCAGAGACAAGATGGAAGAATGAGATCAGATGGGTCTAATGTCTTTTTTCTTCTGAACTAATCTTGTGATCTTGTAATCTCTTTTTACTGTGCTTTATATCCTGGCAAATCAAGACTCAAACTAGCATCGCATTCAAAGAGTTTACCCCTTGGATCTAATTTTAATACTTATAGACATAAATAAAAGAGTACTTAATTTGCTGATCTGTTTGTTAACTTATAACATTCATATTTTCTGGCATTAGGACTGTTTTGGGTCCGGGGGATGGGGGGTGTTATGATATCTTAGTTGATTTACAATCTAGGTATTAAGTGCCTGCTTTGAAGTTAGCCATCTATGATATTTAATACGCAGACTGGTCCCCAGGTCAGAGGTAGACCTTGTCCAAACACACTTCTGAATAGTCGTGCAAAAGAAAGTGTCTTTTTTGGATAATTGGGCCATTGGCTTGTGGTTGGCAACACTGGTGGATGCTGCTTAGAGGGATAATGCTTAATTAAACAAAAATAGCAGAATTAACATTGACATTGAATGTTGTGACGTGTTCCATAAATTCCAACTCAGCAAAGTGCCTGTAATATTTCATATATATTTAGATTAGGGAATTTTTTTTATTATTTAGCAAGTTCATAGGGGGGAAATAGGCTATGATGCTGATATCGGAACATTTAAACAAATCAACAACAATCCTTGCATTTGATAGCATTTGCAGGAGAATGTCAAATAGTTTACGTGATATACTGTAACATGGGATGTATTTTGTGGGTTAACGCAACAAACAGCCGTGAAGTGAATGATCAATTTTATTTAGGGGATTGTTGGCCAGGATAATGGGAGACACTCCTTTGTTTTTTTGGATTGTGCCATGGGATCTTTAACGTCCACCTGAACAGACAGACAGGACCTCGGTTTAACAACTCACCGCAGAAAAGCAACTCCAACAATGCAGAAGACCTCCAGCACTGAATAAAAGGGTCACCTTAGACTTTATGATTCCTGTCAGGAGGGCTTGAACCCACAACTCTGACTCAGGCTAGAGAGTTCCCAACTGAATCAGGCTGACACCAAATCACAAATGTAGTTAAGAGTTTCAGTACATGGCATGACCCTGCTGAATTATTTTGCTTATGTTGCGAAATCTTGAGTGAAAAACCTTATCTTAAATCTAAAAGTACAATAATTATACCAAAGATCACAATATACCAGGATCCTGTCCTCATAATCCCTGCCATCTTCCCCTTTCTAAATAATCCATAAATAGAGCCTGAGAGTTCTCTGTTTGTAGTGGGAAGCTAGGTGAGAATTGACAAAGCGGATAGTGCAACATGCTCCCATTAATTTGAAAGCATTGATAACATTAAATGTTGCCAATGCCTGGGAACTTGTGAACAGTGGTCATTTATATAGAACTGCATAGAAATTGACAGCACAGGAATAGGCAATTCATTCCAAATAGTCCATACTAGTGTTTATACTCCATGAGCCTCCACTCATACCAATTCCCTCTTCTATATCCTTCCTATACTTTCCTTTGGGCCTTACCCTCTCAGAACATATCCTGAGATTTCTCGGCCTATCACTTTGAGTAGGGCACGAACTGAGACTCCAGAGATGGGAATGTTCCAACCCACTTGACACTGTTTTCCTGCCAAAATTCCAAAACTTAATAATTGTTGGATCACTGGAATGCAGAAATTCATATAATGATTGTTTTCCTTTATAAATGAGTGAGATCTATACAAGTAAAATACTTGGAGCCTGAAATTTCTTATGTTCTTAAACATTGTTTTAAATGATTGTTTTAAATTTTAAGCTCCTGCAGAATTTTAAAAATGTCTCAAATTGAAACTTAATTTGGAGGCAAGGGATACAGTGAAAGAGCAGGGGAATGGTATTAAATTGCAGATCAGCTGTGATCTAACAAAATGGTGGAGTAGATTCAACGGGCTGAATGGTCTACTCGTGTTCCTATGTCCTTATGTTCTTAGAATCAGCTCATTCTTGAGATGAGTCTGTTTAGAGCACTCGCCTCGCAAGTGAGAGGACCTGGGTTCGATTCTCGACAGGGCGAAATGTTGGGCAAGTTTCCTTACTCCACACGCCTTTTTTTACCTAGCAATAAGTAGGCCCCCACCGCTACCAAGATCAGTGACTTTACCAACAGATGGAATTTCACCCCTAGGTGTGAGGAGTGCCTGTCAGTGCAGGTAATGATTGCAAGTGTGCTTCCCAGTATTTATTTGTTACGATGTCCATAGTGAAAGATTGATCACTGGGTAACTTGGTAAATATTCTGGGATGCAAACCTGTGTATCTGTCCTGTGGTATTAACAATTAAGAGCAGGATGGTAGGTCCAGAATTACACTTCATTTAAGTATGATAAACCGATTTTGTCATAAAATTTAAGATCACACGGAATGATAGAAACTTCTTGAATTCAATCTTAATTTGGAAGCTGGTTCTTTTTAGAACTGTGGAAAACTGGTTCCAAATTAAAATTGAAATTGGAAATTTTCCACAATCTTACATTTCAAAGAGGTCTTACCATGCTAAGCATAAGTGGTGTTTATTTTCGATAGCTCTCCCAGCTTCTTACTGGCTGGGACATAATGGGCCAAATGGGCCTTCTTCTGTGATGAATATTTCTACATTTCAGCACCTCCTTCAGGGATCCAGCTTGAGGCATCTGTACAGGTTAAATACTTTGAAGTTTTAAAGAAAAGTTTAAATTCTAGGAATGAATTAGCGGAATGGATTACTTTTATTTATTGGGAATGAAAAATGCAGCAGGATGTTCATTTGTACTGTGGATGGAGGGTGGGCAGTGGGAAAGGAGGAGGAGTTGCCTTAAGGTGGTAAGGGATTTACCCAGACCCATATGGTGCTTTAGCAGCCCAGATGTTTGATGACAAAGAAATGTGTGGAGTGCCTTCGATGGCCTGCCTCAGGAAAACTTTAAGAAAGAGGAATTCAAATAAATATTTCTGAAGTCCTCATCCATTCAGTCCTTATCCATTGAGTCTCCTTCCTTGTAGAATTTCAAATGTTTCTTATAAACAACAATAACAACAACTTATTTATATAGAGCCCATCATGTAGCATAGCATCTTGGAGCGCTGAACAATGATGGTGGTTTGACATTGCTGCTTGCAAATCGGCTACTGCATTCACCTGTACAAAGTTCACAGTCACTACACTTTTCAGCCAATCCTGTGGAGTGCTTTGAAGCATCCTCCCAACGTGAAAGGTGCTGTATCAAATTCAAGGATTATTTTTATTTTAAGTATGTGCTCTCTGACTTGCGCTTTTTAATTTACTTGGACTGAAATTGAGAAATATTCCGCCCATCCACGCCGCCTTTCATCTCCTTTAACTCCTGCTGAGTTTGAGTACGTAAAGCTCATTTCTGCCTGCTGAGTGACAAGTGGGAAGGGAGAGAATTTCAATGTTCGCTCATCACTGTAAGACTTGTGTGTAATTCTCAGCATTGAATGCATTAGAGCAGTGCATAATCGGCAGTGCCTTCTGCGTAAATGTTGTCTTTAGATGACGTAGTGTCACTTTCAGAATGCTTGATTCATGATGTGCAGTGAGCGCTCCTACTGAGGGTGCATGGCGCCAACCCTGCCTGAGTAAATCTACAATGTCTGTTTCAGATTTATTTCACATCATGTCCAGGATAAATGCCAAAACACTGGCGAGAACAATGGCTTGTTTTGTTTGAAGATTTATTTCTGTCATTAGCTAACCGCCAGGGAAATTAACGTAACCCTTTCTAACCCGAGACGTCTCCAGAAGTCTGTCAACAAAAAGGGCCCCGATGAGTGTCAGCCATTCGAAATAGAAGTAATCCATGGAAAACTGAACCTAGGCTTTTGAAACTGTCTCTGGCAGAATTATTGCAGAATGCCTATATAATGAGCGCTTTACGTGGCTTCTCATAGAAGCCATAAACAATGCCAGTCACATCAGACTTGTACATTAGGAAGCTGCTGAGAGCGTACACACATCCAGCTGAAATCCTAATCCTAAGAAAGAATTGAACTTTGATCTTCCTCTGGTTCTGCACCACACTATGAGTTCAGCTATCAGGAAACTTAGACATCTAAATATTTATGACAACTTGAAGCAGATGGGTTTAAACTCCAGTCATCGAGGAAATAGGAAGCAAAAAATATATCAATTTTTTTTAAAACTATCTTTAGTTTTGCAATTTCAGCAGTCTTCAATTGGGCAGTCATAAATTTTATTTACCTACTGATGGGCAATGCACCTTGCAAAGATGTGTCACTTGTCATTACCTTGTAGATCCCTGTTGTTGGAATTGCCATTGTTAGGGGCTGAAATTACAAAACTAAAGATAGATATTTCAAAAATGTGGGTGGGGAGTGATAAGCAGCACAGGTGGAAAGTCAGACTTGTGTCAGTGCGAGGAAAGGTTTCATTCCTCAGATTGGAAAGTAGACCCCATTGGGGTTTATTTTATAAGTTATACATATAGTTTATTGACTACTACAAATTTTAGACATTCCTGACCCCGATTGACTGGCGCAGCAATTTGTCCAAAGCAAATGTTTATGAAGTATTAATTGAACACATATGCCATTTTTTTATTTTTTTTCCCGCATAATATTTCAACCCAATTTATCCCTTATAAGACTCAACTTGTCTCCAAACACTTCATCTGTTTCCTACAAAATAAAGAAAGCATTTTGATCCCTGTTGCACTATCCACAATCCATCTTTCCATTACCGTCTTACACAATCACTTTTAGTTAGTCTCAGCTGGCTCTTGTATGAGCCCCAGTCCCTTCACTATGTTGCCATTTCTTTGTCTCTTAAAATAATTCTTCTTAGTTTTTTTAGTTTGCATTCAGTGACTGCTTGCCCAGAAACATTTTGTCTACAGTCGGATGTGGAAGGATGTGAGCCACATGGATCTGTGTTAGGACCACTACTGTTTACCATATACATAAATGATTTGGATTCAGGTATAGGAGTTTCCTTACTCCACACGCCTGATAATAATCCCTCAAGAAAAAGAACAATAATAAATTGGTTACTTCAATCCACGACTGTTTGTGGGACACTGCTGTGCGCAATTGGCTGCCACGTTTCGCCAACAAATATACAGTCAATTCACTTTCCAGTATTTTCTGTGAAACACTTTGAGACATCTAAAAAAAAGATGTGAAAAGCGCTATATCAAAATGCAAGGATTATTATTATTATTAGGAGGTGTGGTGTCAAAATTTGCAGACGACATCAAACTGGGGGGTGGGGGGCATGGTGGACAGCGAAGACAATTGCAGAAGAATGCAGGAAGACATAAATAGCCTAGCAGAATGGGCTGAAGTAGTTTAATGTAGGAAAAAGCGCGGTATTTCATTTGGCAGGAAAAATAAAGAAGTTGTCTATAATCATATGGTAGGAACCTAAGAGGAGCAAAGAGATCTGGGGATTCCAATCCACAATCTCTAAATGTAGCTACAGGAGATAAAGTTATAAAAGGTTCAATGGGGTGTTGGCTTTATATCCAGAGGGATAAAATATAAAAGTGAAGAGATGATGTTAAATTCATAAAAAATAACCTTTGGACATATTTAGAGTATGGTGTCCTATTCTGGTCTCCACATTATAAAAAGTTTATGAGGATGAAACCAAGTCTGGCGGGTTACTGCTATCGAAATAGGCTGGATAGGTTGGGCCTTTTTTTTTGCTAGAGAAGAGACATTTAAAGGATGACCTAATAGAAGTGTTTAAAATTATACAAGGATTTGAAAAGGTTAACATAAATCGGCTGTGCCAACTCGTTGGAGAGTCTGTAACCAGTGGACATAAATATAAGATAGCAACTAAGGGATCTAAAAGAGAATTTAGGAGGAACTACTTCACACAGATGGTAATGAGATTATGGAACTTGCTGCCTTAAGCCTTGCTTGAATCAGATAGTGTAGATGCATTCAAGAGGAAGCTAGACCTTCACATGATGGAGAGGGGAATAGAAGGGTAAGGGAGGGAGTAAGGAATGGGTGGAGACTCATGTGGAATATAAATACCAGCACAGACTGGTTGGGCCAAGTGGCTTCTCCACGTACATTCTTTCTAAATCTTTCTTTGTAAAGTTGAATGCCAAATAAGTCCAGGAGCTCATCCCTACGAGCTGATGTTCCTTTGCTGGCGAAGGAGGCACAAACAATGCAGGTTGTAGCAGAGGTCATGGGATTTAGACTATTTTACTGGGAATGGTCACTGTTATTGTGCAAAAAAACACTCTTGTATTTTGTGCCTGGAACACTGACTTCTTGATAACAAAGAGCTACTTTTTCTCAAATGGCATTCAGTTTTGGCTGCAATAAATTGTACAGCATTTTGCAGCAGTTTGCTGAAGGTAAATATTCATTTAGGGAAAGACAAATATCAACTTAGTAAAAAGGGTTGTCTAAGGGTGATGATTGCGTCAGAAAACAAAACTGTAAAAGAGCCAATTGTTGCAGGTAACAGAGAAATTAAAAACTTAAGTTTTTTTTAGTACACAGTTTATTTTAATTTGCTTTGATATGTATGGGTAATGATTTGTGATGAGAGTTTAATTGGGGGATAGTGGAGGATAGTTGTTCCAGTTTTTCTGTAGGGTTATTCCATCAATGAGATCGAGTCTTGCTTTCCATCTTAAAAAAAACTGCCCAACTCACAAATTCCTACAAGACATTTATTTTTGTAAACAGTTTATGAACGTTTCCTAAGGTTCAATTGAAACGTCTTGTGTTAGAAATATTCTTGCTATGCAACAAGCTAACAGCACACACCTACAACCACCCCAACTTGCATTTTCTTAATGTTTTTTCAGCTGATAGGAGGGTTTTGGAGAGTTAGGATTCTTTCCACTGCATATTTACACACTTACATATGTATATACATGCATACGTGCACATGTGTGCACACAGATAGACACACATATACATGCATACACACATACATCTGTATCACACTCACACACATACGTACACACACATATAATATACATAATAATCCTTACATTTGATTAGCATCTTATCACCATGTCTAGACGTCTCAAACGTCAACTTCACAGGATATAGTGTTACATAATAATAATAATAATAATAATCCTTGCATTTGATATAGCGCTTTTCATGTCGGGAGGACGTCCCAAAGCGCTTCACAGAACACACTGTAAAGTGAATTGACTGTATATTTGTGGGCGAACGCGGCAACCAATTGCGCACAGCAATGTCCCACAAACAGTCGTAGATTGAAAAATAACCAATTTATTATTGTTTTGGGTTTTGGAGGGATTATTATTAGGTGTGTGGAGTAAGAAAACTTGCCCAAGGTTTCGCTCTGCCTGGAATTGAACTCAGGTCTCTCACTTGCAAAGCGAGTGCTCTAACCACTGAGCTACAGGACTCCGAATAATAATCATTAAATGGGATAGTTATCTGAATTTTAATGAATCAACCTGGTTTCTTCGCTCTTCTTCTAAAGGCCTTGTTTCATACATGCATACAAACACACACAAATTTGCACACACATCTACAACCACACCAACTTGCATTTTTATAATGTCCTTTACATGGGATAATGTCTTAGAGCACTTCACAAGTTGGAAAGTGGGCAAGGGAGGAGATGGAGTGGGGGGAAGTGATTATAGGCATGTTTATAGGTCGGATTTAAAGACAGGAAGATAGCGGGCGAGATGGATGGTAGAGGGGGGAAGCTCCAGACGTGAGGGGCATATTTGCTGAAGGTTCGGCTACCATTGGTGGTGTAGGGGACGTGCTGCAGGCTCTTATTAGCTGAGCACAGAGCATGTGTAGAAGAGAAGATCACAGAGGTGCTAGGGTGTGAATGGATTTATGAGTGAGGGTGAGGACTTTGAAGTTGATCAACTGGAAGCCCAGGGGATTGGGGTGATGGGCATGTGCAGTTTATGAGAGTGGCAGAGGTTTGAATCAGCTAGAAATTATAGATGGTGGAACTTAGGAGGCTGGCAAGGAATTATACAGTCAATTCACTTTACAGTGTGTTCTGTGAAGCGCTTTGGGACGTTCTCCCGACGTGAAAAGCGCTATATCAAATGCAAGGATTATTATTATTATTATTATTAAGGAGTGTTTGGGGAAAATCAAGTGGAGGTGTAACAAAGGCATGAATGAACATGCACACACATACCAGATTGTTTATCCATCAAGTCCCTTAGGAAAGCACATTCATTTCCACGTGACCTGCACTGGTAACACTGCTCTTACTTACCTAGCAATATCGAGCAACAACTACCTCTGCAGTAAATATTACCTTTCTATTGTGATATTTACAAAACCTTGTTACCAAACCCCTCTGGCAGTACTGCGGTGACGGGCCTTCAGTCCTATGAGATAATTCTCAAAGCACAGGAGGGAATTGTGACAAGTATTGAAACACATGGGCTTCTCCCGAGGACCAATTTAGATACCCATAGATTTAAGAACTGGTTTAATACCCCCATATACCTCCTGGCTTCTATCCTTGAAGCCAGAGAAGCCTGAAAATCATTACTGTAGAATTGTTTACTGTGCAATTGGTGTGCACTGAAACTTTCTGGCATATAATTAGATTATGCCACCCACACTATTCAGCCTGTTAAATATGACAGTTTGTTATAATGTGTTAGTACTGTAGCAAAGTTAAAGGTTAGACATTTTGAACCATTTGTATGGTTCAATGTTTTCATTAAATGTTTTCTATTAACACTTTACTTTTGAAACCCATTGCAAAGCTATTTATTGTTCGAGTTGACTGTGTTTTGTGTTTCCTTTCCCACTTTTTTCTCCAAAACTGAACCTGAAAGCAACAAGTTCCAGGTTTTGTGTCTTCCTTTACCACCCTTGCTGCATTCAGCCTTTGTCCTCAATTTTGTTCAGATTAACTACATCTTGGAATCGTTTTCCTGAACCATAGAAAACTGAAGGCTGCTTTTAGACTACGGTTGAAAGAATGGAACTTTCTCCCTCAATGCGTCCATCTTGTTCCCTCCTTCCTTGTCATCAGATCACACTTGCAGAACTTCTTTTTCGACCGTGCACAGGTCACCTTCTCCCGACTCGGCATCAAACTGTTAAGCACTATGAGAAGCTATCCTGTGTGAATGGCGCTATATTAATTGCAAGTGGTTGTTTTTGTGTACATCTAGCATCCTCTGAAATGCATCTATATCATCTGCTTCAACCACCATTTTGGGCAGCAGATTCCACATTCTCACTATTCTGTGTGAAGTAGTTCCTCCTAACTTCTCTTTTAGATCTTCCTAATTGCAGTAACACAGGGAGGCGTGTTAAATAACTAGCCATTAAAATCATAACTTTGATTCCTGCAGATCACCAACATCTCAGCAATAAAACATTTAGTATTTTTTGGGTTCCTGTATGTAATGGGAATTAAAATGAAGGCATTGCTGACTTGAAATCATAACAACAGCTTGTATACGTTCCTGTATGCACCTGATTCATCATGTGGTGCACCCAGCTTTGTTGTCAGATAATTTTGCATTTTAATGCTGAGTTGCCATTTGTCTGCAAATTTATCAGGCATTTTTAAAAATAAGTGAGATAAATATAAAATTTTGGATACATGGACGTATGGTCGCTGAACACAAAGACCAGATTTATCATGCAGAGCACTTTTTAGCAGTCTTTCATACCTTTGTGTTTAGACATCAAAGGGACTGTTGAAATCACTTCACTCAAAAAATTGCAAACGCTTATTTTTTCCAATAACTTCCTTTTTATTTGACTGTTTCACGATACAGGAACACAATCTGACAAGTCAAAGTGATGGGTGACCCAGTCTGACCCACTGCACAGTAACAGTACATGATCTCATCTGTCACGCAACACAGTAAAGGTGTATGACATAGTCTGTCACACTGCATAGTTGCAGTGTGGTCTGTCACAAGATACAATAACAATATACAGTTACAACATACACCCTTACCTGTCACATTTTCAAATAACACTGAGTGATTTTTTTACCCTCTTCCTTAAATCATGCAGTAACAACGCTGAGCTTTGGCCCCTTGTTATCGATCCAACTACCACCAGGAATAATCTTTCACTATCTATCCTTAAAACCTTTCACAATTTTGGCGACCTTTGTTAGATCCCCTCTTGACCTTCTTTGCTGCAGTGAAAACAATCCTGAAATGTTGAGCTTGTCCTCATCCCTATAACCCCTTATCACACAATCGCTCATGTAATCTATGTCAATCCATGCCTTAGCCTTTCCATGACTCTGGTGTCTTTAATGCAGTGCTCAGAACTGCACAGTATTCCAACTATAGCCTTAAATATCTTGTGTAAATTTAACATCACTTTCTTGTTTTTGTATTCAGTGCTTCTGTATATAATAATTCTTGCATTTAATATAGCACCTTATCACGATATAAGGCGGAATCCTGTAGCTCACTAGTCTTCGAGACGTATCAAAGCACTTCACAGAATATAATGTAAAGTGAATTAACTGTATATTTTGTGGGCAAAACGCAGCATCCAATTGCGCACAGCAGTGTCCCACAAACAGTCATGGATTGAGTGACCACATTTTTTTTAAGGGAACCACCTATCAACTAGGTTCCTACTTACTGCTCGGTAAACAGAGGTGTGTGGAGAAAGGAAAGTTACCCAACGTTTTGCCCCGCCCGGGAATTGAATCCAGGGCTTCTTGCTTGCAAGGCGAGTGCTCTAACCACTAAGCTACAGGACTCCATATACAATTCAGAATGCCATTGAACAACAACTTGCCTTTATTTAGCACCCTTAATGTGGGGCAGCATCGCTGAGCACTTAAATTAATAATAATTGTTGCATTTGATACACTGTCGCATTATCATGCAGATGAAATGTCTCAATGCGCTTCAGAGGATATACTGTAAAGTAGTGTGATTGTGTGTATTTTAATGGCGAATGCGGCAGCCAATTTTTGCATAGCAGTGTCTCACAAACAGCCATAGAATGAGTGACCAATTCTATTTGGGGGATTGTTGGCCAGGAGAAACACCTTTCTTTTTTTCAAATAGTGCAGTGGAATCTTTAACATCCACCTGAACAGGCAAACCGAACGTACTTTTAATGTCTAATCCGAAGGACGGCACCTCTGACAATGCAACACCCCCCCCGGACCGCATTGGAATGTCAGCATAGATTATATGGGTGCTCCTAACTGTGCCACTGTAACTGTACACATTTGTGGTTTGTTCCACTGTACCTATCTGTACTCCCACCTTTAAAAATCTACAAATCTGCACCAGTAAATCTCTGCCCCTCAAAATCATTCTTTCCCTCAACAACATCTTTTTCCAAAAAATGTTCTTCTTCATGTTGCTCAATATTAACCTATCCATCACTCTTCTTAATTGGTCCTCTTACACCAACTTCCAAGTGGCTGTATAGCCTGTAGGCAAACAGAGCAGTCCTCCCACTAAAGTATGGAAGTGGTACACACAGCTTTTGCCCCGACTAGCCAGCTGCCCACTTTGTGCAGGAAGCATCATTAATGTCTCTTTCTGCATGCTGCACTAGGCACAGGAAGCAGGACTGAAATATTAGACAACAACAACAAATTACAGTGTCTTTCATGTCAGGAGGACGTCCCAGACAATTGCTCCACATTGGGAACCATTGCTTTTGAACCATTTTTTAAAGATGTCCAAGAATGCCAATAAAATCGAGAGGAGGAGTGAGTTACCCTAAAAATATCTTAACCTGTGGTGGGATTCTAAAACACAGGCATGGTACAACGCAGATTCATTTTGCTGCAATTACGAACAAAGAAAAGGCAAAGCTTTCATTGAAGGAAGAACTGAAGATCATTCGAAGTAGCGATGATTATTAGCCCTGATCATATGATTGATTCCTGATTAATCACACCCAAAGCTTCAGAGATCTTAAGCCTCAAAGTGAATGTATTATCATGTCATCTTCACAGGCTGGGAGCGATTGATTTTTTTGTTGAAAGCTAGAAGAAAAATCTCTTTAACCACTCTGGTTAATCCATCCAGTATTTTGTTAGCCACGAAAATATGTGAAGCCGCATCAGACATCAGCAAAAAAAATAGTAGAAAGCTTTGCGAGTTTCTGGAGTTTATAATTACTGTAGCACAAGGACACTGCTGGATGCACTGCATTTCCATTCAATCCACCACAGACTTTCCACTTCTTTTTATATATTACACCTGTCTGAAGTATATTCTCAGGAGGAGTCCTTATAATGTAGATGGTTGCTTAAGTGCCATGCTTTTTCCGGGTCAGTTGTGATTTGCAGCACTTACCCTAGAGGTGGTCATTACAGTGTTATCATCTTGTGAGAAATGTCATACCCTGGCTGCTGTGCCAAGGTTTCTCATCCTTTTCCTCTCTTCCACTCTGTTCATGACCTCGCTGATCTCTCTCTAACATGCTGCCACCCTGCCCATTATCCTACTTCTGATTTTTAGACAAACTGTCAGGGGAGGCTCCTGGAGTGGCACGTTAGTCAGTTCCCTCACAGACTGGTGAAAATCAGACATCCGGTCACCTCAGGGTCCCTTTCACACATGTTCCAGTGTCTGGCTTCTGAGCTGAAACAGTAGGAGGTGGGCTGGTGTTGATGTGCATAAAAGAAGAAAAAAATAATTGCGTGGAAGGTTAGGAACATAAGGGTGTACAGTGCAGTAGAGGTGAGTGTTTGATCCATTTAGGTGTCAGCTTGGCTCTGTTGCTAGCACTCTCTCACCTCTGAGTCAGAAGGTTTAAGCCTCACGTTAGGATTTTGTACATTCACTTCATGGCTGTTGGAGGGACCTGACTGTGTGCAAATTGGCTGCCATGTCCACCTACAAATATACTTTACAGTAAAATCCTGGGCATCACATTGTGATGTTTCAACAATGTAATAACTTATTATATAGTGTCTTATTACTACTAATCTTTACATTTTATATAGTGTCTTATTACTAATAAGACATTATATAAAATGTAAGGATTATTATATTACGATCTGGATGATAGTAAAGTTTGAAAATAAACACGAGATGACTCTCTAAAGTCTCAATTGCTTCTTTCAATTCCCTCATGCATTTGCCAACACTGCCCACCCTCTTCATCTTCCTGGACACGATTGCATATACAGTATTCTTGGAACAGGTAAACCTAAACTGTCTGTTGAAACCAAATAATAAATGAGGCTGAGGAGCAAATGTAAGAGCTGTATCTGGAGACTGTGGAAACCCAGATCTAGGGAATAACAATAATGATTGTCTTGCATTTTTATTTTCCCCCTTCAATTGTCTTTCCCTTCTCCTTAGAAAATCAAGTGGTATAGGGTGAAGCCTCATATGGACTATGAACAGCATAGCACCGACTAGTTTGACTGAGTGCCCTGTTTCTGTGGTCTGACATTCTGTGTAATTCTATGTAAGGCACTGACTTGGAGTGAGTTACAGTTCATAGGTGCTGTCATCCCTCCTCTATCTTGTCCAAGTGAGCAGTCTTTCGCCCACAAAATATAGTCAATTCACTTTACAGTATATTCTGTGAAGCGCTTTGAGACATCTCGAAGATAATATCAAATGCATGGATCATTATTATTATCATCTTAGTCAGTACAGACCAGCAATCAGGCCTGAGATCGTCAGTGTCTATCGTTCAGGTTCCAGACAGTGGTTGAACCAGTTGAGCCACCAATGGGTGGTTAAAGTCCGCTTTCATATAAAATATGAAACTGCATGACTTGACATTTGGAGAACATACATCCATTTGTCATGACCACTTACACCATCACAGACTGAATCATAATAATTGGCAAATAAGCAACAGGAGAAGGAAGGGTGATAGGTTTGACAGTGGAAGTTGGAGTAAGAACACTAGGGATGGGAGGGGAGGAATGCATTTAAAAATATTGGCTAACTTCCAGGATAATAAATTTCAAGTGATCCCAGGGACCTGGACTGGTGTAAGTACAATGAAACAGACGAGGGGTGGCGGAGAGTGCAATTAATCTGCTCTGGATATTTTATTTTAATTACTTTCGGAGAACCAAGATTAACAAATACCAATCCTAAAGAAATAAAAAGGGGAGTGGGGAATCTGGAAACTGAAAAGATTTTAAAATAGAAGGAAAGGAAAGAATGCTTCATACGTAGAACTCAGACAGCCATATTGAAAAGGAGTTTCCTTTGCATTATAGGTTCTGTGCTATCAGAAACTGAAAAAAATCATTTGTGACCCCGTTATCCTGTTTTATTTGAGATTGAACAGCTTAGCATTTGCAGAGGTGAAAAGTGAGACCAAGCAGACCCATTAATCTGCTGTTTAAATGTGGATTGTACAAATGTAAAACTGTATTCCTGAATAAAAGCTACCCTTGTTATAACAGAATAGTTTAGAGTAGGACAGATTGCCATTGAGATTAATGAGGATTACTTTAGCTTTTAAAATACCCAGGCAGGAATTTAACATACAGTGTCTTATTCTTTGATTTTCCTTTAAAGAAAAACACAACTTAATTATTTGTGTATTTCTCTTGTAAATCTCGGTGCTAAAAAACACAACTCACATTTTCTCTACTCCTGTTCTGAGGGCACTGATTTATGCTGAGGTATGGTTCTACAGACCCCAAACATTCTCAGTACTTTGACAAGTGGCCATTATTCGTCTTTAACCATGGCAGTGTGTCAGCAGGCTGTAATGGGTGCATCACAACCAAACCTAATTTTGTCCACGCACATGTACGCTTGCAAACGCATACAGACGTGCACACACAATTTCCAAGAGGGATCCATATAATTGTAATTAGGAGAAGGGATACAGGGCTATTTTTTGTATTCCCTAGTTCAGAAACATAGAGGTCAATTGTCATACCCTTACAATTGCTCCAACTGAGATCAACTCATGGATTGAAAAAAAATCTTGTTTTTATGGTTCAATTACATGCTCTGCAGTGTCTTTACTTACTGAGCCATCAATGCATTCTTATCCAGTGTGAACCCAGTGTACCACAAATGAGAAGATCAAGATCACATCTGCGAGTTCTCTTGAGAAGTTGCAGAGAAATAACTGCTGCAGAGGGAAGTCTGTACGTTTATGAATTTGCAACCACTTATCTAATTATACAGAGGAGTTACATTTGTGCATTTTCCTTTTAGCTCTCTAGGAATGAAGCAGACTTCATTGATATATACTGTATTTTGTCAGCACCAGCACATAGTAGAAATGTCCAGTTTCTAATGGGCAGCTTGTATTTTCTGTGAGGTAGCTACTTTCTCAAAACAGACTTGTAAACCCAGAAATGACCAGCAGTTGTGCGGGCAAAGATTGCCGGAGAAATTGAACAGTAGCATTTTATTTTCAAATGAATAAGCAGGAATTTTAACTCAGCTCCGTGAGAGGAAGGCAGGAGCAGCGCTGGAACAGATACAAGGGCACCATCTTCAGGAAAGGGTCTTTCCTTCAGCTGACTAGTTTTATGTGTGTGTGGGGGGGGGTGGGGTGAGGGGGAGGGGAGTGGGAGAAGGGCAGGAGGTCCTAAAAGAACCATGTTTCAAGCATGTCAGAGGGTCAAGTGCATTCGATGATGGATTTCAATGTGACTTACCTTCTCACATCGAATTTGCGCAGCTGTTAAAAGGTTTGCCAAACACTTTTATGCCTAGTTTATAGAGTCAATCAGAATGAGATGCTGCATTAGTAAAACTCATTGGCCCCTCCTCCTACAGCTGAGACCTCTACATGTGTGCAGCTAAGAGTATAGAATCACACCAAATTTTGCTAAAACTGAAGGTTTTGGGTATCAATATGTCTTGGTGGTCAACCCTCAGAATGTTTGAAGGAATCGATTTGCAGTGTCTGAATTTGGTTTGCTCACTCAGCAGCCTATGACTTGTTTGGCACATAAAGTATGTTGAATGTTGGACTTATCTATAAAGCAACAAGGTCTGTATTCCAAGTCTAAACTTTCAATTGACTTAATAAAAAAAAGTCTATAAAACACGTTCTCAACAAGTCAAATACACTAGCAGCATCTCTGAGGCTCTTTTTTTACCCGAAGGTGTCAACTCACCCTGGGGGTGTCCGGCATCCCCTACAACAACAACAACAAATTGCACTTATATAGCACCCTCCACGCAGAGCACTTAACAGTGGCGGAGACAGATTCTGAGCCGGGGGGGTGGACGTAAGCATGGTCGAAGAGGAAGGTTTTCAGGCTGGACTTGAAAAAGGGGAGAGAAAGCAAGAGGCAGAGGGATTGAGGGAGAGTGTTCCAGAGTTTTGGGGCGTAGTGGCTGAGGTTGAGGAGTTTAGATCCGCAGGAGTGAAGGTTTTCATGCGAGCCGAGGAATATGGCTTCTGTCTTATCCACATTCAGCTGCGGGAAGTTTGCACTCATCTAGGCTCCGATGTACCTCATCCACAAACAAACCTGAACAGTGAGTGCTGGCTGTTATGCTGCCTACTCCTGCATAATGCACAGTCACTACACTTTATATCCTGTGGAATTCTTTGAGACATCCTCCCAGCGTGAAAGGCATTATATCAAATGTAAGTGTTATTATAAATACTATACAGAGCATCACAGTTAAAGTAAGTCAGTAATCTATCAACTGGTGCTTTCAATAGTAAAATCCACAGGCCAGAAGTATAATACCACAGCACAGATGAGCTTCAGCCCACCAACCATTAAGACAGAGTCAGGGGGCAGGGGGGAGAGTCAGACCCACAGGCAGTCTCTCAATATTGACTACCTACAAACATCTGCTGACCTTACTGGTTATATTTATCAATAGTCCAATAAGTCCAATGATAGTTAACACAATGCAAGTCCCAATCATCATCTCATAAATGAGAGAAATAGGACAGATAGAGAGAGTGAGAAAAAGCAATAGTAAAATTAAGGACAAATTGAAAAGGTTTTTTCCACCATATTCAATCAAAACTAGGTAAATATTTTATTTTAGATTTTTGCGTTGATGTGACAATAATATACCATAGCTGAAACAGCTTTACTAGTTGTGCTGGTTTTATTTCAGCATCTCATTGTATGAAAATGGGTAAATATCTGAAGCAATGAGAGATGAATTTCCCCTGGAATGGGTGACATTTTAAACGTTAACAAAGGTAGCAACCATGTCAATGATTTTTGTTTTACGTCCATATTTGTGACGCCTACAAATATGCAGTCACCACACTTCCCAGCACTTCCCTGAGAAAGCACTTTGAAACATGTTGACGTTACAGATACTATATCAGATGCAGCAATGTGCTGAGCGGTGTGATAATTACAGCAACATGAATAACTTGCATTTATATAGCAGCCTTTACATAAAATATGTCTCAGAGCGCTTGACAGTGGTGGGGATTGACACGCAGTGGGGGGGGAAGGGAGTGAGGGCCCATAGGCGCTGATGAAGAGGCAGGATTTAAGGCAGAACTTGAAGACAGATGAAGAGGATATTGCCAACCTGCTCCTAATACTTTCCGGAATTAGGTAAGCAGGATGCGTCCCTCCAGGGAGAGAGTGGGCATTCCATTCCATCAAAGGGAAAACAAAGTTACAAAGGGACTTAGACAGATTAAGTGATTGGGTAAACTGTGGCAGATGGAATTCAATGTGGGGAAGTGTGAGGTCATCCACCATGGATCCAAAAATAGCAAAACAGAATATTTTCTAAATGGTGAGAAACTGTATAGAGCCTTGGTCAGACCCCATCTGGAGTAGTACGTTCAGGTTTGGGCACCACACCTCAGGAAGGCTATATTGACTCTGGAGGGGATGCAGCGCAGATTCACCAGAATGATACCAGGGCGTAAAGGTTAAATTATGAGGACAAGTTACATAAACTTGATCTCTATTCCCTTGAGTTTAGAAGGTGAGGTGTCATCTGCTTGAGGTTTTTAAAATAAGAAAGGATTCGATAGGGCAGATCTGATGGAGGAATCCAGAACAAGGGGGCATAATCTTATAATTAGAGCTAGGCCATTTAGGAGTCAAATTAGGAGGCAGTTTTTCACCCAAAAGGTAGTGGAAATCTGGAACTCTCTCCCTGAAATGGCTGGGAATCCTGGATCCATTCACATTTTCAAGACTGAGGTGGATAGATATTTGTTAAGTCAGGGTATCAAGGTATACAGGGCAAGGGCAGGTAATTGAAGTTGAGGTATAGATCAGCCATTATTTTATAGAATGGTGGAACAGGCTCAAGGGGCTGAATGGCCCATCTCTGAATTGTTAGAAAAATATTTCCACGTGTAGGTGCGATGCAGGGAAATCTCAGTTTGGTTTGGATACTCTTAAGCATGGTGATGGGTTTCCACATGTGTCAGACACCTGGCTGACCGGGAAAAAAATGGAGAGGAGGTGAGACAGAGTGGTCGAAGGAGGAAGTTCCAGAGGTTTGGGCCATAGAACTGAAAAGCTTGGATGCGTCTGTTGGGAGATGCACAGGAAGTCCAAGTTAGCCAACTTGGAGGCAAGCGGAACAGTGGGGTAGCAGCAGATTAGACTGACGTGCTGGGGCATAGGTAACATACCTTATATCTGCCCTATTTTCCATTTGTCAGTAAATTTACTCACCTCGGAGGTGGTGAGCTTATAATGGGAAGCTATCGACAAAACAGAAAATAACACACGCTCAGCACTAAGGCTGGTATATTGACAGCAGTTGAAAATAAGGTAATGCTCGCTGTCTGGACTTACTAACAAGCGGAGAATAAGCCTCTGTTGTTTTTATTTAATTCAGTCCAAACATTTGGCATTAGAGAAACTGCAGCTCAATTTGTTCCCAACTGTTTCCTTCAATGAATATTTAGTAAAATGGTAATACAATAGTCTAAGGTATTTACATAAAAAACAAAAGGTAGCAAGATCTCATCACATGTATTCAGTGAGCAGAGCCCGTAGACAATAATGAGAAGTGATTGGAACTGACCCTTTTAATATTTATAAAACATAAACTTGTACTGATTCAGGCAAGCAGATGCAGGTCAGCTTATATTATAAATATTTCAGGATGATGAAAATCTATGCAACAAATTGCAGAAGGAGGATGTCTCTCCAGTTTCAGAATCTAGGTGACATCATGCTAACAACTAGCTAACCTCCTCATGGGTAGATGCAAGGAAAAGCACAAATATATGTAGTGCTCTGCGTGCATGCAATTTAAATACGTTTCCTTTCGGCACACCCTAATTCTGCACAGGAAATCAAAATCGCTCATCTACAAATTGGCTCAACTTCTTTGTTTACTTCTGTTATTTTGACTTGTGCATCTTTCAAATTGTCAGGTCTGTCTGGCTCAATTGGTATCATTCTTGATCCTGTCCAGAAGGTCATAGGTTGAAGCCCCACATCTGGATTTTCAGCTTGTTGCCTTGGCTGACACCAGTGCATTGCATTGTCAGAGGTGCCATCCTATGGATGAGACAGTAAACCAAGATCCTGTCTGCTTGGTCAGGTGAATCTTAAAGATCCCATGGTATGAATATAAAAAAGAAGAGTTTTGTCCAGATAAAATGGCATATTCACTTTATAGCTATTTGTGGGCTGTTGCTATGTACAAATTGGCTGCTGCATTTGCTTACAAATATACAGTTGCCATCCTTGCTTTAACAGTAAACCTCTAAGTGGATTTGATGTAATAGGCAGTACATCAACTGTAAGGATTAATATGCCCCCATTTGTTGTGACTGTTAACATTTTCTTAGCTCACATGAAACACAATGCTGCCTGTGTTTACCACCCACAGTGAAAGTATGGTTTAAATTCCTCTTTGTCTCCTCCCAACCCTTTTTCTATGTTTGCCAGTCCTGATAGTCATGGTAGATATTTTTTGATGAATACACCCAGCTTTAATCGACAACTTATATCCAGACCTCTCTCTCTCTCTCTCTGTTTCAGAATTTTGTGTTAACTGTGTACAAACCTTTTTGCCGGGTTTCTCCATTTGCAATGTAATTCTTCAGTAATCCGTAAGCCTGTGCTCCAGTCACAGATAAAAATACACCAATTCTCTCGTTGTCCTCCAGTGGCTTTGCAGATGACCATTGCCCAAATCGTTCCATGTACTGTTCACTTTTCTGAGCTCAAAGGATCAAGGTAATCTCTTGCCTGCTCCCTCGGAAACATTCCCAGACTTTTCCTTCCCAGACAGCTCTGGTTACTTTTATTTTGCACTCTCATTATTTTGGGACGGATATACATTAGAGAGACTCCGTAACCACCAAATACAATTCTTATGGAAACAAAAAATAATGATTTATTTCCAACAGCTTCTCTCAAAACTAAATTCCTTGCTGACAACAATTCATATTGCATTCCAATGAGATCCTGCTGCAGTAAACACAGGGTTAAAACTAAATGAACTGGTTACTTCTCTTAAAGTTGCACTAATTCTCATATATTGTATTACACTCAAATGCCAAAGTTAGGATGGTTAAGACCATCTTTACTCCACCTCCCATCCAATGCACATTTTTGCGTCAGCCTGATTTCTTGGCTTGCACGCTTCAGATTTTGAGCTCACCATCTATGCTGACAGTCCTGGGGTAGTGCTGGATTGTCGGAGGTGCCATCCTTGAGTTGAGACGTTAAACCGAGGCAGACGACTTGTTCAGATAGATGATAAATATATAACAAGAAATAATCTAATAATCCTTGCATTTGATATGGTGACTTATCCTGTCCTCGATGTTTCAAACTGCTTCGTAGGATACACTGTAAAGTGTGGTGACTGCGTGTGTTTTGTGGGTGATCACAGCAGCCAATTTGTACTCAACGATGTCCCACAGTCATAGATCGAATGCCCAATTTTATTTGGGGAATTGTTATCCAGGGCATCAGGAGAAACTTCTTTACAACTTGTGCCATGGGATCTTTTGACATCCACAAGGACAGATGGAACTTCAGTTTATTGTTTCATCTGAAGGACAACACTTATGACAATATAATGCTTCCCCCATTACTGTATTGCATTGTCAATTCCAAGATACCATTCAAAAAGAGAAGTGTCCTGGCCAACAATCTCCCAGAATAATAATAATAACCCTTGCATTTGATATAGCGCTTTTCACATCGGGAGGACGTCCCAAAGCACTTCACAGAACACACTGTAAAGTGAATTGACTGTATATTTGTGGGCGAACGCGGCAGCCAATTGCGCACAGCAATGTCCCACAAACAGTCGTAGATTGAAAATGACCAATTTATTATTTTGGGGGGTTTTGGAGGGATTATTATTAGGTGTGTGGAGTAAGGAAACTTGCCCAAGGTTTCGCCCTGTGCCTGGAATTGAACTCAGGTCTCTCGCTTGCAAAGCGAGTGCTCTAACCACTGAGCTACAGGACTCCGAATAAATTGATCATTCACTTCATGGATATTTACGGTATGTTACAGTGTACAGACTGGCTGTCGTGCTTGCCTACAAGATATACAGTCACTACACTTTACACTAAATCCTGTGTAGCACTTTGAGGCATCCTCCTGACATGAAAAGCGCTATATCAAATGGAAGGATTGTTTTTATCTCAGTCAGAATGGGTGGGGGGGGGGGGGAGAAAGGGAGAGAGAAAGAGAGAGAGACAGGGAGCACCACCACAATTGACTTAATTGTTCCTGAGGTAAAGAGAGGATAATAAAATCACCTCACAATGCTTGGTATCCAGTCTCAAAGATGAAGGTTTATTGAGTGTCAGAACGGCTGCTTCTTCTCAGCAAACAGTGCCCCAGAATGAGCAGCCATCTCCACTGGAGGTGAAAGGGGGAAAATTTGAACTTTCAAAAAAATTCAGGTGAATGATGTCTTCCATATGCTAAGCACATTAGAATAAAAATCTAAATGTAAAACACATTTGTTCTCATAGATCTGACTGCTTTGTATTTACTTTTCACCTCCAAGCCATTGTAGCAGATGTACTATTAGTGAATGGCAAACAGTCCGACCAACTGTGTGGATTTTTTCTTTTTAGACAATGTTTGGGTATCGCTTCATTTCCCCAACAGTACCACTTTATCTTACAAGATAAAAATGCACTGACTAATTCCTGCTTGAGAATGGTAAAAGCTCTGGGATATCTCTTGCAGACAAAGAATAATTCAGAAAACAAAGTCTAATTTATATATGTTGAGCTCCTTCAGTCAAGGGCTAAGTTCACATGCTGTACAACTAAGCACCACTTTTAATGTTATCAAAGAGCCAGTTAGTCTGCCAAAAATATGGCAGACTAAATGGCTCTTTGATAACATTAAAAATGGTCCTTTAACTGTTCTCAAGGATGTCCAATTGCTGCAAAAAGCATCATTAAAAACTGAACTAGGAACATCAGACAATAGGAACAAGAGGATTCTGGCAGGTCTTTCAATCCAAATTCCCCCTTTCTTCTTACCTCCTAATACGTCTTCTACCCAAGTATTTGTGTCTCTTTTGAATAACCCTATTGATTTCACCTCTACAACTTTCTGGGGCAGAATGTCCCACATATTCACAACCCGCTCGGTGAAGAAGAAAAACTTTCTAACCTCAGTTATAACTGTTCTTGTTCGGCCTTTAATGTTCTGCCCCCACCAATGTACTAAATTTAGAAAGTTTAACAGAGTATCCATTGTTCAAATGGCCAGCACTATTTTCAGATATCTCTGTTGATCTTGTGGGTCAATTCCAATATATTTTACGCAACCACAAATTTTGACTGGACCCCTTCAATCAGCACCAAAGGAATGTTAACAATAGCCAGCCTCCCGACATGAAAGGTGTTTATAAACGTAAACTGTTGTTGTTGATAACTTAAAATCAGAATATTAATCACAGATTAAAAGAAGGCTAAGCAACCACTGGTAAAAATGCCTGTCAGCTACTCTTTACCTGTTTAGTTAATTCAGGTTTTTATTCCTTTTATTTCCCCCTGGCCCCAGGCGAGTGGTAAATCCAAGAGCACCTGCTGCATGTATGCATCACTAATAGGCTCTCTAACAGGCCACGCTCCCCACTGTTAGACCTTTGCAAGTCCACAGCCATAAAACAGCAGCGCCTCTAATTAACTTCAATTGGCATTTGATTGTTCCCAGCTCTTTTTTTTATTATTATTATCATTATTATTTAGGCTGCTAAAGCGGAATGTTTGAAGGTGACTCAAAGCCCAGTCTTTTTTTAAATGTTTGATAGTCTTGGACGAAGATGACAATTATCCTGGCTTTTTATCTGTGCAGCAAAGCACAAGGGAATTTTGCTGAATCAAGCTTTTGTCTTGTTCTCTTGAGACTTAGATGTGTGGCTATGTTGTCTAATTCAAATTGAGTGTCTTAAGTAAATTAGTTCAGTCTCCTTCTGAAAGCTGGACTCAGCTTTATATATGTGTGCTGGGAGCAGAGATAGATAAGGCTGAAGTTATAACAATAGTTTGGCAAAGTACAATGTTTCCGAATGAATTGATTTCTCCTTTTTGAAGGTCCAACTCTCTAGTTAACGCTGCAACTTAGACCTAACATACACACCCATTCAGGAGAAACACAGATGCTGCTATTAAAATGATAGTTCCACAAGCAACAGCAACACTTAAAATAACAGACAGACAGAGGATCATCTGACCTCATGACTTCTACCTAGGCTTTAGATTCCAGGACTGAACCTGGTCATTGCTTGCTGTGGGACAGATGGCACAATTTAACACCCATCTGACCAGACAGTTTAACCTGTCATCTGAAGGACAGCCCCTCACCTCAACCCTCAGCATTGTATTGGAGTGTCAGTTCAGCCCATGTGAGTTCAAAATCCAGATGTGTTCATCATTTCCAAGGCACCCCCCACCCCATGTTAATACTCCTACACTCCATAACTAAACCGCTTTGAGATGTTTAACTGCATGGAAGTGCAAGGTATTGCATTATGATTGTATGGGCCCCTAATCTGGGTGATAGGTCAGGGAAGGTAATCCTATCCTACCCCTAACCTCCCTGCCCTCCACCCATCCTGATCCCAACTCCCAGCCTGGGGCCTAATCCTTGACTGTCCCCCCGACGTCAAAGGCGCTTTACAAATATAATTTGTCATTATTGTTGGTAATATTAAGCTTGTCTTAAATAACAGTACAGTTTGTGAACATTTGGCAGAATTGTAGATTTCCACAGCATAGGAACCTCTGTCATGTTGCTCTTGTAGCTGTTTCCATCAAACCTGAACTTGAACTATCGTCATCCTTAGTGTTTTTTCCCCCCAAAATAGAAACAATAAAGTTTTGCTTTGTTCAACAGCAATTCCTCATTGTGGCGTGTGTGGAAGTATAGCTTGATGGCATATAGTTATTTGATACTAGCAGCGTTTTGATACGTCCTTCCAATGTAAAAGGTGTTTATTAGTAAATTATTTTGTATTGTATGACATTGTGAGACAGTGATAATTTCAAGCCGTCTCAAGTCTTTCTCATGACCTTCCTCATTGACTACGCCTTCAGTCATCTTTCCCCATCATCCCCACCTCCCTTGGACCCCAGTTCCCGCCCCCACCACCTCGCCCCTCTAATCCAACCACCAATTTATAATAATAATCCTTGCATTTGATATAGCGCTTTATCATGTCTTTGTGAGTCTAAAAGCGCTTCACAGAATACACTGCAAAGCAAGTTGGCTGTGTATTTTGTGGGTGAAACTTGGGTGCAAACCCTCAACTGTCCAGCGCCTTGGGACCTCCTCCCGACATGAAAGGCGCTATATAAATGATATATTGTTGTTATTGTTATGAGGTCCTATAGCTCAATGGTTAGAGCACTTGCCTCACAAACTAGAGAACTGGGCTCATTTCCTGACAGGGCAAAATGTTGGGCAAGTTTGCTTACTCCACACACAGCTGTTTACCCAGCAGTAAGTAGGAACCTGGTTGTTAGTCGATTGGCGGATCGCTTTTCAGGGGGTAATAATTCCTTCAAAAAAATAAATAAAATAAATTTAAATAGTCACTCAATCCATGACTGTTTGTGGAACACTGCTGTGCGCAATTGGCTGTTGCATTTCACCCACAAAATATTCAGTCAATTCACTTTACAGTATATTCTGTGAAGCGCTTTAAGACATCTCAAAGAAGTGATAAGGCGCTATATGAAATGCAAAGATTATTATTATTGTTGTATGTTCTATTTTGAAGATATGACCCTTTGCTCTTGAATTTTGTACATTCTAGAAAATCTGATTTAAATGAAAGTTTCTTCACAAATCCTTCACAAACTTAGATATTTATATCAAGTCTCTGCGCAGGCTTCTCTACTCAAAAGTCCAGGCATTGCAAATCTTTCCTCATTGCTCTATCCCCTGACTTTGGAATTTATTGAGTAGCCCCTCCCCTCACTGCAGAGTCTCAAAAAACTGAATATCTTTTCTGAAATAGGGAGACTGAAATTGCATGCAGTACTCCAGATGCAGTCTCCCTATCGCCCCATACAATCACTTATTTCAATCAATACATTTATAATATTGCCCTACATCTCATCATTTGGGAGATTGCTCTAAAAAAAACTAGACGTTCCTGTTCTCAACTGAACCTCATTTATAGTGTATATCTATTCTTTGCAGAACATGCAGCACAATTGTATAGGATTTAATTCTGTATTGGGCATTGTTGGGCGTAAATTGGCTATTGTGTTTGCCTACTGATACACAACAACAACAAACAACAGCAAAATTGCATTTAAAGAGCGCCTTTCACGTCGGGAGGATGTCCCAAGGCGCTGGACAGTCAGAGGTCAAGACCCGAGCATGGGGGAGGGGTGGGGTAGGGGTGAGGGAAGGCAGAGAGGTGGGAGGCCGACTGAAGGCACGATCGAAGAGGAGGGAAGCGAGGCAAAGGGACTGTGGGATGGAGTTCCAGAGTGTGGGGGCAGAGAGGCTGAAAGCCCGGCCACCGATGGTAGGGCGGGTCGGGCGGGAGACATGGAGTTGGACGAAGCCCGCTGAATGGAGGGAGCGGGCAGGTTGGTAGGGAGTCAGCAGGTCAGAGAGGTAGGAGGGGGCAAGACCATAGATGGCCTTGAAAGTGCGGGCGAGGATCTTGAATTCGATCCCTTGGGGGATGGGGAGCCAGTGGAGTCGGGTGAGGGTGGGAGTGATGGGGTCACGGAGCCTGGTGCGCGAGAGTACACGAGCTGCAGAGTTTTGGATGATCTGCAGCTTGTGAAGGGAAGAGTTGGGAAGGTCGATGAGGAGGGAGTTTCTACAATCGAGCCTTGATGTGACGAATGCATGTGTGAGGGTTTCGGCAGCCTGAGGGGTGAGGCAGCAGTGGAGTCTGGCAATTTTGCGGAGGTGGTGCTAGGCAGTGCCGGTCATGGCGCGAATGTTGGGGAGAAAGGACAGTTCAGGGTCAAACAAGATCCCCGGGTCCCTGACTGGCTCAGTGAGGTTGAATGTGCAGCCATGGAGGCTGATGCTGCCAGCGCCCGGGGTGTGGAGGCGCTGGCGCGAGCCAATCAGGAGGGCCTCGGTCTTGCTGACGTTCAGTTGGAGAACGTTGTCCCTCGTCCAGGACTTGATGTTGGACAGGTCATGACGCCAGTAGTCCTGGAGTTCAGGGTGTAAGCAGAAAGATAGAGTTGGGTGTCATCCGCATACATGTGGAAATTTACCCCATGTCTGTGGATGATGTCACCAAGGGGGAGCATATAGAGGGTGAAGAGGAGGGGACCGAGGACAGAGCCCTGAGGAACGCCGCACGAGACGGTGCAGGGGCTGGAGCAGAAGCCATTTCAGAGACGAAGTGGAGGCAGTGTGAAAGGTAGGATCTGAACCAGTCGAGGACAGAACCTTGGAGGTTGAGGTGGGAGGAGAGGCAGTGGAGGAGGATTGAGTGGTCCACAGTATCAAAGGCGGCGGAGAGGTCAAGGAGGATGAGGAGGCAGAGAGAGCCTTGGTCACACATGCTCAGGATGTCATTTATGACCATGACTGTAGCAGTTTCCATGCTGTGGGCAGCACGGAAACCTGATTGGAGGGGCTCATGGAGGGAGTGGGAGCAGAGGAAAGAGCGAAGCTGGGAGGTGACAGCTCTCTCAAGGACCTTGGACAGAAAAGGGAGGTGGGAGATAGGCCGGTAGCTGGCTAGCTGTGATGGGTCAAGGGAAGGTTTTTTCTGGGTGGGGATGATAGTGATACAGTCACTACACTTCACAGTAAGTGCAAAGATTATTACATCATTATTATAAATCCAAGTAACCAGAGAGTGGAACGGCGAATGAACATCAACCTCAAATGGTGGCCCAGTCAAGCCAGAAAGTGTCCTCCATTAGATCAGCTTTATTCCAGAGTCCAGCCATTAGCAATGAACACATCAGGGAACTTAAAATAAAACACAATGGGAGGCAGTTTTCAGTGCAAGTCTCTGAAGCTGAAATTTAATTCAGATCCGTCAGATTGAGAAAACTCTACATCAGAGAAGAGAAGTATGTGAAGAGTTTTGAATATAAACTGGTTTATTAGACTGATGGAGACAAATTTGAGCGAACTATTCCTACAGTCTGATTCCATCTCATAGTTTATTAATTCAGTCCCAGAGAGCAAACAGATGCAATTGATCTTGTGTGTGCAGACCAAAGTAATTAACTTGAAATCAGACGTGTAAAACAAAATTGTTGGCAAATCCAGCTGAATGTTGATGGGAGGACTTTGAAAAAGGCTAAACTTGAAAAGTGATACATGTACAGTATTTTCTAAGGGGAAAAAACGACCTACTTCCCCCTCACCACCACTATTCAGGACACGCTCATTCATTGATCTTTTTTTTCGCTCATGAAAAAAGCTCCAGTCCTCCCACCTCCTCTCCCCCTTCTTGCAGTAGTCATCATCAGTCAAAGGAGATGTGCTGTGCCTCCTCCTCAAGTTACTTTATCTCAGTATAAAAGGTTAAAGGTACCTTAGCCCGGCCCCTCTCCCCATAGCTGGAAATAAACAGCTCAAGCTGTAGCCTATCCTAACTGTTTGCAGGTCCCTGCTCCTTAAGAGCCGGCCTGTGTAATGTGATCCAGGGTAGTGTGCACAAACCTAAAGACACAGCACTCTGCTACTCTCTCACACACACATACACATACAGTGAGGGAAGAGTCGGCAGAGAAAGGTGGGTGACCAGCTGCTGCCTCTTTGACCTGGTAGACAGGCCAGGATAAACAGTGATTCTTGGCAGTGTGTAGTCATTAATAGCTCATGTTGCCAGCACGCGTTATCCTGGTGAGTGTTCCGAGAAATGGGAGAATGGGAAAGTAATCAGAATCAGAATGGACTTTTAAATTCTCATCTGAAGTGTGAGGAGGTATTTTCGCTTTAACCACTATGGGGGCCAAATGAGAGATTTAGCAGATGTTATGTTTTTTTACGGTTTAACTTGTTTCATAATATTAGCACACAGTGCTTTCTGGACAAAAAATGTTAAACGGCAATGTTCATTTACAGGTTTGCGATCATGTTTTAATTTGTTGCAGATTGGTTTGTTCTTGAACAGTGTATTTTCTATGTTTACTCTTATTGGGTGTTTCTAAGTGATTGATTACTAAAATGTGGAGTGGTCTTACCAATTCAGCGGGGACTAGACAGCAACTCTCGACCCCACTTCTTCCCCGTCTCTGTCAGAATAGACGACTGTTCTGCACCTTATGTGACCTAGTGCTGCTGTAATGAATGCTCCAGAATCAGTGTAACTTGAAAAGACAAGAGCCCCTAGTTTTTCAGCCTTGAAGAGAGTTAATGTGAGCAAAGACAGCTTCCGAGGTAGGGTGTGGAGGTTTACAGTCTGTTACAACACAGTTTAGTAAAACAAAATCCGAAACCTATTGAATTTGGATTGGTTAATTGATTCCCTTTGAAACACTCAACATAATAATGCAGGAGATGAAGGAGGCCCCTGCTGAATATAAAGTCGGTAACTGAGGTGTGCATACACTTGCGTTTTTGTATTGCAATGAATTCTATTTGAAGATATGGGTGTAGAATTCATAATCCTCTGTTCTCGGCTATTCTTCAAACAACATTGAGTTGTTAAAGGAGCTGGAACAAATCATCCCTTCTCATTGTCAGTAGTAGAAATACAAGTTAAAGATTCTGCCACCAGTATAGAGAACCAAAGCGAGGAAGTTCTGCTAAACCTTTATAGTCACTGGTTAGGCCTCAGCTGGATTATTGTGTCCAATTCTGGGCACCATACTTTAGGAAGGATATCAAGGCCTTGGAGAGGATGCAGAGGAGATTTACCAGAATTCTACCAGGGAGAAGGGACTTTAGTTATGTGGAGAGACTAGAGAGGCTGGGATTGTTATCGTTAAAGCAGAGACGGTTAAGGGGAGATTTAATAGAGGTGTTCAAAATTATGAGGGGTTTTGGTAGAATAGATAAGATGTAACAGTTTCCAATGGCCATTGGGTCAGTAACCAGGGCATATAGATTTAAGATAATTGGCAAAAGAGGGGAGATGAGATTTTTTTTTACGCAGAGAGGTGTTACGGTCTGGAATGCACTGCCTGAAAGGGTGGTGGAAACAGATTGAATAACAACTTACAAAAGGGAATTGGACAGGTACTTGAAAAGGAAAATTTGCGGGGGTATGGGGAAAGAACAGGGAAGTGGGACTGATTGGATAGCTCTTCCAAAGAGCCGACACAGTCACGATGGGCCAAATGGCCTCCTTTTGTGCCGTAATATTCTATGATTCTAACAATATATCCATTAAGAACATTTCATGTATGTTCACTGGGGTTAATTTACAGGTGAGGAATCAAAACTGGGGCAGCGATTTTTGTAATAATAATAATCCTTCCCCTTGCATTCGATAACTTGCCTTTCAGCTCGGGAAGAGGTCTCAAGACGTTTACAGGATTTACTATAAAATGTAGTGACTGTATTTTGTAGGCAAATATGGCAAGTCAATATACGCATTGCAATGTCCCAAGGAGTGACATGAAGTTAATGACCCATTTTATTTGGAGGAATTGTTGGCTGTGACATTGGGAAAATCTCCCTTCTCTTTTTGAGTAGTACCATAAGATCTTTAACATCCATCTAAACAGGCAAATGGGACCTCTGTTTAACATCCTCATTGCCAGAAAGAAGAAAAGTTTGGAAAAAGAACATCAGAAAGTAAAACAGAAAGAGATAGACTTATCCCACTATCTCGTTATTAATATCCCAATTACCCCTTCCCACCGTTTTGCGAATAATGTAAATTAGACGTTGTGCCCCCCACCCCCACCAATTCCTGTTTTTTTGAAGGACTTGCTGTTACTCTCATTTAATGAACACATCAACTCATCATATAATTTGCACAGGTGTGTGGGGGTGGAGGAAATCATGTTGCGGCTCTAAGAGCCACTTGTATTATCAGAGCTTTATCCAGATTCTGTTGTAACTCGGCACTTTGTCTGGTTTGCTGGTTTCAGCAGCTCATTTGGAAGCACCGTTGCTGCACTAATAGGAGACAAAGCTGGCCCTTGCTGATTTTTGAAGTTGTCCCTCAGCTCCCCCTACTGGCTACTCATAGAGTGGAGTTGGAAAAGAACATGCAATTTTATAGAGCTTGATCACGTCAAAGTGTTTCAAAGCAGTTTATAGTAATTCTAGTGGAGCGTAATGACTGTTCCTTATAGGTTAACGCAGCAGCTATGAAGTAAATGACCAATTAACCAGGACACAGGGAGAAACTCTGTGCCATGGGAATCCATATCCATCTGAAGAACAGCCAGACAACAACAACAAATGACATTTGTGTATCACTTTTCACGTTGGGAGGACATCCTAGGCAACCTAAAAGACTATGAGAGGGACAAAATGGGAATAAAATTACATTGAAAAAATTTAAGAATAACTGGAATCTGGGATCCTGGTATTTACTGCATTTATGCTTCTGAAGTGAAGTGGAGTGGGAAGCCTGATTTATATATTCTCCTTTTCACCCCACTAGGCCATCAACATGTTAACATTCAATTTGTGAGGTTTACACACTAGATGCATCTTTTTATATATTCAACAGCTGGACATAGAGAAGGGAGTTTCTCCTGATATCTTGGCCAATAATCAACCAAACAAAGTCATTCACTTCAAGGCTAGTTATGAGACATTGCTGTGTGCAAATTGGCTGCTACATTTACCTACAAAATACACCATACACTTTACCATATATCCCATGAAGTGTTTTGAGACGTTCTCCTGACATGAAAGGCTTAATATTAAATGAAAGGATTATGTTTTTTTAAAAGATAGTCTCCTGAAAGCTCTTCAGTTGTCCTTTGGACTGACTGGCTGAGAACTTTTTGAGGGGCTTCAGGAGATCAGTGACACATGGAATCACACTCAATCCCTTTATACTGTGCTGGGGACAAGCAAATGCTTCTGAAACCACTTGCTCGAGTTTTGTAGCGAATCACTGCCAAACATGTGTGGATTAATGGCCGTATAGCTGCCTCTGGCTTGTCTTTGTGCAGCGTTGTGTAAAATAAACTTGTAGGTCGCAGTGTACCAATCCCAAAGATAATAAAACGTGGGAGTAAATGAGGTTTCTTAGAATAATAAGCATGTACAGATATATCTCAGCAAGCGTGACAGAACCTCCTGTTGGTGATCGGAGTTTTTCATTTATATTGGTGCATACTGTGTTTTGTGGTAGAGCAGGTTATTCATCAGGGCAGTACTGTATATACAACTGTTTAAATAAAGTGAAGGAATGGGACAAATTCAATCCTTCAGTCTTTCAACTATTCCTCTTTTTACTCGCTTTGATTATAACAATTTCAGTGTAGAATTGCTTGCAGAATTCAGACCTGCGATTAATTCCCGAGTATATTTAGAACAAGATAATAGCAGTTGGGACGAGGCCAGAAATTCTAAGAGAAAAGGGGAGCATTTGCCTTGTTGTTGTTGATAGCAATGTCTCTCTTAAATCCAAAAGGTTCAAGAGAAACATGTGGCGTGTGGAGTAAGAAAACGTGCTCAACATTTTGCCCTGCTGGGAATTGAACACAGGTCTTCTGCTTGCGAGGCGAGTGCTCTAACCACTGAGCTACAGGACTCTACAACTATCTGCAGGATGCAAGAAGAAAGCAGGGAATTGGGATTAGGATAAATGGTTTCTTAGAGGGAGCAAACACCGATGCGTAAATATGGGCTGAATAGTCCCATATTTCTCCATGGTTCTATGAGAATAATCATAATAATATAATAATCCTTGCATTTGATATAGCGCTTATCATGTTGTCAAGACACCTCAAAGCACTTCACAGGATTTTACTGTGAAATATTTTTGACTGTGACAGTGGTTTTGTAGATGAATACAGCAACCAACTTGCACACAGAAATATCCCACAAACAGCCATGAAGTGAGAAACCAGTTTTATTTGGGGATTGTTGGCCAGGACATCAGTAAAGACTCCTTTGCCTTTTCTGTGGAAACTTTAAAATTCGCTTGAACAGGCAGAAAGGAACTCAGTTTAATGTCTCAACCGAAGACTGACACTCTGACAATGCAGCACATATGGGTAGACTATTATGGGTAGATGGGGCTTGAACCCACAAACTTCTGACTCAGAATTTGTGCAATTATTATTATTGTAAAGGAAAGTTTGTATCATGGAAGGGTGAAGTAAAGAGGCTGAAGGGTTTGTTTGTCTCAACCTCTCGGTTGATCTTGTGATGCCTCACTGCTGTTAACCAAGTAAAGGACTATTTAGTCCAGTCAAACCATTTCCAAGAATTTCTTCTTGTGCTTCCGGGTAGTGCTCATATTAAGTTTTGCTTTTACAACATGATCTCTCTTCAGCCTTCCCTTGAAGGCTCTAAAATGCTGCAGAAAGTCCCTTTTCCTGTCAACAATATTCTTCTTTCCTGAAGGCATTTGACTCTTTCTTAGCTGATAGAAGTCTCATAAAGTACCACCAAAAAGCAAAATACTGGCTGCAAAGCAGTCTTTGTCTGCCTTTGGCATTGTCAATTTTTTTTTTAGCAAATTTGAGTGAACTTGCTAGTAAATCCTGCAATTTAAGAGAAATTTGTAATTCGTGCAACGCCCTATTTGTGAATGCTTCATTTTATCTCCCTCCCTTCCCTCCCCTCACCCTGACCATTTCCCCCTTGCTCGGGTCCTGACCCAACTGTACAGCGCCTTGGGACGTCCTCCCGACGTGAAAGGCGCTCAATAAATGGAATCGTGTTGTTGTTGTTGTTGTTATCAACCTCAATAACTGCTGGGATTGTGCCTCATTCAGTGGAGCACTGTTATAATGCATTTGTTGGGATCCTTAAGATCCCAACCCGCAATCTATTGAGTTGCGATTACCAGTTTGACTGCGTGAGTGCACAGCTGGCCGATTCACATGCTTTAAAAAATGGTTGACATATAGGTCATCAGGAAGTGCTGTCAGTGGAGAACTAATGACTGTTGACCATTTAGCATGAAAGCCACAATGGCGCTAGCTACACGCATGTACAGTGAATGGGATCCACATTGTTAAAACTGAATCAGTGCTACGCGAAATGTGTTCATGTATTATTCTTCATGTACTACCCATATAAACATAATCCCCCCTCCCTCCGAACTGATGGATCTTCCATGTCCCCTTTTTCTTGTATGCCAGCAAAGTAGCTTCACCTTCTCATGTAAAATCAGCAAATAACTTCCAAAACAAGTCGTAATATTTTTCTTCTTCATTTTGCCCCTCTGATAACCTTTACTTTGACTCCTCCCCTGAAGGCGATGATACACATTGGATGCACTTCCACATCTGCCAGCAGCCCTCCGGGAATTAACCCGAGAGATTGCTCTTCACGTGTGTGTTTTCAGTGAGATCCAGTGGGCACAGCTAAGCCTCATCTTGTCCTCATCTGACTTTCTCACTTGCCCGCTTTCCAGCAATGTTGATGGCAATCACAAGCGAGGAGTCATCTGATAAATTATTTATCTCTCCTTCCAGCCTGGGACACAAAGCTCAGTGTGTGTAGCTCAAGTTGTCAACACAGACCAAGGAACAAACCTGGGGCTTTAGTGACCTTTTTTGGTCAATAAAGTAACTTACTTTGAGATCCACAGAGCCATGGGAGGGACTTTCATTGTGGTTTTTGACACTCCTGTAAGTAAGAAAGTACATTTTAATAAGTTTTCTCCCCTCAACCCTCTTGAAGGAGCTGATTCTTACTGGGTAACCGCTCCTTGTACCTTTCTCTAGAGGCCATTGCTCATTTTTGTCAACAAGCATCTGGAGGTTATTCCTCTGTGGAGGGGACTAATCTAGCTCTCACAAGACTGCAATATAGAATTCCTCCACCTCCCCCACACAGACACATACACTTTCCAAGATGTGGATAAATGTTGGCATGCCATCACTGGCCAACCCACTATGTAAACCAGTGATACAAGGAGTACCAGGCTGGAGGTGTCAGTGGTTTCACACTACATTTACACTGAGAAACACTCAAGATGTCAAATCACCCTGGAATTGGGTGTTTAGATTTGAATCTTTCTGAAGAATATGAATCAGCATTGGCCGCACTATATGTATGGATCAGATTGAGGATAAGTCAGTACAAGAAATAGCCCCTATAAGGTTCTTCTCCTCCTGTGGACCTATTTTTCATTCTTTTTGAATCTATCCATAATATCTCAATGAATATTATAAATAATATTGCACCTGATAGAGATGTACAAAATTATACGGATCTTAAATGTGAGATTGGGAATTGTGCTAGAAATCCCACCAAACTGTTCTGGGAATAATTTGTGTTGAATTGGAAAACCTGTGGGTCAGCATGACGGATTTCTAGTTACCAAGAGTTCCCTTTTGCGTGACTCGTATTCTTTCCGTTAGAAATTCTGCATTTTAGACCCTGAATTTGTGAATCAGGCTCTACCAGCTGTCTGCCGAACCAGCTAAACACGAGGACAGTGTAGCGAACCTTGCAGTTATTCACGCTGCCAAGTCAATGTGACATTTCCCACTCAATAGAGGGAAAACAGAATCCATCAACTAGGCAGAAACGAATTTTCAAATGTAGTCTTGAAGTATTGTCAGTCATTCAGTCATCCGGTCTTTGGCAGGGAGCAACATTTTAAAATATTCATTGTGTTTATGGTTTTTTTCTGGTTTTTTTCTTCTACGGATCGTTCGTTAAATTTACTAAAACAGGCTTTGTAATTACCGCGATCCTGAAGGAGGAAAGTATGTTTCGTTTTACATCAAATTCCTGCCCTACGGCAGTCAAATGATTAATTGGTCGTGGATAGTGCAGGAATGATGTGTCCAATCAAATTACTTTAGAAACGAAAAATATGTGTGTCCTCCTCTTTCCCCAATAAAGTGTTTAACCTATCCAGAGTCTTGGAAGGGCCCCTGGTATGTTTAGCCAAGCAGTTTATTTATCTTCAGGTTGTGCTGCTTTTGCTGGAGGACGGTGGGGAACAAATCTCTACAATTACTTAAATCTTTACTTAGGGATATGCTAAAAGGCAGGTTTATTTAAACAAGGCCATTTGGATTAATGGTAAGGTCAAGCTTTGATGCTGGTAAAGCACTGAAATGCATCATTCTTATTAAGCTCTCAGGGTGTGACCTTGGCTGAGGTGGAAAAAGCCATTTGCCTACTTTTATGACGGTACGAGCTCTCAGCTTTATCATAGGAGCGACTGTCAAATGTTACTGATTACAGTTCCGCTCTGAGCTTTTCTCCACTAAATTCTGACTAATTGTAATTAATCAGAGCTGAGGATAATGCTGGACACCCGAACAGGGAGTTTTTAGATCCCATCTGAAATCTATTACGAGCAGTTAGCCTCATGTTACCAATACCTGCAAGTTGTCAGCATGTGGCTAATGCTCCAGCAAAAGTACGGAATCTGTTTGCTCAAGTGCTGGGATTCTGAAGTGTAGTAATTTTGCAGTTCTTTTCCCACCCCACACCTTTGTCATCTTCTACTAAAAGTGTGTGTGTGTATGGGGTGGTGGGAGGGTAAGATAGGATGCAGTCCCTTGGTGCCGATAGTTTTTGATTCCTTACCCAAGTTGAATGACAGTAGAAGTTATGACACTTTTAGAAGTTACTAGAAATGGTGGTTGAGGACAGGAACTGGAATACTTTTAAAGAAACAGTTTATTAATGTAATGTGATTACAATAATGAAAATCCTTGCATTTGATAAAACGCCTTTCACAATAGGAGGATTTACTCTAAAGTGTAACAAGGCAGCCAATTTGGACACAGCAATGTCCCACAAACAGCCAAAACATGAATGTCCCAATTTTATTTGAGGGATTGTTGGCAACAGGAAAGATTCTTTTTCAAATAGTCCAAGGAAATCTTTAATATCCATCTGAACAGGCAAACGGGATCTCTGTTCAACGTTTATTCCAAAAGACACACCTCTATCAACGCAACACATCCCCAGCACTGCACTGATCTGTCAGCCTAGACTATGAGCTCAAAGTCCTGATGTGGGGCTTGAACCCACAACTTTCTAACTCAAAAGCGAAACTGTTTCCAACCGAGCCAGGATACCTGATGGTAGAGATAACGGTAGAGTGGGTATTCTGGTAGGATGAGATCAAAGTAGCCGAAGGGCCTTCTTCATCCAAATCAATCTTGTGTTTGTGAAGAACTCTGAATTATTCCTCAATTCAGTTTGAATTTTGAAGCTGGTTTTCCACAGTTTATATTGGATGTTAAATGGACTGTGGAAAACCGCATCTCTTTTTTAGCACTGCAGTTCTACAGCTGTCACAACTGATCTTAAATTTTTAAGGCAATGGTTATGAATCCAAGACAGACAAATTTCAGGCCATTGAAAGGCTGCTCTTCCCTCTAACATGTGTCATTACCACTCCGTTAAGCTACTTGACATTGTCCGTAAAGGGAATTACATTGAGGTAATCTGACCAATTCTATCTAACATAAGAGGTTAATTCTCATATGATTCTCTGTTTAAGCTACATCTCTCTGTATGTAAGTGTGACGATCAACTGCTGTTACTGCCACTGTCAGTGTTAATGGCAACACCAGCTGTGTCTTTCCCAGTTGGCTGCTTGTTCTGATTTTCCTCAGTAAAGGTGACACCTCTGTTTCCTTTGGACTGCCTTTCTCATGTCTCTCTCGTGTCTAATATGTGGGTATGCATACACTCCTATAGGAGAAGTGATATTCCATTGTGCCCAGTGTTTAGATACCTGAGCTATACCTCTCAGTACAGACATTTTAAAGAGGCACCCACAATTAATCTTGTCCCAGGACCACCCTAGTGTTATTTTCTAACGTGATTAATCCACTATCACACAGCACCACATTCCTTCTCTGGTCTGCAGAGGATAAGTTGTCAGTCGAAGTGTTTCAAGGCAGAGTTTCAAATTGGTGCTTGTCGACTGACTCATTTTTAGTCCTGACAGTTGTTTTTTTTGAATCCCCATCTGCTCACTATCTCTAATTCCTGCCTGATAACATCCTGTTTCTTCAGGTCCCCTTCTCAGGTCTCCCTATCATAAACACTACCTCCTCTGAAATCTCTGTGCAATCTCCCTGGTACCTTCTTCCACTTCAAAAACAGATTACTCACAAGTCTGCCAATTCTCTTAAGTGGTCTCAAGTGGTTTAACTGCCTGAAATGTGTTACCTCTTCAACCCATATCCCAAAATAATTTCTTCTGTACATTATGTGCTTGTTTAAGCGCCATGTTTCAGATGAGACATTAAACCAAAGTCCCTAACGCCTGTTCAGATGGGTGATAAAGATCTGGTGAGATTATTTGAAAGGAAAGAGGAATTTTCAAGGCCAACAATTCTCCAGATTAACTGGTCGTTTCCCTCTCGGCTGTTTGATGGGCGTTGCTGGCACAAACAGCTGCCATCTTTGATGCCTTGGGTCTTGAGATGGCCTCCCGACGTGAAAGGCGCTATACAAATGTAATTTTGTTGTTGTTGTTTGCTTGAAAAAAATAGTCACTACACCTGATAATAATTTACTTGTGCACCACTTTGAGATTTTTCAAAGTGATAAGGTGCTATAAGAGTTCAATAAGATTAACATAAATAGGTGTTTCCACTGGTGGGGAGTGAGTAATCAGGGCACACAAATATAAGATAGTGACTAGTGGATCTACATAAGAACATAAGAATTGCTAGACGATAAAAGACCAAGGTCCATCTACTTCACCTTCCACCTTCCTGGCAGTTGCATGCACATATGTCCCAAACTACCAATGTACTATATCCCAGAATGTTATTTCCTAAAAGAAAACTATCTATCTTTGAAAGAATCAACACTTCCTGCTTCAACCATCTCCCTAGGGAGCCTATTCCATAGATTCACTATTTGCTAACTGAAGTAGTGTTTGCGTAGATTTGTTCTGAATTTACCCCCCTTCAATCGCAGGCCGTGTCCCCTGGTTTTACTATTCTGGGCAAGTTGAAACAGTCTGTTATGAACTATATTGTCTTGCCCTTTTAGAGTCTTAAAGACAGCAATCATGTCAACTTTCAATCTTCTTTTTTCCAGCGTGAACATGCCCAATTTACTTAGTTGTTCCTCATAATCCAGTCCCTCCAATCTCTCAATCATTTGGTGCCCTCCTTTGTATCTTCTTGTTCTCCACATCTAAACAAGAATTTAGGAGGAATTACTTCACCAGACGCTGGTTAAATCAGATAGTGTAGATGCATTCAAGGGGAAGCTAGACCTTCACATGAGGGAGATAGAAATAGAAGAGTAAGGGAGGGAGTAAGGAATGGGTGGAGACTCATGTGGAATATAAATACCAGCACAACTGGTTGGGCAAAGTGGGCTGTTTCTGTGCTGTACAGTCTTTGTAAGTCTTTGAAAGTTATTTTTGAGGGTTCCAGAGAACAAGGCAGAGATGGGTTGAGAGTAAACCTGCAGGTCAATGGAAGGGGAGAAATTTGAAAACAACTTTTAAGAGAGAAGTAGATGATTATTTTGGGAGGACAAGTTTGCAAGGCTATGGGGAGAGAGCAGCGGAGTGGGATTGATTTGGATAGCTTTTTTCAAAGAGCCGGCACAGACACCAAATGGCCTCCTTCTGTGCTGTACGATTCTATAAAATTGTGTGTGATGAGGTGGTGTTGGTGTGTATGTGTGGGGGAGGGGGGGGGGGTGAGTGTATATAGGTCTTGGATACATTAGATACAGAAATAAAGATATGTTGAATTACTTTGAGTCATGATCAGTATCACTATCAATAATTTCATGGCTGCTCCTGGCTCGATCGTGGCTTGCTCTGGCTTTTAGAAAATATATCATGAGTTGCTTAAAAAGTCCTTGTTGATGAAGCTGAGTATTGTGTACTATGTGATTGAGTTGCTGTTGCTAAGTGTTGGTCATTGCAATCTCAGCCCTGCTGAAGGGTTACTGTGTCTCTTTAAGTGCTATCTGTGTGTAAGACTTTGGGCACTGTTCCAGGGCCTCCTCTAGAGACTAGACCTGCATGGCCTGAGACTTGCTCTTGGCGTCAGTCAGTGCCCCTTTTATTGTATCCATCTTCAGTTAATGATCTGCAGGCTTCGAGTACAAGATTTTTAAAATACACTTCATTATGAATGAAATGGAACGGCAAATGAAATAGCGTAGTTTAATCTGTTGGATTGCAGTGTTTCCACAGTCACTTAATGTAGACTCTGCAAATGTTACGGCAATACATCTTAGCAAGGAATTTTTTGATAATGCTGTGGGTCCTCAGCAGCTTTCAGGTTTTGTCCTTCCCCTGCCTTATAGCTACTACAGAAAGAAGCTCGTGTTTTGTGCTTTGATCAAAAGTAAGGCTTGAGAAACACACCAATTCCACAAAGTATTTCTCAATTAATCCAATTCTTAGAAGAATGAATATATTTTGCAGAAAAATGTTTACTCGGGTATTATTTTATTCAGTTTTGATATGATTGAAGCATCACCTTCAGTGTTATTTAACTTTTTTGATGCCCCAGATCAAGCACAGTATCTAATGTGGCTGTATGCCTTGGAATGTCTCAGAAATGGGGGTAACTTGCAATTCAGTTCTACTGTGTAACCAAGAGGATTTCTGCTTAGAGTTCTTCATGTGCAGAGTACCCAATGTCACTGTTGCTGTGGTTAAGCAATAGGAGCTTTCACATAGGAAGAAAATGGAGAATTGAAGGAGAGTAAACTTGTGCACCTCCTAGTGATCAGCTTCCAATCATTGCAGGCTGGATGTAGGAGGCAATCATACACCCACTTTTTTGTCAGCAGATAGTATGAAGCTCAGGGAGACTTAAGGAACATAAGAAAATGCTGCATCACCCCTTCAAGAAATATTTGAGCTAAGTTGCAGTAGGTGGGTGTATAAACTTAGACCTCTCAACCACATGTAAGCCACAGTGGATGTGGCCAACATCTAGTGCTGCCCATCAATTACCAGTTTCTTAATGGTCAGGTGGAGATTTTGCATATTAAGTTTAGTTTTGTGCTGCCTTCTCGGAAACAAAGAAACAGGAACAGGAGGAGGCTAGCTAACCTGTTCCACCAGTTTATTACATACTGTCAGATTTTTTAATTCCAATGCCTGTCCTTTTGTTGTACCCTTTTGATCTGGAATAAAATAACTGTTTAATTTCCAGCACAATGAATACATTCATTTATTTCGATATTTCACTCAGATAATTTTAGGATCACTTTCATTTCAAAGAATCTTTTCTTTTATTGGAGTATTTGCTCTTGTTTGTGTTCAAATTGAGTTGCTGACCAATCGATTCAGTGACTTCTGGTATGAAGATTTGCCAAGTGGCATTCAACAAAATCCTGATCCAAGAAAAATTCTTGTCAAAAAATAGTTCTTACTATAGACTGAAGTCTGATTTACATTTGAATTTGCTGCAGGCACACTAATAATTCTCAAAGGGCTAATGTTGATTGAATCCTGAGACATATCGAATAGCTTTTTACTCTCTTTTTCTTCTTGATCTTTCCATTTCCCTCTCTTTGCCCCCGCCCCACACAAAATTTTCTCTTGTTATAACTCCAGACCCAATGCATGTCTACAGGATTGATCAGTCTACCTCTGACATGCATAATAGGTTGACATCTCTGTGGATACCATTAATAATTTTACCTAGAGGCACAAAACTAGAAAAGAAAGTTTGTATCCTCTCTCCTTCCTTCTGTTCCCCAAGCCATTCCCCCTGACACTGTGGAAAACCTGACTGGGAATGACATTTATAACTGGAATCATTGGCTTTCCCAAGTCAACAGCATGAAACCTAACAATGCAGCTATCAGGCTAATTCAGCTGTAGTTTTTCAACCAACTCTCAGCCGTAGAAACTGTTTACTTACAGCTGGAGAAAATGCCGCCAGCATTGCATTAACCTGTGTGGCACATTGCATTGCTATTTAATTCTGAAATCAAGAAATCTTAAATATGAATTCTCCAGCTATTCCTACTGGCAACTGTTTTGCATTCCAACAACTAATTGATCACTTATTAATGTTAAGCACTCAAGGATTTAAAGTCAAATTTTACAGACTCGCATATTACGCTCTCCCTGCTCAAATGATCTCGTTGGATGAGGATCCCCTTTGCTTTTGGTGTTACATATTCAACTTGTGACAGTATAAAGAGATGGAAATAACCGAGAAGAGCATTTGATTTTCTAGAGTCAGGAATTTTGTTTCGGATTGCCACTGGGTTCTAATATGGGATCAATTAGCTTTCAGGATTTTAAAAAGTGTGCTAATAGATTGATAGCTGGTGTCTGTGCAAAATGTTTACATGACTTGATCTTGGTTTGCTGATAGATTCGACAGAATTCATTTAAAAAGAAAGCGGTGCAATTCCCCAGTTTGCTACATCAAGCATTTCTGTGAGCAATACAAGTGGACAGCTGTGGTTACATTTGCACCACTCTTCCATCAGGAAAAGCAGTGCTCATGCATGCGTTTAAGTGTGCCTGCATCCAGCTCTGCCCACTGACCTCTGACTGCCGGTCCCGATTCTAACATTGGGTTCATTAGCTTTTTCTATCTTTTGTGGTAAGAAGGTGGCACAACAGACCAGCTGAGTGTAATACTTCAAGCAGCCTTGTTATAATAATAATCCTTACATTTGATACAGTGTCCTTGAGGTTAGGTAGGCATCTCCAAGCAGTTCACAGGATTCACTGTAAAGTGTACTGCATTTTGTAGGCAAATACGCAGCCAATTTATGCACAGCAATGCCCCACAACCAGCCATGAAGAATGCGGAAAGGGAATCTGTAAATCTTTAACATCTTTCTGAAAAGACACAACAACAACAGCAACAACAATCCTTGCATTTGATATAGCGCTTTTCACGTCAGAAGGACGTCCCAAAGCGCTTCACAGAACACACTGTAAAGTGAATTGACTGTATATTTGTGGGCGAACGCGGCAGCCAATTGCGCACAGCAATGTCCCACAAACAGTCGTAGATTGAAAATGACCAATTTATTATTGTTTTTTTGTTTTGGAGGGATTATTATTAGGCGTGTGGAGTAAGGAAACTTGCCCAAGGTTTCGCCCTGCCTGGAATTGAACTCAGGTCTCTCACTTGCAAAGCGAGTGCTCTAACCACTGAGCTACAGGCCTTGGTTTAACGTCTCATCCGAAGGATGGCAATCCCAACAATGTAGTGGGTCCTCAGCATTGCATTGCTGTGTCAGCCCTACACAATGTGGGACTTGAACCCACATACCTACTGAAATACTGAAATGTCTTTGCTTACGAATTACACAGCTTTATACATTGACATCGGCCATTCACTTCATGGCTGTTTGTAGGACATTGGCGTGCGCCAATTGGAGGCTATGTTTGCCTACAAAATACAATCACTACACTTTACAGTACAATCCTGTGAAGGTTATGAGATATTACAACAACATTAATTCTGATGTATCAAATGTAAGGATTATTATTACCTTATACAGTACCTAGGACCCGCCCCATGTACTAGGTCAATCCAGTAATGTACTGGAGAGACCAGAGGCTCCATCCAGTTGATTGGAGTCCAGAATCTTTGAACCTATTCGAAACCAAAACCTGAGCTGTCCAGCCCTAGGAATATCCAGTTAGCGACAACTTGCATTTACAGCAGTTTGCTTAAATCTTATTTTTCTTTCCTTCAGATTTTCTAATGGGAGTGCTTTGAAAAAAATATATTCATGTTAGATTTAACAACAATAATAAACCGTGCATTTGGTATGGCATCTTTCATGTAAGGAGGACGTCCTAAATTATTTCACAAGGTATACTGTAAAGTGCAGTGACTGTGTTTTCTGGAAGAATTTCATTGGCCTCTTTAAGAATATTTGTAAATGGTATTGGCAAGCAACATGAAGGAATAAGTAAATTTTCAAATATATCCAAGATACGAGTGAATACCCGATAAAGGAAGAGAAATTGAAATCTGTCCACATCCATCATGTTAACTCCTCTAACATGTTCTTTTAGCTTCTGAGTGGATACTTACGTGTTCATTCCAATCTCACCTTTTACAAGATTTACAGCAGAGGGTTCCTATTCCACATTTGTCATGCTATTTGTGGCATTGACTGTCTGCATTCGCCTACAAAATACATAAATCGCTACACTTTACAGTAAATCCTGTGAAGCGCTTTGAAAGAAGTTTCATCAAAACATTAGGTTTATTATTATTTTGATAATTTGCCAAACTGCAACAAATAAACAATACTGGCAGTGATGTCCTTTGATCACAGTGTTACTTACCAGCCCCAGCTCCCAGATACGGATCTAGTGACTGTTTGATCTATTGACGTTCCATGCCCCGAAGCTCTGAAACTCGGTCCCCCAATTCTTCCACATTGCCCCCTCTGTTTCCACTTTAAATCCCTCCAAAAAACATTCCTTTTTGATCATGCTTACATTCACCTCCCCCCTCCCTTCTCCCCTGGCTCAGGGTCAGACTCAGCCAATGTAAAGCGCTCCGGGACGCTACCCGGCATGAAGGGCGCTATATAAATGCAAGTTGTTGTTGCTAGTGACCTAGCAATATTCACACACATACAAGTGGCTCGGGGTCATTCCAGACCCATAACTGCTGATGACCAACATGGATCCACATGCAAGTTATAGACTGATCCAGTTTGCTAAAATGCCTGGCATCAAAGGGAACAACTGTGCCTGAATGGTCTGCATTCTCTTCTGAAACCCTCAGCAGGGAGCTGGTTAAAGGCAGTATTGTACATTGCTGGTTCTGGTGTCCTTTTTTGGAGTTGGCACATTCAAAAGATCGCAAGAGGGTCATACGAAGAAGGCTCTGTGATAATTTAAATATACAGTCAATTCATTTTACAGTATATTCTGTGAATTGCTTTGAGATGTCTTGAATACGTGATAAGGCGCTGTATCAAATGCAAGGATTATTATTATCCTTCTTGAATACCCAATCGACTGTCTTCCACGACAGCATCATGCCTCTCCTAGGCTCACTACCCTGCTTGGTAATTTCATTCCAGTTGTTAATCATTCTCTATATAAAGACATTTTTTGTTGTCAGCCCTGAAATTGCCCTTCACAAATCTAAACCCATGCCCTCCTGTCCTGCTACCTTATTGTATCTGAAAGCAACGTGCTGGGTGTATTTTCTCAAAATTTCTCATTTAGTATCTTGCATATTAAAATATTCCTATTGATATATATATCAAGCTCTCATGTATTGATACCTCCAATTGGCATGTTGACAAACTGGCTAACACCCCAAGATGCACAAAAGGTAATTGATAAAGCTTTAGAAAGGAGTGGATGAACACAGCAATGTTCCACAAACAGTTGTGGATTGAGCGACCAAATCATTTCTTTCTTTATTGGAAGCGATTATTACCTCTGGAAAGTGATCCGCCAATCGACTAACAACCGTGTTCCTACTTACTATATGGTTAACAGAGACATGTGGGAAACTTGTCTAAGGTTTTGCCTGAGAATCAAATCTTGGTCCTCTCGATTGATAGGCAAGTGTTCCAAGAATATGGGAAAAAGACAGGAGGTTGGGACTTTCAGAGGGCAAGTACATGGACATTGGGCTGAATGGCTCCTTCTGAGCTGTAAATGTCTGTGGTCTTGAAGTGGTCAGTGCTGACTAAAAAAATTAGTATGCATCACACAGTTGTGGGTGCACTGAGACGGTATTTTGTTTTGGATCAGGAGGTGTAATTCATAGTTACCGGCAGAGGAAAATCATCCCTAATGTTTCTGCACCACTTACATTTTGCTGATGCTCATTTCAGAATATCATAGTATCAGTGAAGGTTTACAGCAGAGAAAAGGAGGCCATTCTGCCCATCAAGTCTGTTATGGCATTCGCTCCAACCCCTCCCCCCACTCCTCCCCCCCACACCCCCTCTTCCCCCCCCACACTCCCTCCTCCCTCCTTCTCCATCCCGCTCCCGCTGGAGCTATCTAATCTAATTCTATTCCCTTGCTCTTTTCCCATACCATTTAACATTATATTGCCTCAAGTATTTGCCCAATTCTCTTTTAATTGCTGTTTAATTGGACTCAGTCTCGACAGCCATTTGTAGTGAAGTATTCCATATTCTAACCAACCTCTATGAAGAATAAATTCATCCAACCTGCTCCTGACTCCCCCCCTCCTCTTCAATCATAGTAGTGAAATTATGCTCTCTTGTTCCTGACTCCTATCAAACTCCTATTGATATTCTGAGTGTCCTGAGACAAGGTTGAGGGGACGCTGTAAAACTTCTATGTGCGCAGAAAGGCTAAACATCAATGAAAACGCATCAGACAAAGATCTTTATGTGGCAATTGTGTGTTCAAAGCTGTCCTAATGGACACATTATAATATCTCAATTTTGATCCTAACAATTTTTTTTAAATGAGCACAAATACACAGTCATTCCATTTCACAGTAATTCCTGTGAAGCGCTTTGAGATGTTCTTCTGACGTGTCAAGGCGCTATGCCAAATGCAAGTATTATTATTATACTAGGGAGGGTACACTAGCCAGAGTTCCTCTCTCATTCATTATTTAGAGACACTACCACCCTTGCCCCTTACCCATTCCTTTGACGGGAGAGGAGTGTTTGTATGAAAATTGAGTGAAGACTGAAAACTGGACATACTACAATGCTTCTCATCTCTTCCGCTCACTCTCAACTGCAGTTGAATTACTTGACAGCAGTCAATGTCTAGGCTCATTCAAGAATAATGGGCATGGTAGTAGAGGGCGCCTAGCACCTATTGAACGGTTCCCTAATGGATGGAAAAGCAGACCAATGTCTTCAGTAGAGGGGAGAAAATTGAGAAAGCATAATTGGTGTGGCAGAAAAGGAAATGACCAGAAAAATTCAGCACTCAGAGGGTTAAAGGCTTCAAACTGGAAGCTTTTACAGTGTTGCCCACAATGGTCTGTCCCTCTTTAAATCACGCCACAAGCAAGTGGAAGACAAATACAATTATTGGAATTTTTTTTGAAAAAATGCTTACAGCACATGAAATTTATATTTAAGCTGCAATTACTGTATATTCCTAATGGCCCTGGCGAAATGAAACGTTTGAAATATTAATACAAGGAAGATCACATCAACACTGGTTCAAGCATCATAAAAGAGGCACAGAGCGCCACTTGAGAAATGAAAGCTGTAGTTAGTGTTTCTCTAAAGATAGATGCCGGCACATTGAGCCGCCTTTTAGATTATTTCAATGGCTCTAATCTTCAATTGTAGGAAATTGGATGGGGCGATAGAAACGGGCGGTATTGTCTCTGTAAATTTAAATGAAGAACTGCTGGTACCATCGTGGCTTGGCTGAAGCAGGCTGAAGGCAGAGTTAATTATTTGTGAGGTCTCCTGATAGCACAGCGGGGTTGCATCCTTGAATGAAAGCAGCTGAATTGACAGTTTGCGTCGCTCATCTGAGTGTGTGTGTAGTGCCGGGAGAAGTTGTAACGTGGAGTCAGAAACATCTGGAGCATCGCGAGCGGGATCAATAGGGAAATACGAGTGGCTTGCGCTTTTGTCAGGTTGAGCAAGGGAGGAAGGAAGGAGGAGAAAAAAAATCTGGTAAAGCAAAACTTGAAAGTTAATAGCTTTACACACAGTGGATGTATCACGTGTTTCAGCCCGTAGAACACTGCAGTGGCAAGTCTCTTGGTAGCAGAATATCTCAGCTTGCAGTCGACTTTGACATCCTTCAGCTTTCTGCTTTCCCTATATTTTACTTTTAAGCAGAAGAAGCAGATAATGGGAATATTCTCTCAAGGACCCCTCCACTCCTTCCTCCCTTTCCCAAGCCAGTGCAGGTTTGAACAACGACATTGTGGGAGTCTTCTAGCAACACAATGAATTTCTGTTCCACTGCGTTTCAGCAACAAAAGCATGATTTCAGGAGCTAAAACCCCAGCCAGTAAATTCTCAGGTAATTATAGAAAATAATCAGATCGAGGCAGGAGCAGATTGTGTTTGTGCGCAGTTATGATTTTCAGAATCAAAAGGATCTTTGCGTCATATTTGTTCCTTGCATAAAATAGTTTGGTGGCTATTTGATGCGATGTCAGGTTATCGGATTCCCAACCTTAAACATTATCTCTTTTCATCCATTCTCTAGGTGATGAAGTGTCAATGCGTTTAACTTGTCATGTAAAAGAACTGTACATTCATGCTCCTCTGAACCCTTCACATTCGTGCATTGTTGCTTTGTTATAGACACTAATTATATTTGAAATAAGACCTGTGCTAATTGTGCCTTCTCATTCTGCATGTCACAATAATTACAGGAGTATGAATAATGTAGCAGCAATCTATGCCAGGACCCACCTTTTTCTGTTTGATATTTGAGTGAGAATAATAAAAAGTACAGCTGTAAACCTTGAACTTTATTTTTTTACAGAACCGAACACTTCTGTGGGTTGATTTTAAAGCCACAGTGTTTGTTGTTTAGTTATTTAATTCATGCTCCTGGTTTTGAACATTCTTTTTGAATAATAATTGGAATAACTATCTGAGGTTTAATGACGTTGGTGGCTTCAAGAAGACGCATTGTTTTCCATGGACTTGTTAACCCTTGAAGGCCTGCTGTACAGTGCAACCAGTAATGAGCATTTGGATAACAGTGCAGCTATTGCTCTGCTTTTGCTGCACAGTGAGAATCCTTAGCTCTTGGAAGCACTAACACTCACAGTTCAGATCCCCAGTCAGTACCACATGGATCGGGTCAGCAATTTGATACTGTCCTATTGTGCGGCAGATTCTCAGCAGAGGCTAATGTAGATACTGCAAGATTATTTTTAGTTCTCGCCACCTTTATAATGATGATAATAATAATATCTGTACATTTCATACAGCAGTTTATCGTGTACTCAACGTCTCAAAGCACCTCTTGGGATTTGCTCTATGGTGTAGCAACTATGTAGTTGTAGGCGAATCCAAATTCAATGCAATGAACTATGCATGGCATTGTAGTATTGCGGTTTAAAATTATGCATATTTTGATATGGATGTGTGTGCATTCATAATACACACACATCTTGCAAGGAACGTGATGAAATTGAAAGAGCGCTGTGTTGGGACAACTCTCTTGGTTTGTCACAGGGAATGTACCCTATATTATTTTCATCATTGAGCCTTTGTCTCCAAAGGTATTGACATTTAGTATTTAGGCTGTGTTTTGCTAGAGAAACAGGACAAAGCTGTACTGAAAAGCTTTCACGCAGGTGAATTTTGCTATTTGAATAAGTTATCTGGGGTTTGTTCACACCACAATTTGAACCAGTTCAGGATCATCCTGCAAAATAAACCTGGCATAATCAGGTTTAACTGATTCAGGGGCATGAAAGAAAGTGGAAAAATTGGTGCTTACGGGCTGTGTTGGTAACGACAACTTTACATTTATATAGCACCTTTCATGGCGGGAGGATGTCTCAAAGCACATCTCAGAGCTGAATGGGCTTGGGGGGAGTTAATGAAGGATGGGTGAGTTGAAGAATGTGGGACCGTAAAAGTGGCCCAAAGCGGGATTAAAAAGAAGTGACTTAAGTTGATCTTAACAGAGAGGAAAACAGAGCTTCCCGTGAGGTATCTGCTTTAAAAGTCTCATTTCAAATGGGATACTGGATCATTTGGGGAACAGTTTGCAAGAGTTGTGCAGCTTTAAATATAAAATGACTCCAATGTAAGCAAGTGCCTGCTCTTTAAAATTTTACATACTAAAAAAAATTGTCACAACTATCATGAATCCTCAATGGATTTAAAGTAGAAGGGAGAACAATATTGTTAGTCTACTGAAGAGCTAGCCTTGTGGCTCTAAGTGGCAGCTGTGGTTTATTTCAGTCTAATTTTTTTCCCATCGTTTTTGAAAGTAACTGCAACCTCTCTGAACCCTTTTCAAGCTTGCTTTTACATACTCGCAGAAACATCTGTATTTTAACAATGGGACTTACCTAGAGCCAAGGAAAGAACAGATTTTCCAAATAAATCGCTGCTTATTAGGTTGAATCAGTAAAAAATCGAAATTAGACACAAGCCTCACTGCCCCCCTCCTTCTCCCACATGCCACACACATTTCATGTAAATCTTGTAATGCTGAACTGCAAGTTATTTCTGGCTTTTTGTTCAAAGCTGTGTTGGTTGATAGATGCATCAAAAGGGTTAACCAGCACTACCAAACCACTGCACTGAACCATTGTTTGTACTCAGCACACACCATAATACCTTTACACATAGATATCCATTGTAATATAAGTTTTAATACTATCCTAGGAACTTTGAGCCACGGACACTACTGTTAGACTTGCTTCGTGGTTGAGAACATACATACCTGCCTATTCATGTCCCTAGTCACAAGCAAATATTGCAGTGCAATCTGATCTGCTTTATGTCATTACTCCTCAGGGGTACTGTGAATGTTTTACAGCATGCTCTACAGCCTTTAACATTTCCCAGCACTCAGAAGATGTACAACACTGAAATTGTTAAGACACTGGTGATTAGCAAACTACATTGACCCGTTCATTTCCCCTATCAAAAACGTCATTGCTACGGAGCAGAGGTTCATTTCTTGTGTAGTGTATGCTTTCCATTGAAATGGAGAATCCTGATCATTTGCAGATTCCATTGTTTTGCAGTTGCTCTAGGCATTGTGGATATCTGAGCAGCGCAGTGCAAAGATGCTCTCAAGTTATTGATCGTACTAGCGAGAGGCACATTTGACTTGACTGAACAGGAATGGGTAATTGGGGTGAGCACAAACTCTTAATGAAAGTGCTGAACCAGCCTGTTCTCTCAAGTAGGTCCATTCCACTTATTTTTGGAATGATTGGAATTTGATTTGGATGTGCTTGGAACACATCCAAATTAAATTAGGCAAGCCTGTCTAACGCTAAAATTATGCCATATTTTCAACGCGAACCCAAATGTGCCCGTAAAAATGTACAGTGCCATTTGGTGTACTACCAAGTATTTTCACCCTTCAATAATGGGTGTCTGGATGTGCCAGGGAATGGCAGAGGTAAGTAATCACTTTATATATTGTTTTTTATGAAATACTTTTTGCCTTCATTGATTGTGCTTTTTGAGTATTGAGCTTAGTTACGTGACAGTTATTCCACCCAGTCATTTTGTGGTTTGTTGGTATTCTATATGTTAGTTTCAATGGTCTGTGGGTGTTCCTCTCAATAGTGGATTTATGAACGTGTGTCTTCGTGTGAGGTGCATTTCTTTCCAGAATTCTGCAGATGTACTTTGTCGTGACTTGCATCTTTTTTCCTTTGTGTGATAGGATGGGAGGAGTACTGACCAACCCATTTAATATTAAAAGCTAAGACCAGGTGGTGATCAGAAGAAACTCAGTACCATATATTGTAACAGTACGCTGTGCTGATATAGAGAAAAAGATAATATTCTGTTGCCTCAATCTCTCCACTTTACCTCCTCTTTATCAATCTTTAAATCTCACTTGACGCCCTAACTCTTCAACTGTGCCTATGGTAATCTCCCTCTCCCCCTTCTCCTATGTTTGGCCACTGTGTAGCGCTCTAAGACACTGTCCTGTGCGAAGGATGTTATATAAAGGCAAATAGTTGTTGTTGTAACATTGGTGGTCCTAGGTTAGAAGAATAGAAGAAATTTAATCTGTAGTGATTTAGTTTAGATTTACTTGAACAATAAGGTCTCATTTATGGTGCAGAAACAAGTGTTAGAAAGTGAGCAAGTCTATCACAAATGATCATATCTGATCACAGTTAGTTCAGCGCAATTTGGACAAGGAAGGGGAGAGGGGAATGCAGAGGAAGTTTCTGATCACCAGTGGACCAATTCAGCCTAGGGTCATATCAATTGATTGATATCTTGGACCAAGAGTGGGGTTTTATGTCCAGTGATGCAGTTCAGGCCTCAGGCTAGATTGTGATAATTTATGATCTTTTGCTGGTTGGGCCTGAGTTCCAGTGCTCCGATAAAGGATCACATTGCAACCATTCAAAATTCAACCTCTTGAGTTTGCAGAAGCTCCACTTTGGACTCTTCAAAGACAGGAATTATCTGTTTTTGCCATCCACTTCCTTACCTGACCACACTTTAAAATAACCTTGAACGTGCCAAATTTAAGGAACTTCTCTGAAATCCTAGACTGTTAGAGTGCAATTCAGCCCATCAGACCTACCTTGTGATTTTCAGCACAAGAAACCCTTATTCTAATCCCACTAATCCTAATCGCTCTTAAATACATCAAATAATCTCTGTAAATTTGATGATCAATATGAAAAACTGCCAAGCAGACTTACATTTCCGAGATTAACCCTTGCCGGTGTTCCTGCAAGATTGTAAAGCTGTTGGAGGATTATATCGGAACCAATGGAACAGAAGTGCTTTATTGGATTTTGTGGGATTTGTTCAACAACAATCCAAATCCCCAAGCAAAGAGTAACCACAGTTGTGACGTAGAATGGTTGTAGGTGACTGAAAGTAGCACGAGGACTTCAGTGAAGTCAAATGTCGCCAATGAAAGATGCTCTAACGCTGAGGAAGGGAGGCTAGGCTCATTGTCATGTATTGTAACAATTTGCATTTTTATAGGGCTCTTCACACAGTAACTTCTCAGAGCAATTTACAAGGACAGGGTTGGACACTGAGCAAGGGAGAGGAGAAAAGTATTTCGCAGCAGCACTTAGAATATTTAAGTGAAAGACAGACAGAAAATAGGACTGCTTTTTTTGCAGTATTACTGTGAGAAAAACTAAAGTGGCGTAAAAAGAATCGCGTGAGTCTTTTGACTAGAACACGGCGTTTTGATTTCTCGCTTTCGTTTAGTTGTAAACAGAGAATTGGGCAAAGATGCAGTCATGTCAGCACATTGCTGATCTGCTCTGCCATCGATTTCCTTTTACATCTTCATGTTAAAGATGGAGCAAAACATGGGAGAAAACGAAGGCCCCTGTCACAATTCAAGCTTTAGCAAGCTTATACTTTGACTACTGCAACAACAACAATTTATATTTGTATCGCACCTTTTACGTCAGGAGGATGTCCCAAACTGCAGTTCATACAGAGCAGTATATTTGGTATCTGCTGCAGTGTACACAGTGTCTGCATACACATCTGATACAGTAGCACAGTTTCCTATCGCATATTTAGAGAGGGTGTCATACAACACATACAGGCAGGGTGTCATACTGCACATAATAATCCTTGTACTTGATATACTGCCTTATCACATTGTCGAGACGTCTCAATTCTCTGTTTCGAACTAAAGTAAAGCAAGAAATCAAAACATACTTCACAGAATATACTGCAAAGTGAATTGACTGCATATTTTGTGGGCGAAATGCAGCAGCCAATTGTGCACAGCAGTGTCCCACAAACAGTCGTGGATTGAGTGAACAATTTTTTATTTTTTTTTAAGGGATTATTACCCTTGGAAAGCAATCCACTAATCGACTAACAACCATGTTCCTATTTGCTGTTAGGTAAACAGAGACTTGTGGAGTAAGGAGACTTGCCTAGGGTTTTACTCTGCCCAGGAATTGAACCCGGTTTCTCTCGCTTACAAGGCAAGTGCCACAAAGCACATACAGGGTGTAATATAACAACTTCAAGATCTAATGTATCTCATACAGTGTGTAACATAGCACCTATAAGGTCTCATGTAGCTGGTACAAAGTCTAATGCATACAGGGTCGAGGGAGTAGATTTTGGACAAGGTTTAATTGTGACAGCCACTGATATTCAACAGGATTGAAAAAGAAGAGAAGCTCACAGAGAAGCTGCTGTTTTCCCACCACACACATCAATCAAAATGAGTTTTAAATGATTCTGCGGCAGGTATTGGCACAGAATTGACAAAAGACACATCGGGGAACTCTGCAGCAAACATCCAAAGGGAAATAGAATATTCCAATTGCGTTTCATATTTTGGAAAGGAGGTGAAACAAGTGTACACGTCAAAGAGTTTAAAAGGTTAGGCCATCTATCTATAGCATTTAAATTGAACAAAAAGATGAAAAGAAGGTTGTGAAAGGATGCTCCTTTGCTTAAGCAGACACCAGGTCCATCGCTTCAGTCATTAAGCCCAGCAGATGATAATGTTTACAAAGGCATGTAAATCTGTACCTGTAAGATGGTGTGAATGAACTGGCAACAAGTATTTTTAGCCATTTAAGTAACTTCATATACCTGTACTATTTCAAGTACTCAGTCCCCTTTGTCAAGGCTGGAATGCACAAAGGAGAATATTGCTGACAGCTTTCAAATTTAAATCTAAGTGCATACCAGCTAATGTTAGCATTTGCTTCAAGGGAATATTAACTAAAGTACTAAGTGTCAGCCTGGATCAGTGGGTAGCACTATTGCTTCTAAATCAGAGGGTTATGAATTCAAACCCCATGTCGGGACTTTGAGCTCATTGTCTCAACTGACATGACAACAACAACAACAACTTGGATTTATATAGCGCCCTCCATGCCGGACGGCGTCTCAGAGCGCTTTACAGTTTCGGATCCGGGACCGAGCCAGGGGGAGGGGGGGGGAAGGTAACCAAAGGCGCGGTCGAAAAGAAAGGTCTTCAGCAGAGACCTGGAAATGGGAAGGGAGGGAGCGAGATGAAGGGCGTGAGGAAGGCAGTTCCAGAGCCTCGGGGCATAGTGGCTGAAGGCACGGCTGCCGAGGGTGGAGCGAAGGACTCGGGGGACAAGGAGGAGGCCAGACCCAGAGGAACGAAGGCAACGAGTGCTGTTTTGAGGAGAGAGGAGGTCAGAGAGGTAGGGGGGTGCAGAAGAGTGCAGGGACTTGAGTACGAGGGTGAGGATTTTGAAGTCGATCCTCTCTGGGATAGGCAGCCAGTGCAGTCTGGCAAGGACTGGGGTGATCGGGGAACGGAGTTTCATGCGGGTGAGTATGCAGGCGGCAGAGTTCTGAATGAGTTGGACTTTATGGATGGTAGTGGATGGGAGACCAGCGAGGAGGGCATTAGAGTAGTCCAGTCGAGAGGTGACAAAGGCATGGACCAGAGTTTCAGCAGCTTTTGGGGAGAGGTATTGGTGGAGACGGATGATGCAACGGAGGTGGAGAAAGGCGGTGCTAGTGAGGGACCGGATGTGGGGGAGGAAGGATAATTGGGGGTTGAACCTGACCCTAGGTTGCGTACGGGTTCTGAGAGATTTAGGGGGCGGTCGGGTAGGTGGAGGACGTGAGAACCATGAGATTTTATACGTTGACAAGAGCCGAAGAGTATGGCTTCTGTCTTGTCAATGTTCAGCTGAAGGAAGTTTGTGCTCATCCAGCCACTGAGATCTGACAGGCAGGGGACTGGGAGTCGCAAAGAGAGGTGGAAAAGTAGAGTTGGGTGTCATCTGCATACATGTGGAAATGTACCCCATGTCTACGGATGACATCCCCAAGAGGGAGCATGTAGATCAGAAAGAGGAGGGGGCCAAGGATGGATCCTTGTGGTACCCCACAGGTAATCGGGTGAGAGCGGGAGGAGAAGCCGTTTATGCAGATGTACTGCTGGCGGTTTGTGAGGTAGGACTCAAACCAGGTGAGTGCGGTCCCACTGAGGTGGATGACGGAGGAAAGGCGGTGGAGGAGGATGGCGTGATCGACTGTGTCGAACGCAGCAGAGAGGTCCAGGAGGACAAGGAGGCAGAGGGAGCACTGGTCACAGATGGAGAGGATGTCGTTTGTGACTTTCACAAGCGCAGTCTCTGTACTGTTGGCAGGGCAGAAACCGGACTGGAGGGGTTCGAAGAGGCAGTGGGAGGAGAGGTGTGCACGGAGTTGGTTGGCCACAACCCGTTCTAGAGCTTTTGAGAGGAAGGGCAGGTTAAAAATAGGGTGGTAATGACTGGGGTTTGAGGGATCTAGGGAGGGTTTTTTCAGGAGGGGGGTGATGACAGCAGTGATGTGCTGCATTGTTGAGGTGTCGTCCTTCAGATGAGACAATTAAATCGAGGTCCTGTCTATCTTCAGGTGTATGTCAAAGATCCCGCAGCACCTATTTGAAAAGAGAAGGGTGTTTCTCCCGATGGCCTAACCAACATTCCCTCAGATAAAATTGGTCATTCATTTCATGGCTGTCTGTGGGACATTGCTGTGTGCAAATTGGCTGCTGTGTTTAAATACACAGTCACTGCAGTTTATAGAAAACTCTGTGAAATGCTTTGAGATGTTTCGGTACCGTAAGGTACTATGTCAAATGCAAAGATTATTATTAATAATCATGATAATCCTTGAATTTGATAAAGCTCCTTATCACATCATCATTTATTATTAATGCATTGCTGTATACTTTTGAGTATTGCTTCGAATATTGTGTTGGCCATGGGTTTGCCACATTAACTACTGTGTTTAGTATCAAAATGAGAATCAGAGGAAGATAATAATCTTTCTGTTCAGAAATTTGTCTTATGTTTTCAGGAAATCTCTCACTGTGTGAATCTTCTAGCTTTCGGAGTGTAAAGGCCTTGTTTAGTTAAGAGACCACATTTCCGTGATCTAGTAAATGTAAAACCCTTGAGAGGTTTTTAGTTTGGTGCAGACTCAGACTGTCAGCCACTGAGTGAACACTTGTTAGAACCCATCTGCTCCTGCCTGTTTGGCTGGTGGCCTTTTGTTTTGGGAGCTGTGGCTAAGTCTTGTGGTTATTGTGCAACAGTAATTCTTACACGTCTTATTGACAAAAGTTTTCTGAAGGCTTCTGGAAGCGCTCTTGACATACAGTAATTGAAAGCATCTGTGGTTATTAGGTTATGTACATCTGTAAGAAATGTGACATGTGGGTCGGGGAAAGCAGGAAAAAAAATAACCGGAGTCATCGAGACGAGGAAACATGAATCCTAGCGACTGAATTATCTATACTTAAACCATTTTTATTGGTCAAATTGGACTTCTTGTTTGATTGTGATTCCAAAGGCTACTGCATCCTTGGTAGCACTTTGCTTAGCACTCCTAGCACTGGGTCAGAAGGTTGTAGGTTTAAGCCCCAGTCAGGCCTTTGAGCTCATAATCTAGATGGATGTTCTAATGCACTACTCAAAAGGAGAAGGGAGTTTCTCTCAGTGGCTGGCCAACAATTCCCCCAGATAAAATTGGTCGTTTCACTTCATAGTTGTTTGCAGGAAATTGCTATGTGTATATTTTTAATGGTCAGACTGGGCTTCTTGTGTTGATAATATTCACTGTCTAGGGTCACGTGTAAGGAATATAGCAGAGCCATGTTTTGGGTGGATCAATAAAATCTGCGTATGCAAGCAGAGAGCTGCGTCACTTCAAAATGCCGCCTGCTTTTTGCACGCTAAGAAAGACCAACTTCCAGGTCATCAGGTTACCGCAGATGTCACTTACTGAATATTGCTCTCAGGAAGTGACATCAATGGCGATCCAGAATGCGTCTATTGATTGCCGTGAGAAAGCACGTAGAATTTTTGTTGAAAGTAACTGTTGAAGTCCATACTTCAAAAGTGTTACGATAAGTGAACTAATGTTCTAATGAAGCGCATTGCAATGGAGTTCTGCTTTAGTTACTTTGATGAAGTATGTTTAGGCCAGTCTGTGGATGAGCACCTCAGTGAAAGTCAGGGCCTCCAGGAAAGCAGCGAGATTACTGCAGGGAACTTTTATAAGAAAACTCAGCTGGAACTCATTGAAGCAACGTTGCTTAAACAGTTAAATCTGTGCAGAAGTCTGACTTTTGTTTGTCCTAAATCTGAGAGGTGGTGGGAGGGGAGTGCATGCTTCACTTGCTGCTCATGAAAATGTAAGTGTGATGGATTAGCCAGAAGTTTTATTTATCCAGAAGCTATTAATACAAACTGAATCTGAACAAGCAGCAACTTTTGGGCAAGAGAAAAAAACATTCTTATATACAGCAGGGATTTCCTAAAATATTCAAGGGGAACACACTTTAAAACTGAGTCTCAATCCACACTGGTCACTCTCCAAGCTTGTACTCCATAAAAGTGTAAGCCCCGACAGGACATAGTGCCTGAAATATATTGTGTGTGTATTCACAAGAGTCATGTTACAAGCCATGTTACAATGAGATATTTGTGATCCAAAACATTTGTATCAGTGCTGTAACAGGCTGCAATCATTGGCTGGTGCTTCTGAAAAATGCAATGATTGTTATTCACTGCACATGCATTCACAATGACAAAATGCCAGCGAGTGAAGCACAGTGCACAGGAAGCGACATTGGAAATGACCTGTTGACCCCAAAAGTTAGCCATTTTGGCTTCCCCTACACCAGCTGGTAATCTGAAATGACAATGGAGTGGGCCTGTGCACTTTGGATTTTCCTGTACTGCACTGTGAGCAAACCCATGCACATTATAATGGAATGCTTTATAATGCTGATTATGTGTTTCACACCAGACTTAGTTCAGCTCTAGAGTGAGATGTTAAACAGTGGGAGATTCTTTCATTCTGCCTCGGTTTCGAGATGTTATCCTTCAGGAAAGGCAAGTTATTTTAAGTACAAGTTATCGTTGCTTCACCTGCTTTGGATGCCTGAATATTGCTTGAAATCATCTGCCTGGTGACTTTCCACTAGATTCTGCACCCCCATGCTTGTCGTGTGCCAGTGAAGCATTTTACTGGGTTAGGTGCTGTATTCTGAACAATTGTTATCTCTGCTGAAAGGAGACTCCACTCTTTTCATCCCTGCTCCAAACGTAGTGATGGATTTGTTCTTTTCTTTCATTACATTTTCGTCCTTATTTGAAACAAATAGTGATAATAATCTGTACATTTGAAGTAGAAACTTTTATATCGAAAGCTCTTCATAGGATATTCTGTAAAGTTGAGTGACTGTATATTTTGTAGACATAGTGACGAATTTGCGCATAGCAATGAGTCACACAAATGCCAAATTTTATTTGGGGAATTATTGACCAGGACATGGAGAGAAACTCCCTTCTCTTTTCGAATAGTCCCATGGGACTTCCACCTGAACAGTGAGGACCTCAGCTTAAAGTTTCACCCAAGGGATGGCACCTCCAACAATGTAGCACATCCCCAACATTGCATTGGAAAGTTGGTCTGGACTCTGTGAGTTCAAAAGTTGTGAGTGGGGCTTGAACTGGCAATATAATAACAAAATAATCCTTGCATTTTATATAATATATAATATGTAATATTATGTATAGTATAAACTGAGCCAGGCTGACACACTTGATGTCCACTTGACGCCCTGTTTTGCCTCCAGTTTAGAGGGTGAGGGGGCAGTCTCATTTTGACTTGTGGTAAAGATGCAGTCGTTGCCTGTTTGCGTATGTAGAGTGTGGTTTTAAATTCCTATTTTATCTCTGTGTGGTCCGACTTGCCCTCATCGGTTTCATAAAAGGATTGTTTGTTCCACTTCTGATGAAGGGCCACGCCTGCAATGTTCGCCTTTGTTCGTTGTACAACTGTGCTAGGTCATCGTTTTCTGTTTAATTTTTCCAGCGCTCTCAGTTTTTTTCATCTCGACAAAGATAAATCAGACCTCTCTGATCTAATCGGAGTCAGTCAGCCTGCAGTGGACCCCAAGTAAGAGGAGATGGTGCCCAGTGCTTTTTTTCCTGTAAAAGACAAAACTATGCATGTAGTAGCTGATAGAGAGGGAAAACACCCTATGAAATCAATACAATATAACCCCTTCACTGTCCACATACAGCATTGCTTTCAGATGCCACTGAATACTTTAGTTTTCTGGAAATTGCTGCTCGGGGTCTATTTCTGTTTGAAACAAACAAGGGTATTCTTATGCCTCATTATCCCTCCATCCCCCGCACTGTCTCGTGCGGTGTCCCTCAGGGCTCTGTCCTCGGTCCCCTCCTCTTCACCCTCTATAATCTCCCCTTTGGTGACATCATCCGCAGACATGGGGTTAACTTCCACATGTATGCGGATGACACCCAACTCTACCTTTCCTCCTCTACCCTCAACTCCACGACCACCGATGTCCTGACAGCTGCCTGTCTGACATTGAGTCCTGGACGAGAGACAACTTTCTTCAGCTCAACGGGCGTAAAACTGACAGCATCAGCATCCAAGGCTGCACTCTCCACCTCTCAAAGCCGTCAGGAACCTCGGTGTTCTGTTCGACCCTGAGCTGTCCTTTCTCCCTCATATCCGCACCACAACTGGCACCGCCTTCCATCACCTCCGGAACATCGCCAGACTACGGCAATACCTCACCCCTCACGCTGCTGAAACTCTGGTTCACGCCCTTATCACCTCAAGGCTGGACTATGGGAACTCTCTCCTCGCCGGCCTTCCCGGCACCTCCCTCCACAAGCTGCAGGTAATTCAGAATTCTGCAGCTCGTGTACTGTCCCGCACCAGGACCACATCACTCCCACCCTCGCTCGCCTCCACCGGCTCCCCATCCCCCAGAGGATCGAATTCAAGATCCTTATCCTCACCTACAAGGCCATTCACGGCCTTGCTCCCTCCTACCTCTCCGACCTACTATCCCCCTACCTACCTGCCCGTACCCTCCGTTCCTCTGGCTCTGGTCTGCTCCACATCCCCCGCCCCAACCGCCCTACCATCGGTGGCCGGGCCTTCAGCCCCGAGGCTCTGGAACTCCATCCCCCAGTGCCTTCGCCGCCTCCTCCCTTTCCTCCTTCAAGGCCGGTCTCAAGACCTTTCTCTTTGACCGTGCCTTCAGCTCCCCTCTCGACTCTCTAACCCCTTCTCGCTCCCTCCCTTTCCTCCCCTCACCCTGACCATTTCCCCCCTGCTCGGGTCCTGACCCAACTATCCAGTGCTTTGGGACATCCTCCTGAAGTGCTTCACAGTAACAACTGACAAATTGTCTGTCTTTTTGTAGGGAAACGCTGCAGCCATTTTGCTCACCGCTTGGTCCCATAAACAGCCATGAAACGAATGACCAATTTATCTGAAAGATTATCTCTTTTGAATAAAATTAGATTTTTAAGATCCAGGTGGAAAGTAGGCAGCAGGTGTGAATCATCGTATTATCAGTGTAGGCATTGGGATGAACAGTGTTAAATATGTTTGTTTGTTTGCTTGAGGTTGTTAATTAGTTAGAATTAGCACCAGATCATGGGCAGTGCTGTGCTATTGCCTTGTGTCAGCTCGAAATTCATTTTCACTTTTGACGCTAACAGCCAATAGTGGATTAGTTTCTACTGTATTTATATTGCAACATGACTGAAATCATCATAAATCAGAAGGGGAGGTGGAACCACCTGTCAACCAGAACTACATAAGTCTGACAACTAATTAAATGAGCCAAACAGAGGTCGGGAGAGTCCCAGAGTTCGATCCTGAATCTATGCTGGTTGATCTGAGTTTGAACATCCAGATCCAATAACTGCTGCCTGTTGTGTGAGGATAGGCTTGAGGTGGGGTTTAATGATGTTTGTTAGTCGGTGTTGTGCACAAATTCGTTGCCGCATTCCTCTACAAAATATAGTCACCCAGCACAGGTCTCCTCTCCAACACTCTTTGTTATAATGATCATTTGCAGCCAAACTGAAAAAAAAGAAAAAAAGTCAAATGCCTTTAGGGAAGAGAAGAAAATGTTAATTACACATGAACATTTCTGGTAACATCCAATTTCTCTTTTTTTAAAAAAGATTTAGTGTTTTTCATCTGTTTGACCCTGTATCACAATATTCTGCTCTTCTCTAAACTTTAATAATCCTTGCATTTGATATGGCACCTTATCACTTTGTTAGAACATCTCAAAATGCTTTGCAGGATTAGTGTATAGTGTACTGATTGTGAATTTATTGGTGAATAGGACAGCCAGTTTGTACATACACAAGGTCCCACAAACAGACATGAAATAAAATGTATATGGGGAATTATTGGCACCTTCGTCAATGTACCCACGTGCTGCCCAGGACTACTTTGGAGTGTCAGACTAGACTGAATTCAGTGTAACGATTTATGGCTTCAACCCCAACTTTCTAACTCAAAAGAAAGTGTGCAACTTGGATGCCGCATTCGCCTACAAAACCCACAGACACACCACTTTACAGTATTTCTTGTGAAGCACTTTGGAACGCCATTCTGATATGAAAAGTATTATACCAAATGTAAGGATTATTTAGTATTTGTTTTATGTGTCAGGCACCCAGCTAAGCTCCCTTGCCCAGAAAAAATAAACACCACATTTTTCCATCAGCTTCTAAAGTGCAGAATTCAAGCTCGGAAACTCCAGGCTCCAAATGCAGTGACATTATATTAAAAGACAATATGTAATATATAACTGGAGTAACAAGATTAGAATTACTCCCAAGTACATTGTTGCAACAATCAAAGATATCTTTTCCGCTTTCGTATGTGAAAAATATCAATCGTACCTTCAGCTAGTTTCTGAAATGTTTGGCAATGAAAAAATAAAAGACATTGAAACTTTTTTTTAAAAAAAGCTAGTTACCTGATGTTCTATTAAATATGGATAGAAATATTGACTACATAGTTTTTGTAACCTTTTAAAAAAGTTAAGTGTTAATTTTTGGGGGTTCAACTGGGTGCCTGACACATGTGGAAACCCAAAGAATATGGTTGTTTCATTCTATCACTTAAAGTAGTTGCTTTAACTGAAAATCCTTGATCATATCCTATTCTCATTGCTTCAGAGTTTTATTAAATTTATTTAAATCTGGACCAAATATACAAGAATTATGTATTCAGTATAAATACTTGATTCTCAATAATGATCAATTTAAAGAAGTGGAACTGAGTGACTAGGTTTTTTTTGTTGATTGGGTGTCTGACACATAAAAATCCAGCACCGTGCTTTAAAGTACCCAAACCAAACTGAGGCATCTACATATGTATGCCACTTACATGTGGAAATGTCCCTGTGTCTGGAATGGAATGTACTCTCTCTCCCTGGAGTGAGGTACCTTCCTTACCTAATACGTTGCCAAGCGTATCAGGTTAGTGAGAGTCAAGGTTTGAGAAATTTGCTTTTTGGATACTGCTGGTGTTCAATCAACTAAGACCAGAGGTACCATTGAAAGCGCTGTCTGGCAAACTTGATGCTACTTAATTCAGCAAGAACCACACTACCCAATAGGCCTTTGGCTTGTACGTTAATAGGAGCTGTTTTGAAAGCATCCCTGCCCCCAGTTCTCCTCCAAGTTCTGCCAACGAGTACTGCAGAGCCAAGTGTTAAATAAGGAAGGACAGCAATTCCCTGACAAACATTCACGGTAAAACACAAACTCTCAGTTTGCAAGCTGATAAAAAATGTAAATCCTATTGGCAAAGAAAATGGGCCGATTAACTAGAAATTGTTTGAGATTTAACCTTTTCCTGCTGAAAACAGAGAATACAGTTCAAGGTCCTGGTCCTCACCTTCAAAGTCCTCCATGGTCTTGCTCCCCCCTACCTCTGTGACCTCCTAAATCCCTACTATCCGGCTTGCTCCCTCCGCTCAGCGGGCTTCATGTCCCCTGCCTTGCTCACCCCACTATTGGCGGGCAGAACTCCATCCCACAGTCTCACCTCCTCCCTTGCCTCCTTCAAGACCCGTCTCAAGACCCTCCTCTTCGACCATGCTTTTGATCTCCCTGCTTCCCCCCCCCCCCCACCTTCTGCCCTCCACCTTCCCTGACCCCGACCCCCAACTCGGGTCCGAAACTCTGTCTGTCCAGCGCCTTGGGATGTCCTCCCGACGTGAAAGGCGCTATTCAAATGTAATTTTGTTGTTGTTGAATACAATTTATAAATCCAGAACATTATTTTAGACTTCTGCCTTGCTGCTGTTTGACCAATACTACACAATTTGGTTTATTTTGGAGCAGTTTATCTTGTCCGTCCCTTTCATCGAAGGTGCCCAATTGTGTAGCTTGAAACATCTCTGTGCCCAACAGTGTCATTGTTGCTGGGGTAGATTTGCCAGGACAGTTACGGTAATTTGTTAATATTATTTTAGGAAATAATATCTTGGGTTACAGTATATAACTTGGGATATGTAATTCTTATGTTCTTAATGTAAGTTAATTGAAAAATAAACACCATTAACAAGACTGTAAAATATCCTTTTTATAAAGCGTTGCAATTCACAATAAGTACTCAGTAAGATTCCTGTTCTACTTTTTTGTAGAACACAGTGCAAGTTGTATATTTTTTACGCTGTTTTGCTTTAGGCTCTGAGGCTCTTAGCTTCTGTTAAATTATTTTTATTTTTCCTAAATACTACAGCTTAAAAGCTCCCAAGATCTTTATAAAGGTTTGCCTTTTCAGCAAGGCTGGATGAAAGAGATCCAGTAATTCCATGTTATGGTGTAATTTGCAATGTTTGCAAATTAGATTTGTTGTGTTAGTTGCAATTTTGTAAAAACTGCACTGAACTTCACAGCTTGTGAATCCTAGATCAGCACAGTCTGATAAAAGGCCTGCGAACAAAACACCTGAGCTGTTTTGCTTGTGGTGTTCTTACAGGCTTTGCTGCTGTGGGATTCGCAGTTCACTGGTCACAAATTTTACAGAAGAGAAGTTGCAAGTGAGCGCATTAAATCTGCTTTATGATTATATCGCAAATTGTTTCCCAGACTGTCTTCAGTCAGTATAAAACTATTGTGTTGTGAATCTTGCATGAGACATCTATGCAAACAAGCAAAACATGAATCGAAAAGCAACTTGAATTTAGATGCATGTAAACCATTCTACAAAAGTAAAACAATACGGTGTTGGCCTGCAAAGTATGAAGTCTGTCCACTTTTTACAGTTCAGCACTTTCAAATGCCTTCCTGAAATGAAAGGTACCTATAATCAATCGATAGAATTGTTATTTTTATCAATAAGCAAAGATAACAGGCAAACGTCAAAGCCAATTAAGACATTATTTCTATAAGAAGACAGATACTAATATTGTACAGATACACTAAGTCCTGTTATAACACACCTCTCTACAACCCAGGGTTCTTGTGGAGCCAGCTTCTCGCGCGCGAATGAATGGCTAAATTCCAAGGCATCAGATCGCAGCCAACGTCATTTGCTGCACGCTGCGCAATGTACAGCCAGTGGGAAGCACATTTTTTCAATACAGCTGACAAGTGAACAATGATATTGCTGGTTGGTTATGTTATGATGCAGAAGCGCTGACTATCAATCGCGTTATTGAGTTGTAATTTTTTCCCCGTTCGTCCCAACCGTCATCTTACAAACAGACCATACACCGTGGATATATCCAAAGTAAGATTTTATTACAATTGTAAGAGCTGATTCAAGAGCAGTCAACAGTCTCCAAGTGGAGCACCTGACAGTCAAAAGAATGAGCTGCCGATGGTCAGTTAAAGCAGCCTTTTTATCCCCAAAAGGTGCTCAAGGTCATAACACATACAAAGGCAATTAAAAACGTATTATCAATCATGTGGCTCCAACAACTATTCGAATGGTGACGTCAATCAATCCATATCTCTTAACAAGGTTAAATGTCGTCTACTAATTAGTCTCTATTCATGCTGATTATTCTTTTAAGAGTCAAGAAAATATAATTGGCATAGAGTATGTACCTGATTAATACTGTTGTCTAAAGTACACAAGATATTTTCTAAAGCTATCTAACAAGAATGCAACCTTTAAATTTATAACACAGAGTAAGAAATAATGAAGGAAGGGGGGCTCAGGTTAGGGGAGGATTCAGGGACGATTGAGGCATAAGCTTATCTCCAATGGAGTTTGTGTCAGACAGTGTCTTATTCATTTCAAGGTTTGCAGAAGTTACTTCTGTGGAATGCGCAGATAAGGATGCAGCTGGCATTGCCGAGTCTGCATTTCCCAGGACTTGCTTTTTGTTCGTCTAATAGTTGGTTAAAAGGTATAAAATTATTCCTAGGTATAAAAGATTTTTTCTACAATCTCACAGCGTCCCATTATAAGACTGTTTGGAATTGCCAGGTTATAACAGAGTTCTACTGTATTGATAATATTTTAAATGTATTTATTACCTGTACAACGTAGACTTTTTTTTAAATCAAATTAGTTTTTCCCCACTTACAATTATTGCAGAAGGCGGAAGTTCAATATTGCTTATTAATTCAATGCTTTGAAGAGATTGAGTTTTTTCAACATTACTTTTAAATATTTTTATTTCCCCCTCTCCTCCTTTTCTCTCCCTATCTGTGTGGCCTCCCATGGGATCAGAAGCAGTGGAATGAAAGTCAACCTGTAGTATTACCACTTACAACTATACAGTTATATTAAATTTATTTATAAGATAAATCTGTTAAAGAATGGAAAAAACAATTGGCAATAGAAGTTATTGGCAAATTCAATAGCCTTACCATCTCACATGACCGCTTTAGCCTCCACCACCTCCTGCCCCTCCACCTCCTGTTTAAAATTAATATTCTCATTCACGCAGAGTCCATAAAATGGCATCTCTGATTGCCTCTAAACTGAAAACTATTCCTCTTCATTCATTTTTAAAAAGAACTTTCAGGACTGCATTCCCGGTTGATGTGGGTTTCTATCAAAAGTCTATGCACAGTACTTGGGCATCATTTTATTTGCAGCAATTATGAAACTATACAAACTCATTATTAATTCATTAATGTCTTCTCCAACTGCATCAGCGTCTCGACAGAAGTTAAAGGACAAGTTCCGGTCACAGCCCTGCTGCAACTGAATGAATTTCCCTTTTTTTTATTAGCACTGCTTTTCTGATCCATCCGTACACATGGAAAATATCTGGTTAGTAAAATTGTATATGCAAAGGAAGTTAATAATAATAATCCTTGCATTTGATATAGCGCCTTATCATATCATCGAGATATCTCTCGATGATGGAGATGATGGAATCCTGTAGCTCAGTGGTTAGAGCACTCGTCTCGCAAGGGAGAGACCTGGCAGGCGAAACGTTGGGCAAGTTTCCTTACTCCACACACCTCCTTTTACCTAGCAGGAAGTAGGAACACGGTTGTTAATTGATTGGCAGATTCCTTTTCCGGGGGTAATAATTTCTTCAAAAAAATAATATTAATAATAAATTGGCCATTCACAGAATATACTGTAAAGTGAATTGACTGTATATTTTGCAGGTGAAAAGTGGCAACCAATTGCGCACAGCAGTGTCCCACAAAGAGTCGTGGATAATGGTAAGAAGATAGTGAGGGAAGAAGTTAAACCTTAAGGGACCCAAAGTGGGTTGAAAAATAGATTGAACAGAAGATGGGAAATATATCAAATGACTTCTCCCTGGAAAAAAACGTGTAATTTACACTTATATAATGCCCTTCATGTCAGGAGGATCACCCAAAGATACCAACATGTTACCCTCCCAACATTGAGCAAACATTCTTTGAGTTCAGGACTTTGAATATAAGTGAGGTTGTGGTTCTAAATAGGCTCAAAGGGCTGAAAACCAGCAAATTCACCAGGACGGATGAACTGTATCTCAGGGTACTTAAGGAGACAAGGCAGGGAATTTGTGAAGCACTGATGGACATTTATGAGGAAGTCAATCACTAGTGGTGAGGTTCACAAATTCAGAAGGAATAGATCTGTCTGACTTTTGAGGAGTGGACAGCTGCAGTTAATGATACCTATTGATAAACTACAATTTGACCTAAATGAAATTGTATGTTTAGACTTCCAAAAGGTAATAAAGTCCCTGTGGAAGATTCTTTCACAAACTGAAATCATTGGGTATCAAGGACAAGAGATGGACATGGAATTAAAATTGGCTAAAGGGAAGGAAGCATTGTTAAGGCAGCTAGGTCAAAATAGTGGGAGGTATTAAGCAGGGTGCCTCAGTTGTTTATTCAGAGACTCCTGCTGTTCCATGTGTAAATGAATGATCTGGATCCCAAACCCAGTGTATAGCAGTTACATTTGCCGGTAAAGTTTTTTTCTGGGTGGGGGGGTTCAATGTTGTGGAATCAGAGAATGCAATACAGGTATTACAAAGAGAGCTTGATGGGGTATGCCCATGGGCTGATGACAGGCAAATTAAGTATAATGCAGTTAAATGCAGGGTATGATATATAGGGTATGATATACAGTTTGGTTTGGATAATCTTAAGCATGGTGATGGATTTCCGTGTCAGACACCCAGCTGACCAAAAAATATATGTCGGAAGTAAGAATGGGAAACATGTACTCTGTGGATGGGATAGAACTTACCAAGGGGGAAGGTGAAAGAGACCTCGGAGTGTAAGTTGATTCATCGTTCACCACGTCAAAACAGTGTTAAGAACCATTAAGCAAGACAAGCAGTATGTTGGGTTATATTGCCAAAACAGTTGAGTTCAGATCACTAACGTTTATACTCGAGTGCTTTGGTCAGGCTACACCTAAAGTACTGTGTGCAGTTCTGGTCACCATGACACAAGAGGACTTGGCTCCAGAGGCAGTGTAAAGGAGAATAGCATGGATGATCCTGAGTGTTAGAGGAATGAGCTACAAAAACAATCAGACAAGCCAAGGCTCTTCAGCCTTGAAATGAGATGTCTCATACAGTATTTTGTAGAGATATATGATATTTTAAATGGAATTGAGAAAGTAACCTCAAAACACAACTTTCAGATGAGCCAGAATAACAGATCAAGAGTACAGGTGCAGGGGTGCAAAGGGAAATTTCAGGAGGGATGTCCGGGAGAATTTCTTCCTGATGTCCAGATTTCCTGAAGGTAATCAACAAGTGGAATGGGAAGGGTATTTGAGACCAGGATACTGAACTCATTCAAAAATAGCTTGATGCTATGATGGAGGATGATAGATTGGGGATTCTGGAAGGATTACGTCAAATGAACGAAAGGGCCTTTCTTCATCCAAACCCTCTTTGGTGATGCAATAATAATAATACTTGCATTTGATATAATGCCTTATCACGTCTTCGAGACGTCTCAAAACGTTTCACAGAATATGCTGCAAAGTCAATTGAGCTGTATATTTTGGAATCATCTTTGCTGGCGTTCGTTGCTAGATGAAGACAGCTTCAAGGTAGCACCTTTTCCTGCAAACCACATGGCACATTAGAATTATTTGGACAACAGGGCTTTTTAAGCCTTTTTTTCCTGTTGTGTGCACCTTCATGGCTACAGGAACTCTGTTAAGATTTATCACTTTAAAGTAAAAACCGTAAAAGTATTTATTTTGTCCCAATCTTGATCAGTACCAGATCATTCTTTATTTTTTTAGTGCCAATTGAGTGACTGAAATTAAATTCAAACCTGACTTTGCATCATCCAGAGCTTGATTTTGCATTATGATATTTCACTGTGGGTTCTCGATTAAGTTAACTTCATTCTGCCTTCTAAACATGAAATATGAGCAAAATACATGTTTCAATAAGGTTTGTGCAGAAGGCACTCACTGAGCATTTACTCTTTTCCATTTTGTTGGTTTTGGAGATTAAAGTTAACGTCCTGTGGATAACATACTTAGTCGCAGTGACTCTTACTCTTCGTAAGTTATTTGCATGTGTCAAGAGTGCCCAGTGCATGACTGCAGCATTCTCAGAAATAAACAAGATGTCCCATTATAATGAAGTAGGGCGTAGGGAGAGACAAGTTTTAAGCTGTATTTGTATGATGAGCATGTGATCAAGTGTGGTGACGTGAATCCTGTTTTGCGGTGAACCTAGTTTATTGAAGCTGTTTACCATGAAAAAAAACAGCTTCCGTGTCATAAACTACAAGGGCACTCCTGTCATAGTGAGATTAATCTTCACTTTCAATTGAGATCTGAATACTGCCAGGACCCGGCTGCCCAAACATTACCAACGAAGAGATTGGCAAGGTTGAGAAAGTACTCAGTAACTTCCATTCTTCAGTCTATTGGGTTATCTCTGTACCTGGACAGTAACTAACTGCTGATTGTAACCTTCGAAGGTTTTCATTCCATTTTAACTACTATGTCTGAGATATGTCTATCTTAGAATCACACCTTTATTTAAGGATCGCTTTCCCTTCAGATACATGGTCACTTCACAATGAAATCCCATTATTTGAGATGTTTCAATGAGCTGCTATATCAAAAGTAAGGATTATTATAATCCAGGTTGTGGGTTAGGCTTGATGTGATGAAAGGATAATGTACTAAGATCAATTTTAGTTGTGCAGTAGTTGTGGGCAGGGGTGAGGGGGTTCCATACTCAGCCATCAGCAACGCATTTGTAAACATGGGATAACTTTTCAGGAAAATAATAATCTTTTCATCTAAATCTGCTGAAAGAGTGAAACAGCTCTCTGTCCATATGCTTATCAGTGCCTCAGCACATGGACACAGGAACACAGGGATAGGTCCATCGAGCCTGCCCCATCATTTTCCAAGATGGTGGCTGATCCCTAACCCCATTCCACCTCCCCACCTACCCTGTATCCATATCAAATGATACAAGTCAAGATTTTTTTGATAACAACAACTTGCATTTAGATAGCACAATTCACGCCGGACAGCATCTCGGAGCCATTGACCCGTGCAATAATAAAATATAATTCACATGCCATGACAATCTATAAATACTGTAGTCCTTTCTTGTTAAAAGTTCTTCTTTGCAAAAGCATTCCAAAAGCTGGTTTTGGCAGACAAGGTAATAATGTACAATGACAAGAGCAGTGAACCTTTCCTGAACACACAGACTGTGTAAATGCGAGTCCTGCATAGTGTAAAATGTCACCATACAAAGCCAAAGTCACCAAGCGTTTCATAGAATCATAAAAATATACAGCGCAGAAGGAGGCCATTCAGTCCATCGAGTCTGCTTCAGCTATCACAGCAAGGTGTTCATTCAATCCCACAGCTTGCTTATCCCCACAGCCCTTCAATCCTCTATTTGTCAATTAGACTTTTCGACTCCTTTTCTCCTTATTTTCAGTGGCTGATGTTTTTATAACAGTTGGAATGGAAAACACATACAGTCGTTAATAAATCATTGTACCTTATTTTTGATCAGCCATGTGGCTGACACATGCAAAATCCCATTACAGTTCTTGAGAGTGTGTACACCAGTGTGAGCCACATACTATCTCATCAAATAAATCAATACCAGGTTTATATGGAGCTTTCACTTTGCTACAAGAAATAACAATAACTTGCATTTATAAAGTGCCTTTGATGTAAGAAAATGTCTCACAGCACATTACAAAAATGAAGTGGAGGCCTGAGCAGAATGAAAAATCAGAAGTGGCGGGAGGGGAGCAAAAGCAGAAACCGAGGGTGAGAGGCAAAAGGAATTAAGAGTTGTCCAGAAAGCAGGGACAGGATGATTGAAGCTCACCCACTGACACACCTGAAAGAGGGAACACGTTAGAATTGCGGGATGCTGGGGTAAATGATTATTGGCAATTAGTAAGACAAAAGCTAATGTTCTGCAAGGCTGCATGTGGAGCTGCTTTAAGAGCTTTGCCTTATCACAGCTGCAAGGCAAAATGATCCAAATGACCAGACACTTTGAAAAATACATGGCTTAAAACGCAGCAATTGTTTTCACCAGTTGGTTTGAGCACAAGAGAAATGGTGGAAAGTCACAAATGGGAATTGAGGGAATTGACATCACTCAGGGAAACAGACACTTTAAATGGTGCATACCTCCATGAAAAGTAACTAAGGCTTACAGTGGGTTGCCTCCAGAAACCCTCACGTACCTCACGTCAACTCCGCATGAACTCAGCTCCGGCAAAGTCTTGGGATCGTAGCTGAGTTGTCGCGGATCGGTGTGACGATCACAAGATTGCTCAGATGAGACGCCTTTTACACCCCGAGGTGCTCTGTCTTGCATTGAGAATCTTTTTAACGCTGCAGTTTCCCACCAAGCAAAAATACCAGTAGTACTAATATCACCTTCACACTAACAGAGCTCTCCTGTAAATGAAAACAAAAGAATTTATTCTGTTCTTCCGTTTATTTTAACATGACCCGGGGTGTGTTTACACTCATAACAGAATGATTCATGAATAATATATTCCCAAATCACACCAACAGCGCAGTGAAGCATTCAAGATCTGTTCCTTGGCTGCATTTTGATTGTTTTAGTCCTAGTGTATGATAATACAGAGATAAATTGCTGCATAGTCTCTGATGGGACAGATTGACACAGGCACTTCATTTGGCACTGGTGTATCTAATTAAACAGTTGCTTTGTGTGTCAAGATTGATAAGAGATGCAAAGGTTGCTTTTTTTCTTTGTGTAGGTATGTCACAGCATGAATCTCTATGAACTTTGCTGTAGTTGAACGGTTATGGAGAACCATTTCAGTTTTCAGATAATGTGACTTTTTTTAAAATCTAGTCAAACCGAACATCAGTAAGTGTTTTCTTTTGAATTTGTTGATTGGCTGAACTAATGAGCTTGCCACACCACTGCAGTTGTCTTCATGTCTCGCTGAAAATTGCAGTTGTTTTGTCTGATATATCCAAACATTGAATAAGGATAGAATGTAAAAACATATGAGTCATAGAGTCCATTCAGACTATCAGAGGTGAGATGGAGTAATTAAGTTCTCTGGTATCCTACCCTGCATGAGTGGGGCTACATAAATGCAAGTTGTTGTTGAGTGGTAGAGGGAGGGAGTTCCACAGGTTGGCGACATAGGAACTAAAGGCTCAGCCACTGATTAGTGGCTCAGAGAGGGCAGGGAGCACACAGCAAGCCCAAGTTAACTGGGCGGAAGGTTTAAGCAGAGGAGTAGGTTAGGAGAAGATTCGAGAGTTGAGGTGCTCAATTTTACTTCACTCAATCTGCTGAAACAAATCGAAAATAAGCAAAGGTAGAGTGACAGCAGACCAAAACTCTGTAATGACTGCCTGACCACCTAAGATAACCCAATTGTAAGATTAAAATCTGCATTATTCAATCTGACACTCATTCCCATGTTTCGACAAGACAGGGGCCATAATGTTGCAGGTCTTTGGAAATGCTGTGTATCACTGTCGGATCTGCTTATATCCCCTGTTTGGTTATTGCAGCTGATGCTATTGTAGTGTACAGGTGCACTGTAACTTCAGCATCACTTCAACTTTAACAATCTTTACCTGTGACAAAGTGTCAAATGGGTGGAATGCGCACTGAATATCATACTTTTTTTTAAACTGTGCCACTTCGCTCACAAAATAGTCAAAAACTCTTTACGGTATATCCTGTGAAGTGCTTCAGACTTCCTGATGACGTGATAAGGCACTATATCAAATGCAAGTATTATTATTATTTTAATTATTACATTTTCTGCTCATACAGGCCACTGACACTGATTAAATTTCCCAATATTGATCTGGTAAGCAGGTTTGGCATCAGTTCAGATACTATTCTAGGAAATCATTGTAATTCCTAACATTTGTGTTGGCACTCTCCATGTTAATTATTTACTCCTCTTTCTCACTATTTGTTTCTCTCTGACTTTGATCTCTGACTCAGTCTGATGATGAATATGAGTTCATTCATACTCAGCACATACTTGCCTTTGTTGATCTTCAGGATGTTCTTTCTGGTTCTTTCTACCACTCTCCTGAGTAAGGTATCCTGCACTGGTTGAGTGAATCCCCAAGCAATGATATAATTTATATTTGTGTTACCTGTCTATCCATGCACTAGTATATGAACAAATGATACAGAAATCACATACAGTGTAGAATGTTTTGTGTAGGTCATTTGTGGTGTTCCCTTGCTTGCTTTTGCATGCTTTAATGATCTTTATATCCTATAATTCCAACAAGGAATGCAAAATCCAGCTTCAAGGAAATGGATACCGTTTCCTTTAAAGCTCATGAGAACAATCCCTTTTGTGGACACTAACAGGAGATAAAGAATTCACATTCACAAAGAATTACACTTCATGTTATTCGCAAGCACCAATAAGCACCCAGAGAATGTAATTTTGGTGATTTTGACATTGGCACAATATTTATTTTTATCCACATTTTTTTTCCATCTTGTGGTTGTATCATCGACCATGCTCGTCTGGTTTACTGGCACCATGTTCATTTGTTTTCATACAGATTGCCATTAAGTGTAATGAATTTGACATATGGATAAAAGTCATCACATTATTGATAAATATAGTCAATATGACTAGTCAGTCACTGAAGACTGTCTGCAAAGCTAATTCTTTTTCTATTCCTTCCAACTCTCTTACAACTGTTGGGCCCAAAACTGTCCACAGTGGTCAGCCCACTTAGCAATATGCTGTTTTATTCTGAGTTTGGTGAGTTCTGCTAACCTCCAGCCAATGTGAAGGAATTATTTAGGTGAGTGGGAGGGGGTGGGTCACATCTCGGCATTTTTAGTTGTTAACTGGGTTCATTGCTCACATTCATCTCTGATGTGATAATTATCACCAGTATCACTGGATTTACTACAACATTTAAGTGAATGTATTTGAAGGCTAACGTGGCAGCCATTTTGCACACAGTACGAACAGTCGTTCAGTGAATGACCAATTTTATCTGGGGGATTGTTGGCCAGGACACTGGGAGAAACTTCTTTCTCTTTTCGAAAAGTACAGTGGAATCTACAACAGCAACCTGACAGCATCTTCATCTGAAGGACAGCACTTCCAACAATGCAGCTGTAGCTCAGCAGAGCTGTTGAGTAGAGCTCAAAGTTCCAACATAATAAATAATAATCCTTGCATTTGATATAGTACTTTTCACGTCTTCTCGACGTCTCAAAGCGGTTCACATAATATACTGTGAAGTGAATTGACCGTATATTTGTGGGCGAAACGTGGCAGCCAATTGCACACAGAAGTGTCCCACAAACAGTCATGGATTGAAAATGACCAATTTATTATTGTTTTTTGGAGGGATTATTATTAGGCGTGTGGAGTAAGGAAGCTTGCCCAAGGTTTCGCCCTGTGCCTGGAATTGAACCCAGGTGTCTCGCTCGCAAGGTGAGTGCTCTAACCACTGAGCTACAGGACTCCAGGGCTGAGGCCATACAAGCTTCTGACTCAAGAGGCGAGAGTGCTGCCAACACATGAACTCAGTCTGAGTTACGTCCACATATGCCAAGTTCCTGCCTGACTTTCCAGTGGACACTAATATTCATTTGTTTAACTAGGGCTTTCTCATTCGTTGCAGGTAGACAAAGATCTAGATTTTTGTTCAAATCACTCTGAAACATTTTGGTTTAAGAAAGTTAAACTGAATTGCATTAACGTTAATGTAATTGAGCTGCATCTGTTTGACATGCACTTTGTGAATGTAAATTTTCATAGATCGTTCAAAAAAAACTAGGCTAATACCACCCAGAAATAGATTTGAAAATTCAATCAAGTGGAAGAATTAATGTTAAATCACGTTGCTAAGATGAAAACTCCCAAATGAATGAACAGTTGACTTCTCACCTATTCAAGATTACTTTGGTCAACTGAGGCAGAAAACTGCATTGCCAGCTAGTGTGCAATGCTGTTAAGTTACATTTGATATTATAATAATAATCACCTTTATATTTGATGCAGTGCATTATCACGTCGATTAGTCACCTCAAAGCGCTCCACAGGATTGCTGTAAAATGTAATGACTAATTTCATCTGAAGGATTGTAGGACTCTGGGAGAAACTCCCTTGTGTTTAACAACAACAAATTACATTTATATAGCACCTTTCCTGCTGGGAGGATAATCCATTTAATGCGTTTAAACTTCAAATCAGAGGCAGACAATTTCTTACGTTTGATCACGCCCTACCTTGTCAGTCACATATAAAAACTGTGCTTTCAGTCACTGTATCCCAAAGCCCCTGCCTCAATCCCTCCGCCTTGTCCCTCTTTGCCTGTCTTTAGATTGTACCTGAAGGATTTTATCTTTGATGTGCCTCCTGTCACCTGCCCTTTCTCCCAAGCATGGCCACAAATTACACCATTGTTGAGCTCTCTGAGATGCCACACAGGCCCCCCTTTGCATGAAGGATGCTATATACATACAGGTAGTTTTTGTTAATACCACAAATCAATTTACACTCCCATCTGTATATCACTGAAGAATTGATATTATAATAATAATTTGATACAGCGCCTTATCACGTCTTCGAGACATCTCAAAGCGCTTCACAGAATATACTGTAATTGTTAATGTAATTGAGCTGCATCTGTTTGACATGCACTTTGTGAATGTAAATTTTCATAGATCGTTCAAAAAAAACTAGGCTAATACCACCCAGAAATAGATTTGAAAATTCAATCAAGTGGAAGAATTAATGTTAAATCACGTTGCTAAGATGAAAACTCCCAAATGAATGAACAGTTGACTTCTCACCTATTCAAGATTACTTTGGTCAACTGAGGCAGAAAACTGCATTGCCAGCTAGTGTGCAATGCTGTTAAGTTACATTTGATATTATAATAATAATCACCTTTATATTTGATGCAGTGCATTATCACGTCGATTAGTCACCTCAAAGCGCTCCACAGGATTGCTGTAAAATGTAATGACTAATTTCATCTGAAGGATTGTAGGACTCTGGGAGAAACTCCCTTGTGTTTAACAACAACAAATTACATTTATATAGCACCTTTCCTGCTGGGAGGATAATCCATTTAATGCGTTTAAACTTCAAATCAGAGTGATATACAGATGGGAGTGTAAATTGATTTGTGGTATTAACAAAAACTACCTGTATGTATATACTGTAAAGTGCAGTGACTGTGTGTGAAACGCGGCAGCCAATTGTGCACAGCAGTGTCCTGCAAACACTCGTGGATTGAGTGGCCAAATTATTATTATTATTTTTTTTTGAAGGGATTATTACCACCGGAAAAGCAATTCACCAATCGACTAACAACTGGGTTCTTACATACTGCTACGTAAACAGAGGTGCGTGGAGTTAGGAAACTTGCCCAACGTTTCGTCTGCCTGGGAATCAAACCCACATCCTCTCGCTTGCGAGGCGAGTGCTCTAACAATTAAGCTAGAGAGCTCCATAACTGTGTTATTCTTAGTCTCGAAAGATGAAATGTTTTTGTCAACAATGCCAGACTTTGAAAAACAAAATGTGGACAGTGTGGACAAGTTTTTGCGTTGAATCTGAGATGAATCCAGTCAAGACTGATGGGATGCAGACCTTCTCTCTGAATGTCTATGTCTGATGTTATTTTGGCCAACTTCAATCCAGTTCTCAGCCGACAGATCTGACACCCATAAGGTCTGACAACCACAACTAGATACAATTCAACACTAATGGAGCATTCTTACTCAGAAGAAATTGTAAGAACCATTTGTGCAGAAAATGAAAATATTACTCTGATGCAGCAGGGGTGCTCTTCTGATGCTGGATTTAGGAGCTGGAGTAGCTAAAGGGAACGTTAACATAATCCTGTCATAAAAGTGTTTCATTCCTGGCATTATACCAATGTTACAGAATCATAGAATTTTATAGCACAGAAACAGACTGTTTGGCCCATCAACTCTGCTGCTGTTTATTATTAATAATAATAATCTTTGTGTATGATATAGCGCATTATCATGTCATTGAGACATCTCAAAGCATTTCACAGAATATACTGTTAAAGTGAATTGACTATATTTTATGGGCGAAACGTGGAAGCCAATTGCACACAACAGTGCCCCACAAACAGTTGTGATTTCAGTAACCAATTTTTTTAAAAAGGGGTTATATACCCGTGGAAAGCCATCTGCCAATCAACTAACAACCAGGTTCAACAACAACAACTTTCACTTATATAGCGCCCTCGACCCAGGGTAGTGTCTCAGAGGTTCCTCCTTACTGCTAGTAAGTGTGGAGCAAGGAAACTTGCCTGAAGTTTCTCCCTACCCAAGAATTGGGACCTCTCACTTGTGAAGCTTGTTCACAAGCTTCACAAGAACATAAGCGTTTGCTAGGCGAAAGATCAAGTTGCATCCAGTTCGCCTTCCACCATCTTGCCAATCGCTTGACATACTGTGTCCCAAACTATATATTGTATTCCAAGATATTATTTTCTAACAGAAATTTAGAAAATTTCTAACAGAGTTTATTGCCACATGAACCATCAAATCATAATTTCCTACTTGTTCCCCATACTTTTCAACATTATAATAATAATAATAATCCTTGCATTTGATATAGCGCTTTTCACGTCGGGAGGACGTCCCAAAGCGCTTGTGCTCCTCTTCAAGCTTCTTACTAATTCCCTTTATAATTTTCAGACTCTGCCTTCTAACTTGTGGCAGAGATTTCACATTCAAACCACCGCCAACCTCCCCCATTAATATTTTCTTGAATTTGTGCCCTCTCTGTACTGCCTGGAGCAGGAAGCCTGATTCACACTCCCCACCTTAACTCGGTTGGAAAATCAGTAGTTTAATAACATTTAACACAATGGTCGGCCTGAATCTCAGGCATCCAAGACCTTTTAAGAGTGACTTATGGCACAGTGAGTCAAAGAAGATTCACACCCACCACCTTTTCGCTGGAGTGGGGGATAATCTTGTTCATCTAGGTGGTGTTAGGATCAGAGCTCAAACAGGATTCATGCTGCATTAGGCTCAATTTATATTAATAATAATCCTTGCATTTGATATACTGTCTTATAGCATTATTATAATATTGGCTCTGAATTGCTTTCCACAATTGTGGTGTTCCTATAAAAAAGTACAAGATAAACACACCACCTCAACTGGCGCTTGCTACACTTAATTTATACACTGCCATTAGACATTGTATATACAGTATTTGCATGGAGAAAGAAAATTGTATGTTTTTGGTTGCGTAGTCTTTCACCAATTTTGGGTGGGAGGGGAGTTGGGGACACGGGAGAGAGGTGGGTAAGTATTGATTTGTGGAATGAATAACATCTTTACTGCAGCAATGAAAATATTGAAATGTTAGTTAAACTATTCCCCCGGAGACCGAGCTGTGTTCCAGAACAGCTGAATCCCCGAAAACGTCAGTCAGTCATTGACCAGAGAGACTCCTGAATAAATAAAAAAAACAATTGGAGAGACATGTCCTGCTGTGTTCAATTCCAGGCTGTTTCCAGAGTGTTGTCTTTTATTTCTGAAAGTGAGAAATCTGCTCACCTACACCCTGAGATTGTCAAAATGATTGATTCAGACACATTAAACTGTGGATTACAGTTTTGTCTTTTGAACTGAAACGACCGAATATATAACTTGTGCTTGTCCACCCTTTTACTATCATCATTCAAATCTAACTTTTTTCCTTGAAGGGTTATTTCAGTGTTGAAGCACATTTTTATGTTTTACTGATGGTCTAATTTCTACATCGGGGAGGGCACACAAAGATTGCTGAGACTTTCAACTTACAAAATTGTCCTGTAATTGAGAATTGCTGCAGTTTATTTAAAAGGACGAGTGAATTGAATGCTTGTAAACCCAAAATGGTTCTCAGAATAAGGCTCCAGCATTGAGTACTGACAGCCATGTGATGTTAATTTTACTAATTTTTATCTCTGGCCATAAAGCTCAGGAAAGTTTGGTTGATATTTCATTCAATGAATCTGGCACTTTTGAAGTTCATTTTGGCCAATATATTAGCCCTGAAACATGTTAGCTTGCTAGCCAAATGGAGGTTGATTAACTATCTATTTTGTTTATGATTAAATAATTTTTCCTCCAATGCCTCTCCCTCTTGGCTTGCCATTTGGCTTTCTTGTTTCTATTTACTCGGATACATTTCCACCGGTCCCCAAGTGTCTATTATCATATGCCAGCGTCAACAGTGAGTCTTGACAGAACGTTTAATATTGGGAGGAAGGGATATTACATCTGTGCCCAATCCAGTCCTGACCGAATGTCCAGAACCATGTACTTTCCAGTAGAGATCTCTCTAGCTAACAGTCTTATTACAAGAGAAAATCATAGCTCAAAAGGTCCCTGCAGGAAGGAACGTGAGGGAATGTGAAGATGTTATCTGAAATTTGACAGAATATATGTTGTGCCTGTCTTGCTTTCTTGAGTAAGAGCTATATTAACAGAGCAGTAGGGAGTCTGACTTGAATAGCAATGCCTTTTCTTGTGTTTCATTTTACCAATGTACATAACAGTGCCTTTCAAAATATTTCCTTGCTAAAACTCAACAAAGTGCATCCAAATGTTTCAACCAACAAGCCTTCAAAAGTGCTCTCATTAAAAATGTATTTGCTGTTGAATCAGAGCACTTGGCAAACAAGAATAAGCTGTTGTTAAAGAGGAAGTATTTTCGATATAAATCTACTCAGGGCTTTTTCTACAGTGCAGAAAATCATTGGTAAATAAGTACTGTGCAAAGTAGTGTAACTTGTATTTCTTAAATGTAACGCAACCAACCTGACACACTGCACAATAGCCTTGAAAGTAAGATGTGCTGCATCAATCTTTTGCCAAAAAATTGTTCATAATTATTTGAGGGAAGGAGGATTTTTGTGCTGCTTAGGTCAGGGATGTCATTACTTTATAGAAGGACACATTTTCCCTATTTTGCTTACAGTACCAGCATTCTTTAGAGTTATTTGCTACTCTGGTATCACCCAACCAAGGGGTAGAAATTCCACCTGGGTCTACATTTACCTATTTATGTAGCATTTCAGGGAGTCCAGAATTTGGCAATTTGCTGAATTCAGTATTAACTTTGAAGCCAGTTTTCTGTAGTTTTGTAAAATAAACTCACAGAAAACCTATATCAAAATTAAGACTGAATTCAAGGATTTGCAAATTTCTGGAGATTCTGAAATGTTGAGCATATACAGTAAATCTGGTGGAACTTCAATCTTAGAAGAGCAGTCCACAGTACACAAATGTGATGCTACCTTTCTTCCAAACAACTCACATTTTGCCCTCTCTGTGAGCGAGCACCAGTTGATGCTGAATTATTGGTACTTTACACAAAGATTTGAGATTACTTAAAACCATTTCCCTTATCACACAAGGAGATAGTAGAAACGTCAACCAGAGGTGAAAGTACAGCGTGCAAAGCTTTCATTAGACTTCCTTGGTAGCTTGAAGGAAAGACCTTGCACTGATTTGTGCAGTTACTGATGTTGCTTATGATGGACTTATGGTGGAGAAATCCCATTATAAACGCATGCCACTAAGATCAGTTAACTTTACCTACCAGCGAAAACAATATTCCACCCTATAGGTCTTTGATAGACTGTTCGTGAGAAATATGGTCTTTTAAGTATTTTCGGATAGAACTTTAATCTGTGCACTTTAAAGCTGTAATGTCATTACTCTGCAATTAGTGCAATCTAGATAATAATAATAAGAGTCCTTGCATTTGATAAAGTGTCTTATCACATCTTTGAGATGTCTCAAAGTGCTTCATAGAATATACTGTAAAGGGAATTAACTGTATATTTTGTGGGTGACACACACCAGCCAATTGCACACAGAATTGTCCCACCAACAGTCTTGGATTGAGTGACCACATTTTAACATTTTTAATTTATATTGCACTCATGTAAGAATTTAGATGGCCAAACTAGAGTATTGTGTACAGTTTGGAGCATTTCATAGAGGAAGGATAAGAAACAATGGAAAAACGATGAACCAAATCTGTTTGGAAGATTTTCTTTTACAGAGATTTAAATTTTCTTTACGGAAAATAAAGCTTGATCTTACAATATTTATAAATGATACTGTAGTCAATAGAATCAGATTATTATCAGTAAACAAAGAGCTGAGAGGTCCATGTACTGAGAAAGAATACTCTGAACAGTGCCACGCAATGTAACTTGCTTGAGCTGGAAGGATTTGAAGACAACTAAGAGGCTTTTCCTTTTTATTAGGTACAAATGGGACACATGAACATTGTCTTACTTAAACTAAGAAATCTGCTGTCTGTTCCTGAGGAGTAAGCCATTCTGCCCATTCAAACCTGGTCTGCCATTTATTGAATCACAGTAAATCTTTTGAACCCATTTCTTCTCTTTTTCTCTATATCCCTTAATACTCTTCTTTCCTGACCCCCTATCTTATTTCCCTATTAAACAACCTAATTGATTCTCCTTGCACAGCCTTCGCTCAACATGTGTGAAGAAATCTTCCTGAGCTAACTTCTAATTGACTTAGGTCTAATGTTAAGATTATCCCTTTGTTTTGGATCCCCTACGAGCAGGAAGAGTCTGTCACTAACCAACTTGTGAATTCAGTTGTGTTCATTCTTCAGAAACAAAAGTCCGTTGGGAATCAGAATGCCTCGGACCTCTCAAGGGCCATGGCAATGACAACTTGTCTTTTTTCTGTAGAAAAATACTTCCATAAAATGTACAGGTAAATTTAGCCTGATCAACGATAATTAATGCGAAGACTGGAATGTCGATGTAGATTTGTCAAGCCTTGTGCTTTAGGTGTAAGACTCGTGTATTTAAAGCCACTGTCACACTTTCGAATGCACATCTCTACATCACACTATAAACCATTGGTGTTGATCCATTAACGTTTTTTCTGTTTAAAATTCATAAATGCAAGAAACAGGTTTTCTGTGCCTCAAACTGTTTAGAACAAGTGCAGCTTGTGACCTCAATCCGAAATAACATGGCACCAGCATTTGTACATCTGATGAAGATGACAATCTGATGTAATTCCTCTCCCACTCCCTCTCCCAACTCTTATGATACCAAAGACTGCAACTTGCAGCCTTTCAAACTTTGGCTGTGTCTCCTGAATCGCAGATCGATTTTTACCATTTTCAAAAGATCTTCATCAAAAATAATTATAAAACTAGCAGTAGCGTGTGAGTGGTTGTGGTGGGAAGCAGGGTGGTGTGTGGGCGAAAGATAATGACAAATGGTGACTTTGCCTTGCGGGTTCCATATTGCTGGTTTGTTTGTACCCTGATAGGTGGAGAGGGGTATTTGATTGGATCAAACTAAAATAATAAAGGGAATGAAGGGTGCTTCATTTATCTATAGGTTTTTGATCGCCAAGGCTGCCTATATCGAAGTAAGAATGCTGAGAGGAATTCTCTTTATTACAGTTTCAGTCTGAAAGGCTTGGTGCCAGAATGACAGAGCAAAAAAGTATCAATAAAACATGATCTGAATTAAGTCAGACAGACTGAGCGTGAACTAACGTTATTTAAATCCAAGATAGGATTATTATCTGAGGTCAAAAGAACTGAATCAAAATCATTCATTTTATATCTGTGCTTCTATTATTAATCAAAGCAAGTACTTCTACATTGAGTCGCAATGGAGACTTTTCAATTTCCTTTTAATGGTTCCTGCCTACTTATGGTACACTTTTGATTAATTATCAAATTAATTGGAAATATTATCAGCTTTAACATTAATGGTTTGTGACGGATATGATCATTCTGAGTTTGTCCTATCCTTTGCTTCAAAGCTTTTTAATCATTTTTTATCAAGTCTACTGGGAAAAAATATTCTGGATTGCGGAATAAACTTTGAAAAGGCGAAATCCGTGAATCAGCTTGAATCTTGAGATGATTCCATCAAGTTTTCCAGCAGGATTTTTAATGATGTTCCTTTGGAATTCAGACGCTCCTTCGGTTTTGTTTCATGCATTGACCGCTGCCATTTATCTTGTGGGAAAGAAAGCTGCAAACCATGGCAAAATCGAGCAGGTGTCCTATGCATAGATTTGCCATGGCAATGACCTCCTAAGCGTTCACTAAATTAACTGTTATCGTACTACATTAAGAGAAATTATACAGTCAGTGCAATAAGTGCAGTATGTAAAGCAATGAAAAAGACCCTTATGTAACTTATAAATTATAATGACCTTTATAAATTGTTTTGGCAAAATTAGGCTTATTTTGAGAGCAGAGTGCTATTTCACTGCTTAAAAAAAGCAACTTGCTCTGCATAAGGAAAAAAAATTATCTGCGAGAGAGGGTGTGTTTTTTTGTTCTGTGTGCACATTACCTACTGCCGCTGTACTGCTTTCACAAAGCTTTATGGAGTGAATAGGATAGTTCATCTGACATGGTTGAGGACAGCTTCCTCTCACTTGCACAAAAGCCCCACAGCATTAACATAGGTTTGCTGTATTTGTCGACTGTTGTGCCCCTTGGGCAACAAGCACTATATTTGAAGATCTCCAGTGAGCTGTCCTCAGAACACTAACAATGGAAAAAGTGAGTTGAAAAGCAACTTGCAGTAAATAAGTGGTGATTGTGTTGTGGATGTCATCCATCACTGTGTTACGATGTGTTCTTAAAGGAACAGTAATATCACCTACTAAGCACAAAAACACTTTACAGTCAATCCTGTGAAGCGTTTTGAGACGTCCTCTTGATGTGAAAGGCGCTATATCAAACACAAGCACTATAATTAATACTAATCTTATGTGGATGTTCGTAGTTGTTCAAACACGGGCAGATGACTTTTTTAAAACAAATACAAGCAGCAGTTATCCAGAATGTGAAACAAAAGAAAATGTTCTGCCTTCACACAGTTTGACCTGCTGCCAGAGTACCTCCATTTTCAAATTCAGATAATCCAGTCATAAAATAGGATGGTGAATAAATGACCAGGATTAAATGCTCAAATTGAAACTCTCTCGTCATTTGCCACACTTGCTGTCAGGTCAAGCTGTTTTCTGTTTGACCCTAGGCTCTGCTTCAAAACCTACATCCGTTCGTTGACCAAGATTTTTCTTGAATCATCCTAAAGTATTGATCTGGGTTTACTTTTTCAACGCCATTTAAAATGTTGTACACCTTTATGAGGTCCCCTCCGAATTGTCTTCACTCAAGAGTAAAGTGCTCCAGCTTGTCTAATTGTTGCCCATTGTTAGAGGCCCATGCCTCCAACAACGGGCAATCATCCTTGTTGCTCTCCTCTGCATTCCTCTAGGAGCTCGGGAACCTTATATTAAGGTAACCAGAACTGCATTCAAGGTACAGTCTGACCAGGGCACTGCACAGCCTAAGTATGGTATCTGGAGATCTAAACTCTACTGATTTAGCAATGTTGTCTAGCATTTTTTTGCCTTCTTTGTTGCTGCCTCACCGTGTTTTGACAAGAGTGAGTGCCGAGTCAACTAACATCCCTAGGACTAAAGTTTACCCCTCATTCAAACTGACTGCAACAGGAGATATGCTTGGATAGAATTGTTTTCTGGTCGCTCAGGTGGCTGATACATGCGGATACCCATCACTATACTTAACTGTATCCAAACCAGACTCCACATCTGTTTGCCACCAACATATGAAAATTTCCCTGTGTCTGGAATGGATTGCTCACCCTCTGCCTAGAGGGAAGCACCATGCTTACCTAATACTGGAAAGTATTTGGCTCAGGTGGACAAGAGCCAAGGCTTGGGGACTCCAGAGTGTGCGCTGGTATGTTGTTAGTATTTAACCCACTAACACTGCACAGATTGCCATTGAAAGCACTGTCTGGCAAGCTTCCCTTTGCCTGTCCGTTTGTACATTGTTTTAAGCAGCAATAGTCAGAACAGCAAAGCACTATCTGCATGCGCTGACACGGGATTTGAAATTTGGCTTTTCTGTATTCTTGAAAAGGTCAACAGAAAACTCATAAAATAGTGGAGGAGCTGAAATTAAATTTCATTGCTAATTAACTTTGAATCTTAAGTTGTAACAAGTTGCCAAGCTGCTCGCCATCTGTTTGCATCTTGTGTTGGCTGCTCTCAGTCACAGACAATGAAGTGCTGGGATGACTTCATCCCTTATAACAGTAAGTGGACACATATAATGAGAGCAATGTTTGCTCTGGGGATAGTACTGACACCAACAATAAGGAAATATCTTCTGCCTATAGATCCAGTGGCCTTGTCACCCATTCCTTATGAATGAAATATTTGGACAGATATAGGCTAGAGTTTTTAAGTCGGATGAGTATTCTGTTACACAGATTTTTGGGGATTTAAGTAGTTTAGACTTATACTGTGAACGTGTCAACGGTGGGTAGAATGCAGTCTATCACATCACTACATGTGGGGACAATTTGGAGAGCTGAACACACAGAAAATACACTATAAGGAGTAGCATTACAGCATTTTCCAAGTGGGTTATTTTGCAAAATGTTTTAAGAATAAAAGCAAAAACAGGAGCGGAGGTGGCTAGGTTTATATTCCACGTACCTAATCATGAACATACATCATTACCTGAGCCAAACCTTTTGCTCCATTGTTTTGTTTGATATACTATGACTCATCTCTGGTGTCTGTTTGACAAACTACGAGTACATCAGGGATTTAAGATTTCTGGATAAATCTCTGCCCTTCTGGAGCGCTGATGGATGGGTATTACACACCTGTCTACTCAGGAGATCTTTGGAAATGTACAAAAGCTGATACTTTGCTCCCTCCTCCAACCACTGCACCTCCGCTTTCCATGTCCGTGTGCACTAAAATCTTGGTTACAAAGTGCATACATTGATCTGATCACAGTAAGTATGTGTCAGTGTGGCACAACATATCAGGGCATTAAAAGCATCTTAATTTTTCAAATGGCATCAATTTGAGTGGGATTTGTGCTCATCCAGCCATTTACATGCATTGATGAGTTTATCCACTTTAATTTGAGTGTGTATCTTTGGCAGAGTTAGTGCCTGATATGAAAACCTAATTTGGGTATCAAGCTTACATATAAACCATTGGATTAGTAGTGGGTTGTGCAGTGAATTGCAGTGCAATGTTAGCACCATCTGATGTCTCTTTTAATTCTCCAGAATTTGCATCTCATATAAACAGAAACTAACTGTTTTTCCTAAGTTTCATGTCGCCTGGTAATGCCCCAGAGTTATCATTTTAAGAACCGGTCATCAAATTAACCTGCCTGTACTATCACATCATGAGTCTTTGGTGCTCTGACGTTTTAGACAAATTGGTGTGAGATGATGAGACTTTCAAGTAAAATGGAGGAGTGCAAGGAATCATTCAGTGTGTGAGTGCAGTGGCAGACTGGTAAATGAAGTGTTTCCGATCTTCACCTGATGCAATGCACATTCTTGCCTCCCCAGTTCGAGATATTTAGGTGTCAACCTGGCTTAGAGTCTATAATGTCAGTGAACTCAGCACAAACCGGGAATATCCTATGTGCCACTAAGTACAACATTTACACACATTGTAAAGTTTTCATTTTTGTCTCTGTGTGGATTCCTGTAGCTCAGTGATTAGAGCACTCGCCTCACAAGCGAGAGACCCGGGTTTGATTCCCGGCAGGGTGAAATGCTGGGCAAGTTTCCTTACTCCACACGTCTCTATTTACCTAGCAGTAAGTAGGAACCCGGTTGTTAGTCGATTGGTGGATCGCTTTTCCGGGGTTAGAAATTGCTTCAAAAATAATAATAATAAATTGGTCAATCAATCCACGACTGCTTGTTGGACACTGCTGTGCACAATTGGCTACCCAGTTTTGCCCACGAAATATACAGTCAATTCACTTTACAGTATATTCTGTGAAGCACTTTGATACGTCTCGAAGATGTGATAAGGCGCTATTATCAAATGCAAGTATTATAAATATTATTTATTAATCTGCTGAGAAGTCTGTGCAAAGCATGCTTAATCTGTAATACATAACTTAATTTCATGAACAGAATGAACTGCAGGAGCTTTACTCTCTTGCTTGATTCAATAAATGTCAATAATGAGTAAATCATTCCAGTTTATAGACTAAGAACATCAGATATCCAATATTTTGACAAATGTCTTGTCAGGTTTGTTTGCTTTTAAATCCATTAACAGGGTTAGGGAGCAGTGTAGATGCACTCCTTAACAGTCCAGAATGTGTTCAGTCAAGGATACGTTAAAGTGAGTTGATGTTCTTAGTCCAGGATTGAAGAAAGGATCCTGTTCATCCTTAGCCTCTCCCCCCAAAAAGTTAGACAATTGGTGTTCAGGCTTCAAAATGAAGGCCACTTGGTCATTGTTCTTGGTGCCTATGGAGCCATACCTGAGTATGTGTCACATAGTCAGGAGGGGAACAGGGGCTAAAGATAGGAAGACAGGATTCCACCTGGTCTTCGTTACTTTATTTATGTAGCATTTTCGATCATCCAGAATTTGGCACGTTCTTAAATACATCCCCAATTTTGTAGCTAGTTTGCTGTAAGTTTCTTTTAAGAACTGAAGAAAAAACAACTTCAAAGTTAAGACTGAATTGAACAATTTGCCAAATTCTGGGTGATCTGAAATGCTAATGAATTGAAGTAATTCTGGAGCCAGCTGAAATTTCTCCACAAAGGTACATAAACACACCGAGATGAGGAGAAAATATAAAACTGAGAGATTTAACAGTTGTGTTGTTAAAAGTTCATTTCCTTTGAAGCTGTTATCTCAAGACTGATTAGCCTGGGACTGTGAAAGAGAAATTCCGTACTCTACTTTAACGAGAGACTTTGATGATGTGAATTAACACATGATGAATGCACATGGTCAAGGGGGCTACACTTGGAGGCAAGAACACTTTCCTGGAGAATCATACTCGATTTCTCTCTTAATGTACTTGTTGCTCCAGATCATACAAAATCTGTGGCCAAAACGAAACAGGTCATCGACTTGTTCACAGTTCTCTCACCAGTGCCAAGCCATGTCATGGCAGGTAAAGAATCAGGTGAGGTCAGACTACTTTATATTATATATTTTATATTTTATAATCTCTGTGGGGAATAATTTAACATCTGTCCAACGCATCTCACAGCCGCATGGTTGGAATTGGGAACTAGCTGTGTGGGGAGATTAAACTTGCACCAAATGCTGATGCATTTATGAGTCTCAACACAGTCGAATCCTGTGCCATATCAGCCATATATTTTGGGGAGGTTTAAAAGCTTGCTGCCAAATGCAACATTTTTTAAACAAAGAGCATGTAATTTGTGACTGCAATACCGTGCCTGTTGAGCTATTTTTATTCTGGAACTGCCAGAAAAGCTAGAAATGAATTTGCCGTGGACTGATGAGATTTTTTATTTCCTCTCATGAGTATGACATCTTCTGAAATATCATTTGAGAATAATTTTTCCCGAAAAAACATATTAGGAGGCACTTACATGAAACCTGAAACCAGAGGGAGAGAATTACCATCAGCATTATGTCCTGTTGTGTTGCCCAGAGCGCAGTGTAATCCATTAGGGGTGTGAAGGTTATTTATTTTACTGATTGATTGGTTATGAGACCCAATCGATTATTATTCAATTAGTCATTTTAGCCATCGCTCCTCAATTTGTTCAGGAAATCAATAGTATAAACAGCACTGTCGGCAAACTTTCCAGGAATTCAAGAGTGAAGAACTGTTAAAATATCAAAGGGGAAATACCCCCAATTAATCCTGATTTACCTAATCCCTGGTGAAGACAATCTCAGACTGGCCTCCTTATAGAAATTGAATTTGGTATCACATCTATAACATCAAAACATCTCAAAATGCTTCATAGTCGTTTCTGTCAGGTGTAGAGGCTGTTTTTTTGTTGGCAACCATGGCAGCCAATTTGCGCATGGCAATATCCCACAAACATGAGTGAATGATCAATTTTATCTGTGGGAATTGTTGACTAGAACACAGGGAGAAATTCCCTTTTCTTTTCCAATAGTACCATCTATGACATTGTTGATGTCCACCTGAACAGCAGATGTGATCTATATTAATGTCTTATCCAAAGCACCTCCAACAATTTAATGACCCCTCTCCCACACTGCATTTGATTACAAGTAAATGGGGGGTTTTAACCCACAAACTTTTGACTCAGGCGAGAGTGCTATCAGCTGACCCTTTACTTACAAATACAGACTTCACAGTGTGAGGTACTTTCAGAGGTCTCGACAATGTGATAATGTGCTCTGAGATGCTACCCTGTGTGAGTGGCACTGCATAAATGTAAGTTGTTGTTATATCAAATGCAAGGGTTGTGAAAAAGTAAATCCAGATTGATAGTTTAGGATGTGTCATGACAGTAGATCAAGAGGACATAGGTTTAGAGTTGTAAAGAGCAGATACCAGGAAGTTTTCCTTTACTCAGAGGATAATCAACAACTGGATCAGTTTGCCAGGAAAGGTGCTGGCAGCCAAGACACTGGACTTGTTTAAAAAAGCTTGATGGAGTGCTGTGGGCAAGGTAGGTGAGTGTTCTGGAGGGATGAGGTCAGATGGGTCAAAGGGGCTTCTTAATTCCAGACCAATCTTGTGATCTTTTGAATATTATTATAAGGAGCAGAAGAGAAGGACATGATGTGAGTTTGAGTCCCAAGGTTCCCTCTCCCTCGTGTGATTGAATGTTATCAATTCTCACCAGGGCCACTGGAGCAAACCGCTCCCATCTTTCTGGATAGTGAGGGAGAATGCCATTTCCTGTCATAGATGCTGCTGGCTCATTGAGACAGAATTTTCTACCTTTGTTGCAATAAGGGAATGTGTCTGAAAACAAATGGTCTGAAGGGTAACTTAGAGTTTAGGAATTAAGGAAATGAGAAGGAAAAGGAGGAATATCATGCAGATTAATGGGAAAAAATGGTAACGAGGCCTTTAAACCCACATTTATATGCTCCTTTGCAGATTGGAAAACAATTCTTCATGTGGCTTGCATCACTGTACTGCAGTAGCCTCTGCAGTAGTCTATGTCTGGGCTATATTCAAGTTGTGCCAGTTTATACTTTGTGGCTGAAGCAAACTGCAAAGTGTTTTGGCAAAAGTGCTTGGAGAGATCGACGATGGCATTCGATTCCCAAGAGAAACAAAGAATACATGAATGGGTTATTAAAGAGAAAGGAAAAGGAAAGAGCCCCAAAAGATGAAAAGGAAATAACATGTATGTCAGACACAATGACAAGGCTGTAAGTATAAGGACTTAGGAGCCATTGAAATACTAGCAATCATCAGAATGAGAATTTGTGAAATCCAGTTGGCCAGTCACAGCACAAAGCAGGACGTTTAAGTCTGAAGTTTTTGATCAATTGTGAAACTGAATACACTTGATAATGATGGAACAGACTCTCAGAAGAAATGAACAACTTGAACTTGATATTCTGTCCCTGCTACACTGAATCCATAATATCCCAGCATTAAACCTGTGGAAATCATTAGTATGATCAATACACTAGGAAAAGATTTTCTGGTGGATTTTTTTAATCTGATTCCTCTGGGCAGTATCTGAAATGGTCTGAAAGTGCTTTTTTTAAAACAAGTAGCAATGAATTTATGTGCTTGGAGTCTAGATATCAAACATCTATGAATTGTGTCTCAAATCCATTCTCATTCAGATAAACTAATGATTTTCTAGGGTAGACTGGTGATGCTGTTCATTTAAGGAGCGGTAGGATTTAGCCTTGTACTGGCTGTTCTCTATAAACAACAATTTGACAATCTCAATAAGGGTGTTGGGGTAGCTTAAAGATGAAACTTGTGGGGTAAAATTCTATCCCGGTATATTCTACTTATATCACAATTTAGAGTATACAGAAGTTGGCAGTTTGTTGAATTGAGTCTTTGAAACCTGTTTTCTAGTTTTTAAGAGAATCAGTGGAATTGTATCCCCCTTAGTGTTTTTGCATAGAATTGCATAGAACATTACATCACAGATACAGGCCATTTGGCGCAATGAGTCTGTGCCAGTTTTTATATTCTAGATGAGCCCAACTCCTCCCTTTTCAGGCGCCCCATGGAGGGTGCTATATAAGTGGAAGTTTTTGTTGTTGTACCAGCAGAGGGGAACACATAAAATGTGACGCACACCACCAGATCAGTAGATTGGTTTGGATGAAGAAGGTCCTTCAGCCCTTTTTATCTAATCTGTCCAGAATACCCTCTTACTGTCTTCCCATCACAGTATCCTGGCTTTAACATCCTTTATGGTTCTCTATTCCAGTTATTCCCTTTGGGTAAAGTAAAACTTTCTGGTATCTGTCCTGAAATTGCACGTTGCAATGCTAAACTACATCCACTTTTTCTACTATCTTGGTGGATCCAAAAATATTATTCTGAGTTTACTTTATGATTCCCATTTAAAATATTATACATATAGTTCCCTCTTAGATATCTCTTCAAGACTAAAGAGCCTTAGCTTTTCTAAGTATTGCTTACAGCTCATTCATCTAAACTGAGGAACATCCCCGTTGGTCTCCACTGAACCACCTCTAACATCTATTGTTTGCCAACAAATACAGTTACTACAATTAATAATAATCCTTGCATTTGAGATGTCTCAAAGCACTTCACAGAATATATTGTAAAATGGATTGTCTGTGTATGTTTTTGTGGGACAAACACGGCAGCCATTTGCTCACAGCAGTGTCCCACAAAAGCCATGGATTGAGTGGCCACATTATTATTATTTATTTGTTCCGAAAGGATTTTTGTATTAATTACCCAGAAAGAGATCCAGCCAATCGACTAATAACCGGGTTTCTACTAAACGGAGAGGTGTGGGTAAGGAAACTTGCTTAAGGTTTCACAGTGCCCAGTAATCGAACTTGAGTTCTCTCGCTTGCGTGGGGAGTGTGCTAACCACTATATTATGGGGCTCCATTTGACACCAATAACTTGTAAAAGCCTTTGAGATGTTTTGATGTGTTAAAGAGCTATGAAAAGCATTTTTTTCTTTCTGACCAGTAATTTTAAAGAGCAGTACACAAAATAGCTGGGAGAGCTGAGAAATACCAGTAAGTGCATAAATGTCTCCTTTTGCAAATATATAGCATTATGTGGTAAATCACATGAATACACTTCCTCTTCAAACACTTCTCTTGAAATAATTCCCTTTAAGTGTCTGCGGTCCCAGTGACCTTCTGCGTCCATGCTTATTAGTTTAGTGAGTACTCAAGGTCTGAAAATATTCCCGATCACACTGTACATCTTAAGTGTCACTACTATTTTTAGATTGTGTATTGTTTTATTTTTGATGTGTATATTCTTGCCTTGAATGCTTGCATAAAATTCACTAATATTGTATTTAATATACATGGTTGACTATTGCGGTATGAAACATTTAATTTCTCTTTGGGAAAGATCAGATGAGATGTTTTCCGGGAGACATCAAACATCTCAGGATGCCATTCGAAAAGAGGAAGCTTCTCCCAGAGTCCTTGCTAACAATCCTCCAGATGAAATAGTTATTCATTCCACATTGATGGTTCAGTAATAGAATTCACTTTATGACTGTTTTGGGGACCTTGCTGTGTGAAAACTGGCTGCCAAATTTGCCTATGAATATACAGTTGCTGCACTCGATAGCAATTACCTGGGAAGTGCTATGGGATGTTTATACTTTATATGCTTTAGCACATACAAGGATTACTATTTTGGATTCATGGGAACGGTTCAGTATTGCAGTACTGTAATGACAGATCTCACCTCTTGAATCCTCTCAGTTAGAACAATTTATAATAGCAAATAAGTGGTCTCATCTAGAACTTTGTCCTGTATAATTCTTACCTTTGTGCTGGCCTTCAACACTTGAAGGGCTGTGAGAGGCATAGACAGACAGCTTTGTGATTCCAAACCGTGGTCCTCCTCCAATGCCTCAGCAGTGTGGCTCATACACCGTGTGCCAAACTAACATCATGTAGATGGCCAGCACAGCCAGGACCTCTGCTCCAGCCCTCATCTTCCTCAGTCTGCTTCTTCAAACGCATAATCCATTCAACATTTCCCAATCAACATGGGGTATATTGTCACAATAAGTGACATCCTCTTGTGCTTGTTGACTCAATATCAGAGCCTCAGTCTTGAGTTCACCTTCCAATTAGCTCCGCTGGTGCTGCCTGAGTTGAATCATTAAGAAGCCGGAATACTGTACTGTTTCTGTTTTAACATTACTAAAATGAGATCGCCACCATCCAGACTTCTTCCTGGTAGCTCAGGATATATAACATAATTTCAACCCTAAAAAAAATGTGTCAAGGTCCAGGCAGAATTAGTCCCCGGTGCATTTCAAGGTCATAGTTACAAACCTGGGAAGTTCCAGTTGTGTGTCCCTGTGTACCTATCATTTGTTAAAGTACGGTAACATAAACAGATTGGGTCTGGTAGGCAGTTTTGTGGTGCACTGCTGAAAATGCATTTCCTAGTAGGCAAATGTTTGAAATTGCCTGTTGCAGCTCCCAATAAACTGAGCAAAGCCTTCCTGCTGAGTAAATGATAACTTGCGCAAGTAAAAGAGATCATTAGCTTCTCGCTGTGACCACTTGGGTCCAACAGGAAGTACTCCAGAGTGGCAAAGAACAACAATGTTTATTTGTATTAGAATTCACCACAAGTTGCTTCAGTGAATGAAGCTACATAGTCCGACTGGCAGGGCTGTTGGTTAAGTCAAAACAAAACGCTATTGCTTCTGATGGTTCAGTGAGTTCATTTGGAGAGTAGTTGAGCCATACAGACCAGAATGTTCCCAGTTTCTGTGCTGAGTGCGCTGATCTCATTTGTAATTGGCTTCATCACCCCCTGTGGTAGAGTTTCACTCTCCTAAATTCTAAACAGCGACAGCTGGGTGAAGAAAGCATTGGGCTCAGCTGTAAGAATCCCCCTGTGGTCAAGCAGCCGACACCAACAGTGGAGGCTGACACATGAACTGATGGCCACATGACCAACGTGCCAGAGGGTGCTCATGGAACTTTAAAGAAATTGCTTCAAAAAAGATCGTCTTTTAATTTATTTCAAAATAAAAGAATGCATCAAAAGCTTTTTCCTAGAAGGGACGTTTAAGATTAAACTGCTGACTTATCTTGCTAAGATTTTCATCACTTCATCTGTAAAAATGGAAAAGCGCAATAAGGGTCGATGGGGTATAAACCATCTTAGAATGGAAAATGAAAGGTCAAATTCCCTATAAAGACCTTTATCCACAAGTTTGGATAAAGATAAAGAAGGCTCTTCGTCCCATTTGATCTCATCTCTACAGAATACCCATCCTACTGCCCTTCCAACTTCAACCTTCCTTCCTGGTAAAGTTGTTAATTACCCTCTGTGTAAATAAAAACTCACTGGTATCTACTGTAATTGCCTTTTGCAACTCTAAACCTCTATCGTTTTGTTCTTTTATCTGGAATTTTCAAGCCTTTTGATAGCCTGAAGCAACGATTGGCTTAAACGTTTCTTGTAACCCACTTATTCTTTTGACAACCTTACTTGAATAAAATTAGACTGAAAGGCAAATCAATAGTAATACACAGGATCTATGAATCTCAACTCCACTCCTATTTAGAAACTTCCTCATCTACCAAGACTATTCCAGGTTGTGATCAATTTCTCATTGATCTTCCTGAAACTGCCCACAGAGTATCACAGATAGTTGAATCCTGATGAATATAAAATCAGTTTGCCAAGAAATTTTATGCTTGGATTGAAAAATTCCTTTTACGAAACGTTATATACCACATTCCATTTATTGTTTTTTCTGGCAAACCAATCTACCCCAGATTAGCTGAGATCATTGGCAAATGGGTTTTACAAACCATAACTGGATGTTTAAAATGTTTTGGTGATTGTAGACGAGATTTGTGGGGGGCAAGTTTTCATAGTGCAAATTCAAAAGCAGACGGCCGGGTTCCATGGGGTGAAAAATACAAGATGTGATGATTATCACTAGTAATAATAATCATATTGTCAAAAATTCTGCTCATACTAAATGTTGACTGTCTGTGGGTGTTAACTATCCCCCCATCTGTGCAACTTTGGCACAGTGGTTGGGCCTAAATCTACCATTGCAATTGTCACAAGAGGACCAATGGGCTTGAGTACCTATTCCCTGAATGAGATCATTCAGAGTTTCTTTTCATAGAATCATCTGTACATTTTATTCTTTTATATCTGCCTGTTTTATTGTTTAGGTGGACTTGTTGTCCTGGCCAACAACTCCCCCATATAAAACTAGTCATTCACTTTGTGACTGGTATGGGATATTCTGTTATGCACAACATTGGCTGCCATGTTGGCTTACAAAAATACTGAGATTTCTTCAACACTGTGAATACTGCGAAGCACTTTGGGATATCTTCCCGACATGTATCAAATGTAAGGATTATAATCATGATAATTATTATTATTCTGAGAGAAAAACAATCGAAGCATTGACTTTATTGAAAATATATTTTGGGTGTTTTTTTTCCCTCGTCTCACTAGGGAATAGTTCCTCAGACCCTGGAAGCCTTTCTGCATCTCTTCATGTATAAACCCTTGATGGCAAGTGCCAGGTTGCTTTTTGACCATAAGGGACATCACAGCGGAGCTTGATTCTGTCCTCACCCAACATTCACACACATTGCACTTTCCAACATGGGGTCACTTGATGGTAATCAGTAGGAAGAACCGTGACTGTTTTTTTAACCCCTGCTTAGTCCAGGGGTCACTGAGGCCAATTGCAGAGCACTAACTGCTGCTGAGGCTGTGATTAGCTAACTGTGTACAAACCAGGCGGGCGGGAGGTGTACTGTAGCTAATGCTGTTTTTCAAGCTAATATAATGTTTCTGTGTGTAATTGAGCTATCACACTTTGGCAGTGTTTACAAGCCAAACTAGCATGATTCCTGCAATCCTGGTCCCAAACTCCATGAGGTTTAAAAACAAGCTTGGAAAAATTTACTGTATCTTTCAATTGATTTGTTTTGTTGTATAAATTACAAATCGAAAGACAAATTTGTTGAATTGTGATAGTTTCATTTACAGTCCACTCACACAGCACTATGTGTGTGAGCGTGCATATATTTACAAGAGAGTATGCGTGTTTGTGTGCACGGCACTTAGAGTTTGTGTGTGGCATTGAGAATTTGTGTATGGTGGCAGGGGGGGGAGGCGTAATTCTGGCAGCTACAAAGTAAAAGCATGAGAATTGAGTTGAATTTCTGTATTGCAAGGCACAAGTTGCTGCCTGAACAATCTCCCCGTTAGCAGAGTCCAGCTGCTCGTAATGCATGAATGACATAGCTTCTAAACAGTTGAAACCACTTCAGTTTGTAAATCGCACTCTTTAAACTCTTAATGAATAATGGAGTAAAATATGCTGCATTTCTTAACCAATTCCTTATACTAATTAACACAAGGAATCGGTTAAAGAAAAATACTGCCAAGCTTTACCACAATGTTACAGACATGACTGTGACATGTTTGCAGTGCCCTGTCATTCTAGTTGACAGCTTAGGTTATTTTAAAATATTATTGTAAGTGTTCAAAGCTACCCACCAGCTGGACGGCAATGTCTCTTTAAATATGGATTGATACCAGCATGGAAACACGTTATTTCATGCTGTAGAAAGCTGTAAGCCAATGGTGCAGTTTGTAGCACTCTCGCCTCTGAGTCAGAAAGTTGTGGATTCAAGCCCCACGTCACGACTTGGAGCTCGTATAGTTAAGGTGACTCAATAATTCAGTGGTGTGGGGGTATTGTAGTGTCGGAGGTGCTGTCCTTTGGATGAGACCTTATACCAAGATCCATCTGCCTGTTCAAGTAACTGTTAAAGATCCCATGGCACTATTTGAAAAGAGGAAGTAGTTTCTCCAAGTGTACGGGCCAACTATCCTCCAAATAAAATTAGTCCTTCACTTTAGAAGGCTGTAAGTGGGAGATTGCTATGTTCAAATTGGCTGTAGTATTCGCCAACAAAACACATAGTCACTACAATTTGCAGTGTATTTTGTGAAGCGCTATGGGATGTCCTCCAGAAGTGAAAGTTGCAATAACAAATGTAAGAATTATTATTATTATGATTTTTAAGTCGGTAGATCAGAGCACTGTATTCAGCTGACAGACGTCTGGAGCTCAAATGAAGTAACAGCTATGATATTTAGGCAGGTCTTGGAATCTCAGCTACTTGCAGTCCCTCTTGACTTGTTTATTTCTGAAGTTGCCTTTCCTATCAGCAGGGGTTTATTTTAGATGCTGGCTACTTTGTGTAAGATTCCTTGCGTGGGCGGGGGAAAAGGGTAATGTGATATAACCGTCACCCCAAGCTTTCACAGACAGTGAGCAACCGAATGCTTGTGGGCAAACAGTCACGCCAGAGGGGCAGTGCAGCAAAGCACATTCCTGCCTTACCCCCCATTCCTTTGCCTTCAACCTGGAGGCTTCAATCATGTCAGAGGTCGCTGATGTTGTCCATCGTTTCCTGTCACTTGGCTGCACAGATGCTGGCACGTTGCAGCAGAATGCTCCCAGTGTCTCGGGAGAGGCTGCTGTTCACTCAGCAGTTTAGTTCGAGACTGCTCAGTTGATGGAAACCTGAGCATAGCACTGTTATTAATGAATTATGACAAGCCTTGTGCTTGGCAGGGCAGAAAGGTTTCATCTCTCTTTTTAGGACACAACTTAATGGAAGACAGTCAGAATGGCAGAAGCTCCGATGATACTCCTTTAAGTGCTCACTATTCAAAGAAACGTACTCCGAGAGCCAAGAAGCTGCAAGTGGCAGTGTTTAAAACCATTATAATGGCTGAACAATTTCCCGGGGAATGATTTCTTCCCAGATGCTGTTGTTTGTTTACTTCTCACCTTGGTCTCTGCCTTCCTGTTGAAATGCTGACCCAGCTCATGTGTGGTACAAGTGTAGGAAATGGGTTGATCATTCCAGTCATCTACAGGTTCATTAGNAAAAAAAGGATTTGTGTTGTGCTTGACACCAGGCAGTGGGGATTAAACCTGAGTGCTTCTCAATAGCAGCCTGGGGGCAAAAGGGAATAAATGAACAACGAACTCTGCCCAAACCAGAGGCGAACTTACCTTGTATTTTTCTCCATGGACATTAGTGGTGACAAAGCAATGGACTGTCAGCATGGTGAGTTGCGGAGAAATGTTCTCAGTTGCTTTAAGCTGCTCTTCCCCACTGTACATCTCACACCAGCCGTGTAGTTCTGCTTTATTGACGCTGGAAATTGCTTGTCATTTTAATGTCAGCGTGTTACCACCAATTTCATGCTGTATAGATTCTTAACTTTGGCATTTATTTAAGTTTCATTATATTTTTCCGCCTGTCAATTTTGTGCATCTTGATCTATTTTAATTATAAACAGATATTTTTGTCTTTTTTATTTGCGCTGGTTAAGTTGAAAGAAAAAGTGAACACTGGCACGGTTAGCATGGAGAATCATGTCAGCAGTGATGGGGCGGGCGGTAATTATTTGATAGGTGTGGTTAATTGTGTGTCCATCTGTCTGAATGCACCTTAAGGTTTGACAGTTCAATGCAATGGATAATTTCAGTTTAACCATTCTGAGACAGCAGTTGATCGGTGGGTAACAAATGTAAGGGTTATTATTAAATAGCTGTGGTCACTTCAAGCATTTGCAGTTCAGAAAAAAGCTTTAAGACGGCATACTGCACTGATTTTCCAATTTTAAATAGGAGCAGCTTGTGGATTTTTTTGCTGAATAGAGTATTGTAAAAGAGAATCCAGAACGCATATGGAGACGGGGATATTTCTTCATTTGCCGTCTTCTCCAAAATGACCTGAACAAAATAAAAAGATTAATTGTGCTCAGCTCTTTTGACCATACTTTAAAGTGCCCTTTGTGGGTTAATTATTATTCGAAGGTATTCTGACCAAGAATCTAAATTAAGAATGGGCGGTGGAGGGGTTGTCTAGTTTTGAGAACGGGTTCACTTTATCTGTTAATGATAGCAAGACTGGAGGATTTAACCCTTTCACAGTGGGTGACAGAAGAAAGCAACTCTGCAATTGGTGTGTTCCATAAACATCTGTGCATTGAAACCTAGATTGTTATTTACGAAGACTGGATTTTTAAAGAAAACTACTTTACTGAGATTACATCCTCGTTGCAGGCTGTTTTGATTCAAAATCAGTTGTGTCTTTAGGTAAGTAGCCTCTGTCCTTTCACCAGGAGAACTCACCGTAACCCAACCACTTATTTTTCCAAAAAACTGATGCTGGGAACTATTTATGGCCTTCATAAAAGGTCACTTTGAGGAATCAAATGAAAAGGAACAGAGTGAATGAGAAAGTTGGATGGTACAGTGATCGATTAGCTCAGTGTCTATCTAACTGGCTGTAAGATATGACCAAGTGTGAATAACAGTGACACTGGTAGGTGTGTGAAATAAGGATGTATTTGTGTTGCGGAAAATTGTGCGGTTTATTTTATTATTAATATACTAAATCGAGAGCAAAAATAATGAGCAGTTCATTGGTGTTTTTCAACTTGGAGAATTGCATTATTCAGAAGCTTTCAAAGTGTTCCAAAGTTATTTTGATGTTAAACCTGAAACTTGAAAAAGGCCAGTGAGTTTTTTTTTAACGAATGTAAAATTCCTCTCCCTGTGTACTTTGGAATACAAGCGGTTAACAAAAGCTGGCGACTGTTGTTATGATGGGTTGGCTTGGAGTCGGCCTGTTTGTTGGTGACTGTCATCCTTCAGACAGGGTCTGTTGCAAGCTCTGTTATCAGGAAGCAAACAACACTGAAACTGGACGTGTGTATGTGATCCCGGACTGGCACCCATAAGATTTATTTGGTTGCAGCCTGTAAATGTAACCGGTTTTCGCAGGTCAATTTGGCTCAGCCGTAGCTCTGAAACAGGGCTTGAGCACATCACTTAGCTGACACACAAGTGCAGTGAGGGTGTGAAACAATGTTAAAGGTGCCATCCTTAGTAAGAGTCATCAATTTGAGGTTGCCCCTGATATTCTGGTGGTTGATGCGGCTGGTAAAGATTCCACAGCACTCTTTTGGGTGTTCTCCAGAATTCATGACCAATAATAATGATAGTAATCCTTGAATTTGATACAGTATCTTATCATGTCGATAAGACGTCTCAAAGTGCTTTACAGAATATACTGTAAAGTGAATTGACTGTATATTTGTGGGCGAAACGCGGCAGTCAATTGCGCTCAGCAGTGTCCCACAAACAGTCGTGGATTGAGGTGACCTAATTATTTTTTGTCTTGTGTTGCTCCCTCACACAAATTTGCCTCAAAATTGTAATTGGTCATTTACCTAATCACTGTTTGCAGGGTGTTGTGAGTGCAACATTGTTGTTGGGTTTCCCTAACTAACTTCAGTCAGTGAACTTCAAAGGTACAAAGGGCTAGAAGACGTTTTGACATTATTACATATGGTAACAAGTACATATATTTCTACATATGTTTGCCTATAAAATATCCAGTGATTCCACTTTACAATGTATCCTGTGAAGTGTTTTATGATGTCCACTTGACGTGAAAGCACTGTATTAAATGTAAGTATTATTATTACAAAAACTTGCAATTATATAGCACTATTTAAGACAGGTCCATCCTGGAACATTTATATTTTTTATACAACATAAAACTACATAATATATATATTTTTTTTAGCTTGTCCCAAATCGACCTTACATATGAATGGAAGCATTTTAGCTGTTATGAATGTAGAGTTTGAATACTTCAGTAGCTACAGAATGTTTGAAATCAATTACTTAGGTTAAATGCAATGCCTAGCAGCAGTCCTGAAGCCAAGATAGACAGGGAGTTGTGTGTTGCGATTTAGCAGAATTCTGAATCCGTGTTTCTAATTCACTCAAAACATTGTACAGGAAAGCGAGTTGCAACAATCTTGTCTTAAGTATTTCAGCCCCTGAGGCTGCAGGGCTTGCTCTGACAAAAGACTATTTCTAGTAAGATTGTTTTTTTTGGAGTAGCTTTTAAACAACTCTGTTCTGTTGGAAAAGTTTGAAATTCAACTGGCGCACTTCAAGCAACTTGGATAGAGTCATTTTGATCTACGCAACCCAGCCTGATTGGAAATGATGGCAATCTCGGGCTTCTGAACCAAGTGTCGCTCTCTGTGGCTGAAGGAAATTGAGTTGTGAGATAGGCTTTGATGGTGTGAGTTGATTGTGTTGTTGCACAAGTGAAGAGGTTTAATTTGGAACTTCATTTCCACCTGCTCTTCAAGCAATCCAAGTCGCCATCCAGCATGAAGGGTGCTGCGTAAATGCAAGTTGTTGTTGTTGTTGCTCTTAGTCAATACAAGAGTGCAGTAGGTTCAGGGTCTCCTGTACTGGCTGACTGTTGGTTAGTATGTGTCAGTCTGGTTTAGTTGGTTGTATTCTCACCTCCGAGTTAAAAGGTTATCGGTTCAAGTACCACATTGGGACTTTAAACTTATATAGACGATGCTGACACTCCAATGCAGTGTTGGGGAATGCACTGCATTGTTGGAGGTGCTGTCCTTCGGGTGAGAAGTTAAACCGTAGTTTCAGGTCATTAAAGATCCCATGGCATAATTTGTAAAGAGAAGAGTTTCTCCTGGTGTCCTGCCCAAAAAGCCCCAGTGGTTTAGTAAATTGGTCACTTACTGCACGGCTGTTTGTGGGACGTTGCTGTGTGCAAATTGGCTGCCACATTCATCTTCAAAACACAAATCCTGTGAAGCGCTTTGAGATGTCCTCTCAACATGAAAGGCGTTATATCAACTGTAAGTTTTTTTTGTATTAATATGCAACGTCTATTCAATAGTTTGCTCATTAAAAGCTTCGGACCAGCATCGCCGATTACCCTATACCCTCGGCACAGAGAAGCGTGTGCTCAATTTATACCACTTTAAAAATGTTAATCCCTTTATTGGGAATGCTGAATGATCTTTTGAATATTATCGAGCACGTAACCCTTCGGACCTCAACAAAGAAAAATCTTCAATTGTGTAAATTCTTTTCACCTCAGGGTAAAAATTATGTGCATCCTCCAATAATGCAAACACAGGTCATCTTCAGTTTATAATATATTATTTGGAAGAATTCCAAGTATCAATGTGTGGAATTAAAGGGATTACGATAGAGTCCTGAAATCTCACAAGAGTGCCAGGGTCTAAATTTCAGTGTCTTGAAGCCAGCTGTAGTACAACCAATTGAAGAACTTGTAAAATCTTGGCTCACAGATCGAATAGCCTTTCTGCTATCCGCTAAAGAGCTTTTCTTAAAGGGACCTGGCTGTAAAGCGAAGGCATTTAATATTTTTTTTTTGGCATTGCGTGCATGAAGAATGTCATCATGGCACCTTGTGTACTTTGCTTTAATAATAATATTTTTTGCATTTTGATTTAATGCCTTATCACATTGTCAAGCCATCTCAAAGCTCTCTCAAAGGATTTACTGCAAAATGTAATGACTGTATTTTGTAGGTGAATGCGGCAGACAATTTGCACACAGTAATATCCCACAAACAGCCATGGAGTGAATGAGGAATTTTAATCTGGAGGTTTGTCGACCAGAACACTGTCAAAAACTCTCTTTAACAGTGCCATGCGATCTTTAATGTCCAGCTTGGATGAGTTTAACATCTCATCCAAAGGACGGCATCACTGACAATGCAGCGTTCCTCCAGTGCTGTATTATATCAGCCTGGACCTCGAGTTCAATGTCCTGAAGTAAGACTTGAACCTCATCCTTCTGACCCTGAGGCAAGAGTTCTTTATGCCCTTTGAAACTACAAATATAACTGAAGATGTTTATATGACTAAACCACTAGGGAATAGCTTCTGCTGCAGAGGATTGTTTACCAAAAAACTTCCTACCTTTGTACATATGTGGAAAACTGTTCCAGAAGCTGAGCCGGGTTGCACAACTCCCCACATGATAACCATGCCTCTGCCCCTTTAAAATAATTACCTTGTCTATTGAAGGTCAAGTGATTAACCGTACTAAATGCTGAAAGAGTCTCACATTTGAATCAGAAGGCTTTGAGTTCAAATCCCACATTAGGACTTTGAACTTTTATAGACAACGCTGACAATTCAATGCAGTGCTACAGAAACCCCACATTCTCGGAGGTGCCATGAGAGACGTTAAATGTTCTGCCTGTTCAGATGACCGTTAAAGATCCCATGGCACGATTGAAACAGAGAAGGGAATTAGTCACAGTGTTCTGACCAACAATCCCTCAAATAAAATCGTTTTTTCACTTCATGGCTGTTTGTGGGTCATTGCTGTGTGCAAATAGGCTGCCATATTCGCCTACAACCTTACATAATACAATCACTCCACTTTACAGTAAACCCTGTGAGGCATTTGTTTGATTGCTCCAATTCTACACACTAATTGTGGATAAGTAATAACAGCATGGGTTATAATAATAATAATAATAATCCTTGCATTTGATATAGCACTTTTCACGTCTTCTAGACGTTACACAGGAATGCTAGAAATGCGAACAAATTTTAATTAAACCGCAGTCAATAATATTAGCTATGACTTGAAGTGCTAAAAAAAATTTGCAAAAGGAAATATTTTTACCCGTGCTATGAGACATCCTTCCAACATCCCTTTAGCTCGGTGGTTAGAGCACTCGCCTTGCAAGCGAGACACCTGGGTTCGATTCCAGGCAGGGCAAAACCTTAGGCAAGTTTCTTTACTCCACACGCCTAATAATAATCCCTTCAAAAAAACAAAAACAATAATAAATTGGTCATTTTCAATCCACGACTGTTTGTAGGACACTGCTGTGCGCAATTATCTGCCGTGTTTCACCCACACATATACAGTCAAATTCACTTTACAGCATATTCTGTGAAGCGCTTTGAGACATCTAGAAGATGTGAAAAGCGCTATATCAAATGCAAAGATTATTATTATTAACATGAATGGCAGTATATCAATTGCAAGGATTATTTTTAATTCTGAGCTGCATAGATTACAGCGAGTTCATTTCATGGCTGTTTGTGCCGTTGCTGTGTGCAAATTGATTGCCGTGTTTGCCTTTAAAAAGACACAGGCACACCACTTTACAATAAACATATCCTGCGAAGCTCTTTGAAACGTCTTGACAACATGATAAGGCACTAACTATATCATGTGCAAATGCATGGATTATTATAATTAAGAAAAATCCCTTGAATCTATACATACGTACATGAAGATCAGAACATGAGTCTCTCCAGCAACTAAAACACAGGGTGGTCAGGCAGCAATGACCTCTGAAGATCCCACTTGTGTGTATTTCCCCATTTCTGCTTCAGGTAACTTAGCATTTGAAAAGCGGGGAGGTCCAAAAAATAGTAACAGAGACACTGCTGTGTTACTTACATCAAAATATTTGTCTATTAGTTTATAGCGCAGTTAGCGTGAAGACTGAGACAGTTTTCTTTCCCCTTGCATTCGTTTTTGGTTTGCACACATTACTGTGAACTGATGCCAGAAATAATTGCTTTTTTCTAAACCAACACACTTATTGTTATTTTCCTCAACCGTTTAGTTTCACAGTTGAATGAAAGGCTGTTTCAGGAATTAATAAAATGCAAATTAATTAAAACGGAGTGGCTTTTTATCTCTCGGCCCTTTTGTCTGTTACAACAGGGTTGAATTCCATCTGGAATGAAGTAATTATTATACCTTGGGACAGTATTTGGGAAACAAAAGTAAACCATCCTTGTTTGATTGCTATAATTCTGTACAGAATTGTAATTGTTGTTAAGAAACGACAACCTGAGTTATACAGAACTGCTGAAAATTCTAACAAATTGGAAAGATTTCTATTAAAACTGCAGTCAATGATTATAATATAAAGTACGAAAAGAAAGGATTTTTTTCAGGGAAATACTTTCAACAATACTATAAAATATTTAGTTTTTTCACATAATAATAATCCTTGCATTTGATGTGCCATTCATGTCAGGAGAATATCTCAAAACATTGCATAGGACTTACTGTAAGGTGTAGGGACTGTGTATTTTGTAAGCGAAATACGGCAACCAATTTGGCTCAGGAATGTCTCATAACAGCCATGCAGGGAATCACCAATTTGTATCGGGGGGGGGGGGGGGGGGGGGTGATTTTTGGCCAGGACACCAGGAAAAATCCCTTTTGCTTTTTGAACAGTGCTATAAGATCTTTGAAACATACACCTGTGATGGTCATGTCAGAGCCACATTTGTTTTTAATTCTGTCTCTTCCCCCGCTCCGCAAGAGTTAAAAGTAATTTCCGTAGTATTCAGTCAGTATTCTCAGCCGCTTCTCACTGCTCCAGGTTGAGCTGTGAACAACATCACATACGTGGCAGATCGGTGGCAGCTTAGCATCACAGAATGAGGTGAAACAATAATTAGTCACAGGGGTAATTATTTCCAACTCCGAATTATTAATTAACAAAACAAATGTTGTTGGAAAGCATTTTAGCATGTCAAAAAAAAATCTGTATTGAGCCCTTAACCTCGTAGAAATGTAGAACCTAGTTTGCTGTTGTTTTGGGAAAAGTGGCAGATGGAGATAGGATAAAGCTAAGCAAATATTATTATTATTAGTTATCATTTTTTTCTCCAGAATTAAAAGCAAGTAACTGATCATTTTTACTTTTAATTTTACACACTCTTATTGCTACAGATGTTGTCCTTTTTATTTTGCTAGCTATCAATGCTTTTTTACTTTATATTGTACATGCCGTCAGTGCTATTTTACTTTATATTTTACATACTATCTTTCTTATTTTACTTTACATTTTACATACTAATGTTTCTATTTTACTTTATATTTTAGGTGCTCTCATTGCGATTTTACATGCAACTGTTGCTATTTTACTGTTATCTTACACGCCATTCTTGCTATTTTATTGTTTATGTTGTGTGCTATATTGCTATTTTACTTTTTTTTAAGCGTATCATTGCTACTTTAATTTTAGTGATTTAATTTCTCTGCTGAGATGGGAAATTGTGTTTGCTTTTGCTCAAGTTGTATTAAAATGTACTCATTGAAAATGGCTGTATTCATGAAGCTAGGAAATGATTGTCTTGTGTACTGATAGCAAAGTGGCTGTGTTAAAGGGAGTGATCTGTATAAGATTTTATGTTCATTCTTGCTGACTGGTAGTTACTCTTGGGACAGGATCTTTTTTCTCATGGCTCTGAATCAAACCTGTCAAAAGTTTTTTTTAAAAAAAGAAAAAAATCTTCCTTCCTCTATGAGAGCAGTATAGCAGCCGCTGCTTTCATTTTGACAATAGTTTAGAGGGCAGCAAATTTCCACGGTTGTCATTCCAGATTAAATGCATTCTAAATATTTGATAGTGGTTGAGGGATGGGACAAGAGAATAGCATGTACAGATTCAGGCTTTTAAAGGGGATACCGTGCAGCTAAACATTGGCAGAGCACCTAGTTTGTGTAGCGAATCAGACAGGGCAGCTATTTAAAAGAAAAATGAAGTACAGGTGAATGAGAACTCCTTTTGAGTGGAATAACACGCCCCAGCAAATAGCAGAAGTGTGATCGTGCTTCACATTTGGCAGAAGCAATATAAGTTGAACATGAGAACGCATCCTGTTAATTTTCACTAATGAAGAAAGAAAGGGGTCAGTTTGGACCCTGTGCTAGGATTCGAGCAGAGCAATTGCCTGTTTGAAGCCTTTCGTGTGCTAGTTAAAGAGATCAGTGCTGAAGTAATCTTGTGAAAATTCTCCTATTATATTGCGGTATCATATCTCAAGGTACTACCTTCTGTGTTATTTCTTAAGTACTTCCCTGCTTGTTGCAAGAAAGACGGCTGATATCTCATCAGTCCCCAGTTGCCTTTGTGGAAATCCATGGACTGTGATTTTTTAAATGTTTTTCACGGAAGATAATTAATATGTGTAATTGTTTAGCACCACTCTGCTGGGTAATGCAGCCACATCTGGTAGAAAGGATTAGTATCCGCAAAACATCTGTTCCGTTCTGTCCTTCACCTTTAAATAACAGGAGACAATTGTTGCAAATTGCTTTTCATTGTTTTGTGATTTTCATACCCATTTATATCCAGTTTTGCCATTGAATGTTTTATTTGCTGTATGCATGACAGTGAAAGATGATGTCTTTGCCATCGCACACCAAAACCTGGTTTTATTTTTCCTCAGGTCCTCCCATGCCATCCTCCTCTTCATCCAGTCCATCAGCTGTTGAACAATCCAATTCCCCACTTCCATCACCCAATGTCAATGGCAACCAAAGGCGGATGCTTGGCAACAGTGCCACTCATCCGGGTCATGACTCTGACACTGATGATGAGGAGTACAATGCAAACTCATATCTAGCTCAGGCCAGTTCAGCCACAGTCTGTGTCCCCACCAATGGTAAGAAGTTGCCTGCTCTCTGAATTTCTCTGCCTCCTAGCACTTTCTAACTTTTGAGCAAATCTTCTATTCTGGGAGCGATTGTAAAGCGCTGGTCGACTTGATATTTTGCCTTGTAGCGTTTTACTAAACAGCTCCTCTCTGCACTTAGTCCTAACAAAAGGCTTCATTGCACGACAAGCCTCTTTCTCTGTCTGAGTGAACCACTGACATATATCTTGTTGTCACTTACCCATTAGAGCTCAGTCAAATACTAACCCCCATTTTGTTGAAGCACATTCAGATCTGAGTTCCAGGTCAGTCAGTCTCTTGGCTTGATATTTTAACTAAGAATTGCTGCTGTCAGATGCAGTAGACAAGGAAGCAGCAATTTTCCAGTACAAAAAATTCCAATAACATTTACTTCAGCTGGTGGAGAGGAGAGCACACGCAGGGATTGCTCAATTGGAGATTTGTGCTCAAGAATCGTTCTATTGGCAGCTTGCCAGCTATTGCATTTAAACAAGGTGCTTCAAAAAAATCAAGATGTTCTTAGATGAATATTGGCTTGCTGTTTGGGGAAACAAACCATTGTAGAATACTTTAATGTATCACCAGAGGACATATACGATCTGAATGGAGCACGTAATAATAACCCGCATTTGCTCATTTTCTCCTCTATCACATCTTGTTTTCTTCCCGCGATGGATGTAGTGATTGCATATTGTAGTGTCTGATTATCTCCCTTAACTACATTTTTGCTACTTAGATTTGTAAGATTGCGTTCATTTATTTTGTTAACAAAAAAAATGGAGATTGAATATTATATTAGGAGGCTTGTAGCTTCTCTTTGGTCACATTTTGCACTGTTTCGGTACAAGCTGAAACCAATGGTGAAAGTTGGCACTGTAATATAATACTATCATACATGGATGCATTTGAACTAGTTGCCATCAGATTGCAGGTACAGTATACTGCATACATTGTATTATATTTACTGTATATTATATGTACTGTACGCATTTTTACAATTTTTAGTTTTCATCTGCCACATTTTCACCATTGGTGGCTAGATGCATCTACAAAATCACAGTCAAGCCACTTTACAGTATACTCCGTGAAGCGCTTTGAGACGTCTCAATTAAGGTCTAAGGCACTATATCAAATGCAAGGATTACTATTATAATTATTATTCAACTGAGTACTCTAGTGAGATCTGCAATGCAGGATTTTCAAAGGATTCATAAATATTGAATGCTGCTGGTGAATGTGTTTCACACTAACCTGGCTGCATTCAATATTGCATTGAAGATGGTACGCTACTATTTCAAAGAAGAACTGGGAGTTCTTCTCATGTCCTGGCCAACATTATCTCTCTTTCGAATCCAGCACTACCAAACTTGAGACCAAAAGGGAACCCGCAGAAATGGTATCATGATATATGATACACACCGACTCCTTCAACTGCATGTATTTCTATCTTGGCAAGCAACCATTTGTGCAATGGGTCTATTTCAAATCTGGCTTCCTCGTAACTGCATCTATACTATTTCATTCAACCACCACATCAGACAGGATATTCCATAATCTCACTACCCTCTGCAAGAAATTCTCTTTTAGATCCCCAAGTCACTATTGTATACTTATCTTCCCTGCTTACCGACTCTCCCAACAAGTGGGAACAACCTATTTATATTAACCTTATTGATATTGTTTTTATGATTTTAAGCACCTCTATTGGGACCCTCTCTTAAACATCTTAAAAGAGTTTTATGGGATTTTTCAGCGAAGTGTAGCGACTGTATACTTTGTAAGCAAATGCAGCAGCCAGTTATCACACAGCAATGTCGCACAAACAGCCATGGTGAGAATGACAAGTTTTATCTGGGAGATTAGTAGCCTGAACACTGGAAGAAACTCCCTTCTTTTTTCATTTGGTGTAATGAGATCTTTAACGTCCACGTGAATAGGCAAATAAAAAAATTACTGGGGCAGGGAATCTTCCTGGTCATTCCTATTATGCCTACAAACTAAATGTAAGGTCACCCTTTCTTAACCAGCAGCAGGAAGCTTCCCAGACGGTGTTTTTTCTGGGGAAAAGGACAGAAGCAAAGAAAAATCATACAAACAGTTTTAAATCTATTGACATTTGAACAGTGGAGAGCAGTAGAAGTGAACTCCTATTCTGTTGCCCTCCACTTTCCTTTTTCTGTGATTAACAAACACCAAAAACGGCCCCAGGAAAAGTGCAAATCCCATATTACTGGTTACTGATCTCATCTTCTTATCAATACGTTTCTTTAAATATAACCTTCTTTGTGTAAACAGTGCTCTGTCACACAGAGAATATAAATTTTGGAGTTCTGCAGCTTGAAGAACATCTTTGCCTCTATTAGCCTCCACTTCTTCCCCCTGGATTCTATTACTCAAATACAGTCCATTGCTGTGTTTTGCACTATGTGATTCAATGCTTAGAAAGGATGTGTTGCTCTCACAGCAAGATAAATGTCGAGGCAGCCATTCTTCATGCTGTGGTGGCCAAGCTTTTGAACCCCTCACTTCTCACTCCAATTCCATAAAATACAATGAAGGGATTTGCTTCCGTTGACTTGTATCAATCATACTGTCCCATTGAGTAAGGCAGCAAGCCTCAGGGGAAAAGAAACATCAGTTGCGATTTTGATACAAGCTTGTACTTTCACCTTCATCTTCATAACTTTAAATGTATTCACTCTTGTGTAATTGTGCATCCGTTAATGTAACAACTGCCCAGTTTTAAAGAAGGGCAGTCTCTACAGCAAATTGTAGAACATTGTCTATAGCACACATCGCATGAATTTAGTATAGGTTTTGGCTATGAGTGACCTTGAGGACCTTTATTCATACAATCTGTACCATTAGACGCCTATTATAGTCAGATAATTTTTTTTTAGATGTGTTAATAGCCTATTCATCCAAGGTGAGAATTAGATGAGATGTCCTCAAACTTCAATCATACAGATTGTCATTTTCTAAATGAGGTGTCTAACTGTCAGCTCCCAAATAGCAATTCCTTCCCTTTTTTTAAAAAAAGTCATGTTTTACAGCTTTCTCTACGTCAGCTGAACAACGTGTTGAACCTCAGGGGGATGGAAATATCCATCTCTATTTGCAGATAGCTTCTGTTCGGGAGGTGAGATTGAGTGGTTTGCAATGACTTGCCCATGGGGAAATGAATGGTGTCCGCTTACCTTCCCCTGATGGCACATTTCGGTATTGGGAGCTCAAAGTGTAGGAAATTGAGGGCTCAAATCCATTTCAAGTGATTCCATATAATAACACTTTGAAGCACCAACATACTGTATCACTCACTTGTTTTTTTCTCATTCTCTTCTCTGTCTCTTCCTCTCATTTCACATCTTTTTTTTGCTAGCCCTTCGAATGAGACGTTAAACCGAGATCCCTTCCGCCTGTTCAGGTGAATGTTAAAGATCCCAAGGTGCTAATCATAAAGAAAAGAGAGCTTTCTCCTGTTATCCCAGCCAACAATCCTCCAAATGAAAAAGTAGTCATTAACTTCCAAGCTGTTTATGGCATATAGCTGCACAAATTGGCTCCTGGCAAATGCATAGTCACAACACTTTAGAGGAACCTCTGATAAGTGTTTTGAGATGTTTTGATGTGATAAAGAGCTATAATAAATGCAAGGATTATTAAACAGCTGGTTGTATGATGAGCTCTTTTAAAAACGACAATTAAAAATGGTTCATTGAATGCTCCCAAGCAATCATTTGGATCACGAGGGAGAGAGGCCAGTGTAATTCTTACCCGCTGAGTTTATGTTGTATGGGACAAATCACACTGCTTCTGAAACCCCCTTCAGTCATGTCGGAAATGAGACTCCAGCACAGTTTGCTGAATTAACCCACATTAATCCTGTATATTTGGGGGTGGGGGTGGCGAAACGCTGCTAAGATTGCAGTGATTTACTGCCAAACATGCGGAGCTCTTATACTTGAGGGAAAAGAAAAGAAGTGTGTAGAGCAGTGTGCCTTTTTTAAGTGTGAAATGAATGGTACAGGTTATCCTTTCTGGGGGCTGGCATGCAGTGTTTGTGCAGCTAACTTCAGCAGGGACCCTATGAATGTTCATTGATAGCCAGCTGGTGCAATAAATGCACTGCAGCCTGATCACATCCTTAACTCTATATGAAGGTAGGTTTGAAGAGTTTTAGTATTTATTTAACAGTTAGAAATGAAGACAGCGGGTTCTATTTAAAAATTAATTGTTGTAGACCCTATATTCTGAGAATAGTGTAGGTTCTTTGCTGTATCAAAATGATAATCAATGGATTTGTCATCTGTTTGATTTCTTCTGAGAAAAATCTCCTAAAGGGTGGCTTTTAAAATTCATACACATCTTCCCACATTAAGTGCCTGGTCACCTTTCATTTAGAAGTAACCTTTCAAGTTTTATTTTGCCCACAAAAGCACGTAGTCACTGCACCATATATCCTGTGAAGCACTTTGGCCTATCATCCTAATGTGAAAGGCACTATACCAGATGTAAGGATGATTATTATTAATATTACTACACTCGCAGTGTTGTGTTCAATAGTAAATTGTGGAGAGTACCTGGAGTGGCTTAGTGTATTGTAATCCAGGGTATGGCTGCTGGAGTATATAAACGCACTTTGTGACCTATCTGAATCTAGCCCAAATTACAGTGAAAGTCTCCACTGTATACTTGCTGTGAGGATCCAAAATGAAATGTTTGGTCTCAGCTCAGTTCCAGTGACAGTAAATTTACATTATAAAAACTTCTTATATTTTGACACAAAGTAACACTAAATTGTTACAGTTACTCAGATTACAATAAAACACGCTTAAATCTGATCTGTATAAATTGTATAATCGCCTAATTCGTACATCTGCCCAAGTCCCATTGAATTTCCTATTATTTATAAATTCCACATAACTCATATTTCGCATAAATCATATTAAATGTATGGTCCCAACTGATACAATTTATGTGAGATTTCCTGTATAACAAAGGATAATTTTGGAAGAAAAATTCTGATTTATCCAGAGATTAGGTTACAAGACATCCATTCCTTTTTAATAATAATTTTTGTATTTGTTTTGGATCTTGTAACATTGAATCATCTTAAAGCACTTCACAAAGTTTTCTGTACAGCGACTGTATGCAAACGCCGTACAAATTTGCACACAACAATGTGCTACAAACAGCCATGAAGTGTGTGAGTGACCAATAGTTGGTCAGGACAACTGGAAGGGAGAAGTTCCATTCACTTTTCAATTAATGCCATGAGATCTCTAACGTCCACTTGAACAGGTAAACGGGACTCCTTATCCAAAACACAGCAGCACTGCAGTGGATTGTCAGGCTGACTATGAGCTCAAAGTCTTGAGGTGGCCTTGAACCCTCAATGTTCTAGTTCATACAAAAGTACAGTACTACCAATGCCAGCAGAACAGTTAGATATAAATTGAGAACCTTACCTGTTTTAATCCCAAACAGTGACCCCAATGTATCCCTTGCTGAGCTTATCTAAATCCCCACAGAGCAATGTGAAATCTAGCACCTACTTGCTTTCTATGTCTCAGCTCCCCACTTGATATATCCCCATAGAGTTTACTGTGTATTTAGTTCCTACTGGACCTGACGTGGAATTGTACGATGTTTATATTGGATTCCAAAAGTGGAAATTTGTTCCATTCTACTGCAGTGACATCCTTCACCGTGATGAGCACGAAGGAAAATCTGATTTTTCTTTATTATAAAGTAGATATCAAAACAAAAGGTTGGGATAACACTATCAACTAAAGAAGCTGAGTTGGAGCAGTTTGTCAAAATGCCGAGATTATATTAAAGCTCTGGAATCGTTCCCTGGGTATTTTTTATTGGTGGCATTCTACACTACATTAATTTAATGGGGGGAGGGGAATCTTTACTCTGGTTTGCAGTTTATATGCCAGCCGCACCTGTTAGTGTCAATGCCAGCTCTCTCCATTTGCTCAATATGTGGCAAAGGTTCACAAGATTAATGGTTGTAGCATCATTACTGCAATTTTATCTAGAGGCTGATTGCTAGAAAATTCAATGATGAAAATATATTCTTATGTTTATTTACCAAAACTCATTTCTGCAGCTGTTTCAAGATGACATGTGCATATTTTAAAAGCTGCTTGGAGCATTTTATTGCATTCCTCTCCTAGGATTAACCCTTTCTTTTCCTTGAAGGCTGAACAGATTTGTTTGCCCACCTCTCTTCTCTCCTTCCAGCAATGCAAAACCACATCCTCTCAGTAAAACAAGAAATAAATTGTCTTTCCGACTATAAATTTACAGAGTTAACTAGTCCTAACTAGTCTGCACTAATCCTTTTCACTATAGAAAATTTCCCTCACCCTCTCCCAATTATTCTCCTCCTTCATGTATTCATCAAGGTTCTCTTAAATACATTGATGCTATTTGCATCAAACAGTGAGTTCCGCATTCTCACCGCCTTCTGCGTAAAGAAGTTCTTCCTAAACTCCCTATTAGAACTACTACAGGCTGTCTTATATTTATGCCCAGTTGTTTGGTTCATTTGTTAACACTGTCACCTTTGAGTAAGAAGCTTTAGGCTTTAATCCCCAGGTTTTGAGCTTAGTTTGGCATCTCAGTACTGGGTGTTCTGAGCTAGACAATCAGTGAGACAGTGCTTTCAATGGCAAGCTACGCAATTTTAGCTGGTTATACTCCAATAATACCTCAATACACAGTCTGGGGTTCCCAGGCCTTGGTTCTTGCCAACCTGCACTTATGACTCTCCAGAATTAGGTAAGCAGGATGCATTCCTTCAGGGAGAGAATGTGCATCCCATTCCATTAAATAACTTGCAAATTTCCATGTATCGGCGAGATGCATGGCACTCTGTTTGGATACTTGTAAGCATGCTGGTGAGTTTCTGCTCTTATCAAATATCTGGCTGCCCCCTCACCCCCCTGCCCCAAAAGGGATTTCCCATTAGAGATGTGAAGAACAATGTCCTATGAAGAACATGTGAAGTTATCACATAATATGCATACATATGCAAACATATGTTTGCCTACAAAATCTGTGTGTGCATGATTATTTACATTCTATGCACACATAAAGCAAACAAATATAAAAGTTGGCTGATCAGCTACAAGGAATATGACCACAGAACAATTTCCGCCATTGTCACATCCAAAGAGGTTGCCTCTTTTTCCCTTTGCTTGAGCTGGTAACTAGAGAAATTGTGATGGTGGCAGGACTGTAGTATAAACCAAGCAAAAGAGAGAAAAAGAGAGAGACGCAGAGGAAAGTACAGCAGTCTGACACAACTAAGATTTACTATTCTTTTCCTAACTGAGACAATGTCATTAATGATTTCCGCAAGGTTGGGACATTAGTTATGTAAATGTGATGTCCTATGGTAAGGTGCCCTTCAGACATGGAATTGGTTCTCTTTGACTCCTTGGGTGCACTGCTGTTTGGCCCGAGGATATATGTAAATTAAACTCAATGTGAACGAGACTATATGGAGATACAATGGCATCTACAGTAAGGTGCTCAGTAGGTCACCAAACACAGAAATGTTCAAAATTAACCAGAAATTAACCATGCATTTGAACCAGAATGAAGGCAAGTTGGGAACAAATAGAAAGGTACAAGTTTGCTTATGTGAAGAGTTTGATGTGATTCATGTGCAATTTGATGGTACAAAATGCTTGCATACTTGTACACATTTATAAATAAAACATGTATATATCTAAGTTATCATGCAAGATAACTAAATTGATAGCTAGAAATTAGGCATTTGCGTTTGCAAGAAATGTTACAGAAACTGAGCTTGTTAACACTGGAGAAGAGAATAATCAGGGAGATCGTATCATACTATTTATGATCCTAAAGTGTATAGATAAATGAACCCTAATGACATGTGATAAAACTGCATGATCCATGAATCTACTACAAGGAGACTGGACTCAAACTCGGAAGATTAAAATTTCTCCCATTGCCAGCTCTAAGACAGTTGTCAACAATGTAAAATCATGGAGAATTTTAGAACATTTCTAAATTCGATCCTAATGTGCAAACCAGTTTTACACAGTACTTAAGGACCTGTGGAAAACCAATTCCCATTTCCAGAAATTTCCAAAATATTATTTTGAAATGTTAACAAAAGACCATATTGACCAGGCATGTTAGGGCTACTCAAGCGGGAGGAGAGATGAATAGATAGTTCAGTTTTGATTACTTTACAGAGAGAGAGAGGTTAATGTTTTCAATAATTCTATTATTATAATGTGTATAATAGACTAATTCAAGAGGGATGTATGGTGAGCTGATTGGTGAAGAAATCAATTGAAGGACACAAGAGGTTGAGTATTTTTTTTTACTTTGGGACCAGGCAGATGGATATAATGGTCTCTTCTGGCTTGTAGATTTCTATCTGCTATTGAAATGTTCTGTCTATAATCAGACTGACTTAATCAAAAGAGAAATAAAATCTTGGTGTGAGCACACCAGCATTTCTCTGCCAGTGTTATCATTCCACATTCTTGCTGGTGTGGAATAATTCCCGAAACTGCAACATCAATCTTTTATGGAGCAATTGTCTTTAAATATGTTTTTCTTTGACTTGGATTCCAATGATCTACACTTAGTGGATCTGCATTATATCATGACTCCTGTGTTGGGACAGTTCAGTTTTTTGTAGCTCCTGTTTTTACATATAAACCATTCAAACTTTCTAAAGTAAAATAAGCATGCCATTCAATAAGCAAATTGTTTAAGTCCTTATTATCCAGAATGACAAGACTACTTAATTGGCGGGACAACCATCAATTCTGCTCATGATCACTTAACAGCAATGCCTTCCCTCACCCCACCCCATCACATAGCTTTCTAATACTCAATGTCTAGTCTGATATATGCAGAATGATTTTTTTGACACATTTGGGGGAGAAGGTGAGGAAATGTTATGAAAAAGATACTATCACCAAACACTTTCTAGCTTTTTCAAAATGATTAGTCTATTCCTGCCTGAAATTTACACTGTGCTACTTGCTGGTAATGATTTGGCATTTGCTTTTTTAAAAAATACAATACAAATTTATATCAGAAGGACAATGCTGGATTGGCAATCGAGCTGGGTTGGAAGCCAAGAGCTAGTCAGGAGGGAAAAGATGACTATAAAATATTAAGTGAAACCAAATTTCGTTGGTGATTTTCTTCCATAACTCTGCCATAGTGTGTAAGGTAATTATACCACTCATCTTGTTCTACTTAAATATATATCTAGTACAGAGATGTACTTTTATTTTTAGTCTTAAAAACAAAGAGTATTCCATAATCATGTCCAATCATTGCAATTCTGAACTACAAGAGGAAAATTAAGTAGTTTGTTCTTGCACCCCCTGAAATATCACAAGGATGAACTGCTTCATGTTTGAGAGACACAAAATACGAAAAGAAGAGAAAATGGATATGAAGTAAGCTCGGAGCTCAGCTGCAAAGCTGCTGATGCCTCTTAATCTTCCACAAAGATGCCACATACTGAGCTGTTATGCAAAGTTTAATTTCCTTATTTTAATTGGAATTACATATAAACATGGAAATATATTGCATTTCCTGTCAAACAATGGGAATTTAATATAGTGAGTGAAATGCAGAAAATAGAGATATGTGAAAACCTAGGAACAAGAAGAGAAACAGAAGATGGAAACATTAACCCTCCGAGTAACACATTCCCTTCATATCTAATGTATTTAGTAGCTTACTACCCTTTCAATATGCTAGTCTTTTAATATTCTGAACATAAAAAGAAATAGGAAACCTATTTTGTTAAAATAAAATGAATACTTTTTCTTTTGTTTTTTTTAAAAGCAGTGAGTGACTCGTCTTGGTGTACAGGTCTATTGGAGAAAGCAGTTTACTTGTTCTACACTCAAATGGCAGCTAATTTATCCAAGTAGTGTCCAACAAATAGCCATGAAGTGAATGACTAATTTTATTGGGTGACAGTGGTCCAGGACACAGGAGAAACTCCATTCTCTTTTCTAATAGAGCCATGGGATCTTTTTTGCCCACCTGAACAGGCAGTCAGCACTAGGTTAACATGTCATCTGAACGACGATATCTCCATCATTGTAGCAACCCAGCACTGTTATGGACTGTCAACCGAGACTTGTGAGCTCAATGTCCTGACTTGGAGCTTGAACCCACAACTTTCTGACTCAGAGGTGAGAGAGCTGCCAACTGAGCCAGGCTGACACGTGTGGGGAAGAAGATGGCTTTGATGGGTTTTATTGTTGTATACTTTATGTGACTTCTCACTTCACCATCATAGCACGTGAAATACAACAAAGCTTAAACCAGCCTTCTGTAAGAAGATAGATGAAGGTTGAGGGGTGATATGATTATGGTCTTTAAGATTCTGAAGGGAATAGATAATGTAGACCATAATAAGCTGTTTTATCTTGTACTGAACAGTAGAACCAGAGGACACGGCCTACGACTGAGAGGGGTTAAATTCAGAACAAATTTGTGGTAACACTGCTTCAGTGAGAGAGTAGTAAACTTATGGAACAGGCTCCATAGAGAAACAGCGCAAGCAGAAAATTTCATTTGTATCAAGATAGAATTAGATAGAATTCTGCTAGAAAATAATATCTCAGGATACAGTGTATAGTTAGGGACACGACATGTCAAGCGACTGCAGGATGGTGGAAAATGAACTAAATGGAGCTTGGTCTTCTTTTGCCTTAAAGTTCTTATGTTCTTATAAGTAGAACAAAACTAGCAAAAAATAACCTCAAATTAAACAAGACTATAAAAAAGATTCAATGGATACCACTCAGCCCCATTAAATGGAAACAGTAAAGGATGTAGTTTTAGTTCTTCCACGGGATATGAATCTTTTGAAATAACATATTACTAATGGCCACACATGATAATGTGGCATTGAAAAATCATGGGTTAAGTACCTCCTTTTAAACCTGATCTTTTTTTCATTTCTATTGAAGACTGGAATTTTTAACCATACCATAAATTTTGCTTTGTGTGGTGCTTAGGGTCTCGTTCTATTCAGATTCATCTCACTCTGTATTTCAGTGTCTGTATATAATGCATTATAGTGCCAAGAAGGTCTTGATCAATAGCACTTCCACCTCTCTTCTGTAGCATGGCCTTTATCAACCAGCAGCAGGCATAGGTACACACAGTAATGAACTCGGCTGTGCCTGCTATGACACATGGTTAACATGACCTGATGGCATCTTGGTTTCTCTAACCTTTGCAGCATTTCTCTCATTGTCATTATCAGAGGATACCATGGAATACAAAGAGATAACTGCTCATGTCAGAGTTTTCTTCCGTAGAAGGAATGTACCTGTTTAATTTGCTTCCGCCCACAAAATATACAGTCAATTCAATTTGCAGTATATTCTGTGAAGTGCTTTGAGATGTCTCAATGACATGACAAGGCGCTATTATCAAATGCAAGGATTATTATTATTGTTGTGCCTCCTATCTCCGTTTCACAGTTTGTTTTAGATTTGGGAATATCTCAATTTTATAATTATTGTTTTCTCTTCAAAGTCAGTCAGTTTGCAAATGTGCCATTATGCAAAGAAGAAAGTCATTTGCTGTAACAACACTCACATTTGACACAGCATCTTTCACATTTAGTTACTACAAGTTGCATTTACTGTAGCAACAGAATAGTGCAGACTGGTATGTGCCTGATTATTTCAGGAACTGAGCCACCCTGCAGAATCCTTTTGTTGATTGAGGTCAGCGATGTCCTTTAAAGCAGTCTACAGAAGCCTGATCCAAGGCCAGTCTTTCTTGGCAAAGTAGATCTGTACTAATGAGGAGTCGGCTGTGTAAGTACTAGGGTGGGTGCCAACTGCTCAGCAGAGGTTCCTGAACCCTCATCCAGGCGTCCCATTGTGTGCATCCTGTAAGATCAGAAAATCTGCAGCGTGAGTTGAGGAAATGGATAGTCTAATGGATTTAATGGTCATTAGGTACATGATGTTTCGAGCGCTATGATCAGCTGTGCTACAATCTGTAAAATAGGCATGAAGGAACATCTGCTCTACAGAATGGGTTTGTGCCAAAGTAAGTGTGTGAAGAATACTCCTGCTCACTGAGTGGAACGTGAAGCATTACCGGTGCACTGCAGGGCGACTCGTCCTGTTCTCTCTCAACAAGTGGGAGGCTGCGCACGGCTGAACGTCCCATGAGCTGCAGGCACAATCCATCTGCACCAGACTGCCGCTCTGACAGTGTGTCTCCGTCATAATAATAATAATCCTTGCATTTGATCAAGTCTTCGAGACATCTCAAAGCACTTCACAGAATATACTGTATATTTTGTGGGCGTATATTTTGTGGGTCATGTGAGCGTGAGGTCCAAAGTATCTAAATCAGAGCCATTTCAAAGGGGTGGCATGAGCTGTTCTGTTTAAACTTGAGAGCAACCGTCACCATTGAGATCTGTATCTTCAACAGACCACAGCTGTAACAGTGTGCCTCTGTCACGTGAGCATGAGACAAATATGTGAATTAGAGTCATTTGGATGTCAGCCTGGCTCAGTTGGTAGCACTCTTGCCGCTGGAACAGAAGGTTGTATGTTCAAGACTCATCTAATCATCTAGGCCAAAACCCTAATATAGCATTGGGGGAGTGGTGGATTGTTGGAGATGCTCCTTTGGCTGAGACATTAAATCAAAGATCTGTCTGCCTGTTCAGATGGACATTAAGGATCCCATGCCACTATTTAAAAAGAGAAGGGAGTTGGTGTCTTGGCCAACATCCTCCAGTTAAATTGACCATTCACTTTTGTGGAACGTTGTTCTGTGTAAATTGGCCTATAAATTGCATTTGCCTACAAGTACACAGTCACCACATTTATCAGTATCTACTGTGAAGTGCTTTGACATGTTTTGATGTGGTAAGGTACTGTGTCAAATTCAAGTATTGTTATTTCAAATAGGTCAAACTTCTCTGTTTAAACATAATAGCGACTGTCAAACAAAATCCTTTTGAGAATTTGGGGTGAAGAATTGCAATAACTCTTTTGTTTAGTTATTGTTTGTTTGGACAGAAAGCATTGTAAGCAGTGAAATGTGTTAGGAATACAAGACTGGATTAATGTTCAACTGAGGTCCACTCTGCCTGTTCTGGTGTTGGTGATTCAGGTAGATGTTGAAGTTTCCTAGGCACTATTTTAAAGAGAAGGTAATTCTCGCAGTGCTCTGGTCATTGTTCTTCCCTCTTCGTTCAAGAGGAAGCTAGATCTTCACATGAGGGTGCAGGGAATAGAAGGATGTGGGAGGGAGTATAGGAATGGATGGAAACTCATGTGAAGTATAAACACTGGCATAGACTGGTTGGGCCGAATGGCCTGCGTCAGTCTTTGCAAATCTTCCATATTCACCCAAAGTACAAATTAATTGGTTGTTCCTCACATTGCTGTTTGTGGGAAGTTATTGGCAGTTTAGCTGCCTACCTAACAAAAGTCTGTACTTCAAAACGTGCTTTCTCTGAAGTATCTTGAGACATTTTGACGTGATAAGTCACTATATTCAAATGCAAGTATTTTTGAGTGAAACTGTGATAGAACTGAATTAACATCAGTAGAGCAACAGTGTGCTTCAGCGCTTGTATCATTTCAAGTGTGTGTTATTTCATCTCCCCAAGGGTCAGGCTCAGTAACTCCTCCAAGCCACTTCCTGCAATGATGTTATCAACACTGACTATTAAACAAGAATGAACAAATGGACGTTCATTATAATTCTTTGTAACTTATAAAAATGCACTGATGGGGGCACTTACTCTCCAGTGCTGTCATACATAGTAGGCCTTGAGGCACTGGAGTGATTAGATGCTTTAAAAAGTGCTGCCTGCCTCATTTGTGCTGCTGGAGTTATGGGGCTTGTCGTTGTTGTAGTACTTAAGACTTATTTTTTTCAAACATGCTTTCAGTCATCTTTCCCACTCCTCCACTTTCTCTCCTAATCTCCAACCCCCCACCCCACCCCCGTTCAGGTTCCCAGTCAACTGTGTGAAGCACTGTGAGCCATTCTTCCAACATGAAAGAGTAAATGTAAATAGTAATAATAATCCTTACATCTGTTATATTACCTTTCATGTTGGAAAGACATTTCAAAGCTTCGCAGGATTTACTGTAAAGTCTAGTTGCTGTGTATTTTATAAACAAACATGCAGCCAATTTGCACGCAGCAGTGTCCCACAAACAACCATGAAGTGAATGCCCATTTGTTTTGTCTAGAGGAATGTTGGGGAGGGGAGAATCAGACTTGCACAAGTAAAGAAGTAAAGCAGATTCTATGTATTGTGCTGTGGTGTCACATTGTGGATTACAGTGGAGCTGATGCAGAATTGACAACCTACCTAACATCTGCTAGAAGTCTAGGTGGTGCTATACTGCTAACCTCATGCCAATACTGATGTACATTTGGAGGCAAATATATATTCCAATTGATTCCAATATAAAGCCAGTTCAGTAGATTAACTGCTTTCAACTGATCTTCAATGGATCTAACTGACATTATTTTGGCAGAATGCAATTGTGATGAACAGGCGAGTTGATACAAGCCTTGATGCTTTTCAATTGATTTCTTCTTCTGTGTCCCTTTCTTTTAGAACAACCGCCAAACCAACAGAGCCAGTCGACCTTACAGCCACTTCCACCTTTGCATAAGCAGCACTTGACCCAGCAGCAGCCCTCGGTCACCTCGCTCAACAGGAACTCACTGACTCAGCGGAGGAACCAGAGCCCGGCCCCACCGGCCGTGCTGCCCAGCGAGCTGCCCACCACGCCCGAATCTGTCCAGCTGCAGGATAGCTGGGTTCTTGGCAGCAATGTGCCCCTGGAGACCAGGTACTGCAAAGCAGCAGCAATGTCCTTTAGTCACATGAGACCAAAGAATACTGTTGGTCCAAAGAACAGCCTTTTTTAAAAAAAAACGATCTCAAATAAGGGTTAATATGGAAAGAATTAACACTTCAGTTAATGCGCACGGCCAGTACGAATGAATTGCTCGGTATTTAATGAATGGTTATTGTTTTTTGCTGACAGTACAATGCACCAGGTCCATCATAATACAGGGAAATGTCAATGCCACCTTTAAGTTTCTACTCTGGAATGTTTCTCACTTTGTATATTGTCAGGTTACACATAGGTAGTAGATTCCTAGCTTTCCACTCCCTTGTGTTGTAGCCTTTTGTGTTGCTTTGCAAAAAATGTAGTGACCCAGAACTGAGCAAAGCAGTGGCAGCCAATCTGTGGCCAGTGGCCCAGAAGTGGCCCCGGGCCATCAAGCAGCCCCCTGAACATCCACATGAGTCCCTAAGTAAGTCCTTTTTTGATCGTAATATGTCTTCAGCTTTTTCTTGATGATGCAAATGTCACAATTGCTCTGATTTTTAGAATGAAAGAATGATACAGCTTGGAAACAGGCCATTTGGCACAACTAGTGTTTATACCCCACAAGAGTCCCAACCCTCCTATTGCCCTGTCCTATTCCCTTCTCCCTTGTGTGTGCATCACGTTTCTCTTTATACACGTTGATGCTTTTTGCTTGAACCACAGCTTGTTGCAGTATGGCTGTTCACTGAGAGCAAGCTTCAGAATGTGGTGTCTCATGCAGTCATGCCCGTCACTCCTGACGTGTAAGATTATGAATGGCTGGAAGTAAGCAATAAAGCTTCAATTCAATCCCTCGGCTGCAGATAGCACGGTAAAAAGTAAGATGGAAGGCCGTCTGGTTTATAGGCATCATCTCAACCCCAGGATTAAATTACAGCCTTCAGATATCTCTGGTATTTGTCTTTTTTTTTAAAAAGTATATAAAGTGGGCTCAATAAAATTAAATTCATACAAATATTATTGCATTGTCAGTATTGTATTGGTTGCAGACTGTGGGAATTATCCTGTCCTGTTCCCCAGTTCTGCTGAATTTTGTCCTATATAAGCAAAAAATGCAACATGTGCAGGACGACAGAATAGCACATTATAACCTTTATAAAAGGCTATTGTGGTGTCAGTGCTGGAGGGGATAGTCAATGAGTATTTTTTAGCTTTATCAAGCGCAATTAGAAGGGAATTAAGAGCCGTATGTATATTGTAACGTAATTAAATTGAAGGAAATTAAAATATATCATTAGGGTTGTACATAGGTCTTGTTTGCCATGCACACAGAGGAAGCAATTAGTTCTGTTCATGTCATGCATAATGTCAGAGCAACAGGAATGAGCCATCCAGGTGTCCATTTAGTTGAAGAGATACAGCGGTTCCAAGCAAAAACTCAAAACATTCAGTCTGTGTTTCTACTTGAACCGGTTAAGAAAAGATCTACAACAACTTGCATTTATATAGTGCCTTTCACATAGTATAACACCTCAGAGTGCTTAATAATGATGAGCACAGACATAAAACAAGAAAGAGAGGAAAGGGGCCAGTGAACGTAAGCACAGTCGAAGGGGTAGGTTTTAGGGTATTATTTGAAGAGATGATTGTTACTGCAAGTTAAAGGGAAAGTTGGAAGATTTTTCACTTGTTTCATTATCAATTGCAATGGCAGACTCCAGTGCACAGTGCAGCTTAGCAATGATACTGTAAAGGACAAAAGCAAAGCTTGCTGGGTGCTGTGGTATCACTGAGCTGTACAGATCAGGAAAGGTTACAAATTCACAATCAAATAGGGAACTGGTGAGGGGTTTTCTCTCTCTGCCAATTTTCTTTTTTAGTCGTCTCCCTCCTCAAAGTGTGTGACTTCTTTGGGTGACTTTCACTCGCAGAAGCTTCACCGAAGGTTGCGTTCTCAGCCTTTCAGCAAGACACAGAAAGCCTTAGAAGATGGAATGAAAATGTTAACATACTCACTAACCTTGTTATTTACTATAAACGGCTCGATAACCATGCAGTCATTACCTTCCAATTGTTAATCCTTTACTGTGGACATCATCAGGCATCATCATGGTGTCATTGTCTCATGGAATCCATAAAAAAAAGGAATACAATTCACCTACTAACTCCTTAGCATGTGTTATACCATATATATATATATATACGTTATCACTAACAATCATCATCAGGGGAGGGAGACAGAGGAGAGCTCTGCAGATGATTAAGTTAATGTTGGGTACACAGGCTCATTTGTAAAGTTATTTAAGAGCCTGGTTCATGACAGACTCTCTAATGATATTAAAAAGCCATGGCATTTTAAAGTTTAAAAGGAATCAGCTGCATTTTGAATGGGAATTATCTTGCATTGGATGGCAAGGATTCTATTCAAACGCTATTGCTATGGTTTGGGGTTTGAGAGTGGAGTTTGGAATTGAATCGATGTCCCCAAATCCTGATTTATACTCCATTTTTAGTTCCAATTTGACACAAAAGTATATTGCCTTGGTGCTGAATGTGCAGTATAAATCATTGGGTTTCACTGTCTGCCATTTTTAGCAAAAGATTGTTTTTTGAAAAAAAACACAATGGTCTTATTACACTCTTTAAGTGATCCAAAAAAGAATTTCAACAGTGAATGATCTCCATGCCAGGAAAAAATGGGGATATTCTTCATTCGGTTTAAATTTACTTCTGTCCTGATGAAATGCCTCACCTAAAGCAATACTGTCCCAAGATCTTGGTTCTCAGCAACCTGTGCCTAAGGTCAGTCGTGCTCCACCACTCTTAAGCGCTCCAGGCTGCGTGAAGGGAGCTATATAAATGCAAGTTGTTGTTGTTGTTGCCCAATACTTTCCAGAATTAAGTAATCAGGGGGCACCCCTTTGGCGAAGAGAGAGCACATTCCATACATAGTGGAAACTCCATGCTAAGTGGCATTTATTTAATAAAAATAATCCTTGTGTTTGATAAAGCGCCTTATCGTGTTGATGAGACGTCTCAAAGCGCTTCACAGAATATACTGTAAAGTGATTTGACTGTATATTTTGTGGGCAAAATGCAGCAGCCAATTGCGCACAGCAATGTCCCACAAACAGTCATAGATTGAAAATGACCAATTTATGACTGCCTTTTTTTGGAGGGATTATTATTAGGCGTGTGGAGTAAGGAAACTTGCCCAAGGTTTCGCCCTCTGCCTGGAATTGAACTCAGGTCTCTCACTTGCAAAGCGAGTGCTCTAACCACTGAGCTACAGGACTCCTGTTTACTACTTACTGCAAGGTAAACAGAGGTGTGTAGAGTAAGAAAACTTGCCTGGGGTTCTATGTATGTGGAATACTTAGTCTGCTTTGGATACTCTTCAGCATGATGATGGGTTTCCATGTGTGTCAGATACCCGGCTGACAAAAACAAAGCATCAGCCTCTAATTTCTCTTTGAGATGCTTATTATCCTGCTGTGAATTTCCACCATTCACAGATTTTCTTTTCATCTCTGCGCTCTGTTTCCAAGGCTTGATTCAGTCACTCTTTAAAGCACCTGGATGTTTTATCTGTTTTGTGGTTATTGCTTCCTGAATTTTATGACCTTTGGTGAAAGAAAAACACTTTCATTCTTCAAAAGCTTTGGAATTAGAGGTGAGGAGCAAGGACAATGACGCTGCTTTTGAATTTAGCAAAAGGCGTCTAATTTAAGCCTCTTGCAGTGACTGTACTCCTTCAATTCAATCTTAATTTGGAAGCTGGGGATTGTTTTAGCTTGCATATAAATTGAATGAGTTTTTTTAAACAAAATAGGCATAGAGCAATGTATGTATTAAAACAGTAAATCTCATTATCCTGCGATGTACTCCTAACCTCAGGAAGCTGGCTAGTGCAGTGGAGTGCAGTTTAAGAAAACCATAAAAGTACAGATTGGAGATTTAACTTCCTGTTTTTATTGATAAACTATCTAGTTCACCAGATGCAGGGATGAGAAGGTCCAATTTATGTATATTGCCTCCTGTAAGCTCTGCCTGGTCACCCCATTATATTCATGATACTTTGCCCAGAATTTAGTTAATCTGCACAGTGACTTTTCCTCCTGCTGCACTATTTGAAGAAGTCCCCCTGCCATGTCCTGTTCACACAAACCATATTTTGGCCTAAAACATCTCCTTTTCGTACTAGTTCTCATGATTTCCAGTTGTGGCCAATGCTGTGTGTTTTGGGGGCTTTTGCAATTCGCAAATTGGATTTCGCAATTAGTAGAGTGATCAGATTTGTAGATGGCACAAATTAGGCTCCAATATTCACTTCCCCCACTGTTCTCACCTCGTCTCCTACTCACATGTACATAGATTTACTCAGGCTATATAGCACGGAAACAAGCTATTTGATCCAGCCAGTGCATGCCATGTTTTATACTCCATATGAATCTGCAATGCTCCTTGCTCCTCCCATATCCTTGTATTCTGCTTCAGCCTTCGCTTTGGGCAATGAGTTCCATAAATCTCACTTCCCTCTATGTGAAGAAGTTCCTCTGAAATTCTCTTTTAGATCCAACCAGTCACTGTCTTATGCTTGTGTCCCTGGTTACGAATTTGCCAATATGTGGGAACAGCCTATTTATGCCAGCCTCATCGAATCCTTTCATAATTTTAAACTGTTCTACTACGACCCCTCTTCTCTATTGAAAAAGACCAAACCTATCCAATCTTTCCTGCTAGGGGTAACATGACAGCCCTGATATTATCCTAGTAAACATAGGCTATACTGTACACCTGACAATTATTTCCTAATAGCTGGTTGTTCCATGGGCCCTGCTTTCCCTCTGGCAATTAATCCAAGCAGTGAGTCTGACAGTGAGTGTCAGGAGACAACTTGTTCATGGGGCATCACAGTCATGCGTGCTCTGCCCCACACCTTTCCAAAAGGGTCTCTCAGTTAGGAGAGGGAACCAAACCGATTTAATTTTCCTAACCGCAGTGCTCCATCTAAGATTTGAACCTGAAATCTGATGAACTGTATGGCATTAGAATGCTATGTTTTATAGGTTGCAACCAAAGTGTTTGACATCTGTCTCAGAGGGTGAGAAAGTTCTCTGTCTTAGCGCACATCGCCACAGTTACTACACGTCGCAGGAAGTACAGAAACTTCCATTGTGTGAGAGGAGGATGATAGTGTCCTAAATTGACAGCAATGTGCTTGAACACTAGCACAGTGTGCACATTTGCAAATACTGAGCAACCACTGTTAAAAGACAAACTGATTTTATATTGTTGGTGAAAGTTACTCCAGTGCCTCAGAGTGTAAGGCGAGGCGTGCTGCAGCACTGAGTCACGTGGTTCAGGGAAGGAGACTGGTATGTGGAGTTTGGGTGAAGCCTGGGTCAAGTCCGTCTGGGACGTCACCCGCAGTTGAATAGTCAACTGACACTCACTGTCTGAGCTCTCACATGAAGAATGGGTACTTCGCCAAACCGCTGAGTGTTTGTGAAATCATGAGTCACTGCCTTCAGCAGAGGGGAGCAAATTGGAAGAAAGAAACTACACTAGTTGCAACAAAATTACTTTGCTGAAAATCAGAACTGCCTTTAGTTTACAATGGAATTTGCATGTTTCTGTGCACGTTGCCCCTTATTAGATTTAACAGCTTTTCTGTCGACTCTTGTGGAGAAGTGGAGAAGTAGAGAGAAAGAATGATGTTGGTTGCTTTTGGATATACACTCTCTCTTTACGTGTGTGTTTCATAATGCTTCGACAATCAACCCTGCCTCTGTATCAACCCTGGATACACAGAGATTTTCATCTGCTTTGCTTTTGATGAACTTGACAGGTAGATGATTGGATACTGGCTGCAGTTTTAAAGGAGATATTGTTCAATAATAATTCTTTCAGTATATTTGCCATACAGGCTACACAGGGCGACTAAAGTCGTACTCCACGAAGCGTAGTTAATTTGTTTTCTGCAAATAGGCTGCCTTACAGCACCCTTGTATTGGGGGCTGCACCACACAATACTTTTTTTGTTCTTTAGTGATCGCTTTAATGGCCACAGTTGGCTGGAGCAGTCGGGTTGTTATGGGTGATGAGATAGCCTCAATTATCATTGATTTTTTTTTGTAGTTAGAGCTTTTGCTGTGTGCTCAACCATTCTGTTGCGGTTGCTCAGCTGATGGACCTATGAGAGCAAGGTTAAACTCCTTTTGACAGCGCTTATTGTGAAAACCAGCTTGCAGAATGGATGTCTAAATTCTCGTGGGCACTTAAAGGTACATTGTTGTATAATAGGGCTGTTGCGGTGGTTTGTCATGTGGTGGATTATAACTAGAAAACCGGGATCTGATATTGCAATATTCACAAAGTGGATTTGTTGTCTTTATTGCAGTTTGGGATTTCAGATTTGCATCAGTCACAGGCAGCAGCAAAGTGTAAATAAAAGCCAGCAAGCCTGTCGCTGGCAGGAAATGTTCTTTGTGGACTTTACTATATAACAATAATGTAATATAATAATCCTTGTACTTGATATAGTGCCTTATCACGCCGTTGAGATGTCTCAAAGAGCTTCACAAAATATATTGTAAAGTGGAATGACCGTGTAAGTTGTGGGCAAAACTAACTATTTTGCTGACTTGGAATTCATGATTTGCTGACTGCAAATTTCACCAAACAAAATGTGTTTAAGGCAATTAATCCAGTCTGTGAACGCTGTTAATTGGGCCCCTTCGTGTCTCTTTTTTATGTCAATCATTAATAGCTGGGGTTCTTCATTCTGGTTCCTCTTCCTCTCTATTACCACCTGCGTGGCAACTGGGTGCAGAGGTCAAACTCACCCTTGAACAATGGCCACTTGGGCAGAGTACCAGCCTCAGCGGACTGCACCCCAGCAAAAGGAGGTCAGACAGGGAGCAGAGGCCAGTGGGGAGAAAATTACAACAACAATTTTACATTAACAATGTGCCTTTCATATCGGACGGACGCCTCAAAACGCTTCACAGAGCTGATTGGGAACCCGAGTTTGTGGGGGGTAGTGGGAGAGGGGAAGGTGATCAATATCACGGTAGAATGTCAGCAAGACGGAAGCCATACTCTTTGGCTCCCGTCATCGTCTTCTCTCCTGCAGGTCTGAACTCCTCAACCTCCTCGGGCTCTCCCTCAGACTCTCCGATCCCGTGTGCAACTTAGATGTCAGATTCGATCCCCAGCTTTCCTTTCTACCCCACATCCTTTCCTTGACTAGGACCCGCTTTTGCTCACCTCCGTCCATACCTCACAACCGATGTCGCTGAAACCCTCTTCCACGCCTTTGTCACTTCCCGGCTGGACTATTTAAATGCCCTGCGTGAGGAGCACTACATAAATGCAAGCTGTTATTGTTTTTGTAGAAAACATGTCCATGACCACCTGCTTGACCTAGTGATTACCCAGGGCCTCAGCACCTCAAACCTCACCTCTCCCTGTCCACTGGCACCGTTCCCACCCCTTTGAGAACTGTCGTCATCACTCCTATCCTTAAAAAACCCTCCCTGGAACCATCCCTGCTCTCAAATTACCGCCCCAACTCCAACCTTCTTTCCAAGGTCCTGGAACGAGTCGTTGCTTCCCAGGTTAGCTCCTTCCTCTCCCACCATGAATCCACCAATCAGGTTTCTGTGCCTCCTTCAGCTCAGAAACAGCTTTGGTCAAAGTGACAAATGACATTTTGTCCATCTGTAACCAGGGCTCCCTCTGCCTCCTCATCTTCCTTGACCTCTATGCTGCCTTTGATACCGTTGACCACTCAATCTTCCTCCACTGCCTCTCCTCACCTCAACCATCATGATTTTGTCCTTGAATGGTTCAGATCCTACCTCTCACACCATCTCTACTTGATCTCCACAAATGGCTTCTCCTCTGGCCCCCGCAACATTTCGTGCAGCATTCCTCAGGGCTCTGTCCTTGGTCCCTTCCTCATCAATATCTATCTGCTCCCTCTTGGTGACGTAATCCACAGACATGTGGTCAACTTCCACATGTATACAGATGACACCCAACTCTATCTCTCTGCCTCCACCATCAACTCCAGGACCACTGCTGTCCTGACAGAATGTCTGTCAGACATCAAGTCCTGGATGAGAGCCAGCTTTCTGCAGCTGAACGCCAACAACACCGAGATCCTCCACATCTCAGACACGGACAGCATCACCATCTAAAGATGCACACTCCACCTCATGAGTCAGTCCAGAACCTTGGCAACTTGTTTGACTCTAAACTGTCTTAGACAGTTCATGGCCTTCAGCCATTCTTCCCCCGCCCTCTGGAACTCCATCCTGCAGTCCCTCCTCCTCGCCTCTTCCCTTGCCTCCTTTCAACAAGCATCTCAAGACCTTCCTCTTCGACTGTGCTTTTGATCACCTTGCTTCCCCCCCTGCCCTCCACCATTCCCGATCCCGTCCCCCAGCTCAGGAACACTGATTGTCCAACGCCTTGGGATGCCCTCCCAATGTGAAAGGTGCTTTACTGATGTAATTTTGTTGTGGTAAAAATGAAAGGTCTTAAGGTGGGCTTTATAGACGGGGAAAGAAAGGGCGAGATCTAGAGATAAGGGGACTCCGGGATGGAGTTCAAAGAGCAGGGCAGAATGGTTTGAAAGCTCATCCACTGATAGTGGGGTGGGTCAAGCAGGAGACATGAAGCAGGCTTGTACTCACTGCACGAAGGGAGCGGCCTGGGTGGTAACGTTGCAGGAGGTCACAGAGGTACGGTGGGATGAGGCATTGAAGGGTTTTGAATGTGACACTCCAATTTTTTAAAAAATAAACAAAATTAAGCCCAGATGTTTCAGAACTAGGCTATCTCAATTTAATTCTCCAGTTAATGTTCTAACATGCAGGCTCTGCAAGCATTGTGAGTAATTTTTTCACCCTAGAACTGAACTTCTTCGCAAATAAGGCATCTGTATGTGCTGTGCTGCAGAAAGAACATGCCTCACAGCTGTCGATGCATCACTTATAAGAAACTTGCCTTGCGAGACCCCAGGGTATAGGCAGTGCAGTTAGCCATTAGATACTGCTGCTAGCTTTCACCCATGCAAACCTCAGTTCAAATTTAAATTAGTGCAGGATGCTTAACTGTCTCTGTGTGTTGACAGCCTCTGACAGCCTCCAGTAAATTCTCAGTCGACTCCCACCAGTTACAGAGGGTAATCTGGATGAAGGACCCCTATTATGTTCCCACATTGGAAAGTGCTTTAATGCCTTAATGATCATTTTACAATTCTGCTTATGAGAGATGAGGTGACTCAATGTCAGATCCAAAAATGTAGAATTTGTGTCAATATAAGTTTTAACAAGCACTCATTTTTGATTATTGTGTCTCATCCATTTTAATTCCATTTCTAAAACTCCAGCTGCACACCTTAATATGGCAGCCAAAGCATCCAGATAGTTTCTACAGGACGGTCCTTTGCAAATTTGCATTATTCAGCAATCCTTACAGAGGTGTGGCGGGGGGAGGGAGTGGTGAGAGTGTAAAGGGATTTGAGGGTAAGGACCTTGAAGTTGACCTGTTGGATGACAGGAAGCCAGTGCAGCTGGCCAGAATGGAAGTCATGGAGATGTAAAGTTACAAGCAGGTGAAATTTTGGCATTAGGTTTGGATGAAATTGAGATGGTAGATCATTGAGCCGAGGGGCCAGCAAGGAGGACATTGAGAAGTTGAGCCAGGAGGTGGCATTGATGTTGGTGGGTACGTACTTCTAAAGGGTTCGGTTGACGATTGTTGGTGTCCACTGTTCGGCGATCCCTAAAGTTGTGATCGTTTCTTTATGTTTATAATGGGATATTTATGTAGATATTGAAACATTTGCTATTTTTAGTTATGAGCGCATGATGCACTCAATTATCATTGTGCCTACTCGTATTTAAGCTGGGAGTGCTTAAATACCAAGATAGCACTCTATGACTCATTGACTTTGCTATTTCTCATTGAGGAGATTGTAATTGAAAATTATTTGATTACATGTGGAGTCCTATGGCGTATTGGTTAGGGCACTCGGCTCACAAGCGAGAGGACCTGGGTTCAGTTCCCAGGCAGGACGAAACCTTAGGCAAGTTTGCTTACTGCACACACCTCTATTGACCTATCAGTAAGCGGGAACCAGGTTGTTAATCGATTGGCGGATCACTTTCCGGCTGTAATAATCCCTTCAAAAATAAATAATGATAATTTGGTCACTCAATCCAGGAGTATTTGTAGGACACTGCTGTGTGCAATTGGCTGCTACGTTTTGCACACAAAATATACAGTCAATTCACTTTTCAGTATATTCCGTGAAGTGCGTTGAAATGTCTCAATGACATGATAAGGCATTAATCAAATGCAAGGATTATTATTATTATACATTGTATAACATAATTAGAGCAGTCCTTTATGCAGGCATTTATATTTTTCATTCGCCTACAGACACACAGTCACAACATTTTGCAATAAAATCCTGTGAAGTATTTTAAGATATTTTGGCAAAATAATAAGGCGTAACCTCAAGATCAAAGATAATTACTATAGTTTAAAAAAAAATTCTGTCAGTTTATCCCTTTTTTGTTTATGTTCTATGAGAAGGAAAATATATTTCGGTTCAGTTTTGCAGTAGACCCTATTTATTTGACTTACTGTTTACAGTACAGCCTATAATATTTCCACTGGTCAATTACTCAGTAACTGGAGAATATCAATTTAATATAATTATCAAAGGGGAAATTAGGAGGATTTTTTTAGGATGTCAAATGCCCTGCTTGAGTGTGGTGGTTGAGAGGGAGCTGAATAGTTATATCTAAAAAACAGTAATTTGGCAGGATATGGGGAAAAGGCAAGCAAATTGGATTGAATAGACTGCACTTTCAAAGAGCCAGCACAGACACAATCGTTCAAAAGTATAAATTGTTAGCAGCTAAAATTTCATTTGGAGTATCAGAGGGGGTCTCTACACCCAACAGCTGATCCATTCCAAAGAGCTGATGATGTTAGCCCCCGGAAAGGGCACTATATAAATGCAAGTTATTGTTGATTAAACTCTAGGGTGAGGGGAAATTCTTCCCTTGGTAAATTTACCAACCTCACAGCGAATGCATATTATTCTCTATGTATCAGTAAATTTACTAACCTGGTTTGCACTTAGAATAAGGACTTCAGAGGATATTTTGCTGTAAAGTGGAGTTACTGTGTGTTTTGTGGGTGAATGTCTGCAAAGGGTGTATCTTATTATAAACTTCAATATACTATTATAAATTGTTTATTTATGCAGTTTTATAATTTTGTTCTCCATTGTCATCCCATTTTTGATCACGTTCCAAATTTTTGGTATCTTTGCCTTGTAAATCAGGTCACTGACTAGTTGCTATTAAAAAAAATGAGGAGTCTATCTTCTAGTTTACACAGTGGGTCACTCCAAGTCCAAATTTACCCCCAAATTCAAATTAGTTAGTTACTTATCTCTTTGGGATTTGTGGGATATCGTTGGTTAAGATCAGCTTAACAACACCCACAGTTACATTTACTGAGGAACGGAATGGTAAAGGACCCAGAAATATAGCCTCTCCTACATGTGTCAAACGGATCTGTTGATCTCTACAAACAAATAAAAAGACAACCTTCCTGATTTGACAAGGCTTTGTTGCTGGGATATATTCCAACCGGAAGCAGGATGAGCTTTTCCAGTTTGTGGCTTCATTGAGCCCTCTGCCTGGCTTGGTTCATGTCTGAGAGGAATTCGCAAGTGCTATTCAACCTTATAACGGCATCCCCAGACTAAATGCAGAACCTGACCCAGATAAAATGTGCACATGCAGAATGGATGGTCCTTTTCTGTGTTTTTTTTAATTGAGTTCAGTTGACCGTATTAATGCTGCTTTTGCCTACATAACAAATTGTTTATTTATGCAGTTTTATAATTTTGTTCTCCATTGTCATCCCATTTTTGATCACGTTCCAAATTTTTGGTTGCTTTGCCTTGTAAATCAGGCCACTGACTAGTTGCTATTTCAAAAAAATGTGGAGTCTATCTTCCAGTTTACACAGTGGGTCACTCCAAGTCCAAATTTATCCCCAAATTCAAATTAGTTAGTTACTTATCTCTTTGGGATTTGTGGTATATCGTTGGTTAAGATCAGCTGTTGTGTTGTGCTATTATTAAGGAGGTGCCGAACATCATCGTGATTGGAAGCAAAAGGCATGAGTCAGTGTCGGATTCTATTTGTAACACTTTTGGTTTTGTGTATTTAATGAGAGAAGTCAAAGAAATCGAAATAACTGGTAAACTCACTTTTTCATTCCGTTGCTCATGTGGAAACATGATTTTTTATTTATTTATGGAGTTCCATAGGTGCTATAAATAACAAGATATGTCCTTGCCAGCAGTGAGATGTGTACAAATATCAACACAAATAAAGCTGACTGCCTGTCTCAGGGGCAAGAATGTCAGGAGAGAGTTACAGTCTGTCTTGATAAGTGGAGATAATTGCAGCGTCTCTCTACCACCTGATCTATTTACACCATGTGTAACAGAAGCAGACTTTGAAAATAGCCTTTCTGTTAAGTGTTGCGGCGATTTTAAAGCCCCAGCTTTCTTAGGTCAGACCAGTCAGTGTTATAACAGGCTTGATGTTTGTACCTTGATGTTTGTACCTGCGAGGTCTAATTTGTGACATTTGCAAATAAAAGGGTGGAAGGCATCTTCAGTCAGTCTGAGTAGTCGGATTGGATCAGGTAATTTCCCACCACTTGTTAATGTGTGCAAAAATCCAGGGAGTGAATGGGTGGCTATGAGAAGCCCTTTCACTCTCTCGCTCTTCCCTGCACTTTGGTGGCTTTCAGAGATGGCAAATAGTGCTTATGCTCCCTTTTGCTAATGGCACTATTTGCCCCCACTCTCTGGAACTCCAGCCCGGAGATCTTCCGACTCGCCCCCACCCTTAACTTTTTCAAGGTCCTTCTCGAGATCTTCTCTTTGTCTGCACCTTCGGCCATCTTTCCACCCCCTCAGCTCCCACCCCATTTTGGGTTCTAAGCCAGGATTGTCAAGCTCTTTGGGACATCCTCCCAAATGTGATGTGAAAGGTGTATCAAATTGTGTTGCATGGTGCAAATTAGACCCCAGCTTTTCAACTTTGATGGTATTTGTGCAAAACATCTCATTCAAGTGGAGCTCTGCATTTCATTTTTGTTATTATTGGTCCCTAATTGGACTAACTGTTTATGATGCTGATACTAAATGCTTCCCCTGACTCCGTTAACATTTTTATATCTCATTTTTTGTACATAGAAAATTAGCAAAGCAGGCAGTTCTTGAAAATGGGCATGACAACCTTATAGAGATGGATGTTTTTACTCCACCGTGTCACGACGGCGGTTACGGGGATGGGTACGTCACTCTGAAAAGCTTAAAACGAAAAGGTGATGCCAGCTGCAAGCACAGAAATCTATGTTGTAAGGAGAGCAGAAATTAAATCTTAAATCAAAACTATATATTAATTCTTCCAGTGGCATTTTGGGAATGAAGACTGATTCTCTGATGTCTTTAAATCTGGCCAAGCTCTTTCGATTCCAAAAAAAACTCTATGGAGAATGTGAAGCAAAATCACTTGCCTGACAATCTAACAAAGATTCATTTCCCATTCAGAAAAGACGGTCCAAACTACTACTGTATTGCACAATGATAATCGAACCACTCTGAACGCTAAATCTTTTTGTTTCAATTATTCTCACAGGTTCCCAAAGTGTCTAATTTCCAACTCAAAGGGATAAGGCAGGGTTAGGCTATTAGCTGGAGTTAGATTAGAAGATCAGCCATGATTGAATGGTGGGGCAGGCTTGAAGGGCCAAATGGCCTACTCCTACATAACATGTTATGTTATGTCAAAGACTTTTTCTTTTATGAATTTGAGTTTTCTTTTGTCTGGCGTGAAACGTAAACTATACTTGGGATTGTACAGCCCCACTCTACTTTTCTTTTTAAAATACCTGACCAGATCACGAAAATATCCAGAGTTTTTTTATTTTAATAATATTCAGGCCCAAAGCTACCATTTTTTTTCTGCAAATTCTCATTGGAGAGTAACCACAGCAAGGAGAAGTCTTTTGTGGTATAAGAGAAGTGTAGGCAGGTATCATCTACCTCTGCAAAGAGAGAGACGATTGAAGGTTAACCTTTGCAGTCCTGTAGCTCAGTGGTTAGAGCACTCGCTTTGCAAGTGAGAGACCTGAGTTCAATTCCCGGCAGGGCAAAACCTTGGGCAAGTTTCCTTACTCCACACAGAGCCTAATAATAATCCCTCCAAAAAAACAAAACAATAATAAATTGGTCATTTTCAATCCATGACTGTTTGTGGGACACTGCTGTGCACAATTGGCTGCCGTGTTCGCCCACAAATATAGTCAATTCACTTTACAGTATAATCTGTGAAGCACTTTGGGATGTCTATAAGACGTGAAAAGCGCTATATCAAAGGCAAGGATTATTATTATTATTACCAACCTGCCTGCTCTCTCCGCTCGGTGGGTACTGGCCTGCTCCATTTCTCCCACCCTTCCTGCCCCACTATCAGCAGTCGGACCTTCAGCCTTTCTGTCCCACTTCTCATCCCCTCCCTTGCCTCCTTCAAGGCCCATCTCAAGACTTTCTTCTTTGACTTGACCATGCCTTTGGTCATCCTCCCAGCCCCTTGCCCTCCATCTCTCTTGATTCCAACTCCTAGTTCAAGTGCAAATCCTTGACTATCCAGCACCTTTGGTCATCCTCCCGATGAGAAAGGTGCAATATAAATGCAATTTACTATTATTGTTGTTGTTTTTCATACTTCCAAGTCGCCAACCCAAAAGCCATATTGGTAAAGGGCTCGGCATAGGTCATTTTCCAAACATCTCAACAGGATTTGTGGATAGTATAGGGAGGATGAGGCAAAAAGGGATTAAAATCAGAAAAAAATAATTTTTATCAACAATATTTAAGAGGAAGTGGACCAGTGGCACAGTTTGCTGATCTAACTGCATGCTGCACCTTGGAATACAAATTCACCTCTATAAGCCCTCAAACTGAATGCTGCCCTTTGCCAGATTTATCAAAGGAAGTCTCTGACAATTGGTATATTCTCTGACAATTGAAGTATAGCTATGCAGATCAGGTCAGCTCCAGCCAAACTGATTATTATTTGAGTTGGTTATTTGAGTGCAATATCATAGGACAACCAACACCTGTGGGAACTATACCCTAGCAAGTCATGACCATCAAAAAAGTAGAGATAGAAAATTATAGTGCATTCAACCTGGTGAAATGATTATATATAAAAAAAAACAAAGTCATCTGTTTCCCTGTAGACCATTGACTATTTGGTGTCCACACACATATTTGGTTTTGCTTGGAATTACCCCCCACCCCATCCCCCCACCCACCATCACCACCATTACGAATAACATACTATGAACACCCTTGCATATTTCTTACCACAGCCCACCGGAGGACTATCTGTGAGGCATGAACACAAGACTTAAAAGGTGCACAAAGCTCACATGGCATATTCAAGGCTTCATTGAACTCCATTGTTCAAATTTCAAAAGCCCAATGGTTTGTAATTGTGTACAAACACCTATTGTTTCCACACTAATATGTGAAAGCATCAATACATGAAAATAAATCATATTTTTCTTGGCAATGTAGGTAAATGTACCAATCTTTGGTGATGATGCCTATCTATCCTCACTTGTCAGTAATATTTAAGAATACTTGGTGGGCTGGGCAAATGGAAAACCTATTATAAGATCACACCACCAAGAGTTAGTTAATTGATTGAGAAAGGCGAATGATATGTGGTCACTCCAGTAGCTGGTTAACTTACCAGCAAAAGGAGTAAAATGACCAGAGTGTAAACTTAACCTGAATCTTATTTTTTACCTAACCATCCCATCTAGTCCTGCAGACAAGTGATTTTGGGAACAAAATGTTTTATTCATTGAAAGTGCCTACATTACCATTATAATGGTGCAGACTGATTGGAATTTGCAGTGAAATTTAATTGGAATATACCAAAGCAAGTCCTTTAGAAATGAATACAATTTGTTAAATTGCAACTTGATTTTACCCTGAAGCAAATCAGATCTTTACCTTGCTGATAGCTCGTGTCACAGCTTGCATCATTTTCTATTTATATACCTTGTCCTGAATGTAACATTTGTTTTCGTCAGTGTCTAAAAGAGAAGAAAAATTGCACTCGAGAATTGCGTAACTTTGCTAATTTTTGTTATTTTTGTGTTATGTTTTTTTGGTTCCGATACCAGCCTCATGTTTTATATTACAAGAAAGGCTCAACTGAACTAATCTGATTTTGTGTTGTGTTTTCTGTCTCTCACCATAAGCTTGAAAACTACAACTTTTTATGGCTATCTTTGAGTGCTGCTGAAAATTTCTGTTCACTATAGTCTCATTATTCATAATCATTGTGAATGTATACATCAAATGATATTTGGGACAAAATTCAATGCAACATCTTTTTTAAAGAAAAGTTAAATGTACAGAGAATCTTACACAGCCAGAAATGAGACATGATAAATATCCCTCACGTTAAACTGAACTGTTTTGCTCACAGTGAATGAAGCAGAAGGTGAGTTATGGTCTGTGTCACGAGCTGAGATATTTATCATATTTCATGGTGGTCATTCAAAGATTTGTATTGCACAAATATAATTCAAATATATTTGAGCCATTGTGTCAGAAACTTGGCAATGTGAATAAAAACTGCACAATCTCACAAGATCACAAGATTGCTTCGGTTGAAGAAAGCCCTTCGATCTATTTGACCTCAACCTTCCAGAATACCCACCCTACTCTGCTCCTATTACAGCAGCATGCTTTTTTTTAAAAAAAGCAACATCCTAACCTCAACCACCCTATCTGGTAACATGTTCCAGTTATTAATTACCCTCAGGGTAAAGGGATGCTGTCTCTTCTGAAATTGCCCTTTGCAACCCTAAACCTGTGTCCTTGTCTTGCTAACTCAGCACATTTGAAAGTATTGTTCTGAGTTTACTTTCTGAGTACATGTCATATTGAGAAAGTACCCCCAGGTTACTCTTGAGGTATAGTTGTTGCAATCTCTCTTGACATTGTGACACATATGTGAAGTAGAAGTTAAACAGGTATATTTTAGAATGAATTTATAGTAGTGAAGTCGACCTGCATTCCAAGAGGGAAAATAGAACACTTCAAGGAACAGTCATTGCACTAGAAAGTGACTTCAGCAAAGGTTCAGTGTTAGGACCAACCTGCTCTGGTTAACTTTATGTCCATGTTACAGCTTTTGGACACAGTTGTAGACACATTGGCAAACTGATGCAATTAAGTTTGCTGTACCCATTGACTGTGCTGTTCACAAACCTGATAAAATGTCTTTCAAGGCACTATGTCAGGCAACAGTACTTCCTTAAGCTTTGGAAGTTCTGCCATGCTGACCTGATATTTAATATAAAAACTTTGTTCTCTCTCCAACTCTCCCACGCTCAGAATCTTGGCTTATACTGGGTTATGGCTCCATGGTTGCCAGCTGTTTCCCACTGCTTCCGACATGTGGCTGTTCCTCATGTATGAGCCAGACAATGAATGCCGTCAAGCTTTCCAATCTGTATGGAGTGAAACTGCAGCTAAGCCCCACATTTCTGTCCACACTTCTAAACTATTCCCAGCACAGTTCACTAGGTAGTCATTAGAAACAGAAAACCTTGCTGTGTTTTTTTTGTTCCTATTCCAAAGATGCTGAGACTATTTGTAGTGCCTCCACTGTCCCAACTGAGATCAGAGAATTTAGTACGGATCAACCGAAGATCTTCTTGATCTATGTGGTTCAGCACCACAACACACCACAACAGCCGCAGATGAAACTATTGGGAAACACAATAATAATACCTCAATGAATCAATCCCTCCAAGCTTCTGGTATTTCACTGATGAGTAGTCTTTGGGTAGGTTCACTCCTGGTGATTTTCTGGATGTAGATTAAGGGGTGGAGGATTATCACGTCTCCCGGTTTTACTGCTCTGTACACTTCTTCCATAGTATTACTTCACCAACACCAACTTTACCTAGCGTACAGTGCAGGATTTAATGTTCTTGAAAATGGATTGGATTCTATCAGCACCATCACCTTAAAATGCTATTGCTGAATAAGGACAGTTTAGAAAAAGGAAGGGAGTGCGACGGAAAGTGCAAAAAAACTAATTCAATCCAAATGAAAAAGTAGACTTGAGAAGGCTAGCGATTCAGGACATTACACTTTTCCATTGGTGAAAATGGATGGAAATTTGTCCCAATCTTGTTATAAATCAAATGATCCCCAATAAATCTCATCTTGCATTTATTATATAATTCAATAAATCACCTCATTCATTTGTGTAATTCAGTAATTTCATCCTGAACCAAGTTCAGTAATAGATTTTTCTCAGATTTGACACAAAGATTTTGTACATTCAGAGAGCAGAAGTGATAAAATGAATCCGTTAACATTACTGCTGGAAAATTAATTTAAAAAAAACAAATCATTGCCAATCTTGTTAGCATCCTGCTTTAACTTGGAAACAAAATGTAACTAAGTCTTCAGAGAATAGAAACAATTAAATGGTAAGTAAAAACTATTGGATAGAAAGAAAATAAAAGGTTATGGAGGCTTAATACCAGGGAAGAATCTCAAAGGGATTACCTCATGGGTAATAGAACATTTCTCTTTCCATCCATCCCTTCTGAGCAAGCACAATGTACAGAGTACCTATTCCCATTGAACATGTATACAAGATGCACTGGCAGGTGACACCTTTACCTCAGTCAGTACATCACTTTTTATTCTGAGTTTGCAAATATCATTGTCTAAACTGTGCACCTAGCTAGCATGTGTAGTTTTCAACCCTATCTCTTATCTTTGTTAATGCTAAGCTATGCTCACTTGCTGCACTCCTGCATGTTAATGGCTCAAGCTGACTGTGAGAAACCCTGTTTGTGTCCTTTATATTCGAACGTGAAGTTTGCTGTTGTGTTGATGTGATCTGCAATCACTTGGAGACGTTTCTGCACATTTTGTTTTCTTTCATTACAGGCACTTTCTCTTCAAGACTGGAACAGGAACAACGCCGCTGTTCAGTACAGCCTCGCCTGGTTACACCATGGCTTCCAGTGCAGTTTATTCTCCACCGCCACGCCCGTTGCCTAGAAACACCCTTTCCAGAAGTGCTTTTAAGTTCAAGAAGTCATCAAAGTACTGTAGTTGGAAATGCACTGCCCTGTGTGCAGTCGGCGTGTCAGTCTTACTGGCAATACTACTGTCTTATTTCATAGGTAGGTGCTCAGTTAACATGCACTGCTTTTATCTTGTACCTGTTATTTCATCCTAATAAGAGGAAGACCAAAGCTGGTTTCATTCTCAAGAATTGTGACATCAGTCCCTAAGAATAGAACTTGTGCTGCTTGGGAATGAGACCCTCTGTTATTAGTTTCCTCCCCCATCAACTTTGTTAGCTGTTCTTCCAAAGGGTCTAATGAGGATCCCGATAGTCTGCTGAGCTGATGAAATATATAGTTCAAAAAGAAAACCTTATCTTTTAGGCATAAGGTAAACCAACCATTGAGAATGTTTGCCCTCCGCCCCCCCCACATCATGTTCAGGGTTTTACTTTACCTTTCTATTTATGTGTCTCTCTCGCTCCTCGTGTCTATCTAGAATCCCCAGCCAGAAGTTGCAAGTATATGAATATTGAATGAGGTCAGGATCAGCTGTGGTGCCTTCCTGTGCCTCCCCCCACTGTTGAATAGCCTACGACCCACCACCCGCTTATGTTATGAATAATCATTACTTGGTACAACATGCTGACTGGTGGAACTGCAACTAAGTCCAGTCAAAGCGTTAAATTATACAGTCATTACACTTTACAGTAAAATCTTGTGAAACATTCTGAGATATCCTCCCGACCTGAAAGGCACAATACCAAATGCAAGGATTATTAGTATTTAAAACACTATTTTAAAACATTGTGGAGATGAGAAGATATATAATAAATAATATATATTGTGTATTGGATAGAACCTTGCTCTCATCTCTCTTTTGGGGAGTAATTCCACTCAGGTCTAGATTTACTCTTATTTACATAGCATTTCAGACTCTCTGATATTACTTTTGAAACCAACGTCTAGAAATTATTTTAAGAATGACAGAAAAAAGGATTTAAAATTTATAGCTGAATTTGTCAGTTTGCCAATTTCTGGATGCTCTAAAATGGAGTAAATCTAGATCTGGGTGGAATTACTGCCCACTTGTTCTCCCAAACTAGTCCCTTTTGATTCAAAATGTGAATCAATGTTTGAACAACAACAACAACTTGGATTTATATAGCGCCCTCCACGCAGGACGACGTCTCAGAGCGCTTCACAGTAACGGATCCCGGGGCCGAGCCAGGGAGAGGGGGAGGAAGGTGACCAAAGGCGTGGTCGAAGAGAAAGTTCTTCAGCAGAGACCTGAAAATAGGAAGAGAGGGAGCGAGGCGAAGGGAGTGAGGAAGGGAATTCCATAGTCTCGGGGCCTAGTGGCTGAAGGCACAGCCGCCGAGGGTGGAGCAGAGGACTCGGGGGACGAGGAGGAGGCCAGACCCGGAGGAACAAAGGCAACGGGTACTGTTTTGAGGAGAGAGGAGGTCAGAGAGGTAGGGGGTGCTGAGGAGTGGAGGGATATGAATACAAGGGTGAGGATCTTGAAGTCGATCCTCTCTGGGACAGGCAGCCAGTGCAGTCTGGCAAGGACTCGGGTGATCCATGGATTTCACCATTTACTGACCCCTTGCACTGCTCGTCAGTAGAAATGGGAAGGAATTAAATAGGATACAGCTGAGGCATTCATGTAATTATACTGCCAACTACTTTAACTAAATCCAGAAGAATCCGTGGAGTCCTGTAGCTCAGTGGTTAGAGCACTCGCTTTGCAAGTGAGAGACCTGAGTTCAATTCCAGGCAGAGGGCGAAACCTTGGGCAAGTTTCCTTACTCCACACAGAGCCTAATAATAATCCCTCCAAAACCCAAAACAATAATAAATTGGTCATTTTCAATCCACGACTGTTTGTGGGACATTGCTGTGCGCAATTGGCTGCCGCATTCGCCCACAAATATACAGTCAATTCACTTTACAGTATATTCTGTGAAGCGCTTTGGGACATCCTCCTGACGTGAAAAGCGCTATATCAAATGCAAGGATTATTATTATTATCCTCCCGACGTGAAAAGCGCTATATCAAATGCAAGGATTATTATTATAACAATGCAAAAGTTTCAAAAATGATTGCCAGCACTCTCCACACATTCTGCAGCGTTCCAGCAATGCAGCAGAGAAGTTTGGAAAGAAAATGAACATTGCTGTGGACAGCCAGTAAATAAATTAAAACTCATTTAACAGTTGATACTTTGTGGACTGCCATCCTCTTGGAGATTTTGTGACTTGAACATTGTGTTTTGCATAAAGCATTTTACGTAAGGAGCTACAGCTTAGCCCAAGTTTATTTGACAATGATTGACAGACACACTCCTCACTGGTCAATATGACTTATGTGCTCGAAAGTGGTTGGAATTACCTCCTCAGAATGGCTGACCATTGGTCCAAACTGCTGTAATTGAACAAATTATTGGGGGGGAGAAATTCCACTTTGATCGAGATTGGCTCTTATTCCTGTAGCATTTCAGAATTTGACAATTGTGCGTTAAATTTCTAGATTTATTCTAATTACGTAGCATTTTATACAGTTCCAGAATTTGGAAAAATGGTGAATTCACTCTTACCTTCGCAAGTGGAATTTCAGACCATTATATGCTTAATAATAATAATACTTATATTTGATATGACACCTTTCACATTGGGAGGAAGCCTCGTAGCATTTCATAGGATATATTGTAAAGTGCAGTGACTGTATTTTATAGGTGATAATAACATCATACACGTAGGCCAAAGTGTAAATATTTTCTACCTTTACTAGGAACCTCTCAGAACCCAGTCAATTTAATCTGGTGCCACTGAAGCAATGCTGAGGTTTACTTTCTCTGAAACACAAGAGAGAAATTCCATCTTAGTCTAGATTTACTCTATTTTTTAGCATTTCAAGGCATCCAGAATCTGGCAATTTTTAACCTGGGTTAATCTGTGCTCCTTTTTAAAGTAAGAGGAAAACAGCCGCAAAGGTAAGAGTGAATTCATCATTTTTCCAAATTCTGGAACGGTATAAAATGCTACGTAAATAGAATAAAACTAGACCCAGGTGGGAATTCTCCCACAGGAATTTGCATTATTTTTGTGCAAACTTAAAGAATATTGTTTCTAGATTTTTTTTGTTTACGTTTGTTCAGTGATACAGTTGATTAAGTGGAGTCCTGTAGCTCAGTGGTTAGAGTACTCGCCACACAAGCGAGAGACCTGGGGTCGGTTCCCGGCAGGGTGAAACCTTGGGAAAGTTTCCTTACTCCACACGCCTGATAATAATCCCTCAAGAAAAAACCCCAATAATAAGTTAGTCACTTCAATTCATGACTATTTGTGGGACATTGCTGTGCGCAATTGGCTGCCGAGTTTCGCCCACAAATATACAGTCAGTTCACTTTACAGTATATTCTGTGAAGCCCTTTGAGACATCTAGAAGACGTGAAAAGCGCTATATCAAATGCAAGGAATATTATTATTATTATACAGTTTAGGTGAAACATCAAGTTAGTTTCAAGCAGTTCCTCTTCCAGTTCCTAGCATTCCTGTTTCTTAAGTCCACCTATGTTCATCTCCTCCTCCCTCTTCTCCCTTACTCAGTGTCCAACACTCACATTGTCGAACGCTCCGAGACGCTGAGTGAAAATTGCTATATAAAAGCAAGTTGTAGTGAGGATCTGCATGATTGAACAGAATGAAGCTGATCCAAGTCCAATACGAATAGATAAGGATTTGGTCATATTTTCTTGTGATAGACAAGTCAATTAATTCATGCCAATCAAGAGAGAGCCTCGATACTTTCTTGGCATACATTCTTCTTGTGCGTGCTTTTTACTTTCCACTAAATTGGTCTAATAAAATAACTGCTGAATTTGTAATACCGAAAGGCACTTCAGAATCACTTTGCTGGTTCCAAACTTGAACTTCTGGTATATTTGGCCCCAGCCTCAAGAGGTTTCAGTCGGATCTGCATGGCAAGCCTTTGATGGGCTTAATTTCAAACTTTACATTTACTTGCAAATTCTGTTTATAAGACTTCCGATGCTTGAAAACCTCATGAATTATTCCTGCAAGTGAATTTCTATAGCTGGACTGAGTTTTCAAATTGTAATTTAGGTGCTGGTTAACATGTCAAAGTGGCACATTGTTATTTTGTGGTGTGGTTGTGCACTTCAGATATGCACCCTGTTAGCTTTGTGTACTCTACCAAAACATGATGCATTTCAAAACTACATATATACTGCCCTCTATGGATCATTCTAACAGGGATGGATGGTGGGCAATGCAAAAGGACATTTTGGTTCCCAATTATACTGGTCAATCTTCGGCCTAATTCACTTTAATCTGTAGCCTATAAAACAACAACAACAAAATTACATTTGTAAAGTGCCTTTCATGTTGGGAGGACGTCCAGAGGTGCTGAACAGTCGGGGATTAGTTATATAAAATATAATTATATAAATATATGTGTTTAATTATTCCTACTTTAGCAAATATTTTTTTTTGTCTGAGGCTACCTGCTGCTGAACTCTGTAAAAATAGTCTCTTAAGCTCTTGAGTTCCTTTGGAGATGGTTTCACATGATTCAGATTGTCTCGAGTAAACTGATCTGAGTTCATATATGCCTACAAAATATACAGTCACTTCACTGCTGTGAAGTCCTTTGAAACCTCTTCCTAGCCTGAAATAATTTTTTTTAAATTTGCATTGGCCTAACAGTATTGCCATGCTTTTAGCTGCTGCTTTTTCTAAGTTGCAAGAGACTCTCGTTTGCATAATATCAACAAATTAAAATAATAATAATTCCTGCATTTGATATAGCACCTTTCATGACTCAAAGCAACCTTGCAAGAGTTGCAAAAATTGCAAGATAAAATTGCATGCGAGGTTGTGCAGAGCAATCATTGATGCAAAGGCATGTAGGCGGGCACTGAAAGCAGCCTGTTTCAGTTTCCTAGTAATAGCAGTTTTTGAATGGAGCGGGTACAATTTAACGTTTGGCAGCTACTGCACAACGTGATCTGTAATTTGCTCTCTATTACCTCTGCTGAACTGTTGGTCATGGAAGCATGCCAGTTCTCAGCAGATTTTTTGCTCTCTCTAAATGGGATTGTTTAGTTATTGCTCTGCCAAGCAGAACCTGCAGCACTCCCTCCGATCTCTAGTGCCTCATCTGCTGGCATTTATGTCATGTTTGACATTTGCAAAATAGCTTTGTATTAGCATAAAAACATAATTTTGATACCCGGGAACATGACCTAGCTGAACTTCTACTAACAAGTAGGGATCAGACATTTAACCAATTATTATTTCTAAGCAACGGCTGTCACACTTCTCCCTGCACCTATTTGCATTTTCAAACTGTTGCCACGCTGTGTGTACCTTGACTTCATAGGATTTAACTCCGCGTACATATCTGACTTGCTGTGACTTGTAGCTATTTGCCAATTTTCCACTCTTTCCCTCCCCCGCACCTCCCCCCCCACCACCGCAAGAAAATAAACAACTAAGCACCGTGACTGTGACGTGTTGATTCTGTTTGAACAAGGCCCTTGATAGTTATGAACTACTTGCTATATTTAATAATATGTTTCATGTTTTGCTTGTGGCTGATGCCACGGTCTAGTTGGAATTTGATCATAGTTCTGCTGATGGTGAATAATCAGCTGGCAGAGAGCAGCCATGCAGTGGTTAATAATTGCAGTCAGTGGGGAATGAGCCTCTATAAAAGCATGTGCTTGAGTATTCATAGCCTCACCCAACCCTTCACTGAGGCCTTCTAAAACCCTTCCCACCTGGCCACTGCCTCTGCTCAGAGAACACCATTCTGCCCCATTCTCAATCGATGAGCTTTCAGCTATTCTGCTCCACCTTCTGGAATTCTATGCCAGAATCCTTCTGCCTCGCTCACTTTCAAAGCTCGCCTTAAAACTTATCTCTTTGATTGTGCTTTGAATCACCTCCCTCCCCCCCCCCACCCTAATCCTTCTCAACATGCTCTGGTGGCCTATCAGCTTTGAAGTGTTCTATGCTTTAAGCGCTGTGAGGCATTACCCTGCGTGGAGGGCGCTATATAAGTGAAAGTTGTTGTTCTCCCAATATGAAAAGTTCTAGAAAAGCGTTATATATTTGTCTTAAAACTGCTGCCTCTATGACTTTCTTTGAAACTGAGTGAAACATAGTTTGGAAGTGCCTCTTGTGTATTTTCTAGTGTTTCAGCCTCAAGGTAGGTTATATCTGGCTCAGGGAATTACCACAGTAAGCTTGGATAAGATCTACTGATAGCTAGTCTTCCTGTGTGCACTATCTCTTTTTAAGGCTAAGAATTAAACAAACAAGACAGAGTATGTAAGGTTGGATAGGGAGAAAAAGAAGATTGAGCTTCATTTGGACATGGTTGAGAGTTTGTTGTTGTGAGGTAAAGTGGCAAGAGAGAGGGTTCGGTTCTAGTTAGGATAGAGAGGCTGGGTGGAAAATGGCAGATAGAGAAATATGCATGTATGTGTGAGAGAGATATGGAAAGTGAGAATTCAGAGTTTGGACAAGGAATGTTGAGATTACATGATGGTGGTCTCTGAATTAGTAAAAACACTGAACTGTTTCACGACCCACAATAACCGACCCACCATAGTGGATGGGTGTTCAGCTCATTTTGCCCCCACTTTCTGGATCTCCATCCCAGAATATCTCCAATTCCCTCCTTCACCTGGTTAAGGTCTGTCTCAAGGCATACCTCTTTGATACATTTTAAATTATCTTTCCCTTCCCCACCCCCTTCAGCTCCCACTCCCAGCTCGAGTGCCCAAATAGCAGTGCTAAAACGCTTCACAAAATACATAGTAAAATACACTTTACAATATATCCTGTGAAGCTCTTTGAGACATCTTCCCAATGTGAAAGGTACTATTTATATGTCAATTGTATTGTACTGTAATGCCATTGCAATGTATCTGTCAAAGGTAGAAAAAATAGTCCATGTGAAGAAATGTCTTAGATTGTGGATGTGATAGAAATAGAAACAAATGGGGGAAGGAAACGATTCAGCCCATCAGGCCTGTTGAACCAATTTATCAGATCATGGTAATTTATTAGACTTTCTAATTACATTTCCCAACTTTTTCCCTTAAATATTTCACAAGAATCTGTCTGTCAGCTGTTCAAAAATCCCAGTTGATTCTGTCTGTATAGCTTTATGCGGGTGTTTCAGATGTTCACAACCCTCTTGTGTCAAGAAAAGTTTTGTGATTTCATAGGGGAAGTCCTGCTCTCCCATTTGAGACAATGAGGTTCACAGCAGGGAACCTAAAATGAGGGGAGGAAGGTTGGGGAAGACATGGAAGACTGCAAATTATTAGTGAAACAGCTGATGCAAAGTGGGGTTTATGCATTTCCAAGCTTCTAGACTGCATGCTGTTATGAATTTGCTTTCATCCTTGCCATTCATAAGGGGCTGCAGACCTTAGAAATGATGTTGATGAGGCATAATGCATATAAGGCTTCTGCCAGTTAGTTTCCCAGGACACAGAACATTGATAAACACTGAGTCCTACTTTTAAAGAGCATTTTTCATTGCAAGCAAAGTGATATTTCTGTCTCTCTCTACCAACTACACTAATTGACAACGCAACATTAATAACAATAGCAGTGTTAGAGCTGACAGTTCTTAATCTTCTTCAATCGGCTTTTTCCTCTCATTCTCCAGACTCATTTAAAGATTTCCACTGTTCTTTGAGTTTAAATTTCCTGAGGGTCCAATAAGAATAAGGCAAAGATTTATATATAAGTCTCTTGTGTCACATTTCCAGAAGATAGTGTTTGGAGTCAGACCCGCAATGCATTGCAGGAAGAAAAACGAAACCCCCTCCTATTTTTAAAAAAAAAGGGTTGTGTGGCATGAAGTCCTTGTTATTGGAAACAGCACAACATGCAATAATAGTCCGCAAACTCACTCCACATCTTACTTGCTATCAGTCAGGAAGCATATGAACTCAGCGGGAGACTTGAGATAAAGGCTAATTTATGGAAAAATATGCAAGCATAATCACACAAAAACCCCAGAGGGGGTAAACATGACTATGCATCTTCCCTTCTGTGTGCTTCATCTTCAATTCTTGTTTTGATTATAGTATTCCGAGTATTTTGAAAGTCTTGCTTCCTGCTTTGCTCAAAGCTTTATAAGCCGCACATTGTGCTTTGTATGAAATCCTGTCAGACTTAATATGGAACATGAAAGTAAACTTGTTCTGTATGTTAGTTATTCATGAGCTCCAAATATGCACACAGACTGTTTCACAACAGAAAAAGAGAAATCAGCAGCCCAGTGTGTCATTTAGCATTAAATTAATTTGACCCCTTTGTGCTTGATATTAAGTCTTTTCATCAGATGCCGCGTTTATCTGTCATCATCATGCAAATGACTCGGCTGAAGATCGTTTGGCGTTGCGCCATTTGGTGCTTTTTTTTCCCTCCCTGTCAGTGTCTTTTCCAGTCGCTGCCTTTTGATTGAGTGGTTTGGTTCTTTGTATTGTGAGTTATTGTTCTTAACCTTTGAGGAGAAGTATAATGAAGCATTTCGGCTCCATCTCACTGACTTCCTTCCCCACACTCCCACCACCAATCCAGTAGCGCAAAAATGTTCAAAATATTCACTTGTAGTTCGAGAAGGTGGAAAAGCAATGAGGGTTAACTGATATTTGTTGTAATAGAAAAAAAGGGGTTGAAAAAAACAATGCTTCCTATGGACTGTTTGAAGAAGAAACCAAAGGATAAACAGACTTCGGTCAGAGCAAGGTCTTTTAATGCATTTTCAATCCAGATTTTGAGTCGGTCCAAGCATGCTCTCTCTGATCCTTGTTAAGTTAATTATTCTTTATAAAGTTCCTCACTTGCCAAAGTGTGTGGAGTCAGACCTGTAACGCATTGCAGGAAGAAGGAAAAGGAGACCCCTCCTTTAACTGTCACAGTTAAAGAAACGATGGGAGGTAAAGAAAAGATCGTAATTCAGGGTTTTTATTTGTTCATGTGAGGATTATATGGGGTTCAGATTTGTATTCGAACAATCAATGTGTTCTAAACAGGTCAAGAAAATCCCACGTCAGTGCGTGCAGACATTGCAGTATGTGATGCCACCAGGTAAATCCTGTTTGGAAAGTCCATTCATTTACTCCCAGAACAAAATAGCCTTATTTTATTAAAACAAAGTAGCTGATTTGAAATGACGCTATCTTAGAAATAATTTCTTCATTGAAATACATTTGTTATGTCTGGCAAAGGTGTTGTCAACGTCCTAACAAAATTTACCTGCAAATACACAGTCACCAGTCACTACACTTCTCAGTAAAATCATGTGATAGCGCTTTGAGACGTCTCATTGACGTGATAAGGAACTGTATCAAATGCAAGGATTATAAAATGATCACTATCCAAATGGAGATATGACAATCACTGGTGAAGTGGATTGACAGACATTGTGAAATGTATGTAAGTCTCAGTTTATTGGCATTCAAAGATCCATTCCTTTGGACTGAACCTGTGCTAAAACGTGTGCCTGTGCTAATCTTGTGTGTCAATCTGGCTCAGTGTAGTGCTCTTGCACTCAGATTTGTGGATTCAAGCCCCACATCGAGACGTGGAATCATATAGTCTAAGATGACACTCGAGCACAGTCGGGGGGTGGGAGGAAGTTCCATTGTTGGAAGCACTGTTCTTCAGGTGAGCTGTTAAACTAAGGTACCATCTGCCTGTTCAGTTGGACGTTATGGATTCCACGGCATTAGTGGAAAAGAGAAGGGAGTTATTCCCAGTGTCCTGGCCAACTAATCCCCCAAATAAAATTGGTCACTCACTCCATGGCTGTTGTCAGACATTGCTGTGCACAAAACTGGCTGCCACATTTTGCCCTCAAAGTAAATGCGCATTTTACAGTAAATTCTGTGAAATGCTTTGAGACATCTCAACAAAATGATTGGGGTTATATCAAATGCAAGTTTTTTTTATTTTAAAACAGTTATTTGTGTAGAATGTAACTTCAAACCAGGGAATCATAAGAATGTTACTTAAAAACATTGAGATTTCATTACAATAGGAGGCCATTTGTCACATTCAGCCTCTGTTGATGCCGACTCTCATGCAAACTGTTTTATATTGTTCCTCTTCAATGTTTATCCAATTCTCTTGTAAGTGTTGTTTAATTTCAGCCTCAGTAGCCACTTGTGACACAGCATTCCATGTTCTAACAATCCTCTGAATTTAAAAAAAATGTTTATTTTAATCTCCCGCTTAACTCTCTGAGTGACAATCTGAGTTTCTGCCTGACTGCCACCAATAAGCAGGAATAATCTTTCACCGCTTATCCTTTTAAAACCCTCACAAGAGTTTCTTTTTGTGGTGTAAAACTGTGAACATACCAAAAATGTGTTGCGGTGATATGATTGCATGATTCATTTTGTGTGGTATTTTCCTTTGCTTCTAGATATGCAGTATATCATGAGGAGATGCACCTCCTTGCATGTGTTTCAGCTATATTTAGATTCCATTCAAAAAGATCATGTATGTCTGACCAAACATGATAGAGTTGCTTATTATTAGGCTTCAAACGATACTGGCTGCTGAAGGCGTAAGCTGTGTTGTGATAGACCACAGAATATTTCACAAAAAAGATGTTGGAACAACATCCATTTCAGCATTCGTTTGGTTTTGAGGGGAAGTGGGGAAGAGGACTGAGATGCAGAGGTAATGAGCTTGTTAACAACGACAACAAATTACATTTGTATAGTGCTTTTCACATCAGGAGGACATCCCAAGGCGCTGGTCAGTCAGGGATTGGCACCCGAGCTGGTGGTTGCGATCAGGAGGGGTGGAGGGTGGTAGCGGTAGGAGGGTGACCAAAGGCATGGTCGAAGAGGAGGGTCTTGAGATGGGTCTCGAAGTAGACAGAGGTGGAGGGGCTGTGGGATGGAGTTCCAGAGGGTGGGGTCAGAGAGGCTGAAGGTTAACTTGCTTCTTAAATGGAAGTTTGTGACTCAAGATACCATAGGGTGCAAAGTGAATATTTGCTTTGCAATATTTCTAGCCCCTGGTGTTTTGATGTATGTTTTGTTTTTATCAGCTATGAACCTATTTGGCCTGAACTGGCAGCTGCAGCAGACTGGGGGTTACACATTCGAGAATGGGAAAGTGAAAGCTGAAACCTCACCAACCAATCCAGTGACATCACTGTCGGGTAAGCAATGAAGAGCATCTTATCATTTTTTTTAAAAAAATGAGGAAAGTGTTTCCGATCTGTTGAGAGGCAGAGTCAATTCTGAAATGTGTGCAGATTACACTCAAGTCTTTGGAAATGTCAAGCACGAGATATAAATCATAAGGCTAAGGTTCTGTACAAGCGGCTTCTATATAAATGTTTTTTGAGACTGAGACCATAAAGACATGTTAAAAAAAAGAATTGGATAAACCGTTTTAAGAGGAATAATATTAAAGGACACGGATATAAAGCACTGAATTGAAATCAGGGTGTAATGAAATCCCATTATAACTCTGTGGTTGGGATCCATAAAATTGCATACAGTCTTATGGTGAGGCCACGGTGCCTCATTTCATTACGCATATATAGGCAGCTTGCTTCCTGCGCTTAAAGGACATGGTTGATTTTCAGAACATCAGATCCCTGCTGATGCCATTTCTTGTATGCTGCACATGCATGGCACAGGAAGTGAACAACAGTGATAAACTGATGGAAGTCAGTCATTTTGGTCACGGGAACTGTTCAGCACCATGAATCTAGCAGGCCCTCTGCATGTATCCACAGTGAACGGGATCCGCACACCATTTGCATTATAAATAAATCATTTCTGTAATGAAGAATCTTCTAATGAGGATGCATTTTGTTAGCTCCAGTGGAGGAGCTAGTACCAGCATAGACTGAATGGTCACTTCCTTCGCTTTAGCATTGATTCTTACAAACACAACTGTAGATTTTTGACAAAGATTCTACTTTGTATTTCAAAGTTTTTTTCTCTGCTTGGCAATAGCTTAGACATTTTTAAAAAAATTTGAATGGAGAAATAAATCATAACAATTTGCCTCAAATTTAAAACCTGTCACAAAAGAGGATATTGAAAATGCGGAGAGAAATTTGATAAAACGAAGGAAAAGTGCAGCAAAAATCCAGACTACATTGGAAGAAAAACTGAAACTGCTGAAAATCTACATCAGGTGTCTGAAAGAGAGAGGTGAATCATCACTCATTCTCTTGCCCATTACACCCACCACCCACAGCTCCCCACCCCAGACAATTTCAGCACCTGACTCTTTCAGTTCTTCCCACACCAATTCTCTGCAGCCCTAAACTTGCTTTCTACGTGAGAATAATTTACATGTGCCTCCTCCGACTGCTGCACCTATGGGCTGTGTTCTCTTCTCAGCATTCACCAGTTTTCTTTTTATCTCGCATCCCAAAGATGATTTAAATTTCAAAGCTGACTTCCCGTGGTGAGTAGTTTCGCAAAATTAATCCTCCCCCGTCAAAAAACAATTGCTGGATTGGAGAGCGTCATGAGATAGGTACATCTGGGCTCCCACATTCTGCGAGCAGAGAAATTAATAGAGAAGCACCATGTGGCAGGCATTTAGGGTTAGTACAGATCTTTACTGCAGGCTTTTGAAACCATTATGTTCAATACGTTCAGCAGCTTTCAGACACATTTTTGTATCAATACATAATGGATACCGCCGACAACTTCTCAGCTCCTACAATTTGATGGCATCTTCAACCTATTTTTCTGAAGATCAGGGTCAGTCACTGAGGAGTTAATGGCTCACAAAGGAACCATGCAAACACTCTTGTGGGCAAGTTTCCAAACATAGCTCTTTTGCCTTATTATTTTGGGAACCACACAGGCAAAGTGTTCATTTTTGTTTATGTTTTACTCATTTTCGGTATTTCTTTACTAGCTGGAAATTTTCCTGCTAATTAACTGGAGTTTGTGTCTTGCTTAGGCTGCAATATTGATGGCAGAGTCATTAATCCATCACTGTGAATACCATGGTGGTGAAGAGCACAGAACACATTGGACGTAAGGGTTATCATTAGCAAGCTGTGTCAAGCCAATAAAGTCACCCCATTAAGTTAACAATCTATAATTATCCAGGGGGAAAAATTCCTATGTTTGTAAATGTTAGCAGAAATGTAGAAATCTATCTCTTACAAGCAACATAAAATTGTTTGTGATGAAGGAAAGAGAACGCCATTTGAGTTTTTAAGGTTTTGTTAAGACCCTGCATGAGGCGCGCTATATCAATGCAAGTTGTTGTAAAGATTATTCAAGAGAAACTCATTCAGAACTCTGCATCTGATTAGACATGTTGAAAAATAAATGTTTAAATCTAGGTGAGATCCAGTGTAGCAGTCAATGAGGGCTATCGCACCTGCTATCGCAGGTAACCATTCAGCCCATCAAGCCTGCACTGGTGTTAGCTCGTCCACTGGAGTTAGCGTCTACATTCCAAATTCCTTGCTCTTTTATAAATCTTTCTAAATTGTTTCTCTTCAAATGCTTACCAAAGTTTTAAGTGTTATCATGGTCTTAGCTAAAAGGAGTAAAGTACAGAATATGAGGCAAGGGCAGGTAAATGGAACTTAAAGGATCTTTAAAAGCACCAGCACAGACACAATGGGCTGAATGGCCTTCTTCTGTGCTTTAATGTCTGTGGTTCTGTGGCTCAGAGAACAGTTTGCTGTGTAATGCTGCATTAAGAAGGTCACTGAAGCCTTGTATCCCCAGATAACTCACCAAACAACTTACCAGAAACCAGCAGGAGCAGTTGTAGAGGCAGCAACAATCCACCAAATTGCTGACTTCCTAATTCTCATGTGCATAATTGATTACAACAACAACTTGCACTGTATATTGCACCGTTCATGTAGGATGTGTCTCGGAGCAGTTCACAATAAGCGGGTTAAGGGAGAGGGGGGGAAAGGGGAAGATGCAATAGAAACAGTCACAGAAGTAATTTGTAGTGTCCATTCATGCACCAGTTGCAGATTTTCATCCTTCCCACCTTTTCCCACTTTGGGGGGCTGCCCTGCTTCACCAAAGATGTTGCTCCATGAAAGGCCCACAGGGCTTTGTGTGAATCTTTCTTTGTGTTTTCACAGTTTCACCCGAAATTCCACACAGCTGAATACAGTGAATCTTTTTCCCTGTTCTAATAATGAATTGGATCATTTGGGTGCTTTAGCTTCACAATGCTCACACTCTGAACTGAGAAATGTCAGACACTGTTAAGATTTCTTTGAACAGCTCATTAACCAGGCCTGGTGCCCAATTTTGACAAGCAAGGGAACGCCAACCCTTTATTTGAAGCTCAAGAGTTCAGATGTTTCTCCTCATCAACAAAAATTCTCTATCGAACAATCTGAGAAATATGCTTTACAAGAATCATTTATTTATCATATTATTTTCACTAGTCCTGCTCATAACAGTGCACTTAGTCATCGCCAGTGAATGCCAATATTTTTCTTGCTCTCCTGTTTTGTAGCACATTCTGGGGGAGACAGCCTCATTCTTCTCAATTTAGGCTTCTCAGATCTAAGAATGATTACATCATTTTTATCGCCCATAAAACAGAGAGTCACTCCACTTTGCAGTATATTCTGTGAAGCGCTTTGAGACGTCTCGAAGATGTGAAAATGCACTATATCAAATGCAAGGATTATTATTATTTATCATATTTTCCTCATAAAGCAAAATAACTAGCTGCTGTGTTTAGCCTCCTCAGTTCTGTGAAGAGATGGCTTTAAGTTTATAAACACCATGTATATGGATCTCACAGTCCTGACAATCCTTTCAACCAAATCCACTGCGCAGTGCATTAAGCAACCGCACCCACAACGTGACAGTGTATAGTTCAGAACATTTTGAAGAGCATTTTACTCTTCACTACCTCTATGCACATACATACCCAAAGCAATACAATGCAATATAAATTTAATTAAAATATGCCTTTTGCATCTGGAGAACATCCCAAGGCACAACAATTATGGCTTGGCACCTGAGCTGGGGGCCGAGTGGGATAGGAGAGGAAAGTTGACTGAAATCGCGGTCAAAGAGGTAGGTCTTGAGACAGACCTTAGTATACATGCTTAATTTTTCACTCCTACCTTTGGGTTCATCAACAGCATGTAAAATTCCACAGTCAAAAGGCTGAGCAGGGTTCCTTACCCCAGACATTTGACATATCCTACACTTTCACCACATCCCACTTATTCTAATCCTATATTGGAGGATTCTCCTTTCTCAAATCCGGTTAATGTAGTTGCATCAAGATCATTCACATAATATTTAGAAACTTAAGGAAGATGTTGTACACAGCAGGAACAAGCTGATTTTGGAGGAATATTTCATCATTTGGACCTTTAATGAAGGTTAATAGTCAATTTGATTATAATCAAAAGTGCAGAACTGAATCCAATTTAGCTTTAAATACTTCTAACTGGTATCTCAGTTTTAAATCAGCAAAACCACAGTGTTTTGCGGACATCATGTGGATCTTTATAATTAAAGACATTTAAGCTTGTCCTTTCATTAGCTGTTCCTTTATGACAATAATGGTTGGGGGCGGAGAGGTTAAGCTTGGTTCTGACAAAGGTCAGTGGGGGAAGGAGAGAAAGAGGCAAGTAAACCAGGGTGTGAATGATTGACATTGGTATTTACTCGCACTGCGGGAGCTTACTGGACGACTTGTTTTTGTAGGTCACAATTTGTACTGTCATCTTACAAATGGGCAAATCCAAGGCTGCGCTGTTTCATCAAACCGAAGCTCCATTTGTATTGATTAACCATAACATTGCTTACTCCACTTCATGTTAATGTGTATCCTTGCATCATTCACACTGAGGATTCTAAAACCACTCAGACTTGAGGTTTACAGACCAGAAGCATTTAAAATCACCTAACTCGAGGGAATCTGACCCTGAATGTTTATTATTCAGTCCTACAGTGCTGGTAGTAACATTGCAATCTGCTGCCTTTATTGTTCTTGCGCCTTCTCTCTAATGCCTGGGTGCATTTGACTGCAAAAGGAGCCCAAATTTCACATGATCTTAATCTTAGTTTTGTGTTAAATTCAACCTTAATTTGAAAACCTGGATTTAGGAAAACCGGCTTCCGAATTAAGACTGAATTGAAGATTTTTTGAAAATTCTGCAGTTTGAAATTTTAAGGCAATGATCCTAAGGATAGGACCATGTGCATTGTTCTGTAGCTTTGTTTAACAGTGAGTAAGCCATTTCCCTCAGTTTTAACTTGAAATAAAGTAGAATTCTATGGGGGGATTATCCCCACATCAGTGAAAGGTCTATGCCAAAACTGTAAGACTCTCATACCAATAGGAAATTACAGCCTCCTCTCAACAACTGACAGAAAAGTGAAAATGAGGAGGTTAGTATATGAGGAATCATCGGTTACAGACCCTTGTCCCATCAGTTCATGAATTCAATGTGTGTGAGAATTCCTTACAATAATGTTCAGCAAAACATTAGTGACATAAAATGTAGAACAAGAATTGCCAGGGGGTAAGTCGAGAGGAAAATGGACTATTGGTCACGATCATGTGCTAGAGCTAGTCTTATCTCCAATAACTATTCTCAGTTGGTCATTTTCTTCATATAATCCTTGCATTTGATATAGCGCCTTATCACATCTTCGAGACGCCTCAAACCACTTCACAGAATATACTGTAAAGTATAATATATAATATAAAGTGAATTGACTGTATATTTTGTCAGCAAAATGCGCCAGCCAATTGCACACAGCAGGGTCCTACCATAGTTATGGATTGAGTGACCAAATTTTTTTTAATTTAGAAGGGATTATCAACTTGGAAAAGCGATCCGCCAATCGACTAACAATCAGGTTCCTACCGACTGCTAGGTAAACAGATGCATTTGGAGTAAGCAAACTTGCCTAAAGTTTCGCCCTGCCTACGAATCAAACCTGGGTCCTCTCACTTGCGAGGCGAGCGCTTTAACCAGTACACTACAAGACTCCACACAACATTTTACAATAAATCCTGTGAAGCACTTATAGAGTCATCCTAATGTTAAAGACAATATATCAAATGAAACGAGTAAAAAAACACAAAATGAGCTAATGCATTCATTACTGTAATGCGGAGGCCTGAGCTCGGTAGACATCAAAGTTGTTAATCTTTTGTCTTCTATCGGGTGTGCTTCTTTAGGCACAGGTTGATTAACCAGCAGGAAAGCGCAGTAGAAAACACAAAAGCCAAACCCATCATATTTACTTAATTTGTTATATGCACCAAAGAATTCTGCAACAAACATTTGGAAAGGTGGGAGCAGAGAGAAAGAGAATTGGAGAAAGATAAAAGGCATTCTGTGATTCCAGCCTTGGCACTATTGAGAGGCAGTATTGATTCACGAGTGTCAGTGCATCACCCACAATCAGGATGCCCCAAATGCTGTGCATTTATCCCACATTGTACAGTACAGATGATGGCATTTGTTATGTCAAGGGTATCAGATACGTGCATGTATGAGAACTGATTATGTGCGGCACCGCTTTTGAAAAATCTACCTTGGAATTACTCAAGGTAAGCGAAAGAAATAAAAGCTTGTGAAATTAAAGTGACCTGAATGTTTAAAGATTTCATAATAGTTATTTTTTTCAATGCTCTACGGTGACTATAATGTCTGTAAAAGGAATTACAGGAATTTACTGCAAGCTTGACTGTCACAGAAATATCAGGTTGTACTATCTTTCCATTTTTGCTTGTTTTAGAGCTTTACCAAAGAAATCTAATAGAAGCTATACATTTAATTTTCCTATAATGCACAAAGATATCTTCAGTCAATTGGTTTTAAGCTAAACAAATCTCATGCCATCTTTATCCTGAAATGTAATTTTTAATATGCTGTTTGGGGGGTTGATGATTGACAGTGTAGATAATCACTGGAATTACACGGCAAATATTACTCTTGCTGTACGAAACGAATCTCAGAATGTTTGGAAACTGCTGCTGCTCCATTCTAATCTTACAATGGCGTTAAAACCTAATCCTGGATGCTTAGGAAACTGAGCAAGAGCCACATTATTATTGAGGCGTAATACCACTAGAAGCTCGTGAGGTATCTGTGAAATGTCACTAAAGGAGAAACCTTTGATGGCTTAGTACGATGTGTTCTGCATTCATGAGTTCAGAGAAGAATGACATTTGTAAGTGATTGTGCGTTCACTATTCCCAAAATGGCATGACTAGGACCTGAACACCAGTCTTAGCCTGGAAAATCATTTTGCCTGAAAATTTTATATTGTCGGATTTCAAATAACCAACTAGTGACCATCGCCCCAGGAAAGACGCTATACAAATGTAATTTTATATTGGTATTGTATTGGAAGGGAGGTAAGCGGGGTCATGAAGCTGAACTATTGGCTTCAAGATGATGTGTGGCAATGGAATGTCAGAATCGAGCCAGCCCTCTGTGGTGGTCCCAGTGGTCCAGTTCCCTGAGACAGGTGGGGTGCAGTACTCCATTACAGCACAGGACAGGTAGACTAGTTAATGGGCGTAGGGATTCTTTCCCAATCAGTTCCGATAGCTGTCGAATAGGGTGGTCCTAGCTGGACAAGCAGCAGGAAACTTGCCAGCCAGTTCTCTCAAATGGCAAACTATGAAAATGTAGCTGGTTAATTTCACCATTACCCCAACATAGACTCTCGGTGGCTCTTGCTAACCTTTGCCTATTACTCTCCAGAATTGGAAAGCAGGATATGTCCCTCCAGGAAGAGAGAGTGTGCATTCCATTCCAATAAATATCTCTGGAATTTCCACATGTAGATGGGATGCATGGAACTATCAGATTGGTTTGGATACTCTTAAGCTTGGTGATGGGTTTCTGCATGGGTCAGACCCCTGGCTGATCAAAAAACAACGATTGCACAAAATTGTGGAAAATTCTTATATTCAGTCTTAATGTGGAAGCCAATTTTCCACAGTTATTAAAGAAGAATCGGTTTCTGTATTAAGACAGAATTTAAGTATCCTTCACAATTCTGTACATTTTACAGAAATTATGGCTTTCAGGTTAAAACTTGGAGTAATCTCAGACCTTGGGATCAGAAGGCAAGTGTAGTCAACTGAGAATCTCAACCAAGTCCTCTGAGTAAGGGAAATTACAAGGAAAGGATGTTTCTCTTCTTTTTCCACCCAACCTCACCACTGACCATATAAATTTGTTAATATCTTTCCCTGTACATCCTACTAAATGTGGAGGGCCAAGGGGTTCCTGAGAGTAATGATAAATAATCCTTGCATTTTTGGGGTAAAGGCAGTACATTTGATTGAGCGCTACCTTCACCCACACAACATACAGCCACTGCTCTTCACAGTATATCCTGTGAAGTGCTTTGGTACGTCCTCCCAGTGTGAAAGATGCTATATCAAATTTAAGTGCTATTAATTATTTTTTATTATTACTGCATTGTTTGGCATCTCAAGGTGCTCAAATGATTTTACTGTGACTATCTGTAAGCAAATGTCACAGTCAATTTGTGCACAGCAGTGTCCCACAAACAGCCAGTCAAGTAATGCTCAACAGGAGGACAGCAACAAGCAATAATGTGATATTAAAGAGCAAGCCAGGGGAGACGGGGGTGGGAAATGGGTCATAGGAGGGTGTATAAAGTTAACACATTACTGCCTAGGTGGAAGAGGTGGATAACAAACAAATTATAAAGATAAAACTGGAACGCTGACTTCACTGTTGTATTGTTTTAAAATACAATTTATAAAAAATAACACCAAATCAAGCTGCAATGATGTTTCACAGTAAACTAAAGCCAAGGTGAAACACAGAGATCAAAATCAGTTTATCCTGAATACTGATGTCCTGGTAATAATACAGAATCAGTAATTACCTTTAAACATCAAATACTCTGTTCATTGCCCGGCTTCTATGCAGTGGAAAGGAGCAATGGAACAAGACAGGCACAAGCAAAATTCTGTTGGTTTTAAACTCTTGTGTTCTGAAATTATTTTTTTAGGAAAAGGTGGCCTCACCTATCAGGAAAACAACACTATCGATACCGGTGAGGTTGATTTGGGCCGCAGGGCTATCCAGGAAGTGCCTCCTGGGATCTTTTGGAGAGCTCAACTTTTTGTTGACAAGCCCCAGTTTCTGAAGTTCAACATATCCCTTCCAAAGGATGCACTGATTGGAATATATGGCAGAAAAGGGCTACCTCCTTCACACACCCAGGTAATGCTGTCTACTGTCTAGGCAGACCCTTCTCGCTGTCTGTCTACTGTCTCCTTCAACCCGCAACCCCCGTTCCACTTCCCTCACTTGCTATCTGTCTGATACTCCTCTGACCATTCACTATCTGTCTACTATCTCCTCATATCACTATTGTTATCACTTGCTCCTCACTGTCTACTTAATCCCTCTCACTATCTACTTATTCCTACTTAGACAACGCTCCCTATTTGTCTATCCCTCCTCAGACCTTTTTTTATTGTCTATCGACCCCTCCTCTAACTCCTGTCAACTACCTTCTCCCACTCTTCTCACTTTTACATTTGTTTGCCTTCTGATCTCATCTCATCCTCTTTGCATTCGAGTTTTGTTCAGTGTCTCCTCAAAACACTCAATTCACTTTCACGTCTATGTGTTCTATCTGCTCTACTCACCACACACCCATACATTTCCACTTTGTCACAAATAACATCTCCAAGTGTTCTCTACCCTCTCTCTTTCCACAACTCTTTTTGTAGCTTTACTGTTTAATTAAATTACTTGTCAGTGTTACGAATTTTCTCATAGTCAGTGAAATACCAGTCGGTGCATAATGATCTCTCAGAAAATTGTTTATCTCTTTACAAGGACCACATTTCAATTCCTGGCAGTCAGTGGTGAAATATGGTTGGCTTTCTTCTTTTGTCATTGATATTCCCCGCTGTATGCTTCATGTAGAAATGGATTTGATTGTTTGACTTTGGGTTTTATTTGAAATTCTCAAAAACTGACTCTACTGAACTGATTGACATTCGGCACCCTGCACAATATATTTATTGTAGTTTCTTTAAAAGCCCTGCTTTGGATTCTGCAAAGTATTTGTTTTGCAGACTCTAACCCCCTGAGGACTGTAAGAACATTTCTGCATCACCTTCAGGTAGCAATAAAAGAATATAATTTGCCAGGTTTCTCAGATCTATGTGACAAGAGGCATCTTCCATTGTGCAATACTATATTCTCCTTTTATTCATCAGCATTGCAGTCAAGTCTCAATAAATGTAATTATAATATTTTATTGGTACATAAAATGGGAATGAATGAGCAAACATTCATTGGAATTTCATCCCTGTGAGAGCTCTTAAATAACGTATTGTCGGAGAGCTGCACTGAATTGTATCCATGGATCAGGAACTTGTTTATCCTTGTTGCACAGTTAACATTTTAGAAAAAGCAATTGTGAGCAACCTATTTTTCATCACTAACAAGTTAATTAACCCCACCATAGCCTCATGCCTAAAAACTTGTCTGAATTCATACTGCATTCAATTCTGCGTTATATAAGCCAGAAATGGGTTTGTGGACACACACTTTTGGCACTCGATTCATTTTCCTACACAGCAGTAGGATATGACACCACAATTGCACAATTTCCACATGTTGAGTTCCCAATTTCAACTATGTCATTATATGGGGTTGATAAGCACAGCTCAGATGCTTTACCAAATGGAGGTAATCAAACATCAAAAGAGATAAATTACCTCACTCAACTCTCAGAGATCACCTAGTAGTAGTTGTACAGAAAGGCTTTGACAGAGGAATGGTGAGACAATACCATCAATGAATCATAGAATTATAGAATATCACATCACAGAAGCATGCCATTCGGCCCATAGTGGTCTATGCCGTATCTTTGGAAGAGCTACCAAATCAGTCCCACTCCCATGCTCTTTCCCCGTATCCTTGCAAATTTTTCCTCTTCAAGTACCTATCCAATTCCCTTTTGAAAGTTGTTATTTTAATCTGTTTCCACAACCCTTTCAGACAGTGCATTCCAGACCTAACAACTCTCTGTGTAAAATTCTTCTCCTTGTCTCCCCTCTGGTTCTTTTGTCAATTATCTTGAAACTATGTCCCCTGGTTATTGACCCACCTGCAAGTGAAAATAATTTCTCCCCATCTACTCTATCAAAACCCCTCGTAATTTTGAACACCTCTATTAAATCTTGAGCACATCTATTAAATCTACCTTGTAAGTCATCTCCCACTTTTCAAACACACTCCTCACTGGTCTCCCAGTTCCACCATCCACAAGGTCCATCTTATCCAATACTCTGCCATACACATCCTCACCAACCTTTGCATACTCATCACCCCTATTCTCTCCAGGCTCTACTGGTTCCCTGTCTCTGAGAGAATTGATTTCAAGATCCTCATCCTCACAAACAAATTCCTTCACACCCTAACGCCTTCCTACCTCTCTATCCTGATCATTCCCCTCTCCTCTGGCTATCCTTCTTATCTCTCTGATCTGCTCATACCCTACTCCTCTTCCTGTCCCCTTTTCTCAGTTGACACAGACTTAATGCACATCTCCCAAACATCAATGGCTATGCCTGCAGCCACTACACCTCTAACCTCTGGTTTTCCCTGCCTCAATCCCTCTGCCTTATCTTTGTCTTCAAATCCCACATTAACACTTACCGCTTTGACCAAGCCTATAGCCACTTCTTACTTCTCCCTTATTCAGCATCCAATCCTGCCACTGTACAGTTCTCCCAAGACGTTAATCTGCATGAAGGGAGCTATATAAATGCAAGCTGTTGTTGGTAACGCGAATAAATGATGAAACCTTTCTAGAAGAGCAAGGTTTTATACATGAATGGAAAAAGAACTCGGTGTTTGAATAAATGCAAATCGATTTATGATGGTTATGTGTCGGAACTGCTGTTTAACAACCCTGATAACTGTCTAAGCAATAGCTTGCACTGTTCATTTAGATTCCTCACCATAATTTTGCCAAGGAATGACAACACAGCTTTAACACTTGAAATACAAACACCTCTCGCCTGGGTTTGTCTATCAATCTGTTGAATAAATCTACAGAACTGACAATGAAGGCCTATTTAGTATAAATCAATATATGTTTGAAACTGTCCACATCACTTTCTGAGAATGTCAGTTTATGTATAACCAAAGGATCGATGTAATGCTTTGTTGGCAATAAAAAAAACAAAAGATATTGACAGTTTAAAGTAATTCTGATAAGTCCCCAATGCAGTCATGTTTGTATCACACACTGTGACTCTATCCATTATGGGGATGCTCCATATATTTCTTAGTGGCTATGAAGATCAAAGCTATGTGATGTTCATGATGCTTTTCCTTCTGATGATCCAAAAGATCTTGTTTATTTCAGGCACATATGTTCCCATTTTGAGACCTTCACTTGTCTTACTCTTTGTAGTAATATTTACTGTACTTTGTAGCAATTTTCCACTTGTCTTTCATCACTTCTGTTATCCTGTGGTAGATACAAAGTACAGTGCTTATTTCTGTATCTGTTAAATGGCGAGTCCAAACTCAGATTGAGATACGAATCTATATGCATATTTTTGGGGAAATTATTTCTTCCCCCCACTCCTCATAGCCATTCATTTGAGTCACATTCAAGACCTTCTTAATGGAAGCTGTGGATATAAGGAGGGAAAAAAAGTGAACTATAGTATGCAATGAATAGGTGACACCCATTTGTAGAAACAACAACCATTAAATTTGTAAAGTGCCTTTCAGGTTGGGTGGTCATTCCAAGGCACTGGACAGTCAGGGATTTGGACCCAAGCAGGGTGTTCGGCTCAGGGGTGAGGTGGAGGGCGTGGTGGGTATGGGTAGGATGCTTCAGTGCTAAAAGTCTTTAGCATTGAAGGTCTTTTGGCCCATAATACCTGGGCTGGTGCCAGCACCCACTACTGGAGATACTGTATTTGCCTATTTTTCCCCTATCATATTGAAAGTCAAATAGTTGTTTTTTATTTCAATCTTTTCTTCCGATCCTAATGAATGCTAAGGATATTACTGTCCCCGGTTTTTAATTCCTGCAACATTGTCCTATTGAGAAGGTTTAAGTGTGATATTACATTTAAGATCGAAAAGTTTCCACAACCTGCACTATTGGAAATATTAAGTTTAAGTCTAATGTGTGAAAATTGAATTTTCTGAACAGTGTTGAATATGGATAGCAATAAATCAGTTGGTCATATCAGTGAATGCTGGCCCGTTACTGGAAGACCATGTCAAACTCATTTCTATGTAATTGAGATCTGTGCACATTTAAGCAATATGCATTTTTTTGTGAAATTGTTTTTCCCCTCCCATTAATTTCAGCAGCATTCAAGGTCTTTTCAATGAAAGGTGTGGAAAAAAAAGTAATTTACCCTGATATATCAGTTTACTGTAGTCTGAATAGTAAGAGGTTGCACAGTGGACCCAATCTGACTTCTGGTTTATAGCATGCAAGAACATGTGTCTTGGCATCCCAGCAACCACTCGAAACATCTGCTACATGCTATGTTCAATAATGCAACCCCTTATTATGCGACTCTGATTTGAAATCAGTCAGATATAATTTTAAATGCAACTATACCGTTGACCTGAATCAGTCTAAAAATAATCTCACACTCTGAAAAGTTTAATCCATATCTGAATCTTGAACCATCATCAATCTCTGGTGATCCGATACTGGCAGACTTTTAATGTCCATGTAAAACCATCAGTCTGATAATTCATGGGAAGACATTGCAATGCCTCTTGTAGTTCAGGATCAGAAGCAGTCGTTTAATTTGTGACATTAGTTAATTGTAACTTCCACCTTACGAAATTCGCAGGCTATGAAAGTAGAAAGATGAAGGGGGACTCGAGTATGTGAGGGAAGGGGAGACAACTTCCTATTTTGCTGGCAGGACCAATTTTCAGACTCAGCTGACTTGGAAATCTAGGAGCAATGATTTTCCCTACAAAAGTGCAATTCACAGTGAATCCTACGACGTGCTTTGAGTCGATTATCCACGTGAAATATAAGGATTATTATTTTAATTTGACAAACCAGGAAGTGGTAACAGACACAGCAACAACAGCTTGCATTTATATAATGTCCTTCAGGGTAGGGTAGTGTTCCTGGGCTCTTCAGTCTTGCAAATGCATGGATTGTAAATTAAATCCGCAGAGCCTATTTTTCCCGTGTCCTGGAAATTTGCATCTTTCAAGCATTTGACAGAATGTAAAATGTGTTTTTGATGCCAAATTGACATCTAATTGTATATTGTACCTTACCTCTCAGTACGACTTTGTGGAGCTGCTCGATGGCAGTAGATTGATAGCCAGAGAAAAGCGCAACCTTGCTGAGTCTGACCACAGAGTCCGACACATTAGGGCCGTTAGCCTCCAAGAAGCCGGTTTCATCCAGTATCTGGATTCAGGAGTCTGGCACCTGGCCTTTTACAATGATGGGAAAACTGCTGAGCAAGTGTCCTTCAATACCATTGTCATAGGTAAGTGTTGTCACTCATGTACATGACTAATTAGTAACTGGTTCAGACAATTACTGATAATTTGAACCTCTAATACAATGTTCAGATGGATGATAAAGAATTGTTCTGGCTCTCTGATGGCTCAGATGATAAAGTGCGAAACTGAGTCAGAAGGTCACACATTTGACCCCAGCCTGTACTAAGTACAGTATATCAGGGCAGTCATTCTCAATTGCTCTCAGTAGTCATGTGCTCAGGAGGGAAAAATCATCCAGAGTTGCCACCCATGACACTCTAAAGCTTACAAATAAAGAACAGTTATAACCAATAGCCTTGTACAAGGTAAGAAATATGCATGGAAACTAATTGAGAGCTTGCTTTGCTGTCCACACACAGAGTCTGCAGTTGAGTGTCCTCGAAATTGCCATGGAAGCGGAGAATGTATTTCTGGAACTTGCCATTGTTTTCCTGGATTCCTTGGACCTGATTGTGCGAGAGGTATTTGAATTGTATTTCTTACATCTCCAAAGTAGGGTGGTGCTGGAGTATGGGCGGAAGGATTTCTATAGCTTAGAAATCCTAACCTTTTGTTTGTTATTAATATAAGAGACGTGCATAGCGGAGCACGTCTATAATAGCAAAGAACAGACGGTCTTAGTCGTTGCCAGTGGCGACCACAGTACCCAGCGGGGCAGCCCACGATGAGTCTGCCACAGTCTCTTTGAAAACCTTTACATCTGAAGAGCCTGATGGATAAAATCTTCATATTCGAGGATCAGAGCATTTATATTTCTTAGAAATACTGAAAAGCGTATTGATGAGGTTTGATGATAAAAGGTTTTTAAAATCTTTTTGAGCACCTCACCGCTTGAGTTCTCTTCTATCCCCAGTTCTCATGTCTTTCTCTTTCTTTCTGTTGTGCAGCAGCCTGTCCTGTCCTATGTAATGGCAATGGACAGTACTCCAAAGGACGCTGCCTTTGTTACAGTGGATGGAAGGCAATGGAGTGTGACGTGCCCTCAACCCAATGCATCGACCCTCAGTGCAGAGGACATGGCATCTGCATTATGGGCTCCTGTGTCTGCAACTCGGGCTACAAGGGAGAAATGTGTGAGCAAGGTACAGCAGAGCAGAATTGTAGGGGTTCCAGGGAGGTCAGGGAGTGTCCTGGCAGAAATGCAATGGAAGTACAGCAATGGCTGAGATATTCTAGTTAGATAACTTATAGTGGGCATGCTTGTGACTCAATATTCCCATTCCCCACAAATACATATTATTCAATAGTTTATGGACAGACGTATAAAAGGTGCACATGCGTGATCAGTGAAATTTTAATTTAAAATTGGAGGTTAGCAGGGTTTAAACCTCATGGGTAAGCTTCTGAGAAATTTTCTCAAAAAACATATGACTAAATCTGATTCACCCACTCTTATTCCTTATTGTAAAATGAAAGTTTCCAAGTAGTTTTAAATACAAATGTAGATTAAAATGATATATAATTATCAATTTAACAGGGGTCACAGACAGAATCCTTGGATCTATTTATAGAATTGACCATTTTGTTTGAGATTTCGTCCATTTATTAGATTTGACCTAATGTGTTTCTCCACCCCTCAGACAGGTAATACTACTCCAGAAAATCATCTTTTTTTTCTCTCAATACCTTCTCCCCCACATCTAGTCATTTCCAAAACACACAATGAATGCCAGGTCAGTTCATTCTCAGTATCAGCCTAGACTTCTGGCCATTTTTTTCACAATCAGGTAGAATGTCTCCCTCTAACATGTTGACAATGTGTGTAGGGTCCTCTGCCTTCATGTTTTCACAGTAGAACATTTGAATTTAACATAATCTGATTTTAGATTCCTCAAAATTCGGACTGTCAGCATTTTTTATCCATTGTCCCATTCCAATGTTTCATTTCATGTTACATATCTAGTCTTTATACATCCAGAAAGAAAAAGTATGTTTTATGTGCACTTCTACTTAGATAGTAGTAGAAAAAAATTCACGAATGGCCATGATCATAAGAGGAGAAATATTGACACCCATTATCTAATGTGGCAGCCTCAAGGCTGGTCACAGTGGATGGAGTTGTCCTTCACACCACCCCTCCCACTTGTTGGGGGAGAACAATTTCAACAGTAGGAATATAGTTTGTGCATAGGAATGCATACAGATTAAGAAATTGTTTACCTTCTGATTTTTTTAAAAAATCAGCTACCACTCAGCTAGTCACAAAATAAACTTCCAGAATTGCAGTTTAAAGGTAAAAAATTCTTTGGGAATAAGTTGAGGAGACGTTGAAGGTTTCTTATAAATTACTATTATAACCATTAAGCCATCATATGTATGGCCTCTAAGGTGCTTGGACAGCCATTCAAATAGCTATTCACCTTTAGAGGAAAAAATAAGTTCGATTCAATGAGATTTAAGCCCAGGTAGATAGAACAACAGAGAACCAGAAGGAAGCTCATCCCACTGGTTGGTGCTTCATTTGGATGGACCCAGCAGTGATTCTGAGTCACTTTTTCTGTGATATGATTGTCAGATTTGTCACTGAGGTATAGAATCTGATACATTGCAGACAAGTGGCACTTTCCCATGGGGAATACATAGTTGAGAGGGTTATTCCTTTCACTGTCACTGAAGCTGTGAGTAGTTCAAGAAACAACTTTCCTCAAGGCAATTAGGAAGTGCTCTGTCAAAAGGTTTTGTCTTCAGAGATAAAGAAAATGTCCTCTATTGCAATTCACCATTGAGCAATAGGTCAAAAAATGACACTTTTGTTATTCATTGTCACTAAAAAGATAGGATATTTGCAACCCATAGTAGACACAAGAGGATTAAAATGATCCATTGACAAGGACATTCAAGATGGTGATTTTGCAGCACATTATCTAAGTAGTGAAGAAAGTGACTTCAAAGGCAAACCATTTTCTGAAGGGATAAAAATGTTTTCATTGAAAGATTCCAGTACAGAATAGTCCTGTTTGGGTTTCTCCAACACTTCTGACACAAACTGGCACATCAACAGGTTGGAACTATGAGCAATGCAATCGTTCTAATTGGGAAATAGATGCAAGGGCAATCCGTGAGACTGAGGCATTAACACCTGAACAGGGAGGGACTTGATCCTATTCCCTGTGCAGAGACCCTGCATATTTTGCAATAGTGACACTAGACACTTACTATCCCATTGTGTTCAACAATTCTTAGATTCCCTCCATACCAGTTGATTCCCTGAATGAGCACAAGAAGTTCCATGACAAGCAAAGGACATTAATTTGGGTTACCAAAATAGATTGGTCTCATATCAGACTTCCAAGTCAAGAGGTTGCCAAGATATTGCCACAAAAATCAAGACAATGGAGTGGCCTTTCAACCCTCACTGACTCCTCCCTCTGGCCTTCAACCCTCACTGACTCCTCTTCTGCTCTCACCCTCCTCCACAACACCCTCTCCTCCACACTCGATGCTCTTGCCCCCATCACCTCCCGTACTGTCTCCTACTCTCGCTCCTCCCCCTGGTTCACCACCCACCTCCGCTCACTGAAGAGCCAGGTGCGGGCCGCTGAACGCACCTGCCTCAAATCTGGCCTAACGGTCCATTGACAAATCTGGCTGGACCTCCTCAAAATCTACTGCTCCACTCTAGCCTCGGCCAAGTCGTCCTTCTACTCCAGGATAATCCTGGAGGCGAAGAACAACCCCAGGTTTCTGTTTTCTGCCACATCTCGACTCCTTCGTCCCCCCCGCCACCCCATGCAGATCATCTCCTCCAAACTTCACTGCGAGGAGATGCTGGATTTCCCTGAATCCAAAATCAAGGGAATCCGCTCCGCGGTCACTCCCCTTCCTGTCCAAGGTCCTTGAAAGAGTTGTCGCCTCCCAGCTGTGCTCTTTCCTCTCCACCATGCATTATTCGAAACCCTTCAGTCGGGTTTCCGTGCTGCCCATAGCACGGAAACTGCCTTGGTCAAGGTCACCAATGACATATTGACCATCTGCAACCAGGGCTCCCTCTACCTCCTCGTCCTCCTCGATCTATCGGCAGCATTCGATACGGTCGACCACGCTATCCTCCTCCACCGCTTGTCCTCCCACCTCAACCTTCAAGGCCCTGTCCTTGAGTGGTTTAGGTTTAGGTTTAGGCCCTGTCCATTTTGTTTCCACAAACGGCTTTTCCTCCAGCCCCCGCACTGTCTCACGCGGTGTCCCTCAGGGCTCTGTCCTCGGTCCCCTCCTCTTCACCCTCTATATGCTCCCCTTTGGTGATGTCATCCACAGACATGCGGTTAACTTCCACATGTATGCGGATGACACCCAACTCTACCTCTCCTCCTCTACCCTCAACTCCACGACCACCGATGTCCTGACAGCTGCCTGTCCGACATCGAGTCCTGGAAGAGAGACAACTTTCTTCAGCTCAATGTGCGCAAAACTGAGGCCCTCCTGATTGGCTCGCGTCAGCGCCTCCGCAACTCAGGCGCTGAGAGCATCAGCATCCAAGGCTGCACTCTCCACCTCTCAAAGCCAATCAGGAACCTCGGTGTTCTGTTTGACCCTGAGTTGTCCTTTCTTCCTCATATCTGCGCCACAACTGGCACCGCCTTCCATCACCTCCGAAATATCGCCAGACTATGGCACTACCTCACCCCTCACGCTGCTGAAACTCTGGTCCACGCCTTTATCACCTCAAGGCTGGACTACGGGAACTCTCTCCTCGTCGGCCTTCCTGGCACCTCCCTCCACAAGCTGCAGGTCATTCAGAACTCTGCAGCTCGTGTGCTGTCCCGCACCAGGCTTCGGGACCACATCACTCCCACCCTCGCTCGCCTCCACTGGCTCCCCATCCCCCAGAGGATCGAATTCAAGATCCTCATCCTCACCTACAAGGCCATTCATGGCCTTGCTCCCTCCTACCTCTCCGACCTACTATCCCCCTACTTACCTGCCCGTACCCTCCGTTCCTCTGGCTCCGGTCTGCTCCACATCTCCCGCACCAACCGCCCTACCATTGGTGGCCGGGCCTTCAGCCTCTCAGCCCCTCGGCTCTGGAACTCCATCCCCCAGTGCCTTGCCCTTGCCTCCTCCCTTTCCTCCTTCAAGGCCGGTCTCCATACCTTTCTCCTTGACCGTGCCTTCAGCTCCCCTCTCGACTCTCTACCCCATCCTCGCTCCCTCTCTTCCCTGCCCTCACCCTGACCATTTCCCCCCTGCTCCGGTCCTGACCCAACTGTCCAGCGCCTTGGGACGTCCTCCCGACGTGAAAGGCGCTCTATAAATGCAATCTTGTTGTTGTTGTTGTGTTGATGGATAAAACTTGAATACGTTCTCTTGTTTTTTCAACCGCAAGATTATCCATAAGAAGGTCTGTTTGGAGAGGACAACAATGATCCTTGTAACTCCCTACTGATTAAGGAAAATTGGGTATTCCGACCTAGTGCAGCGAATATCAACTGACTGCAATTATCCTCTATAGGAAAGGCCTATTGTTGTGCAGCTGGAAGGTCAAATACAGCAGAGCACAATTCAACTCAATCTCTGTTTAGCTTGGCTCTGTCTTTTCACCAAAAAATGTCCTTTTTCTAGTTGGTAGAATCAAGAAAAATGCTGCTCTTAAAAAGAATGTGGGAAAGATTCACCCTTGTGTTTCTGTTATTTCAGCAGTTTATTTGTTGTCTTTGTCCTTTCAAGGTCTGTCACCTTGTTTGTTCAGTTGTGATACTTCCCACACAACCTTATCGCCCTCCTTTAAAGAGTAGTTATGGTAATCATGTTTGTGACAGATGCCTAGAAGCTTATACCTTTCATTTGTCCAGGCCAATTTAGTTCTTGCTCTTATCTCTCAATGCAGAAGACAAAGTGAATTTGATTTCTCTTTTTTTGGTTTTCCATTTGGACAGGACTTTCTCTGAGCTTCTTGTCTAAAATTGTAAAAGTTTTATTTGTACCAGATTTCCTGTTATTCCAATTGGGAGAGAAAATACTCATTATTTGATATTTGTAGTTGTAAGCCTTCTGTATAAACAGAATCAAGGATTGATGCCAATCCAGGTGTTATTTGCTTGTTTCATTTGGGAACAGAGCTTTAAATGAAGCATCCCATGGCAAGATAAATCCTTCTAGAATTCTGTGGTTGTGAACTGAGGCAAACGCTTTTTGTACTGTGCTACTGGCAATTTCTGGTTTTGTTTGGTCTCTCGGACTGGACAATGTTCCACATGGAGAAGACAGGCTTTTACAAGACACTTGTGCCTGTATGTCCTCTGAAGACGATAAATGCTTTATGCTTCTGAATGGGGCGGACTTCAAATTGAGTCAGGGAATCATTGAGACAAAAGGAAAAACTGACGTCTGGAAGTCTGAAATAAAACAGAAAATACTGTACATGTACAGCAATTCAAACAACATCTGAAGGAGAGATAGGTCAGTGTTTTGGGTGTGTCCTTTCGATGGAGCTCAGTTATTGCACTATTTCTAGTCAATTGACTATTTCTAATCACTATTATTGAGTCAATTTCTTTGCAAGTAGGAGATGTAAGTGGGAGCTAGCACCAGCACAGACTCAGTGGGCTGAATGGCCTCTTTCTGAGAGTGTGACCTTCACCATGGGTTTCTTCATTTTTGAGTGCAGTCTATTACCCACATATAAAGGTCCCATCGCATGCTCACCTGATCTCTCTGAACTTGTGGAGCATTCTTATTAATGTGCTCTCTTCTACTCCCACCATCAAACAAACTGAGGGAATCCAGAGCAAGGTCTCACAGCAACCCTAGGCTATAGGAGATCATGTGTGTTGTGAGATGCTCACAAGTGAGAAGTTCTTAAAGGTTCAATATCCAATGTTTTGCCTGTTGTATGCGATCGATCAATTACCTTTAAAGAATGAGGAAAACCACATAGAAAGCAATTATATTTCATCAGTACTTGACATATAACCAAACAAATTAATAAAATCACAAAATACACCTTTTGTATGAATGAGGGGCAGGGAGAACGGCAACAGATCCCAGAGCATCATAAAAGTAGAGGAGGGACAATGATGGGTCAGTAGTGTTCATGGGAAAAATAATCCTAATGTTATTTGACTTTAGTTTTCGCCAAAGGTAGAAAACAAGTGCTCATATCTGCAATGGGTGGAATTCTTCAGCTTTGTTATGAAGCTATGTGACACAGTATTACCTAGAAAGTTATAGCACCTAAACAGGCCATTTTGCCCGAACAAATCCATGTATGCGTGTGAGTGTGTGTGTGAGTTTATGCTCCACATGAAACCTCCATCACTCCTAATTCCCACTCCTACAACCATCTATGGACTGTTATTGCTTATTCATTCAAAATTATCTGTTTTTCCCATTCCACTCCCTCAGATGAATAATTCTGGGCAGATGACAGAGCTGGGAGAGTGACTACATGTCAGTAATATCATTACTGGGAGGAGAGGTTAGATTAGGCCATCAACTGAGAAATCAAAACTCAAGTGTTTGAAAACATTAACTGAATCCTCCCCCACCCATCTCTCTGTCTTGCAATCATCCTGGTGTTCTCATTATTATTGTGTGATGTACATTGCAAATGTTCTGAAGTAATATACACTGCAAATTTTCTGAAGTAATATTTTTGTGCCAACAATGTTTGTCATTAGATGCAGACTGCCACTGCACACCATTTACATGATAGTGTTTCTCTGTAGTTAATGAATGCAGCCGCGTTTATCATGCTAATTCACAGAAAAATGAACTGCACTTGATTACTGAGGAGCTCTTTGTCCAATGCATTAAATGTCATTATCAGTGCTAGGTGTGTGGTTTAAAGCTATAAATATTCTTTTTCTAACAATCTGTTCAGGGTGGAAATGATGTTCTGAATCTGTTTTTTCTAAAGATTGTTAAACCGCTTTGAAAATGCATAATGGCTCTGTTTTTGTGCAGTAATTTAACAAGTGAGATCTTGCAGCCCCACCAATGAATCAGATTCACATTTAAAATTGTGTTTCTGTAAGCAGTCACCCATCATTCCATTTTTGCTGATGCTTGTTTGTCATTCTCATAAACCCAAAGCAAACTATTCTAGTGTTTTCAAAAACTGGATCAAAATAAAATTAATCTTTTGAATAAAAGAAGCTACATTAAATATTTGCAGAAATTTAAAGAATGAGTTAGTTTTGTCTTTCCCCACTGCTAGAGATTTCAGTGTTTCCTTCTGGTATTTTGCTGCCTATATCAATGGCATCATTAAAGCGCTGCTGTTCATTGGCATTAATGAACATGGAAAGTAATGAAGTTTCAGTAATTGCAGAAAGGTCTCAGGCTTCTCCCATTTTCTTCTCACTCATTGCAAGTGAATCTTGCTTGCAGGGCTCTATTATCCACTTTAATGAAGCTTATGTTCTCTGTCACGCAGACACTTTGATTTCATGCTGAGGAACAAAATGTGACTGCCTGCCATAACACCAGTTGCCATTATAAACTATAGCTATGGCTATACTTATGTAGCAAGTGGGGTGAGGGGTTCTTCCACTCTGCTGGCCATTCTCGAGTCAGACATACTACAGAACCAGTTGGGCATAGTCACATAGAGCGTATAGTTGTCTGTAAAAGCTTTGATTTTGTTAACAAGAGAAGAAAATCTTGCAGCCAGTCTTGTGCCTTATAATGGACAGGATCCCATTAAAAAATTGGGATAAATTAGCTCTAACACTAGCTCGCAACCAGTGTGGTTTACTCCAGTTCCTCTTTATCAATGATAGAGTTAGGAGAAATATCAAGGCACCTAGTACTAAAACATTGATTTGTTCCTCTCTTATCACAACTAAACCACCCCACACAAAACAAGCAATGGGAATCTAAAAACAGATCAGAAACAGGATTCTTTAAGTGGGAATTCTTTAACCAGTGGTACGTCAAACTCACATGAATTTGGTTTCCAAATGAAAGTACGCTGGAGAGAGTTTCTGTGAGTCAGTGTGACGCATGTCTGTATTTCTTAAGTGAGGAACCCTGGGCAAAGTCCCTGATTATAGACCCAGGGGGATAATCATAAAATAACTAGGTAATACAATGCAGTTTGTTAGCAAATCGTTCCTAGATATGACCTTGTGAGATTTGGCTAAAGGCTGCCAAGTTAAGCAACGGAGTGATTATAAGTGCTTCGGAAGTCTGAAATTGACAGATATGGAGTTAGAGTGGAAAGTGATAATGAGCCAGCAGTTTGATAAAGTCTGAGATGCACTGAGAATTTGCTTTAAACAAATGGTACCCAGAGCTAAGGCTCAGATTTGGCTCAGGGTGCTTTGCATTGAATGAAAGGTCATAGATTGTCATGTTTTGTGCAGAAAAGAGCTGCCAAAAATCCTGTAACTATATATGGTAACATAAGAAAATCCTCACAGAGTCAGATTCTCTGTTTAAACTATGAAGCTTGTTTTTTCCACTGTATAGAACAAATAATTGTCAAGATTGAATATATTGATACATGGCTGTGCAGTATATCACTTATAGTCATGCAGTCAATAAGAGAGAGTAGCTGTTTCTGGTAGAATATGATGAAAAATGATAAGGGTTTTTTTTTCCTGGTGCAATGCTGGTAGTAAAGAGGAATTTGTGAAAGAGCAGTCCATTTTTCAAGTGGAAAATCCTATTTCCGAAACCTCAGAAATATTGATTTTATTGATCTTTATTCATACACTATTGCAATTATGCTGCAGAAATTAAATTTTCAGGTCGTTGACCCTACAAGTGTAAAATTTTATTGAGTCAAATTGCGAAATTAGATTTCATAATGTGAAGCACATTAAAGTGAATTAAGGACCAGGTCTTGACGCTCTCTGCTATTTTTCACCTTTTGGGCCGAAAGATTATTTCTTTTTTTCTTCCAGCGGATTGTTTCGACCCGACCTGTTCAAATCATGGAGTCTGTATCCACGGGGAATGCCACTGCAGTCCGGGATGGGGAGGTGCCAACTGTGAAAATTCGAAAGCCGTCTGCCCCGATCAGTGCTCTGGCCATGGGACATACCTTCAGGAGAATGGTTCCTGCATTTGTGATCCAAATTGGACAGGCCCAGACTGCTCAGTGGGTTAGTAGACAGAGGATACCTTGCAAATCATCCTATAAGTGGTGAAATGTTCAGATCCTTCTTCCCCCGAGGGCTAAAGCAGCAGTATACTTACTGAGATACACAGACTCATTTCAAACTCGGTGGTGTATGTCATTGGCAGCTGGGTTACCTCAACAAATTGATCTTGGGTTTTAATGATCACTTGATTTTCGTGGGCTGTTTCCTCTGTTTAAAAGCATAATTCTGTTCAGGAAATTGTTGTGTTGTGAAGAACAGAATTTCCCTTATAGAAAAAACAGAAATAGTTACCATTATGAAAGACACAAGTTTGCATATTTCACCTCAAAAATTTTCTAGAGGTATGGTTCAAAAATGTGGTCATCCTTGAGATTACAGAGTCAAATGTGATGTTTCTCTAATATTTATCATGTGGAATGTGTAAGAGTTGGACATCTCACTAGTTGTCTAACCATTTCTTCCCTTTGCTCCCACCTCCCCCTTGACAATCTTGATTTTCTTGTGAAGTCTGAGAATCATGGAATCTTAAAGCAACAGAAGGGGGCCATTCGGTACACTGTGCCTATCCAATTAATCCCACTCCCCCGCTCTTTCTCCATAGCCTTGCAATTTGTTTTCAATTTCAGATATATATCCAATTCCCTTTTGAAAGATATTTCAGAAGAAGCCGGGGAATGGGATTCTGACTCACAGATTGTAGCCTTTGAAAGTTGCTTAGCAGAATAGACAAATGACTCAAAATGCCAATGTCCAGCCAACCGGTAGCGAACAAACTGCAAGTCTAATCCTGTGGACCCAGTTTTTCAGGCATAACCAATGGAGACTAGTGTGGAGGGCGCCAATCTCCAGCAAAATGCAGCACTAAAGTGATGCCCTGTCCAAGCAAATCACACCTCAAAAAGGCATGGTGAGCAGGCAGCCTGGTGAATTAGACAAGGTGACTGACTCATGTGGAGAAAACCACCAGAGTAGGCCTGATAGGCCAAATGGCCTGTTTGTGTGCCTGAACGTTGCTTGATTCCGTGCTAAAGAACAGTCTTTCAGGAATCCCAAGCTTTGCTGGCTAAATGTAGTGCATCAAACAGGCTAGAAAGTTCCAAGGTATCAATCATTTTCTAAACTGGGATGTTTTATCTCAGCCAGGTGGCTGGTTGGGTGCAATTCACCATTTCCATAATCAACCAGACTGCTCTTGATTGTAGTTCACAGAACCCGGCCACAATGGTGTGTGTGTGTGAGGTGGGGGTTAGGGAGAAAGGGAAGGATTCTCTCATTCGACTCGCAGTCCTGGTGTATACCTCACAGTATGGGTGAGGTGCCCAAGTGACTACCACTGCAGCTTCAGATAAATGGAGAGAGTTAGTAAGACAAAGGCAGGGTGGTAAAGACATTGTTGTGAAAACTACAATGAATTTGTAATTCTGCCCACTACTTTTTATTCACCATACTCTACGTAAACATGTCTGCCTTTTAACTCACATGTTTGTGACATGGACCCTTTAAACCAACAACATTTACTATTTTTAAGTCACTGCACGCTATTGAATCTATCAAAATTCCATTATAAAAATGCCTCTGTGAGTCCAAACTTGATGCTGTGGTGCTTCAAGCAGCTTTCAATCATTCCACATCAGTAAATGGCAGTAATACAAAACAAACCCTAGATTTCTTGTTTCCAACAGTCCCTTGTTTTGGTGACTTTCAGTGGATTATACAGTATCAGATATAGTCACCTCTGACCTACTTCTGGTATTTCCCTTCCATTAATTCCTGTATGTTTCAATTTTGCACCCTTGCTTCCCCCCACCGCCCCAAAGTTTTAGCTTCTTAGAAGCTGGAATTTTAATGGGAACAGGAAGAGGCCATTCAGACGGTTGATTAGATGTCATCAGATCTTTTAATCCCAATGCCATATCTTTTAATACCTCAGCAGAAACAAAACAGCTCAGTAGAAGCTCAATAATCAGTAGAAACAAAATATGGCCCTTTAAAAATGTAATTCCAAGGTCAGATATGATTTATTTTTGAATTCATTTGTGGAATAGGTGAAGAAAAACAAGTGCCCAAAAAACCAATTACTGGATTTGAAAAAGTTTACCTTATCCCAACACATTTGATTAATAGAGTTAAAATCAATTAATCATAATGCTGCTCAGTCAGGTAACCCTGTGATAAAAGGCTTCAGTTGTGGGGAAATTAGACTCTGCTTTGAATGAAGGCAGTGACTGAACACGAACTGTGTGAAGTTTCATACTGATGGATAAAATAAATCTTTCACATTGCTTTGTTCTTAATGGATTTCTGGAATGCGTACCTCTGATCAACGTGAGTCCCATGGGTGATTTCAGCCCTTTTTGACTGGTGCCAGTACCAGTCATCAACCAATAAAGATTTCGGAAGAAAAACTCTCAATGTACCAAACTGTTACTTAATTTACCAATTTTTAATTATCTAATTTCCTGTATTTGTTCGTTCAGCAAATAGTGACAGTGAGTTCTGTGCACAGTCAACAAACTGTGCGACTCATGCAGGCAACCTCCCGAATTGAATAATTCAACAAAAGCACAAGGCAGAAGCAGACTCTCGTTGTTGTCTCACAGGTTTATAAGTTCCCCTGTCGAACGATTTGCGAAACATTTAAGAGAAGTTCAGAAGTCCAGTTGTTGGATTTGTTTTACTGGAATTGTTAGACAGAATAAATTGAGTGTATTTTGAGGTAAGAATATCAGGGAATAACTATTCCTTTTTAAAGTGTTACTAAACAACAAGTTGCGTTTAAATAGCACCCAACATTACTGTTGGGTAATGTTTCCAGCGCTATACAAAGACAGGATTAAGTACTGAGCAAGTAGGTAGTTTTAAATTGGGATTAAAGACCAGATAGAATGAGATGGAGCAAGACAGAAGGGTCGAGAAAGTGAATTCCATTTAGGAGTAGACTCTGAAGGCTCAGACACTGATGGTGGCGTAGAGAGAGCAAGAGACTCAGAGCAAACCAAACCAAGGGGGCGAGCAGAGAAGTGGGGTGGGAGAAGATCAGGAATCTAAAGAGGTGTTAAAGCATGAAGGGATTTATAGGTAAGGGTGTGGACCTTGAGATTGATGAATGCAATGAGATATAAATGCTCATGAAAGAGGCAGTCAAACTCCTGATTCAAATACAAGGTTGTGGACGTGTATCCCAAGGCAGCAAGGAGCAGAAAATTGTCTCCGTGGACCCTGTGTAGTCACAAAATAAGAAATGCAATGATAATCCTATAATAATCCTTGAATATGTTATAGCTTCTTTCATATCGGGAAGATATCTCAAAGCCTTCACAGGATTTACTGTAAAGTGGAGTGAATGTGTGTTTGTGGGCAATGACGCTCTCTTAAGTTCTTAAACTGGCTTGATTTTTTTTAAAAAAGGCTCAGAGAAAGTAAAAAAAATCCAACCATAGAGAAAATAATCCAACAAATGAGGCGACAGATGTGAACATAATAGTTGGTGATGTGATGAGACTGAAGGGCAATTAAAATGAGAGGACAGGCGCATTGGGGCCGGGTAGCAAAAGTGACCAGTCAAAATCACACAAGGGCAGCCACTTGACTAATTGGCTATGTCTTCAAACAATAACATCTTTATTAAGAGGCTCCTTTCAAATCCATCAGGAAAGCAATGGCTGGAACAAGTTAATGGATGCAGTGTTATGAACTCACTTAGCCATCAATTATCTTTATTCAATTTTTTTTAAGGGTTATGATGAAAAGAGATCAAGCGAATCTGCTGTTTCTGTGGGAGGGACCCTAGTGCATGCTAAACAGGTGGATTTGGGAGCACCATCGATTGTTGAACTCTGCAGGCATCAGCTCGTAACTGAATGGTGGCTGGAGTCCACAGGTTTAACACAGACTAATTTCCCACCAGCAAGCCACTTGAATGACAAGCCCTTCCAATTTGCTCTTATGGAATTGATGCTGCCAAAACATTATTTGATCTTCGGAGAGAAACATGGTTATTAATTAGCTGCCCAATTTCACTTCAATTAAACGAACTTTAATTAATAAATTCCTTGCAAAGATTGACGCACCCCTAGTTTAAGGTGGTGTGTTAAAGGCTGATAAACACCTTTGTGCTAATGAAAAATTGATTAGATTGATTCGCAGGAGAAACAGGGCTCAGAATGAAAAAACACTTTACCTCTCAAAGCCCAGTTAATATTTTGCAGCACAAAGGTTAATCAGCTCCTCGAAGATCCCTTAATCGAAAGCTTGATTCAGAAAGTAGGGAAGTGATTCTATAAAGAAATCATTGAAAAGAGCACAAATGAACAGACAAGTGTGTCCCAAAGCAACCCAGCAGATGGAAACTGATGAAGCTGTAACTAATCCCGTTGGTGTTAGATAGATTTTCAGATCATTGTTTTTTGTGTTAGGAAAAAGTTTTTTTTCACATAACTTTTGTTTTTTATTGTTTAGTCCAACAGTTGTTGACCTTTGCTGATTTCTTTGCCTCTTCTCCCAACACATGATATGTTTCAGTCAGCACTGTGCCATGGATTTAGTCATGATACTTTGTACACTGGGATGTTTTTTGCCAAACACTGACATCCCTGACTATTAAAGCACTTATAAATCTTACTAATGCCCTGAATGTTACCCAGGCTCCATTTTATGTCAGACTCTGATTTAATAGAATTTTCTATTTGTTATGAGGTATAAGCCTGAAGAATACTCTTTTAAGTTGTTTGATGAATGCTTCAGGGTCTTTTAGTTGCCAAATTTAAAGGGAACCAGAAATATCTATTCAGAGCAAAGCATCATTGGAATTATGAAGCAGGGTGGTAGGAAAAGCTTAAGATTGCTACTCTTAACAGAGAGGGTTTCTAAGAAAGATCATACCACTGAAATGCCCTAGACATCTTTCTTGTAAAGACTGCAATGGGCTCACATTGTCACCATGTTTGATGGTGCCCGGTCAATGACATTGCTATGGTAACAGCTTAGGCAGCTCTCAAGGCTAGGCTGTCACTCCGTGGGATGCCATAATACTTTATTTTAACTGGGTGGCTTCTGGAGCAGTTTGGAAATGGCTGCTCCCTTTTTCTCATTTCTCAGTCTTAACACAAAGGAAAATTAGGAGAGGAGCCAAGCACACGTGTGACTCCTCACACCTCAGGTGATAATCCTGCTCTGTGAGACAGCTGGTTCAAGCTGTGCAAATTCTCAAAGATAGCGAGACAGGCTTCTGTCAGTTTCCCCACAGAGAATTGTTGAGAATACTCTGTTCTGATATAATTCAAACCCCATTTAATTTTTGTCAAAAGTTTTTTTGGGGGGCCGTAACTGATGCATCTGATTGTATCACCGTTAGGTGAAGGACACAGTAGAGCAGTGCATTGGCTGTCCAGTATGCAAAACCACAAGTCCATGATTGCTCATGTGGCAATGAAATGCAAAGAGCAAAGACCAGCCCCAGTTGAAGGGAGGAACACTTGGAAAAGTTACTTTCTCCCAGGATTCCCACAAATATTCGCTAGAAGCTAAGTCCAGAGTGCTTGTGGTAAAGAAGACAGCAGCTTGCTTTTCCTGCCCACTGTTCATTCAGTGAACATTGTAAAGGGGAAGAAAGGTAGAGACGGAATAAGAGAAAAGAAAATAACTTTAAAATGGAGAAGGCAAGGGGAAATAACTGGATTAAATTCAAAATTCTGAACCTGAGTATTATCATTAAATCCTGACCTGCTGAGCAGGATTAGATTGTCTCGGCAGCATAACCAGTGTTTTCGTGGTCAATTCGTAGAATTGGATGTAAAGCCATGGCCGTAATGGGCTTCATGTAAATTTTATGTGACAGCAGCTGACTCAAAAGGCGCCTCCAATGGTACAATCTATATTTCCAGGATCGCACATTGTCACATCAATTTCTAGAAAAGTTATTGTGTAAATTTTCGGCCGGTTAGGATTATTTTTGGCATCTGGTTCAAAGCTATTTCTGTTTCTGTGCTTCTCTCCAACTTTATAAATTTGTTCATCTGTTTGACCTTCTCAAAAAAAAATTCAAGTACTAACTATGTATAGAAAATAGAAAAGGATGTCACTTATCATCAACAGCAGGAACTTGAGAGATTGAATTAAAGAGATTCACAGCTGACTGGACCCTAAAGCTGGGGGAGGGGGAGCTGAGTCGGGGTGGGGGGAGAAGATGACGAAAAGTGTGGTGTAAAAGATCAGATTTAAGTCAGCTGAATATTGTTAAATATCTTCGTAATTTGATGACCATTTCTAAATTCAGTGGCTCTTGATTAGCCCTGGTTCTACCTTCATGACAACTGAAGCCTTTAAATCCCTCCACGGTCTTGTCCCATCCTACCTCTGTGATCTCCTCAAACCCTACAAACCCGGTTGCTGCCTCCATTCAGCCTGCTTCACATCCACCCACCCCACCATCGGCAGTTGGGCTTTCAGCATATCTGCCTCCAGTCTCTGGAACTCTATCCTGGATTCCCTTTGACTCGCTCTTTCATTCGCTTCCTTCAAGATCCGCTTCAAAACGTTCCTTTTTCAATGGGTTGTTGGCCATCTTTCCCCTCTTACACCCTTCGATCGCCACTGCCCCAGCCTGCACCCCTAGCAAGAATGCAAAACTTAGATGGTCCAGTGCCTTGGGACATCTCCCAACGTGAAAGGCGCTACATTAATGTAAATTTGTATTGTATTATAATTGGGATCGATATGCTAGTGTCCAAGAGCCCATAAGGTTTTTTGGATAAAAGCTGAGTTCACGGAGTGGTGGAAGGACTGTGGCTGGTCTTGGCATTTCTCCACGTACTAAGCTTTGTATCAAAATTAAGCCATCTAGTGAAGAGTTCACTTCTTTCCAGTGGTTCAGCCAACTCTTTCTGATTGGAGTGGTGTCAGATGCAAGTGGAGGGAGACTTGAATTTAATGAGTCAAAAGAAAAAGAAAACTCAAATATAGGTTTACATCTTATTTGTCAACCCAACATGAAAGTCTGTGATTGATAAAGAATAACTTTGTAATTGTTGCTAACAGGAGTAGTTTCTTAGTAAATTAATTGAATGATATTGGTTAAATACATTTATTATCGTGAATTTGAGGTCCTTTTAAAACCGGATCTGAAATAAATGTCAATTTACTGTTGTAGTAATGTTCTATTTTACAGTATCTTTAGTGAATATATTAACCTTTAGCATCAGAGTCCCACAAGTACTAAATGTGCTTTGACAGCATTTTGAGCACACAAGTGACTGTGCTGCAACTGTATTTTTGTTCCACAGAAATTTGTACCGTGGACTGTGGCGCCCGCGGAGTTTGCATCGCCGGTAGCTGCCGCTGTGAGGAAGGCTGGGGTGGCTCAGCCTGCGCACAGAGAGTATGTCACCCTCGCTGTCTGGAGCATGGGACCTGCAAGGATGGCAAATGCGAATGCAACCAAGGCTGGAATGGTGAACACTGCACCATAGGTAGGCACACATTGGACAGACTTGGCTCTCTTAACCAAAGTGAATAGTATTCCCTAAAAGTAATGTATAATGTCTATCTCACAATAGAAAATGTCTGTCAGGCACTTTCAGACACTGTTTCTGACATAGAGTAACTAGAGGTTTTCTGCATTCGACTCATTGTGGCTGTGCCACAATCTGCACATCAGTTTGCTTTAAAAAGGGCATGTGGCAAGAAATTTCTGATGGAGCTAAGCAGAATGACAACGATGTGGCATTCAGCTTGTTCTATCCCATAAGATCTAAGTCAGTTCACTTAACAATGAGGATTTTTTCTCCATTCTCTCTCGAACCCCCTTCCAATTCTTGCAAAAGAACTATTCAAGTACCTATTGTATGAAAGGCTATAGCATAGTGTCAGCTTGGCTCAGTTTGTAGCACTCTCGACTCTGAATCAGAAGATTGTGACTTCAAGTCCCATATATGTCTAACAGTTTAGGTTGACACTCCAGTGCTGTGCTGGGGGAATGCTGCATTGTTTGAAGTGTGGTCCTTTGGTGAGTATATCAAACCAGGATCCCAAATGGCTATTCGAAAAGAGAAGTGAGTCTCACATGATGCCCTGACCAGCAATGAACCAAATAAAATTGGTCAGAAGTAGAAGCTTTGAAAATAATGTTTAACCTTGTTGCAGTGACTTAGCAAGCTTCCACAGTATTTTGTCCACTCATTCTATTCTGTCATCCTATCCACTGAGCTGCTGCACCAATTCATGAATATTTTCTCTGAGCAAGCAATCCCTCCATTTAAAAATGTGACAAGGTAAGAAAAGGAGGTGAAAATTAAAGGAAAATGTGAAGGTTCAAAGATTTATCAGAGACGACCGAAAAGAATGATCAATTAATAGCCTTCATGCAAGTTATTATAACCACATCCATTATCACCATGACCTTTTGAGAACTTTATTTCCTGAGAAGCTTGAAGTATAATTTTTCCCTTAGTCCTCACCAATGCCTTTTAACAGGCTATCTGTCATTTCTGAATCTCCGAATAAAGTGAAAGTTTCTTAGGCAATGGTGCAGAAGTATGACTGGAGACCTCAAGACAGTTATATCTACTTAAAGCTTCATTCTTGTTATACCCAATGAATATCCATCCCAGAAAAGACTGCACATCAAGAATGAATGGACGACATTAAGTCATCGGGTAATAATTGAATGAAATTGTGCATTACTTCACGATTGAATCATTAGAATGTCAAGAGACATTTGGAGTATGTGGGATGAGCAGCAAAACCATCAGCAGCAAAATCAGCAAGGGACATTGGGGTGTAATTTGCCTTTTTAATAGAATTCTTAATAAGGAAATGAATCTCTCATATAAGGATTCCCTCTGGTAAGTGGATGTCAGTCACACCGACCAAATGGGAATGCACACAACACCATGTACTTCCGGAGCAGAGTTCCTGAAGGTCAAAGGGAATTTTAATGGGAATCCTTATCAAGGAATTTGTGAGGTTGGACAGTGAACAGCAACGGGGTGTTTAAGAATAATAATAATAATAAAAGTAATCATTGCAATTGATATGGAGCCATTTAACATCAGCAGGACATCCCAAAGCACCTCACAGGATTTTCTGTGAAGTGCACTGACTGTTTGTTGGTGAACAGTGTAGCAAATTTATGTGTTGGTCATCAACTGCACATTGTATCAGCTCAAACATTCATGAAACATCTTGTTCAAGGCAGTGCAATTAATGCACAGCAGTTTTCTGACACTGTAATTTTAAATTTAATTTGTGAAAACGACAGAGCGTTCCCTATTGAAGACTGCCATGAAGTTAAATATCCAGGCTGAAGCCTATATAGGAATGTCAGTTTTTCCTGTGTTTTTTTTTAACAATTTTGTAACGATTTGAGATCTGAGTAATTATTTCTGTTACAAAAATCCAGTAACCTGAACTAACTCCTTTGTTATAATTTGGGTTCTATTTTTTGACTGTTATGTTTCTTAATTTTTGACAGATGATACTGATGTTTATTTGACCGTCATTTTTTTTCCTGGATTTTAGTTGAATTTTTATGGATCTTTTCAGCTGCCAGTTCATAAATTAACCACTGACATCACATATGCAGGCAGCACCACTAATATCACTTCCTGCTTTACTCATAGAGATGACAGAATTATATATTTCCACCTTCTAATGATTTGCCCAGCAGGCAGTTGTAGTCTTGAGTTTTGACATTTGCTTTGGCAAAACGTGATATTTTTGGTGACCTTATGATTGGACTTTGGCCATTTTTGTTCAAAACAATAAACAAAAGTGGTAGAAAAATCATTTTCCTTTATTTGGAGAAAACTGAAGAATCCAATAAATGCCACTGTTTACTGATTAAAATTGGAAACTGTGAAGCCCAGTTATAATTGTACAGCAGTAGCAGAAACGTTTACAGTTCTGCACATTTGTCTTAATGTACATTGGACTTAGAATGTCTTTTGTTAGATGAACCAGAAAATTACATAAGGTTATCTTTCTTATAAATAATAATAATTCTTGCATTTGATATAGCACCTTATCACATTTTCAAGACTCTCAAAGGGCTTCACATGATTTTACTGTGACCAGAACCAAGAGTGCTATGAACTGAGCCAGCCTGATCCCTGAATCCAAGGTTTCCAAGGGTTTGGGAGAGGAGATCCAGATAGGATTCCTGCTCCTGGTTCCTCTTCCATTCTTGGTATTCCTATTTTTGTGTTTTTTAATTTAGCATGTCCCAAATATTTTTTCTAATGTTCTCCCCATTGGCATATGTCTCTCTGCAAATGATCTGGCCTCTGCTGAACTACATGCAGGAAAGGCCAGCCATCAAGCTCTTAAACCTTCTTTCTAAAAGAAAAAAAAATTCAATGATAATATTGTTGTGGTGCTTACGTCCTGTAATGCCTTGAACACTGGCATGTTTATTGAGCTACATTGATTTTCATGTACACACATTTAGGCAATTCACACAGAAACTTGCCTCGGGGAAATTCTAATTCCTTTAAGCTGCTCTCAAAGTGGAAGCGGGGGACAACACACTATTTGTTTTCATTCTAATGCTTCAATACAGTGGGGAACAGGATCATTAACAAACACAGAGGTACTGATCTGTTTGCTTCAAATAACCTACAGCCTCCAGAGCTCAATGTTTCATCAGCAGTTTACTAGGAATTGGGGCATTCGGAGAGAAGGTGCCCTCAATGCATGTGTTAAATGTTATTGCCAAAGGCAGTGCTTTAATTTTCTAATTTTTCTATTTTTCACTCAAGATAACTGTTTGGCCACCTCAATGTTTCCTGTCTAGGTAACATGTAGCTGGAAGGGAAGGAGAACCCTAATCATCTAGTCATAGACTGTTAATAGGAACATCCTGCTCTGAATGAAGCCTTCTCATTGAACAGATCATTCCATTATGCTAGGTTCAGCCTGTGCGTCTTGCCACACAAAGAGAGTGCTGCTCAGCCAGCGGAGGCGCTGACAGTGATGGGTTGCTGTTTGTGAAGTCAATGCCTTTATTTAAAAATAAAGTCCTGGTATCGCTTTTGCTTATATCTCCACCGTTCTTTACTGTCGTGTGCTGTCCAATGGTAACGTGTTGGTAGATACCATAACACCTCAGAATGATAGGACATAGGTTCACACGCTGGCTTCACAAGATCTAAAATCAAATTGTCCATTGATACTTTTTTTTGTTAAACCCTTCATATTAACTTTGGATATTAAGTTTTAAGGTTCACAATATATGTGGAACATTGCCTCACAGTGCTGACCAACACTCTTCAAAGCCTCATCTTTTCAGACTTTGCATTGTCTTTGCATTGAGCTCAATATAATAATAATAATAATCCTTGCATTTGATATAGCGCTTTTCACGTCGGGAGGACGTCCCAAAGCACTTCACAGAACACACTGTAAAGTGAATTGACTGTATATTTGTGGGCGAATGCGGCAGCCAATTGCGCACAGCAATGTCCCACAAACAGTCTTAGCTTGAAAATGACCAATTTATTATTGGTTTTGGTTTTGGAGGGATTATTATTAGGCATTTGGAGTAAGGAAACTTGCCCAAGGTTTCGCCTGCCTGGAATTGAACTCAGGTCTCTCACTTGCAAAGTGAGTGCTCTAACCACTGAGCTGCAGGACTCCTATATAAAACAGAGAGTGAGGTATTTGCCTCCATGATCTTGAAATTCTCCAGGACACATTGCAAATAGCATTTTTAAAGTGCCTTACCACGAAGGTGATGCCATGCACCTTAAAACTGCATCATCCAATGTTGGAATAAATCAAAATGCTTTACAGTGATTATTGGTAAGTAACTCCCATTTTGCCCACATAAAAAAATACAGTCACACCACTTCATGGTATATCTTGTGAAGTATTTTGAGACATCTCAGTGGAGTAATAAGGTGCTATATCAATGGAAGGATTATTATTATTTATTTTCAGCAAGATCCCACAAACAGCAATGAAGTGAATGATTCATTTTATCTGGAAGGTTGTTCTGAAAAATAATATCACGGTATCCTAATGGCCACTTGAGAACAGACAATTTAACATCTTAGCCTAGCCGGTACCTCCAACAATGCAGTGGTTCCCCAGTACCGTAGTTGAGTGTCAACCTTAATTATGAGCTGAAGTCCCAATACAATGCAATACAATTTATATGTAATGCTTGAAGCTAGAACTTTCTGACCCTCAGGTGGGAATGCTACCAATTGAGCTATGGGACACCTGGTCAGCAGTCCCAGCAGAACCTACATAAATTGTCCTAAAATCCTTACCTGTTTGCAAAATTCTTCTCCAAAAGGAGAAACAAAATAACTCGCCTTGTATTTCTCTGTCCTGACAGATAATCCCCTTTTTTTAGTATAAACATAGTTGTGAAATCATATAGTAAACAGACATGGCTGCAGCTGTAGATAACAATGTGCCCAATGTTTTCTTTTCTTCTTTTGCTGAATTCAAATGCAAGAGGTTGGTTGTTAAGAAGGAGGGGTGGGTGTGGTTGTCAACAACAACTGCTACATATCAATATTTTAGCCTAATTGAGCATTGCACAATTGATCTTTTCTCCAGCACAGTGTAATATTCTTTGTCTAAGTGCCAAACTATTTTTGACTAATTTTTCATGTAAATTGGGCAATTTGCATGAAGTCTATACATTTCTGTTCTGGCCTGTCAATGCTGCTTTAAAAAATAGGAAAGTCTTTAACATCAAACACGGGTGGAAATATCCATCTGTTTGTAGTGTTTGCCTGGAGCCTTTTCACACAAAGCAAAATACAAACTGTAGTTCTTTAATTGTTACTCTGCAGAATGAGCGTGATCCTGACTAGAATTATAATATATAATATAATATATATATAATATACATATACATACAGTAATATGTGCATATAAAAATGATAGTTAAATACCAAACCTGTAAGTGTAGATAAATGTTGTGTTAATTAATTCCCCTGTATATATATATATAGTATGCATGGTGTGTTCAAACTTTTGATTTCCCTATAATCTGGGGTATTAAAACAACTATGCCAATTGCCATAGTTTGTGTTCAATCTCAGGAAGAGCTCTTCTGCTGTCTGTGCTGATCCAATGGTGGCTTCAGAATGTACTTTGGTGTAGTTGAAACAATTCTGAAATAATAGCAATACAACAAGGCTATAATGGGGAGCATGTTTTCTTAACCTGAATTACAGTGAGTACTGCTGCTTGCAAAGAAGTGTCAGGCAGTAGAAGTTGACATGTCTTTTGAAAACTGTCAAAAGGAACAGTAGAAGCGCACAGTGATATTTATGAGAAATCCCTAGTTGATGACTTTCAGGCGCTAATGAAATGGTGGGGATCCAAAATCTCTGTAACTAGTTTCAGCCCACACAGAGTGATCCAGCACATGGCAAATGTTACAGTTTCTTTAGAAAGACTGGAACAAAGTTAAAACATTTTGGGAGTAGAAATTCCACCCAGCTCTAGATTTGCTCTATTTTTATAACATTTATAATGTCCAGAATGTGGTAAGCGGTTAAAGTAGTTTGAATTTTTAAGCCATTTTCTGTAAGTTCTTTTAAGAACTATAGAAAATTGACTTCAAAGTAAAGAACTGAATTCAACAATTGGTCAAATAAAGTAAATCTAGACCCAGGTAGAATTTCTCTCCCTTGAAAGTGCTTGTTGTTTTACAGTGCAGCTCTGTAGTCTGTATACAAAGCATGTAGCTAAACCTTTTGCTTTTCTCATTCATTCAATGCTAGCATATTAATAGTGCACCTAACATGCACAAGTTTAATGCAGTGTTTGCAGTATACAGTATATATTTGTTGATGTATAGCCTCAAGCTATATTATTGACCATTCAAAACAGCTTGTTTTATAAATCAACTGGGACCTCCTAAACCACTCTTCTTGACTGGCATCAGGCTCCTGCTTGTCCCTCGCGCCCTCCACTCCACCAATGGAGATCGTGTATTCATTCACTATGCCCGAAACTCTGAAACGCTTTCCCTCAATCCCTCTGCCTTGCCCCCGTTCCCCTTTTTCAAGCCCCGCCTGAAAAGCTTCCTTTTCAACTGTGCTTACGGAGTCGGGTTCTGCCACTGTTAAGTGCTCTGAGACGCAATATATATATATGTATATAATATGGAGGGCTCTATATAAGTACAAGTTGTTGATGTGCTGTACACGTCATGAAATGTCGTTGATTCCATTCTTAAATATAGCACTAAATCCAGCAAAGCTGTGCCACTGAATTTTTGACGTAATTTCCCACTCATGAACTTTAGTACAGTTAGCAGAGACCAGCATTACCTTTTTGAAACTGAAAGAAAAACGTATTAATAAGTATCGGTCTGGCTCAGTTGGTAGCACTCTCACCTCCATGTGAGCTGTTTGAGTTCTGAAAAGGAATTATTCTGAAAATAATAGAGAATGCACTGTTGATTTTTAAATCAAAATGAGCAAGACATACTGGTTTATACAAATTGGCTCAGTTGATAGCACTCTCAGGTTGTGTGTTCAGGCCCCGTAACTTAACACTCCAATGCAATGCTAAGGGAGCACTCCTTTATCAGAGATACCATCCTTCAGATGACATGTTAAACAACATTCTTGGCTGCCTGTTCAAATGGATGCTAAAGATCCCATGGCATTATTTGAAAAGAGAAGAGGGTTTCTCACAATGCCCTGAACAACAATCCTCCAGATAGTTTGGTCATTCACTTCAGCACTGTTGATGGGACATTGATGTGTGCAAATTGACTGCCCCGTTCGCCTACAAAATGTAGTCACAGCACTTTACAGTAAATCCTGTGAAATGCTTTGAGACATCCTCCCAATGGCAAAGACACTACATGAAATGCAAGAATTATTATAATTATTATTTGTATAAGGCATCACATTTAACAGCATTCTGGCCAATAATTGTAACATTTAACGATTAATAGCTATGCATTAAAAAATATTCAACCATTTACTCAAGGTAAGATTTGTTAAAAGAAAATTAAAAAACCATTTTCCAAAAGAGTTCTTAAGAAGTGATATCCTATTCATAAAAGAAAGGCTTCCCCTGCATCTCAATGAACTAAATCCTATTTACCTTTTTTGTGAATAGAGGCATGGCAAAATTTTATGCTTTATTAAGGTAGGGATCCAAGGTTTTTTTTCACTTTTAACACCCAAGTTTCAGCATCACATACAAAATAGAGTCAACGGCACTGTGTCAAATTATTATTCATTCATATATTTATCAATTTGTTATCAGTTATGTTCAGATGTAGCGCAGATTAAATACTTGGTAAACTCCCATTATAACCCATCTGAAACCCTCATGTCAAAAGAATGGCTTTTTGTTTCCTGCAATGAACCATCATCGTGGCACTATTGGAATGAACCATGACAATTTAGTACCAAATTATAGACAGGTTTGTGCTATGAGCCTGCAGCTACAAAGCACTGGAATGAGCCTGTCCAACATCATTTCATCTGGGACCTGTAGTGCCATCGGACAGGAGAGACTTTCATCCTATCAGTCTGAATAGCAATCACATCCAGGCCCTGCAGGTGAAAGGAGGTATTTCCAATCCAGTACGTCACTACTACAATAGAGTTATTTTCTCCACATGTCCTGGCTGATAATTCCCCAAATAAAATTGGTCATTTGTTTCATGGCTGTTTGTGGGACATTGCTGTGCACTACTGTGCTGACGAATTTACCTACAAATACAGAGTCACTCCAGTTCACAGTGAATCCTGTGAAGCGCCTTGAGACATCCTTCTGACATGGAAAGGCGCTATACTGAATGCAAGGATTATAATTATTATTTTTATTCAAGGCCACACTGAAATAGATTGTGTAAATATGGCACTTCACTTCAGTAGTGAAAATGAAGCTATTCAGGAATGAGAGGCTAAATCCCACTTGGATTTTTTGTTGACTTGTGATCTTATTTTTCTTTTATATGATTGAAGATAAATTTTGTAGAATGTTCAAGTGGTGCAAAAGTTGCCACAAATGAACAAAAATAGCTGAACTGCCTTCCCTCTGCATCTGAGGTTGATATTACTCATATTCTTAGACCTTAAGACCATTCCCTTAAAACTAAGGTTGTGCAGAATATTGGAAAATGAAATTCAATCTTCATTTGGAAGCTGATTTTCTACAATTCTTTTTAATTAATACAATGGTTGTCTGTGGAACTTGCTGATACAAAAGGCTGGTATGCTTGCCTGCAAATACAGTCACTGCACTCTACAGTTATGACATGCAGAGTGCTTTGAGATATTTCAATATAATATGTTACTATAAAAGGCTTCAAAGAATATACTTTGAAATGTAGTTAATATGTATTTTGTGAACACGGCAGCCAATTTGCACACAGCAATGTCCCACAAACAGTCATGAAGTGAATGACCAATTTTAATTGGGGGATTGTTGGCCCACAAACTCCCTTCGCTTTTCCAATAGTGCCATGGGATCATTAATGTTTATTTGACCAGACAGATAGCACCTTGATTTAAAGTCTCATCTGTAAGACAACATCTCCAAAAATACAGCATACCCTCAGCATTTCCTTGGAGTATCAGCCTAAACTATGTGAATTAATAGGTCTAATGGTAATGGACAAGTGTGGAACTCAGTAAATCCGTTCAAGTTGAATCACTGAACCCCTAAATCTGACTCAATTGTTCCAAGTCACTACTTGGGGCTTGAACCCACAATCTTCCTATTCAAAGGTGAGTATGTCATCAATTGATACCCTGACCCCCCTGGCGGTTCAGCTTTGTACTACAATTCAAAGCAGCTCCCCCCACCCCCCGCTACCTTCACTTTCTGGGCTTTGACCATTTTCCCATCATATTAAAGTATCCATTCAGCAATTTCAATGTACCAGCTTTAAATCACCAATACTGCTGCTACGTGAGAGGTACAAGGATGTAAACGTCAAGCAGGGAGCCAAAATTGGCACTTGGGAGTGATAAAAGAATGTAGATGAAATTATTTTTACTTGAGATGTTTGATATAGGAATCCAGGCTGATGATGAAAGACAATAAAGTGATCACAATATTTACAGTATACATTAAACAGATAAACTCAACGAGGAATTTGGAAAGGTTCGCTGCAGATTTTCGATAACTAAATCATCCGATTCATGCAAATAAAAACTGCATATGACAAATTCATCTGTTTCTGTGAAGTGGTGAGAATGTGCAATCAATAACAATTAACAAATGAAAAAACAGTGGTCGAGCAATTGAGTCAGATTTAGGGGCTCAGTGATTTAACTTGAACAGATTTAATGGGTACCCAGTTGTACATTATTACCATTCCATCAGACCTATTAATATCTTGACAGTGAATAATCTGGATCTGATGATGAGTTCTGTCTATTTATTTCTCTAATGGAGCAGTAATGATGGTGGTTATTATTCATTGCAACGAATTGGTGTAAAAGTGAGGTTAATTGTTAATGAAGAGGCTTTATTGGCTCGTCAGGAATATAATGAATTGGAGGCTGGACTTTCAGATACTGAGCATGATATAATATAATCCTTAACAAATGAAAATGGTAAAATTAACCAATAATAAAGATCCAAAAGAGAAGTGAGCTTCTCCCAGTGTCCTAGCCATCAAAACATTGGCACCTAAATATCACTAGTCTGTTGTTTGCTGATACACAGAATTAACATCATCCTCCCTATCTCTTACGCCTGCATTGTTGGAGATGCCATTTTTCAGATGAAAAGTTCAACCAAGGCCTAACCCATTTATGTGTTCTTCTGGTGGATGCTAAAGATCCCACACACTATTAAAAAAAAGAATTTTCTCAGTGTCTTGTTCTCCAGACAAATGGATCTCATGGCTCATGGCTGTCCGTGGGATATTCTGTGGGCAAAATGGTTGTCATTCTTTCCCATAATAAAAGTTACTATACTAATTTCTGTGAAGTAAATCCTGTGAGACACTTTGAAATATTTTGATACAATCTAGTAGTATAAAACCTCAAGTTCTTCTTCATTTGGCCATTGAGTCTGCATGGGCTCTCAGAGCAAATTGTTCTTTTAATTCTACTACTCAGTCCTAACCCCATACCCATTCGAGGCTCTATCTTTCATATAGTTGTCTCCTTCCCTCTTGAAACCAGAAATGGGCTTTGTCTCTACCACCGAACCTGCCAAAAACTCCAATGTGCTATTTTGAGATCTGAGATTTGAGAGGATTAGCTTGGTGTATGGTATTAAAGGTTATTGTATCACAGACTGGCTCTAAGTCCATGGTGTCCTATCGTGAATAGATCCAAGCAAGCTGTCTCTGTATTCTGAAAAGGAATTATTCTGAAAATAATAGACTGCACTTCTGATTTCTAAATCAAAATGAGTAAGACAGAAAGGAGCAGGGCTGCTCTCCATTCATAGGATTTCCTGTGAATTACTTCACCGATTAAGACCTTTGTCAGCAATGTGTGTCAGTCTCTATCTTGCGCATTGAGAACAGGCTGCTTCTATGCAGATTCAAATGTAGAACTGTATGAAAAAAGTTACACTGTCTTAAATACAATTGCAACCTGTTCCTATCATGGTTACACCAATGTTGATTTCTCCTGTTGAATGCAACAGCACGGATCATTTGCATGTGAAAGGCAGAAATGCAGTGATTTCCTTGCTCTGTGTAATATTGTTCTGAAATGTCTGTGTTTTATTTCTCAAGCACACTTTCTGGATAAAATAGTTAAAGGTACTGTATGCCTTTTTCCTTTCTTCTTGTTTGTTGTGCAGTCTTTGCACATAGAGTAAATAAGTTAACAGATACCTAACCCTCTATCGTCATCTCACTTTCGTTCGTCCATGTTTCTGGGATCGATAATGGGTGCATTAACAAGCCCTTAATACTGAATTATATCAGCAATACTTTTATCAGACGGTATATCCTACAAGTCAGTTCGCAGAAATAGAATTGCTTTGGATATATTTGCACTCTTACACATTGTGGTACCTTTGCTAACCCACATACTGTAATATTTGAAAATCGCTGAAATGTAATTGAGAACAGTTAGTTCCTGGTAATCACTATTACTGTAGTTACTGCTGGAAAAAATGGGTCACAGAATACACCATTTTTAAAGAGTAATTTTATCAGTAAAGAAGAAATCAATTGTAACAATGTCAAACATTATTTTGAAGCGCTGTGTGAAACTGTTAAGTGGCTTAAAGCAAATTTGATACACGTTTTTAACGATCATGGCACCTCATCTCTCATTAATAGTATTTTGTGTGCTTTAACAGCATTTCTGAAATATATATTCACTTTAAAAAAGAGTTTGTGGAGTTGCATTGCCAAACTTGTCCTATTTAAGGTGAAAGCTTCGATAGTAGAGTTTCTGCATTAAAAAGAGCTGTAGGGATTTTATTTAATTCACTCACATTTTTGCAAATGCAAGCATCCTTTTTTTATTCCATTTATATAAATACAGATTCTGGATATGCCATCACTTTTTAATTGTGTTTCCAAATTTTTCCTCCTTGTCCATAATAGCAGACAAGATAGGATATAAAGGTAAAGACAAAAGCCCCAGGGAGATTGTTATGAACAATCCCTCTCTGCTCTCTGTCTTCGAGCATTAGTTCTTTTTTGTTTGTTTGTTTTATTTCCAATGCTCATTTTATTTCTGTTCAGTCTTTTTATGTTAATTGTGGTTCTTCTGGTATTACGCTTCTGTTTGTCTTAAATAGTTCAACGTGCAAAGCTATTGTTTCTGTTGAAACCCTTGTCTGTCCACTTCAGTCCATCTGCAACCTTGAATCTAATTTGTTAAAGGTTAGGTGCTCTGAGCTTTGTCTCTTGTTTCCTGGCCTTTGCTTATTCCTTTAAAAAGGGTGTACATTTTAAATTCTTATTTTGTAATAAAATGTAGCAGTAAATGCTCTTCCTATATGTTGTTCATCTATTTATTAGCTACAATAATTTCACATGAATAAGCCCCAATTTGCATAACCTACAAGAGGAATAGATTCCATCTGTGAATTTTGGGTGCAGAAGACAAACACAGGTATTGTGTGTGTGCTTCCATTAGTCACGCGTCTCTCATATTTGCCTTAAGTGGCCAACACTAAACTAGACAAAGAAAAATGAATGGGGAGCAAGCATAGATAGTGTGGGAAGAGTTGTAAGGTGACCTTAATAAGAAGATCTTAACAAGGATTCTGAAATACTGGAAGCAAATAGAACTTGGTGAGACTGGGCATAATGGGCAGAGCTCAGAAACTGAGTCTTTTAGATGTGGCTATCTACTGGATTTGCCCTTTGTATGTTTTAAAGTTTCCTTATTTTCTTCCAGATAACTATTGTATCTTCCTTAGATTTTTTTAAAACAAAACTTAAAGTACAGACATAGATTTTCTTGGATACCTGAAATGGGCCCGCTGTATTTAGTTCCTTTCGGTTTATTTTTACCTTATTCTCTCCTTTCCTTTCAGTTTTTTGTCTTCTTGTTTCTTGGCTCAGTCATGGCCTTTTTCCTCCACAAATGCTTCATGGGACATTGGCTGAGTCCTCCACCACTCTCCCCTTCCTTAATCTATTCAGGAAATTGCCATCTCTTCAAATGCCATCAGATAAGATCATGACGCCCTGAGGATGCAAGCTACATTCTGTTACAACAACAAATTGAATTTATACAGCACCTTTCACATCGGGAGGACATTCCAAGGTGGTGGACAGTAAAGGGTTTGCACCTGAGCTGGGGCCTGGAGCCAAGAGGGGTGGAGAGAAAAGGGGGTGGGAAGATGTTACCCTAGCTCTCAAACCTATTTTGTCTAAATTGAGGTCCAACAAGGCTTTATTGCATACAAAATTTCTTTTTAATTTTTTAAGTAATTTATTCTTGTTCATATTCTTTATGCAGGAAAGTTTGAAGTTGTGTATAGGATGCAGAATGGATTAAGTCATTCCACAAGAAGAGTTTTCACTTGTTGGAATTAGCAAATGAAGGGTAGACTATGCGAAAAGGAACCTCTTTCATAACAGCCAGAAGTTGCAGGTCAAGCATATCGTCAGTCAAAATGCAGTCAGTGCTCGACTTAGCACTGTGCTGCATCATCAAGCTCAGCAGACTATTTACTGTAAACATGTGACCCTTCTTCGCACCTTCCCACACACAGTACAGTGCCTGTCCTTGTAACTTTTCTAAGACAAAAGTTTTGGCAATTTTGGGACACTTCTGTCCTGGAATTCATTTCCACTGGGAATCAGGTTCAAACTGGTTAAATTTGTTTCACTTGGATTTTGTATCAGGCATCAAATCAAAAGTGATGAGCTCTCCTCTGTCTGGGTTGTTTCTGAAATCAGATTCGACAATTAAAAGGACGGCACTCTGTACCAATACAGAGACACACTGTTTCCCTAATTCCAAATTCTAATTGATATGAGTTAAGTTTGTCTGAATTGTTATTCCCGATGCTAACTACCATTTTCAGCGAGGAACGACAATCATAATAAGGCAAACTGAAGCAAGTTGGTGAAATCAATCCTTCCATGACATTACTCACATTATTCCTGTGTTATTTCCCTGCTATCCCTATTACAGTTGTTGGAGCATTTAGTCCTCTGTGGTATCCATGACATTATCCTAAGAATTAGGGTAATATGAAATCTGACACTTTCCTGTATAAAACCTGTTCCTTATGAGATCATTTTCACCAAAAGCTGACTTCTCCACTTATCCAAGATCACAAGATTGGTTCAGGTGAAGAAGACCCTTCAGTCCATTTCATCCCTCCAGGACAACTACCCCACCATAGCATCAAGCTACATTTTAAATCAGTCAAGTGTCCTGATCTCAACAGAACACTGGACTGATTTAAACCCTTCCTGGAAATCTGTACCAGTCGTTAATTACCCTCCGCATAAATACTTATTTGACCATTTATATTCTTCAGTCACGGTGGAAACAGATTCAAAAAGGAATCAGATAGATTCTTGAAAAGGAAAAAATTGCAGGGGTATGGGGAAAGAGCGGGGGAAGTGGGACTGACTGGGTAGCTCTTCCAAAGAGCCGGCACAGGCACAATGGGTCGAATGGCCTCCTTCTGTGCCGTAATATTCTATATCTTAAAACCCTCACATGAATCTTACACATTGAAAGTTGGGCATTTTATTGCAATTACTACTCTTAGAACTATTCTGCAGTACATCATGAAAAATGTAAGATATTTGTCCTTTCAAAGAGGAACAAATGTTCAGTTTCTATTGTACAAGGCCACAGTTTATCCATGTGAAATTATGATTTGCGTGCTTTTAAAAAGGCTTGTAGCTGCTGCTCTTTCATTCTTGTTTACTTGCATAACAGAGCAGAACATAAGTGGTGTGTTTGGTATTTATTATCTATGTCCTTTTGTCATTGGCAGAAGGTTGCCCTGGACTTTGCAATAGTAATGGAAGATGTACCCTCGACCAAAATGGCTGGCACTGCGTCTGCCAGATGGGGTGGAGAGGAACGGGATGCGATGTTGCTATGGAGACTGCTTGCTCCGACAGCAAGGACAATGAAGGAGGTAAGCGCAAAGAAACGTGAACACTTCACCTGTAGAAACATCAGTGGAGGTCAACAGAAAATCTCCTGAATGAACAAAAGCAAATTATGGAATGATCCCTGGCATTTTAAAGCTGTTTAGCATCCTGATGATTACAGACCCGTAATAGAGATGTGATTCTAACAAACCATTCGACAAAACAAAACGAGAGTTCAAATTCAACTTAGCGGCAAAAAGCTAGGGGCAACTTGTTAATCTTAACCTTAATTTCTGCATCTCTCTACCTCTCCACCTCGTTCCTTTCTACCCGACTACAGATTCCACCCAAAAACCTATTCAACTGTGTCTACAGTCACCATCCCTTCCCCTTCTACCTTGCTCAGCATCCGACCCCGTCCTTGTGAAACACCCCGAGATGTTAACCTACGTTAAGGGTCCTATGTTGTTTTGCAAGGAGTTAAAACATTGATGGCAGGAACCAAATGAGTCAAAAAATACCACCAGACCCCTGTTGACAGCAATCCACGTCTCTTTAATAGTATGTAGCAATATTATGTTTTAATGAACTTCTTGATGCTTTGGATCAGCTTAACTCTGCTTGTAGGAGATAACGTAATGAGTCTTGGTCATTACTTTTAAAGACCTTAAACATTAAGGGAGAGGTTTAATAATGTCAATTGTTCATTACAGAGTGAGAGGTCATCGATCATTCTTTTTGATACATGTTACAGAAGAACTCACCTCTTATCTGTTTAAAAAAAAAGCTCACTTTTTAAGGCTTTTTACAAACTCAATCCCCTGCAGCAGTAATATATTTCAGTTGTGTCCTGCGCTATGAACAAGGAATCCAGGTTTCTTTGCTGCATGCCATTTCTCTGCCAGAATCTTGTCATTTTGCTGTTTTCCTGCTTTGCCTGTTGGCTTTACTGTGGACAGATTTCCCTGTACAAACGGTCCCAGGAGGCGCACTTCCTTCACAGTAAGAGACTTGGTTGTAACAGTATTTTAGAAGCAAGGACAAGCACAATCTGCAATTGTGGGCATGTGTCCCAGCAGCTTGGCTTCAATTAGTAACACAGAGAAAGGATCCGGGAAGTAGCTGCTTAGAACCGGCTGTTAATTTGCTAATTTTTCATTCTACAGATGAAAATATAATATTTTGTAACTTTTTTTGCAACAACTGTTCTCAAAAGCATGATCCCCATTTAGTTTAGATTCTGTAAGTCCCTTATGATGGAATGTTGAAAGCAGACTTGATGGGAAGAAAGTTGTGTTTATTCTTCTTTGCCAGCTTAGAGGGTGTCCCCATTAAATACGTTTCAATTTTGGCATGAGTGGGTATGATCCAGAGTGCAAAAATTATTAGTTAGTGTTTGCAACCCCCAGATAAGAAAAAGTCATTCACTTCATGACCGCCTGTGGAACATTGCTGTACCATGTTCCCCTGCAAAATATACATTCACAGTAAATCCTGTGAAGTGTTTTGAGGCATCTCGACAGCATCATTGGTTCCCACATCAAACACAAGGATTAGTATTATCTTATTACAACTCCCATCTCCAAAACCCTCACAGAAGGTTATAAAGTAAAGGGACATGAACATTGGAACAATTTGAATATTCATAATACTTTCATTTCGTATTCCTTTACGTTTGAGTGTAACTTCATCTTCAATTGTTGTGAATAGAGAAATACATTAGATGCTAATAAATTGGCTAGCATGTTGGCTTTAATCTATATTTAGGTTTCCTTCCTTGTGCACTCAAAAATCTGCAATTGTGTGGTATTCTGGTACTAAAGAACACATGAAATGAAGCCTTTAAAAATGAATAAGCAAAAGAAAACTTCAAACACGGCACCCCATCAGTCAGACCTTAGTAGCATGCTGAGAGTTTTTCATTAAATACAATGTGCTGGTGAAGTGATTAGCTGGTGAAGTTGATGTCTAGTGTTCAGCACTTTGATGGACGACATGAAGAAAAACTAGGAATAGCAGTTATTTTTGAAGTGCAATGGATGGGGTTTAATATATAGAAAAATCGTAAAGTCAAGGCAAAAATAGAAATATTTAGGTGTAAAAAATGTTTCGGCAATGGAAAATAAATTCTCTTTGGACTTCGATTTGAAGTTGCAATATCCATAATTTAAGAATCCCATTTTGAATGTTGTAAAGTATGTTCATCGTTCCTGTTTGCATTCACATATTAAGAGGGTGTACTTACTTACAACCCTTTTCCTTACGGCATTCCTTATTTCAGACCTACTTTGAGGGGAAAGCATTTCCAGACATACAAGGAATTAAAGTAGTGGGCAAATTACTCTTGACACCCGTTAAGAGAAATACATGAGGCATCATTAGTGAGTTTGAAGCATACTATCAACTACTTAAGTGCACACATATAACCAGCAGCCATTATATTTGTTTGGAAGAGGTCCTAACTACCCAAACAAGGGGTAGTCCCCACCTTAGATTAGTTTAACTTATAGTGGAGTCCTGTAGCTCAGTGGTTAGAGCACTTGCTTTGCAAGCGAGAGACCTGAGTTCAATTCCAGGCAGAGGGCGAAACCTTGGGCAAGTTTCCTTACTCCACACTGAGCTCAATAATAATCCCTCCAAAACCCAAAACAATAATAAATTGGTCTTTTTCAATCTACGACTGTTTGTGGGACATTGCTATGCGCAATTGGCTGCCGCGTTCGCCCACAAATATACAGTCAATTCACTTTACAGTGTGTTCTGTGAAGCGCTTTGGGACATCCTCCCGACGTGAAAAGCGCTATATCAAATGCAAGGCTTATTATTAGGATTATTAATAGCCTCAGGTATTGGTAACATTGAAATATTTTGTAGCATAACTTTACTAACTTACAAATGAGTGTAATAATGATAATAGCCTTCACTCATGTACATTAGTACCTTTCAAATAAACATCCCGCAGAGTTTAGGAAGTAAAATTTATAAGAAAGATGTGAATATTGTAAAATAGGCAAACATGGCAGCTAATCTTTTCCAGCAACAGCCCATAAACAACAATGAGATGAGCAGCCAATTACAGTGCGATGATTCATTTTATTTCCTCCTGAATGACAAGGCAGACGGAATTAATTTATAATGTAATCAGAAAAGTTGGTTCAGGTTGCACTGGTGTAAAAGCTGTATTTTTCACGTTGATTTCAATCAACTGAGATACAAAGAACAAAAAAGTAATTGCTTTTGTGTGTAACACATTGGTTCATGGACCAGAAATATCTGATTTTATCCACTCCACTGTTTGGCCTAGGGGTGTTACCAGCCCTGTAGACAAGTGGTGCACCTGAATATAAAACCTGATAATATATATCTGTTTACCATGAAACCCTAATTGTACCATGCAAGCTTTAATGCTCCTTGACTCAAGAATTCCTGCATAACTGCTTGATAATATTTTTTAGAAAAATAATAATTTTAAAAACAAATGTATGGTGCTTATGTAGTGGATTTCATGGTGCATTTAACTTATCACCATTAAATGTGAACTATTGAAGGACAATTGTGAACTCCATGATTGAGTGCTGCATCCCTAGCTTAAAGGTTGCAAAGCTCAGTTCAAAGGACTGCCTATAACTCACACACACTTGACTCAGTTGAATGCATTTGCACTAAAGGGAACACTGTGCAATGCAGTGAAGGGAACATTTTTTTGATTGCATCCAGTCAAATTGTGCATAAAAATAATGGGACACTGCACTCCAAATTCAAGTGTGAAGCCTCTGAAAATAGGTCAAGGATTAGTCATCAATGAGAAGCTGGTGAACAGTTGCACTTTTGGGATGGCAATTTTGACTTTCTGATCCATTGACTGTAATATTGAGGTGAATGACAATTAATTTACCAAGCTTTAATTGACTTATTCTCTGCTGAGATATCCCGGTAAACAGAATTGTTTCTGCCTGAATGCAGATGTCTATTGGATGTTGAATTTATCATTAATCAATGGCTTTGCAGAAATGTTAGTGGTTTAGTTACTATTCAGATCTTTAGCCAAATTAATACTGCAGTGAGCTAATGTTATGCAAGGGCAAAATAATTAATATCATTGCCAACTTTAGCAGAGAAATATTCAACTGGTCGTTTTGTATACATTACATTAGAATATATTAGAATATACAGCAAAGAAACAGGCCATTCGGTCCAACTGGTCTATGCCAGTGTTTATGCTCCACATGAGCCTCCTCCTGCCCTTCCTCAACTAAGCCTTCAAGCATAACCTTCTAACTAGGTATACTCAACTAGGTGGTTTTGTATGAGACCACAAGCTTAAAGTCCAGACATGCATTGATTTGCACAAATTCAGTGAGGCACTTTGGAGGAATCCTCCTTACGTGAATCACACTATATCAATGCAAGGATTGTTTTATCAAAAAAATAACTAAACCCAAGCAATGAAAGTGAAATGTTAAAGAATATTAAGGAATGTGTTTTTATACGTTTTGTACCCACTGTCTGTATTAAGTGCATCCAGGTCAGGTACAGCATAGGTCAGATGGAGGGTGGAGTTTCACGGTCCAACAACTGTTATTTACATCATCAGAAGAGCAGCTGACACTGCACCTGTATGCTATTTCTATTTTCCATTCCAGTCTTGGGGCCTCTCTAACCTTCAGTTTACCCAACCATCTTTCTGCCAAAGAGAGTGTCATGTTCCCTCCATGTCACTAGGAGTAGCAATTCCTCCCATTCGGCTCCTGTTAACCCTGCAAGCCCAAATCCCAATGAATTGGGCGGTCCTCACAGGACAAGCAGCTGGAAGCTTGCCAGAGAGTGCTTTCAATTCCAAGCTATATATAATGTTTTAATTTGTTAAACTCCAGCAGTACCCCAACACACATTCTGGGTACATCCTTCCAGGGAGAGTGTGCACATTCCAATCCAGCCACAAGGAAATTTCCATGTGTATGTGGCATACATATGTGGATCTTCAGATATCTTAAGTATGGTGTTGGGTTTCTGAATGTGTCAGTCACCCGGCTGACCAATCATCCTTGCCCCCTACCTCTGCTTGCTTTCCAATGCTACATACTTGAGCTAGAACACCCTATAAGCACTGTTCTTCATGCCCTTCATATACAAGCTGAAGGCAGCAAGTTTAAGACTGATTTCATTTAGAACTTTTACATCCGTCAGAAAAAGATTTTCATCCTATTTGAACTTATGTTTCAGAACTGAAAACACAATTCTAATTCACTGAGCCATCACTACCAGGGATTCACAATTATACTCAAGGCAAGGTTCAAATTCCTCTTTAATCGATCTTACTGAGGCCTGGTTGGGCTACGGTACTTGTTCCAGATTAAATGCTTTTGCATTTCAGTTTGTCAATGATTTTGCCCTGCTTATAACCTTGGGCTGCATACTGGTATGCAAACCACAAAGGAGCAAATTTTTCATTGTGGGGCCGGCTGGATTGGAATGTGCACACTCTCCCGCAAAGGTATTGAATCTTTTTGCTGTTTGCTTCACAGCAATGCATGATAACCTCAATTGAGCACTGACACTTCCTTCAGAGAAGAAGGGATGACATTTTTCTCAAAAAATGTCATTGCAAACGATTGATTCAGAATGATATGCTAAAAAAAAACTTTTGTCTGGCACTTTTTTACCCTTTCAACAGCAAAATAACATCTTGGATTTATATAGCACCTTCCGTGTAGGGTAATGTCTTGGAGCGCTTCACAATGGCGGGGTTGGACGCCAAGCAAGAGAGAAGGGGGAAGGGTGATATTTTATTATAGTAGAAATAAAAATGTTACAATTCAAGCAAGTCCAGAATAAGAAAATGTGTTCTATCCCAATTTGAGTCAAGTAACATCATATCAGTTTGTGCAACATCATACAATAGTGACAGCCAATGCACCCAATCCCTCCAGCCAATTCTCACTCAGTTCAGCCACTCAGTCTAATTCCCACTGCTGGCACTGCCAACACCATTTACAAAAAAAATCAATAGCGCTAAATCTCATATGAATATTTTGATTCCGATGGCAGCACACTTAGAAGCTGTAGGGTTCACTCTCACAGTTTATGACATTGTGTTGTCTCATGTGTTATAGCCTGGTAACTCACTCCTGTGTGTATGTTCTTCGTATTACAAATGAATTGCCACTAATCCTTGGAGCTTTCTCGAATGATTTCTATGCATGGTTCAACTATCTCCACACTACAAATGAATAGTGACACTGTACAATATTATAACATATTAGTATACCAAAGGTTATCATACAATATTCAACAGCTGCAGTGAATGTTTTGTTAGGTCTTACGTGTAAAGGTAAAGGTTACTGCAGCAGTGAATGCCATATCTGCATTAATTGGGACTGGCCTAATTGGGTAACTGGAAAAAGTGTATATATCGGCCTCTGTTGTTTGTGTGTGTTTGTATGTCTGGCTCATCAACAGGATTTGGAGGGGCAATCCAGTCACTGGGAGCAGGGACTCTCCCCTCTCAGCTTCTATTAACTCTGCGAGTCAAATTCCTTATGGATAGGATAAGCAACAGAAAGCTTGCCTTACAGTACTCTCAATGGCAAGCTATTGTAGTTTTAGTTAGTTAAACTCTGGTAGTATCCCAATGTACACTCTAAAGTCCCCAAACCTTGGCTCTTATTAACCAGCCCCTAATACTCTCCAGAATTAAGTATGCAGGGTGCATTCCTACCAGTACTCACAGTCACATGCCATACATGTAAACTAAAAATGTTTTGCTGACAACACACACCAGCTTCCCTTCCACATCTCAGGGTCACAATGTGGATAAGCGGATATGCAAGTAGTCAGTCATATGGCGTTCTACTGTTTAGTCACCAGAACAGAGCATGATCACCTCAAAATGCTGGTAATGCAGTTATTGAAAAATTCTATGCCTCTATTTCTTGTAGTTAAGGCCCCTCATACATTCCAGCAGTAACGATATCCTACAAAATCTTTGTGTAAATCTTCCATGTACCTATCTTATTCCATAATTTTCATTTGAAAACCACTGTTGTCAGAGATGCTGAGATCTCAGATTTACTATTATTAGTTTCCTGGCTTTTTGACCAGTTTCTGTAATGGAGATAGCTCTAATGTGATAAGATCTATTCAGTACAAAGTGCATTTCACAATGTGACAAGCCAGTAGAAACCTCAATTCTCCCATTGCAATGCAATTCTGCACAGCTAGTCTTGCCTGAACTACTTGAACAGCAGTGCAATGAAGTTAAAGCAAGTAAATAATTCTGGGCTCTTTGAACACATTGCACAATGACAAATAGCTTCTCAATTCGAGAAAAAAACAGTTCAGCAGCTATCCGTCACTCACTCGAGCAAGTAGCTGATAAACTCCATCACAAAATAACCAAACACTTCAGGCTCCTTCTCAACAGCTGAAAATGAGATTCTTGTTTCTGATTGATGTTCGTAGAGAAGCTTGTAAAAATGCATTTCCAGATGATTAGTTCTGAGGGTGTCAATCTCATGCAGTTTTATGACCTGCAGACTACACACCAGATGTACATTTGCTTTACATAATCTAACAAAGACGAATTACTAAATTTCAGCGTGCCTCTTTCTGTACTTCTCTCTATATTTCCTGGGGGAGGAATTATACAGCAGTGCTAAAAGAAAACATTAACTCTTTTAGTTCTGCAATTGTATTTACTCTGCAGAATACTGCACTGTAAATACAAAGGAAGGGAATCAAGTGAATACCGGTGTTTTATATTTCAACTCTATTCTTTTTGAAAGACTATTTTTAAAAAGGGTTAGACAGTGGAGAGGAAGGAAACTGGTAAAGAAGACCCTCTCAGAGCCTCTATTATGGTAATATCATTGGACCCCAGCGGATGAGTGGAGGTCAAAACTTCACAAAGAATGGAGGTAAAAGTTGAAGGACATATACATCACTCCAAACTGCTATTGTGCAACCTGACAGGATTTAGAGTTCTAAAGGTTTGCATATAAGTGTCTTGCTCACGCCCTGACTGGAAATGGCACTGAGGTGGAGGAGAGAGACCACATTCTTGGTCTTGATCATTTTTACTCTATTTTTCCCAATTGACATTCAGGTATACAGAAAACAAGATCCTGGGAATGGTTACCGGACAAGAATTCATAATAATGCTTACATTTGATAAAGTGACTCTCTCGTTGGGAGGATGTCTCAAAGCGCTTCACAGGTTTTTACTGTACAGTGTTACGCCTGCATTTTGTAGCCAAAACACTCAATTGAAGTTGAGGTATAGATCAACCATGATCTAATAGAATAGCGGAACAGGCTCAAGGGGCTCAATGGCCTACTCCTGTTCTTATGTTCCTTAGCAGGCAATTTGCATACAGTAATGTCCCACAAACAACCATGAAACCAATGATCAGTTTTATCTGGGCGATTGTTGATCACGATACCAGGAGAAACTCCCTTGTCCGAGAAAGAACTCTGCTGGATCTTAGAAAAAGAAAGCAAAATTCAGCTGCTGTTCCCAATGTTTAAAGATAAAAAGACACGGACACTGAACAACACTTCCAAATGATCAAAACACTTCCCTCATCCTATTGAACTTTAATTAAAATAATGTTTCCTTGAATTGGCTTTGAATTCATTACCAGTTAATTATAAGGTATGCACAATAATTGATACTGTTCCCCACTGTTTTGCTAAGCAGTTTTCAAAGTACAATATTGTGCAATTTTATAGTTGTTGTAAAAAATGGGATATAGTATCAACCTCACTTATAATAATAATAATTCTTACATTTGATATAGCGCTTTTCACGTCTTCTTGACGTCTCAAAGCGCTTCACAGAATAGACTGTAAAGTGAATTGACTGAATATTTGTGGGCGAAACGCAGCAGCTAATTGCGCACAGCAGTGTCCCACAAACAGTCGTTGATTGAAAATGACCAATTTATTATTGTTTTGTTTTGGAGGGATTATTATTAGGCGTGTGGAGTAAGGAAACTTGCCCAAGGTTTCACCCTGCCTGGAATTGAACCCAGGTGTCTCGCTTATAAGGCGAGTGCTCTAACCACTGAGCTGCAGGACTACAAGACTGAACTGTTAACACAATGCTGTTGTGAAAAATTCCAATGCGCTTTAAAGCTTGTAATTGGGGAAATAACCCCAGAATTGCAAGACAATTCTATCCGGTAAAGAGGTTCAACTGAGATTGTATTTGTACAGTGAGAAAGACCTTACTATCCAGTTTCATCAATGGGCATCTATTGGTCAGGACTTTGAACTCACTTTGTCAGCTGACATTCAATGTAGCGCTAGGGAAATGTTTGAGATACAGTCCATTCAGATGAGATGTTAAACTATGGTCCCATCTGCCTGTTCAGGTGGACGTTAAAAGTTTTCATAACACTATTCAAAAAGAGAAAGGAGTTTCTCCTGGTATCCTACCCAAACAACCCCCAGATAAAATTGGTCATTCACTTCATGGCTGTTTGTGCGATATTGCTGTGTACAAATTGGTAGCTGTGTTGGCCTACAAAACATACAGCCACTACGCTTTACAAAAAATTGTGTGAAGCACTTTGAGATGGCTTCTCGATGTGAAAACTACTACATCAAATGCAAAGATTATTATTATTTTATCATCTTTTCAAATGCTAAGGAAACACAGTAGGATGGGTATCCGGGAAATATGAGATTGAATGGGCTAAATGGCATCAGAAGGTCTCTCATTATTTTGTGAAAGTGTCTCACTGTTGGTGCTCATTTTAAAAGGTAAATGCTTGCTATTAGTAGTCATTAATTTTCATCAAATAGTTGCATGAACCAGTTTTATTTTTGGGGGGGGATTGCTTTTATCAGGCATTCAAAGGTTTACATGCACAAATGCGTTTTGTGAATCCATTGATCAATTTTGATTGCATTGTGCTTGAGGCAAAGTGCATTGATTTATTAGGTTTGTCAGCATGGATGTGGGAGTAATGTGTGTTAAGGGTTGAAACAATTTACTTCTGAAGCCGCAGGGGTTTGATTCAGCAGGAGCGGTGGGGTGGGGGGGGTGGGGTGGCGGTAGCCTAACTTGAGACACTCCAGTAGTTAGGGTAGCTACCCTCGCTTCAGCCGGGTCCCTGTTCTTCATTTACTCCTTTGTGTCACCAGGAAGGAGTCCAAAACACTTCCAAAATGATGACTTTCAAAATAGGTAGATCTCTCTCTAACATTCTGTTACAACTTAAAGATAATTGTGTTGTTTACAATCCATGAATACAGGCACAAAGGTTTGCTTTCCACTGGCCTTAGTGATGTTTGGCATTTTGTGAGTTAACAAAACCAACTGGGCAGTTGGGGCTCTTCAAATGTGGTGGATGAATAGTGACTAATACATTTCTCCCTTGACTGATTTCCATTCTGCAGATGGACTTGTAGATTGCATGGATCCTGATTGCTGCTTACACAGTTCCTGCCAGAAACAGCCTTCCTGCCGCGGGTCTCCTGACCCGCTAGATATTATTGGTCAAAGCCAGCAGCCACCCTCTCAGCAAGCTGCCAAGTCCTTCTATGATCGCATCAAATTTCTTATTGGACCAGACAGCAGTCATGTCCTACATGGGGAAAATCCTTTCAACAAAAGGTTAGTGTGTTATTGCTGAAATGAGTGCAGGTAAATTAGATGGCACATCGTTGTGTTCAGTGTTGTCTGTTTTACAAAAGTTGTAAATTTCTCACAACTTCTCAGTGTGTTTTCGTTCTTCAGGCATATTTCAGTTCACTGCTTTAAATCGCAGAAATCCCCGGCAGTGTTTTTGTCAATTATTCCACCCCCTGGGCAGAACGGCTCTGAGAGAAAGTGCAATCAGTATACAAGCAGTTCCGTGGTAAATTGGGAGTTGTGTAAAACCCATTAATATGAACATTTCCTTTAAAACTCTGGGCTTTGCCTTATTCGCATCAGTGCCTTCCAGTTGGCTTTAATGCAAGTCCACATGGAAGTACAGTACTGGGAATAGGCACAGAGCAAAAGGCAACATTACTATGCAAACACAAGCTATGTCTATTTAGATATAATGCAACTGGCTTCAGTTAAAGAAGGATCAGAAATACAGCTTTGAGTATAACCCCTATCAAATTATAGTGTTCCTGATCTGAGTTTAGAAATTTAAAATTTAAAAATTGCATTTTTAACAAAGTTACAAAAAGAGAAATAACTTACCATTAACAGACTGAAAATCATTTAAAAGCTGTTAGAGTTACAGTGTTATATTTTCTTTTTATACTTGTAGCCTTTAAATGTGTTACGTCCTATCACCTGGTTATGTATAAATCCAGGAACCATGCATATGAATGATTTTCAAGTCCTTAGGTAATTGTACATCAAAGGATTTATAGAGAAGAGGTCAGAAAAAAATTATTTTTAACACAGAGTTGTTAGAATGTGGAATGTATTAGCACAAATGGATGTTGAAGCTGAGTCTAAACCAACATTTAAAAGGGAATCGTATAAATATTTGAGGAGAAATATATTAAAGGTTATAGAAAAAGAGCAGGTGGGTTTGATAAAAGTAGATACATGTAACTCCATTGTGGGAGCTAGCACTAGCATAGATGCTAAGGGCCAAGATGCCTGCTGTGTCTTAAGCTTGTTATTATTTTATTGCAATTTTTATATTTTTAAGTGAAAATAGCTTCTGCAAACATATTGTTGAAGAAGTTGTAAAAACATTGGTTCCACGCACTCTCTCCTACAGGGATAGAGGAGAAAAAAGTTGGACCCAATCATTCACTCGCTCACCTCTGAGTTGCTATCCACAAAGTAAATGTGATACAGACCAGAAAAGCTGTGCCCTGCTTGCCAGCAGGAGATCTGAAAGAGAGAAGGGGGAAAATGCATAAAGGGATGAGAAATGCAATGTTCATAACGCATTCTGTGTATCACCTCAAATCTGTTAATGAAATGTTACGTTTTTCACTGCCAACATAATTTAGTTGAGCATTAAGCAGCCTAACTACAGTTTTCTAATGCAGGGCAGGGCCATGTGAGAAATTGAATTTATCTACAGATTGCTGCTGAGAGCACCACCTCTGTAAATCCACAAATCCTCATGTAGATTCCCAAGCTTCAGACTACATGGACAAGTTTCAAAGCACTTTCAAGGCTTTAAAGCAGACTAATGAAGTAAAGCGTAAATTTAATAACATCGTAACCAACTGTAATAACGAGGCACAAATTATATTTGATTAGCTTTGATGAATTTCTAATGACCTGAAGATAAAGTGAGAACACAAACAGTTGTCTACCTTCTCCCAGAGCTGGAGTTCACCATATTACTGCAGAGCATGGGACCCTCCTGGAATCCAACTGACCTAATCCTCCTGATGGGGTGGCCAGAGCAATCGTGTTTTACAAAATACCATCCACGGCCCTGCCTCACCCGACTTATTTGACCTTCTACAACCCTACTGCTCAACAAACACTGGGCTGCTTCATGTCGTGCTCGCCTTATCCCACCAGTAGTGGGTGAGCTTTCAGACATTTTGCCACCATCTCCTGGCATTTATCTTGGAGACCCTCTGCATTGCCCCCTCCCCGCCTTCAGAACCCACCTTAAGAACTACCTTTTCAACCACCACAATTCTGTCTATATTTAACCCTTTCCCCTCGACCACTGCCACCTCCCCTCAACTGTTCTCCTCCCTTGGACAAGCTCCCAGTCGACTGTATGACATGCTTTGAGATGTCCTTGCAATGTGAACGATGTTATGTAAATTGTTGTTCTATTTTAGCTTCTGCACTTTCTTCAGGTTTAAAATGTAACATTCCTGTCCGCCTCTCCTCACCCGAAATTCTATAAATTTTCCCCTTGCTGTCCTCTGCGAGCTTTATCACTATTAATTAAAAAACTTTGATGAAAAATAAGCTGTGTGTAAACACAAAACATAGATTTAAAGAAGTTGTATACTTTATGAATCTGAAGCGTGGATCATAAAATTATTGATCGTAATAAAATGTCAAGGGAATCCCTGCAATAAATCAAAGGATCTGAAACAAAATTAGGGGTGTTTAATGAAGATAAATGCCCTTAGAGCAATCAAAGTGTCCTTGGCTCTATATTTTTAATGGCCTTTTTGCTAAACAGCATAATCTGATAGAACACGCCTGCTCACAATCTAGAATTGAAACTCTACTGATGCTTTTGTTGTTTTATTTCTCTCTCTCCACAGCCTTGGCTCTGTCATCAGAGGACAGGTGCTTACTGCAGATGGAACCCCTCTCATTGGAGTGAATGTGTCCTTTCTGCACTACCCACAGTATGGCTATACCATCACCCGGCATGATGGCATGTGAGTTTGCACATGGGTTCAGATTAAACCCTGATTCGACCCGACAGCAATAATACAACAGCTAGATATACCTAACACAAGATACGTGCTCAGTTGGGAATAGTGATATCAGTCCTATTGATCTGCTTGACTCACTTGGGACTTCAGTGCATATCCTGCCCCTACCCCAACAATTGGTGGCTGAACCTTCAGTTACTTCATGGTGAATCTCTGGAAACTTATTCTTTCACCCCTCAGCCAATGCTCTCTCTGTCTGCTTTCTTAATTGCTGTATGAAAACCTATCTCTTCGACCACAGGTATGGTCATTTTCCTATTCACCCAACCCCTTTCCTTTCTCCTTTGCTAAACATCCAACCCGTTCATTGTTAAGCACTGCCAGATGATATCCTACATAAAGGACACCATATGAGGGAGAGAAGTGAGTTTCTCTCAGTTTCCTGGCCGACAATCCCTCAAATAAAATTGGTCATTCACTTTATGGTGGGACATTGTGGAAAATTGCTATGTGCAAAATGACTGTTTGTGTTTGCCCATACAAAAAAAAACTGTGCAGTTTATTCTGTGAAGTGCTTGGAGACATCTCCCTGATGTGAAAAGTAAACCAAATTTACGGATTATTGTAAGTGCAAGTTGTTGCTATTATCGTTCCAGAACATTTTTTTAAGAAAATAGAACAAATATTGTGTTAAAGTTCATTTGCATTGATGAGTATTTTCAACTGTTATTTTAATACCCCACGTCTGTGTGAACCTATCAATAGGATAGTAAATCCTGGGATTCACTTTCTTGGTATTTGGAGAAGTATTTCATCAACAGATATGAATAGATGAGTTTCAGAGATTTCAAACTGAAATTGTCAGGTTTGGATTTGTGCAAAGGCATCAATATTATTTGCTTCAGGGAATATCGGATACAGTCCTTTGTATTACTGCAAGATTTCTGTGGCAGATGCATTTGATCTTCATTTCACACTGCTGGGAAGCTGGAAAGTCAGGAAGATTTTCAGCTAAATACAAACCTATCTGTATTTACAAGTTAAAAATTTGTGTTTTTTCTCATTTTAAAACCTCGCACGGAGAACAACAAAAAAGTGTCTTTTGTTCGAATGCAATGTGAAGTTTGACACAAAGCGAAGCATAAAGAGCAGCCATCTCCTCTTCCAGCTGGCACTGGACTCAAGACAATAGATTTTTAAAAAATGATATTATTTTCTAAATTCCTCTGGAAGTGCAGCCTGCAGCCATTCTTCCCACGCACTGATCAAAATATTGTGGCACTAATGGATTTGCCTGTAATTAGACCACAATTTTAAATACTATGTTTTTTTCCAATCGTCGGTAACAAATGACAGTTTTATTATGCTGAGCCTATATTTAAATGTTGAGGCTTGTCAGTGTTCGGCAATACATTCGCTCACAGTTTCCCCCTCTCCCCTTCCCATTAGGAGCAAGTTATCCAATTTTCAACTAAGTAGAATGCAGGAAGGAACAGAGAGCAGCCAGAGAGAAATCCTTTTCCATAATTTTGCATAGAATTACAAAGAACTTTGCAGCACGGAAACAGTCTATGCAGCCCAATTAGTCTGTGTTTATACACTATTGATCCACACACCCCTGTCCTGTACCTGTCTACTATCATTTCTTTCATCATTTCTTCATAAATACATAGATGATTTTTGATTCATCCACCGCTCACGGCGTGAGTTCCAGATTCCCATCACCGTCTGCGTAAAGAGGTTCCGCCTAAACTCCCTTTTAGATTTGCAGCTGACTAGCTTACATTTATGTTCCCTTGTTTTGGATTCACCAACAAGGGGAAACAACATCTGCCTTATTTAATCCTTTTATAATTCACAAGCACATTTGTCGGGTCTCATCTCCAGAAAGAAAAGATCCAACCTGTCCAATCTTAGCCGTATCCCTTAACTGTAATTAATGAAATCCTTGTAAATCTACACAGACCTTTCTCCAATGCTACAATATCCTTCTTGTAAAATGGTGACCAGACCTGCAAACACACCTAAGAGGAGTTTCCCCACCCCCCCCCCCCACCCCAATTCAAACCAGGTAATTGATTAATCCACCAGGAAATTGATCGTGCCACCCCCCGACCCACCCACTCCACCTCTCTAAAGATAATTGTAATGGAATGTTACTAGGTATTGGTGCACTGTATATTCTGTTATGTGATGCAGGTTGTCTCTGGCAAAGTATTGATTTTCTATTCTCATTGCTCCTTATGTTCAGGTTCGACTTGGTGGCAAATGGCGGTGCCTCTCTAACCCTTAGCTTTGAACGTGTTCCGTTCATTACCCAATATCGCACAGTGTGGATTCCATGGAACGTTTTTTATGTTATGGACACTATGGTCATGAAGAAGGAAGAGAACGAAATTCCCAGCTGTGACTTGAGTGGATTTGTGAGGCCAAATCCCATCATCTTGGCCTCTCCTTTATCCACCTTTTTCCGTTCATCTCCTTCAGAGAGCCCCATTATTCCTGAAACACAGGTATCCAACGCTTTTTATCAAATTCACCTCCTTTCCCTGCTGGCTGACTAGAACGACCCTACGTGAAATTAGACACTTAAGGCATCAGTCCACAAGTCAAAACTGCCATGATTTGGCACTAAGTTTGTTGCCTCACTCACGTTTAAAATTAATTTGGAATCTGATGAACTAGGATGAATTTTCTTGTATCCTACTTCACTTTATAATATAGGACAATTTTCCCGAATCTGAATTCTGTCAAGTTGCTTACCTGTCACAAACAAAACAAATCCCAGTGAAATGATCGTTTTGATGCACATCATGTAAATGTGATCACATGGTGGGAACGTGAGCTATAATCCCACCTGAAGAAACCAGGCAATTGTTTCACTATGACCCCATTCATGATTCAGTAGTTGACAAGGGTTGCAAGAATCTGTTCCGGTTCAGTACCTGGGAGCTCGGTAACACTTTCACTGTCAATTATGCACAAGAAATTAGGAATGCTCTATCTTCCAATTGACCCCATAGGAAAATAGATCAATTGGTTGTTGTCGGAACCATAAAAACGTTACACTGAGCTCACGATTTAAGGTGCATCATTTACGTAGTGTAAGAGTGAGTCTTGTACTGTATATGACTTGTGCTTTAGTAAGTAAACAAAATAGAGCAAATCCACTATCCCACAGAATTGACATCCTTCGACTTTAAAGACCACAAAAATCAGTGAAAAATAATGAAAACATTAAGACAACTCCACTTGATAAAGACTGTGTTAGCTTTGCTTAGTCTCTGCTGACTGTAAGTCCTTCGCCAAGTACTTGACAAATCTTTTACAGCCAAATCACTCTCTGAGCGAAAAGGTAGCTCCATCTCACGAAAGAAAGAAAAGTTATGAACTCTGGTGTGGCTAATAATGTTCTAATGCCATGAAGCCACACAATATAGTTCAAGCTTTGCAGTGGGGTGATGGACAGCCAGGATCTTTTGTTTACTGAAAGAAATGAGTGAAAGATCATGTACTGTAGCGCAGGACACCACTGAGGTTGAGAAAATAAAGTAGTAGAGGATCACATATAACAGTAGAAGTAGTTAGTTTACATGAGTATTAAAATATTGTGATTTATGAAATGAAGAAAAGATAGAGGATTTATCTGCTAATGACATGATCCAGCTCCTTACCTATGATCACACACAATATAATGTGTGATTATGTTTGACATTATATTCCTCCGTTCTCTCCCTCATCTGCTTGAGTCGTTCATGCATTGTGACTGAGGACCATGCGGATAACATGTTGCCTATCTGTGCTAGTACCATTCCCAGCCAGCTGTTAGAAATTGGACAACAGTAGCATGAAAATAATGCTCCCCTTGTGATTTTTCACTCTCTTTCTCCTCTTACCTCCATAGTAAGGAGGTGCTAGGCCTCTGCTTAACACATATGCACTTCACCAGCAAGGCTGAGATTGGGAACTCAGTCAATACAATACAAAATTACATTTGTATAGTGCCTTTCACGGCGGGAGGACATCCCAAGGTGCTGGACTGAATGAGAGAGGATTACACCTGCATCCTCCTGCGCCGTGGTGCCACGTAGTCAATTCATGCTCCAACATGCGGTATCACCACGCCACCATACCCTGATGACTTATTTTATTAAAAGGTTTACGTTCACACACCTGTGGTCTGTGATACAATATAAACTTCACGGCACTGTGTGCAGACATAATTACATTCTTCAATCAAATTTCCCCGTTCCATATCGACAGCCCCATCTGTACTGTTTAATGGAGTGCAGGTAATCCCTGCCCTTGAGAAATCACAGTTGAAATGAAAGCTATGTAATAAGTGATTTTTGGATTAAAACCTCCCCAGTGATTGTGTGCGTAGTCATGGCCTTTGCTTTTGCTGTAAACAAAGTCTCACTTGATACCCGCTAGGTGCTTCATGAAGAGACGGAGATTCCTGGCACGGATTTGCAGCTTACCTACTTGAGTTCACGCGCTGCTGGGTACAAACCAGTTCTGAAAGTCACCATGTCCCAGAATGCGATCCCTTTCAACCTGATGAAGATTCACCTGATGGTGGCCGTAGTGGGCCGACTGTTCCAGAAATGGTTCCCAGCGTCACCAAACCTATCGTACATCTTCACATGGGATAAAACCGATGCCTACAACCAAAAAGTCTACGGCTTGTCTGAGGCCGTGGGTAAGTTCGATGGAGAACTTCTCCTGTGAAAAGTCATAATGTCGATTTTTTAAAAAATCTGTTTCCCCAGATCCCTGCAGCATTACCTAAAGCTATGTAAAAGAGCCTTTTTTCCTCATTTATGTTAATTAATGGCATGAACTTTGAGAATCTAGCCTGCAGAATCTCTGTGGCGATCTTAATATTTTTAACTGAGTAGCTGTCTTTTCAAATCAGACAATTGTATACTGCAGAACTCGCGAACAGAATATTGAGATTGCAGAACCAAAGAGACGTTGCACCTTTTCAGAGAAGACAAAACTCATGGTGATGAAAGTCTATTCAAGTATTTTTTTGAAGACTTTAATCGATTTACTGCTGCAATGCTGTACCTCTCTGTCAAGTTCCCACAGCTGTCTGGCTCGATCATTTTCTTTGGTTGCAGTTAGGCAGACAATTCTAGATGAGGTTTGATGAATCTAGGGAATCATTGACCAAAGAACAATGGAAGGCATGAATGAACTCAGCCGGAAGCTGATCCATAGTATTGTATGATTAACAATCTTTATACTGTGTGACCAGTATCTTTTGCAGCCATTCAATTTCTGCTACATCGACGTTCGGATGTTTTTGCGTGATAAATAAATCAAATAAAAACTTACCTTCACTGTCATGGGTTGGATAAGTACAACCCTTAGCTTTTGTGTGAAAATATGGGCTGCAAAGCAAGTTTGAGGCCTGTTCCTGGAAAACAAAACAGGCATCAAATTAAATGGGTTTACATTATTCATGTGTTGGAGCTCTTGGAGGCTAGGACCCACAATCTCCAGTCTTCAGTGTAATTGAGAACTATTCATTTGGACAGCAAATTGGTGCACTAACATGAAGCGAGTTCCTGTGAGTCAGGAAGGTGGTTCTCGGAACATTGTAAAAGGGACAGGCATGGGTCCAAATTGATCTTTTCCTCCTGCTATGTAGTGGATTTGAATTCTGGAAGGATGAGATCAAATAACTGAAGTGCCTCCTTACCTGAACCTATCTTGTGATCTTGAGATGCATTTGGTTTAACGCAGGCAAATAGAGCAGCCTCGGGACACAACAGTGGCTGGCTAGCTTGTCTTCATTATAATAACATAGATCAAAGAGGTGAAAAAATAAGAAACAAACCAGCGTGTTTTTATTTTGAAATGCCAACATGTACCAGGAGCACAGTGCTATTTAACCAGGAGAAATTCTAGTTGAATATATCTGTTTTAGTTGTGTTTTTATCATGTCATGTTTTAGTTTCTATAAAGTTTGCACAAAATATTATTTGTTCAATAATGATCTTTTTCCCCCGCTAGTTTCTGTTGGTTATGAATATGAATCCTGCCTGGATCGTATCCTCTGGGAGAAGAGAACGGCTATTCTCCAGGGTTACGAACTGGATGCTTCAAACATGGGCGGCTGGTCAATCAACAAGCACCACGTTTTAGATGTTCAAAATGGTAAGTTACTGTATTTGAATGTTGAAAAGCACTGGCCATCTGTACCATTTGATATAGATGGGCAAGAATCAGCAGATTTGTTGATCTTATTCATAGCAGCTCTGCCTCATTAACCTGGCTCTGTAGCTTTGAAGTGTTTAGTCATTGAAAGTTTCAGTTTTCCATTGGGCGGTTTGTTTGATGCAAGTTGACCTCTTTCCCCAACATGGAGATCCTTATCTAAGCAATAGTTCTGTTCAGAAGCACATGCAATTTTAATTTTCATGCCACCTAAGGATATATTACAGTGACACATGTGTAAGACAGAAGTTGGTGAATCAACCTGAGCCACAGTTTGGGATTGGCTTCAAGAGTAGGAGGAAAATTAAAGAGATTTACCCCTCAAATTCATAATTGTTGGATGAGATGTTAAACCGAGGTACCATTTGCTTGTTCAGGTAGATGTTAATGATCCTGTGGCGCTATTCAAAAAGAGAATGGAATTTACCCAGTGTCCTGGCCAACAATCCCCAAATAAAATGAGGATATTCATTTTATGAATGTCTGTACTGACATTGCTGTGTCCAAATTGGCTGCTGCGTTCACCTGGAAAATACAGTCGCTACACTTCACAGTAAAATCCTGTGACGGATCCCAAAAGGCACTATATCAAATAAGATATAAGATCATTATTATTATTTATTATTTATTATTTCAATATCCAGCATTCACATTTGTTTCTTTTTAATTTTCTCAATCTTGTGCGGTGGATACAATTTACTGAAACGATCAAGAGTGCTAGGAGCTGTTGCCAATGGATGTAGGACTCATTCGCTGGGTCTTGTACTCTTGCACATCTGAGAAACGCAGGAGAGGGAAAACAATCTCAATGTGTTACAAAGACTATTTTCAGAAAGCGATCAATTTTAATTACGTGCATTAAAACCACTCAAACGAGGCAGAACTTCAATTTGCCTTTCACTAACTTGTCAGAATGGAGTAATTCAATTGGGTCCAGGCGGGCAATCATTCTTAAAAACACTGTTATCAAACCTACCCCACTGAGTAGAAATAATGTTCCTGCTATAAATCCACTAATTTTATTTTCCATTTAAATGAGCAGTTTTCAGCAGCATTACTTTGTTGGAACTCCAATTAGCGTATTAGGTAAAATCTGGCAATATAACGCCATGCATAAAATTTGCACAAGAAAATAAGCTATTTGAACCTCAATCCAGAATGCGCTGAGCATTCTGGCCTGCAACCTTGGAGTCCAACTCCCATTTCTGTGGAGTGTTACACAGCACAGCTGCCACTATCATATTGCCAGATCTTAACAAGTTGCTGTGAGGCATGTCTGACATTTTGCGTTCACTGACAGGGCGAATGACTAACATATTTTCCAGATCCATGTTTCTCTTTTCCTGTCCTGAGAATGTTGACTCTTTGCTGGTTATAGTCCCACAGAGACAAGCCACCCTCTTTAACCGACTCCAAATGGGCATTCTTGAATGTGAGCTCATCTATATAACCCATATTAGCTATATAACCATGGGAAACATCACACTGAGCCTCACATCTCTCCTCACCCAATGTTCACCCACACTGCCACTGGCTGGTAATCAGAACATGAATCCTGGCTGATTTTTCACCCCATCTTTATTCATTGACCCTGAAGTCAGTTTGTAGGGGAACCTGTTGCTGGGATCAGTAAGCTCAGGGATCTAACTTGGGATCTTCCAAGTTTGTTTGCTTCAGATTCACCTAGAGCAGTTACTTTACCGATTGAGCTATCAGAGGTTATATATTGAGGTGCATTAGTTGTGTAAAGTAACAATCTTAGCATTATCTGTTTACAGTGGGAAGTCCTATTATAGAAACAGCGCCAACAAATCTCTCTGTTTACTGACATGGTATATATGTCTATTACGGAATGCTCAATAATGGGGTCTAACATACGGTATTTCTTAAACAAATGTTTTAATAATAATCCTCCTTATAATCCTTGCATTTGGTTTAGCGCTTTTCACATCAGGAGAATGCCTTCACAGTGGAGTGGACTGTTTTGTGGACAAACACTGCAGCCAATTTGCACAGAGCAATGTCCCACAAACTGCTGCATTTGCCAACAAATACACAGTCGCTACACAGCAAAATCTTTACCCACAGGATTATTAACACATGTAAAAAGGTTACCAGGAATGGTAGTTGAGGCTAGAATGCGGAACTCATTTAAGAAACAGCTTGATGTTATAATGAGAGGACAGTAGGGTGGGTACATTAGAAGGACAAGATCAAATTGGTCGAAGGGTCTTCTTCGTTCAAACAAATCTTGTCACCGAATGAATCCTGACCCACGGAGCATTCGCCAAGAAAAAAAATCAGGAGCATAAAGGCAGTGCCACTCACTCTTGCGCAGATAAGTGGATGCTTTATATTATCCCGGGATTTTGAATGACAGGCAATCACTTTCTAACGTGAATTGCAACTAATTGAATGAATGACATGATTAGCTCTTACGACAAGCTCAGCAAATGGCAGATGTTTTCACACCCAGAAGAAGCGGTCATAAATATTCTAATGGCGATAAAATATTGTTCGTTGCCCCATTTATATTTTATTGAGGGGACTTGTAAGGCACTAATTTTTCATAATAATTACAGAATGAATCAGGTGTAATAATGGACTGTGCTGACATGAAGGATTCTTTTGCTGAAAATTATGGAACTCAGCTATTTGGAGAAAAGTAATGGTCACAGTTGGGTGACGTGAATGTACACCAGAAGCCGGTCACAGCCTGTTTCAAAGCTGTTTAGTGGGTTACATTAATTCAACAAGGCCTTATTTGGAGCAAATGTGGAAATGTCATTTATCCGATTTATCACTTTTAAAAAAAGAAGTGCACGAACAATCCGTGAATTAATATTCCATTATGTTATATTTTCTCCCCTCTTTAAGAAGCAATATCTTAAAATTTAAGAAAGTGCAGACTCTTGAAAGTCTACAGTTTGACTTATTTTGGAAACTGTGCTCTTATGGATACTTGTCGTGATCGTAATTTTTAAGGTGTTGGCCTTAAGCCTAAAACCATTTCTTCCCTCCTTGAATTCCACACATACACAGTTTGCAGCAGCAGTCACTGGATAGTGATCAGGAACAGCAACCTTCACTGGTCATTCCACTTCCTGGCTAGATTACTTATTGTGTCCTTATCACTTGACAATCATGGATCATCTAACCACCATAGTCATGAAAGATACCATATCAAATCCAAGGATTATTATTAAAGTACCGGGAAACCCTGTTATAACTTAGTTGACTGGGTCCGATATCTCTTTGTTTGCATTATAAAAAGAGGCACAAAACAATATTTTATTTCCAGGTACAGTCTGAATTTAGGCTTGTAGCACAAGTAGGTTCCTTGCGATGTCCTCCCGAGTGAAAGGTGCTATATAAAACCAATTTATTGTTGTAGCTGTAACACCAAACAGCATTTCGGCAACACATTACACCTGGGATTTTTATAAATAAATGATCTCAGTATTAACTCTAAACGGTTGAGTGACTGGGGGAAATGAGAGACTGCTGAGGAAGTTGCATAAGAAGTGGCATCAGTGACGCTTCCTGCGCATAGCGTGCAGGAAGTGATACGATGATGATTTGATAAACCGGAAATTGTCAATTTTTTAGGAAATACACCAAATCAGGTGTATCATACTTCCAGATAGCAGGACCCGCAGGCGATGCGGTGCTACATAGGGGGGCCTTTGTACCAACAAAATTGAAAGGGAATTATAACAATATTTCAATGGGCAATAATACAATATCAGAATAACTGAATGTACTGTGTTCAAATTATTATTTTTAGAACAGCACTAATCTTCAGTTCTGTTAACGGACACCAATCTAGTGCAGAGTTAATTTTGAAATCAGAGCCAGATAATACCAAGTTATGTTTGGAAAATTTATTGAAGATGTTTATAATTGAAGTCATTATTGAATGACTCTGTAGGCTTATTGATATCAGTTTCAGACTTGATATTTTCTAAATGGAGGGCTATAGATGCTCCAGCAGCAATTGCGAAGATCACACTTTATTTCACACCTTGGATGAATCATCGAACTGATGGGTTTGATTAGAAATTAATAAATTATATTATGAGGTTTCTGCTCCCCTGTGTGTTCAGAGTATGAACCTGGTCTTATAGCATGCATGGCTGTAAAACCAGCATTTGCAACACATTACACCTTGATGGGATCTAAACAGAATAGCAATCTGAGTATTAACTTTAAAACGTTGAGTGGGAATGGGGAGGAAATTTGACAGGCTGCTGATCATGAACTGACTGAGTCTATCAATATTTGCTATGAAAATATAAACTCTAATTGGCAGCTTTCAACCTTTCACTTGACATTTTGAAAGATGCTTTGAAAACTAGTTTATATCAATGTACTGTACCATTTTGTGAAAAGTATTTTTTGGGGAATAACCTTATTTTAATCCCTGCATTTTATCAATGACATAGCGCTTTATCACATCGCTGAGACACATCAAAGTGCTTCATAGGATTTTTACTGTGACTCGCCTTCGGCTAACCTTGTAGCAAAGCCAACTTGTAAAAAAAAATCATTGCATTTGATATAGTGCTTTATAAGATTGCCAGAACATCTTAAAAGTGCTAAACAAGGATTTTATTCTCAAGTGTAGTGAATGTACATTTGTAGGCAACCTATAAAACAATAAATGGTCCAAATAAGCACCTTGAATCTTTATCTATTAATTGGTAACAAAAGTGGGAGTTTTGCCTGATCAACAATTCTCCAGTTTAATTGATCATTCATCTCATGACTGTCTGTGTGGTCTTGTTGTCTAAATTGCTGATGTATTTCCCTGCAGAAACAACCAGTACACCGCTGGTTGCCTCCTTTTCCAGGCTCACGTACAGAAGACTGGGTTTCAGGGATGCCAAGATGCAATTGTGAAGGACGCTATATAAAAATTAGTTGTTTTTTAGGGGGTCTGGATTCAACAATCAATGAAACTATGACTCGGTAGATGTGCACAGGCTGTATAATAATAATCTTTGATAATAATTCTTGTATTTGATGCAGCATCTTTCACTTAAGAAACTCATTCCTTGCCTCAATATATTGGAACATGCATAAATTGAAAGCAAGATAGAACCCAAATAGTATCCAGATAGTATCCAGAGATAGCATCCAATTTAATTGCTTAACATTTATCATTATCTCTTGTGGACACTCACAGATTTGGTTTAGGGAGATGGAATGTTTTATGCACTGCAAGCAGTGTAACTACACAATCAGGAAGTGACGAGCTGTGGGTCAAAGCAGACTCTGTGTATGGTACACACCCTCTGTGGGAACAAGACTGAATTGTTTCAGGAGGTGATGATAAAAAGACATCTCTGAAGATTGCTCCTTCTCTCGTCTTCAAAGGAGAACTTCAATGTCAGAATACCATACTCGCACTGCTAAATAATTCATAGTGAACATGATGTTTGCATCTCGAGTCAGTTTGATGTTGCTGCTGTTTTTATTACCTACACAGATCAGGGACTGCATGCTGAGCACTGTGGCAGGATGGTCAGTCTTAAATTTAGCACACACGGCAGCGATGTGCAAAATGTTCTGATTTGTTCTGTTCTGAGGTTGAACCTTTTAGACGGGCTGTAAAAACCAGGGCGAGAAACACTGCAACTGGTTCAGTAAGCTAAAAGAAATCTTTCTGCCCTGGATATCTGTGACCAATTGGCTGCTGCATTTTGTCCATAAAATACAGTCAATTTATTTTACAGTATAGTCTATGAAGAGCTTTGAGATGGATCAATGATGTAATAAGGCACTATATCAAATGCAAAGATTATTATCACCTGAGAAAATACTTATGTGTAATTTCCAGATTCTCAACAAACGTTGAACGACAAAGCATGCCTTCATCCACACTACTTTGTAAATCAACTGAAAAATACATTGTGTTTGTTAGCTTTCTTAATATGATGGGCAGTGATTTAATGCTCAACAACAGAAAAATCTTTACAAAATCTGTGGCAAACCCTCAGCATCACATTACTGTGTTTCTAAATCTCTACAAGGAAACAAATGTATAGGAAATGATTTTTGATGCAGTATTTTATTGCGGCTCTCAAAGAGTTGTTCAAACGTCTACTAGCATTAAGCAAATCCTACCACCCAATGTGGTCTGATTTACCAGCCAATAAAATGTTATTAAAGCACATTGAAAAGACCAGCTATTATTTGAACTTTCTGGGATCCTGCTGGCACAGCATTTTTTTTTACTGTCAACAACTGGAAATTATTCTGCAACTAAATTTTATTTTTCCGCTATCTTTTAAAAGAGGAAATGTTTGTAGCATGTGCTCTGGTTTAAAATCAGCTCTGTAGTGTTCGATCCTATCTTCAGGTTATCAATCAGCAGTTCATCTCTCTCTGTCCCTCCCTCCACCAACATCCCCTCTCTTCCCCGGCTGACCTAGTTTCTCAGGTAACTGGTTTCTCAGGCTGAAGCTTGCTTGGCTAGCAACTGCGTTGGACACTAATCATAACGTGTCTCTTTCAGCAGACGTCTCATTGCACATAGGACGAAAATGAAAAGCTTTTTTTAAAACAAAAAAACTTCCAAAATATACAAAGTGTACATCCTCAACACACAGATCTCAGGAGGTTTAAACAGCGCATATAGTGTGATGCAGAATCATGCAGACCTGGTTTCATACCTGGTCGGTGCTGAGTTACTTGATCTCAACCAGTAAGGCCCAACACAATTTGACCTTTATGCATCTGGCTAGGTTTGGAAATATAAGTCACAGTTTCTCCTCTTGATTGCAGATTCTGCCAGTGTTGCTCACAACCCAAGAATGACTAAAATTAATACATTTTTTAAAAAATAAAATCCTGTCCAGCAGTAACCACAAAACTTGGCTGGCAGCACTCTCACCTCTTGAGTCAGAAGGATGTATTCAAGCCCCACGTCAAGACTTGGAAGTCAGAATCTAGGGCTGGCCGAGACTCCAGTGCAGTGCTGGGCATTTGCTGTGTTGTTAGACCTTCGGATGAGACAATAAACCAAGGTCCTGTCCGCCTTTTCGGGTGGACGCTAAAGATTCCAAACAGAATCAATTCAAAAACAGAAGGTAGTTTTTCTCATTATCCAAGCCAACAATCGTCCAGATTAAAATTGGTAATTATCTCCATGGCAGTTTCTGGGAGGTTGTTCAGTGCAAATTTTCTGCTGTATTGATCTACAAATAGTCACTACACTTCAGGGTAAATCCTGTGAAGTACTTTGAGTTGTCTCGATGACATTAGACACTATATCAAATGCAAGGAATATTAAAACATTTTACCAAGTCGATTACTCTTGTGTTCGATCAGAGTTAATTTTGGCCCTGCTGTTCTCCGTCATTGCTTTGAGAACAGCGTTTCCTGGAACAATTAATTGGTAGGCTGCGTATAATTAGCAGCCATAATTGAAATACCATTTTAAATGTAATTTCCTTTTCCCGACATATAAACGCCACCTTCATCCAGTGCACTTGGCCAACATGTCTGATATTGAATCTCGCTGTTTATGCTATAGCAGTGGCTAAACCAACAGGTGAATGTCTAATGAGTTTAGTATTTGAAGATTGATGCAGCCTTCATAGTCGGAGGTGATTTAATCTGTATTCTCTTTCCTGAAGTGCTTGAGGCAGAGACTGTCTTAATCAATTGATTTGATTGGTGTGGTCTAATGTGAAATTGAAATCGTGCGCTGTGATTTATGATGATGAGTTTGCAATCAAGAGAAATGCCTTATTGTTTGTGGCAGTGATAAAGTTAGTCTTATCGTTCTCACATTAGGTATCCTGTATAAGGGAAATGGAGAGAACCTATTTATATCTCAGCAGCCAGCTGTGATCCATAGCATTATGGGTAGTGGACGGAGACGCAGCATCTCATGTCCAAGCTGCAATGGCCAAGCCGATGGGAACAAGCTTCTGGCACCTGTAGCTTTGGCGTGCGGGATTGACGGCAGCTTGTACGTCGGTGATTTTAACTACATCCGTCGTATCTACCCTTCAGGAAATGTGACGAGCATTCTGGAGCTAAGGTAGGTCCAGAGTAATATCACTTGTCCTGCATCGCCACTGTGTCTACATCACTTTGAAAAAAACAAAGCTTCAATAAGCAGCGAGCATGTTTTAAAAAGATACATAGAATATGAGAGACCGCATGGTAAATTAGTACTTGTGGAAGGAGGAACCGTGCATCCAGGGGTAAAACAAGGTGAATAACTGAAACAGAGTTTCAGGAATAATGTTGATAGCACTGTTTAGCTTAAGCTTGGATAGACGAAGAAGTGAAGATCATTTATGTCCCTTTTAAGTCTTGGAAATTGAAAAAATATTACAGAGAAAGACTGTTCCCTTAATCCCGTAATGGGCAGATGTGCCCGGCAGGAGCTCTCTGTACTGTACTGGGTCCTGGCCAGCTCTTACTTGTCTCTGAATCTTGTCTGACAGGGCCACGTGAACCCAAATGTTCAATTATGCAATAGTGGGATGGGGAGCTGACTAAGGCAAGGGGTGATTGCCAAATGCTACAGATATCTTGAAGCCCCTGTTCCAGACATGAACACAATCCCCTGCACTGAAGCCATTGGTAGACATTAAAAAGCACAGTCTCTTTCGGGACTCATGTGGTACCACTTCTGAAATTTGACTATTTCTCTAAGCATGTAGGATTACTAGAGTTAATGCCGACTTAGCACCCAATTAAACTGCATCGTTTCAATAATCCATTTGCTATTTACTATTGTACAACTTCTTTCCGATTAAACTGTATTCATTTGTTGTGCCCTTTCAAGAAATGTTGCAGGAAGATGAAAGTTCATTGACTTGATAAGGAAACCTCACAGTGAAACAGCAATTCAGGTCACTGCTGGTCACACATTAACACCAGTCCCATCAGGTTCAAAAATGTCTGTCTGCCCTCTTGTGAAGGATAAAATGAACAAATGTCCGGTCAATGTGCCGAGGCACACGTCAAAGTCGATTTACACTGCAGGTTTCCATTAGTGCATGCTTGCAGTGAGGCAAAACTGATTTGCCTGGAAACTGTTTGCTGTTTGCATGACGTTAAAATGATGTGACTGCAGTTCGTCTGATATAATTTAACCATTTAAACTTCTTTGAGATGGTGCTGTTGATACACTTTATTTATGAAGACCTCTTTTATTATCCAAACCTAATTCACTGTTTCCTTCTCTTTATTGCTACCTAAGAAATAAAGATTTTAGACATAGGTAAGTAATACTAATGTTAGGATCTCGGTTTTTTATGCTGTCTGTTTCTGCTTATATGGCTTAACATCTTTTAAACTTACTCCATGCGCAGACTGTAATTTTGCTTGCCTACCAAAAACAACAGGGATTCTGAGATTGTAAGTCAAGGGTTTTCATAACCCTATTGCGGTGGCCCAATCCTGGACATCTGCACTGAATCGAATTTGCCTTTCAGACCTTCAGGTGTATTATATTTCAAATTCAGTGACCAAGGAGTGTGCAAATAGTGTTTTCAAATCCTTTGGGGTCGATCTGTCAAGGAGCGAGGACCATGGGAAAATTTTAAAACCATATTGTGTTTTAGATAAATTTGATAACAAGGCACAAAAAAGTCACTTCTTTCCAACGCCATTCCAAACAGCAACAAAGTAGAATTTTTACTATTAGGATTTGTGGAAATCCTTACCTTACTTGCAGGAGTTTTAGCTACTCTTTTGTTCATGGCTTTCTTCAATCAGGAATTGTTACTTCTAAATTTGTTATCTTATGAATGAATTTTGCAAGTTCCACTCAGAAGTGGCCACATTTCAATTATGCCTCTTTATTTTGTGCTATTCATTTGCATTGCTCCATGTCTCGTTTGTCTTTTTTCCATTCTCTTGTATTTTATGAGTCCTGTCAGCCTCTCTCTTTCTCCCCTGTGCTTCCCTGCAATCCTTCAGATCAGATTTGACCTCATCTTTCTGGCCTGTCTCTCTCTGTTCATCCCTGGGGGACCGCAGTTCCATACTTTTTGCTTTCTCTTTCCCTTCAAAGTTTTTCACTGTCTTTTGAAATGCGTTTCACCCCAAATCTCTCAACAGAGCGGAATCAACAACAACAACAATAATCACCTGCATTTGTATAGCTCCCTTCATGCGGGGCAGATCTCAGAGCGCTTAATCAGTTACACAATGACTATTTAGGATTTAATTTAATCCAATCCTGGCTGTCCATTGTAACGTTTAAACTAAATGTACAACCCAGGCTAAATTTGAATTATCTGCCCTGTTGAATCATTTCAACAATTTAAAAGAACAAACATACAATCTGAAAAAAACACTCACGATCCTGGCAATTGGAGCTGGTCACAAACATAAACCTTGTATACCATACACACAGTGAAACCCTCAGCAGTTTAGTTTGGAGATTCTTAAGCATTATGATGGGTTTCCGCGTGTCAAGACACCAAAAAGATCCTTCCTCCCCCCCATCTCTGCTACATTATTGCAGAAAAAGTGTCAGATCTAACAGTAGAAAATTCCACCATGGTCTAAATATACTCCTTCAATGTAACATTTCAGAACATCTAGAGTTTCCCAAATTCTTGAATACAGTCTTTTAGTTTGAAGCTGTTTTTCTGCAAGTTTCTTTTAAGTACTACAGAAAACGGACTTCAAAGTTAAAAGTGAATTCAACAGAACACTGCACCTCTAAAATGCTGCAGAAATAGATTAAATCTGGAGCCAGGTGGAATTTTACCTCACCGGTGAGATAGTGTCCATCAGGCCCACAGTTGTTTGTTTTTACCCACTCATAATACATCTGGTTTGTGTTTCGCCCGTTGAGAGTAGTGGCCGACTGCAGATGATGGTTTTTTTAATCTACGTTTTACAGTGCAGGAGGCTGCTTTTCTGGTTTTGACGAAAGGAAAGCCTGACTGTCATGTATTTTAAAAGAAGGCAGCTCGCTTTTCCTTTTGCCTCTTAAGCGCTGACAATAGCATAACAGCAGTAGTCAAAAATAGACAGGCTGATGTTTAGCTGAGCCCCTTGGATCAGTAAATGACTACTGGATTTTGCATAAAGCACTTTATTTTAACTCAGATGGTCAGGAATTAATGCACCTTTAATGATTTGAGCATTTTTTAAAAAATTCTGCTCTCTCTGTAATTCGTTTTTTATTAACAGTGTGAATAAAAGAAAACGACCCCATGCCAACATAGCACCAATCATTGCCCTCCATTAATGGCCTTGCTAGCCTGTCTCAGTGGGCCCTCTTCTGCTTTCAGTTGCCGTGTTAATGGATTCAGTATCATTCATAAGGTGTTAATTGAGTTTGATGCGATTACTGGCTTAATGCTTGAGCACATTTTGGTTTTATTGTATGACAATTAAATCAGCCTACAAAATTGCTTGTTGCTCCAAACCTCATTTGGAGTGTGTTTCTCCCAAATGGTTGCCATACTCTTAACATTAATTGGGTCCTACCCAGACATGTATTCTGCTAATGTCACACAAAGGCACACACGGGTTTGCCTAGTAAACACAAAGCAATTGCACATTACAGTAAATCCTGTGAAGCGCTTTGAGACATCCTACCATTGTGAAAGGAGCTATACAAAGGATTATTATTATTATTATTATAGTGTGCTAAAAATCTAATTATGTTGTTACACAGGCAAACAAAAAGAGTGTTTCAAAATGCAGAGTTTCAAAGTCCTCAAAGTGTTGTGTCCATTTAAGTCGTCGTTGTGTCCATTTAAGTCGTCGTCGTCCCCAGTCCATCAGTTCGTCCCACACAAACATAACACAGCAGGCTCAGCAGTAATGAAAAACAAAAACTGGGTCGTATTTTGGGTATGATCATTGATAAGAACTGAATCCCATCCAAAAGCTTTAACCTGTCTTTATCTTTCTGATGTTGATTGACCTGCTCTAGATTTCCAATATCTCTACTGGTAGTTCAGATCTCCAGCTTCTGTACATCATAGAATAGTTACAGCATAGAAACAGGCCATTCAGCCCATCATGTCCCTGGTGTTTTTCTCTATATGAGACACTTAGTCTAACAAAATTCTCATTCTCATACCATTTAAAGTCCTTCTATCAGCAAAATACATAGAATCATAGAGAATCATAGAATCATACAGCACAGAAAGAGACCATTCGGTCCATCGTGTCTGCACCAGTTCCGAAAAGAGCAATCCAACTCAATCCCACTGGCTCGCTTTCTCTCCATAGCCCTGCAATCCTGTTCTCCTCAAATACCCATCTACTTCTCTCTTAAAAGTTGTTATTGAATCGGCTTCCACTACCCTTTCAGGTAATGCATTCCAGATCCAAACAACTCACTGGGTGAAAACATTTTTCCTAACCTCCCCTTTGTTTCTTTTAACAATTATCTTAAATCGGTGTCCTCGGGTTACTGACCCACATGGAAACAGTGTTTCTCGGTTCAACCTATCAAATCCTCTCATGATTTTGAAAACCTCTATTAAATCCCCTCTTAATCTTCTCTGCTCCAAGGAGAATCATTCTAGTTTCCCTAACCTCTCCTCACAACTAAGATCCTTTATTCCGGTTACCATCCTGGTAAACCTCCTTTGTACCCTCTCCAATGCCCTAACATCTTTCCTAAAGTGCAGTGCCCAGAACTGAACGCAGTACTCCAACTGAGGCCTAACCGGCATTTTATAAATATTCAATATAACCTCTGACTTTTGAATTCTATGCCCCTATTTATAAAACTTAGTATCCCATATGCTTTTTTAACAGCTTTTCCTACCTGTCCTGCCACCTTCAGAGATTTGCTTATGTGGACCCCTAGGTCTCTGTTCATTCCCCTTTAAGATTGTACCATCAGCTTATACTGCCTCTCATTCTTCCTACCAAAATGGAACACACGCATTTCTCCACATTAAATCTAATCTGCCACATTTCTGTCCATTTTACCAATCTGTCTGAATCCTCTTGGAGTCTGGTGCTATCCTCCTCACCATTAACTACTTTTCCTAGCTTAGTATCGTCTGCAAATTTGGAAATTGTGCTCCCTATATCCAGGCCCAGATCATTAATATAGATCAGAAAGAGCAGTGGTCCCAATACCGACCCCTGAGGGTCACCAATACACACCTCACTCCAGTCAGAAAAGCAACCGTTTACTACCACTCTCTGCTTTCTGTCTCCCAGCCAGTTCTGGATCCATGTTGCCACAGTCCCTTTAATACCGTGGGCTTCTATTTTGTTTATAAGTCTCTTATGTGGCACTTTGTCAAATGCCTTTTGAAAATCTAGATAAACTATGTCTACTGCACTACCTTCATCCAACCTCAGTCACTTCATCAAAACATTCTATTAGGTTTGTCAGACATGATCTGCCTTTAACAAATCCATGTTGACTGTCCTTTATTAAACCATATTTTTCAAAGTGAGAATTTATATTGTCCCATATTATAGTCTACAGACGATTCCCGACTACTGATTGTTACAAATTGTTAGCTGCCACTGTTTTGAATTTGTGTAGGATAAGGAATTGAAAATATTCCTGAATGTTTATGTGTAACTTATCCTGCATCAATTCAGGCCTGGTGAGAGAGAGAGACACAGATGCTTGTTGACCTCTTTCTAACGTTCCCCCTGATGCTGGCTTTCTCTGCTACTTGGAGATGTATTGTTATCAGTAAGTGGGAGGACCCTTGTTCCACTTTCTCTTCCACATCAACTCGTTCAATTTTGAGCTCGGGCTCTTCACTCTCATAGAGGACCTTATAAAGGTGTATTAAAATTCTAAGTGGGGTTGAAAAAGTCAATCCAGAACACTAACTTCAGGATGCACCAATATAGTAGAACAAGAGGACACGGTTTAGAGTTGAAAAAGGGTAATTTCAGGACAGACATCAATTTTTTTTTAAACCCAGAGGGTAATTAACAACAGGTTGCCAGGTGATTGAGGTCCATAACACAGGATTTATTTTCTAAAAAGCTTGATGCTGTGATGGTGGACTGTTGAGTAGGTATTCTGGAAGGAGTAGATCAGATGGGGTCAAGGACCTTCTTTATCCAATCTTATGATTTTGTGAACTTGGTCTTTCTACAGACTCAGATACAAATGGTGGTGGGAAATGAGCACCCAACTTTCAGCTTGCCAGTCCTTTGCCAAAAAACTTAATTTGCTTACTCCCAGAATTTTCCAGAAACAAAAAATTTAAATAAAATGAAGACACATTCACATCTTGGTAGGTGGCTGATGTGTTGCTACATAGTCAGAGGGTCAGCCAGTGCCAATGATTTGTTGCAGCCATTAAGCCACACATTTCACTTGGATGTCAGCATGAGATATTAAAGTGATTTGAAAGATAAATGATTGGAATGAACATGATTCAATAAATTTGAATCTATCATCAATGCACACTCACATTTAATTACCATTGAGTCATTTCTCATTACATCCTATTTGTCACCAAAATTGTTTCCTGACAACGTCTTTGAGAATCTTTCTATTTTTCTGTGACTTTATGTGTAGGTAAACAAAAAGGGGAAAGTCTCTTTGCCCAGCTACGCACTAAATAATAGACAATTTCTTTATTCTCAATGTTTCACCTTCAGTTAAATGCAATATTGAATATCTTGAATATTAATGTTGAAATAAACATGTTGAAATTATGTACAAATTCGGATTTTGAAAAATAGTATAACAGTGCAAAATAGAAAATTGATTGCATATTCTGGAACTATATGCTCTGGAATATCTCTGCCTCGATTCCTTTGCCTTGCCCCCTCCTTGTTTGTCTTCAAATCACACCTGAAGACCTTCCTCTTTGACCATGCATAATGTCATCTCTTGTCTCCTTGGCTCAGATTCAAGCTCCATCAATGTTAAACGCTCTGAGACACTACCCCACATGAAGGGCGCTAAATAAATGCAAGTTGTTGCAAGTTGTTCTTCTACAATATTCATATCTCGGATTGCAGAGCGAAATTGATTCAGTTACACAGTGACTGTTCTGCTGTTACTCCAACTCCCTCACAAGCTATGGCTAATTTTCACAGCTCCAACCTGTCTTTGTGCATACTGCTAGAAGTGATTTGAAGTCGAAGGATATGATGGAGGAAACAGTAGTTATATTTCCTGCTCCAAAATCTCCCTTGTCGTGATCTTCATGGTATTCTGTGCATGCACAATGAAGTGACTAGACAGAGCTCTGTCAGTCAGCACTGATCTAATGTTATTAGACCCAGGGGTGTAGCCTGTTCTTCAAAGAACATTGCAAAATTTAAAGGGGCTATTGATGCTGGATGCACTGCATTGATAGTGTTTGTACATTTATAGTGTTGCAAGAAGTGCACGGAAATGAGCCTTTTAATAGCCAACCAGCCATTGGAACGAACAGGCTTTCTGCTCACATTTACAGTGAATGCGAATGTGCTGACTGGCGATCGCGCCCTAATGTAGTGCTGTTTGGCATTTTACAAAACCCAATTATCGTGTTATAAAGAGAGATCTACTATACTTCATTGTGTAATTTGTAAAATTGCCCTTCACCATTAAATCGGTGTCCTCTTCCTCTAATGCATTGGTATATCTGAAAGTACTGTCCTGGGTTTTCTTTCTCTATCCCATTTACAATGTTATGTATCTCTGTAAGGTCCCCTCTGAGACACCTCCTTCCATGACTGAAGCCCTACCTTACCTTAATCAGTTAAGATGTGTGCTACTGTTCCTGTGTTAGGATTCTGAGATTGTGCTGCTGTTTCTGTGTTACCTCTGTTATATAAGGGTATCTGAATGTAACAGTTATTGAATATATTTAGAACAATCTTTCTGACACTTACATTGAGTACAAGAGCTCAACTTTTAGATTTTTTTAAAATCAAGTGAAAGTCCACTATTATACTGATGATAGTTTATTTTTTAAAATGAGCGAATAGAAACATCCTTCATTGAAACCCGTGCAGGAAAATCAAAATACATTGCCTGAGTGCAGTGGGAAAATGCAGGACTATTTTGTGTCACTCCTTTGAGATGGGACTCGCTCATTTGGTTGAAAGTTTAACCTTTTTGATGTAACTCACTACTAACAGTTGAAGAAGTCATGCTCTTAGAATGTTTTCCTGATGTGTCTCACTCTTTTAATGCTGATGGAACTTTCTGGTAACATGTTGCCGGTGTTGATTATTACATTACATCTGGCCACAAATAGGAAGGGGAGCTGAAAAGGTTTTATCTGTCTGCTTCAGATATGCGACCCTGCTCCATAGCAGTAATGTTCTGATAGTGCTGCATTCAGCTCTTTATTGCTACATGCCAGAGTTCTGCTCAGCATTTTACCAAAATTTAATAGATGAGACCAAATAGTGATGGGGGGAGCTGCATTGTGGGAGATAGTGTCCTTTGGAAGAGATGTTACACACAGGTCTCTTCTGCCTGTTTGAGTTATTATTATTATATTGTTTTCATAAACAATTAGCCAGTCAGCTTCAATTTATCTTCATTATCTTCATTCTCTCCTCTTTTCCCCCCTCACCCCCCATAAAAAATATTATATTCACAGCAATAACCCAGCTCACAGATATTTCCTGGCAACTGATCCAGTCACTGGAGACTTGTACATCTCGGACACCAACACTCGGCGCATCTATCACCCAAAGTCGCTGACTGGTGCTAAAGATCTGACGGCAAATGTGGAAGTGATAGCGGGGACTGGAGAACAATGTTTGCCCTTCGATGAAGCTCGATGTGGTGATGGTGGCAAAGCTGTCGAAGCCTCTCTGATGAGTCCGAAAGGTACATTTCCCTCCCCTTTCTCTAAAACGATCCCATTCACTCACAGTCGTAAAGTTCTGGATTCTTAACGTTGTCGAGAATTCTTTGCTTGTTCTGGTGCCTGGAGCAAACTGAAAATAGGATTGCATGCAACCTGCTCTCAACCAGTTTGTTACTGTTTAGAAAAACTTTTACGAAAAGGTTGGCTCCACCAATGAATGACCCAATAGATAAAGTCATTGTCTGGTCCACCACTTAATCATAAAGATCAGAAGGTCACAAGTTTGATCCCTTGTGTAGAGTCTGCTGCTCTCAGCCAAGGTAGCAGTTAAGACATTACAACTGACCTCAGCTCCTCTGAGCTGGGAGAAGTCAAACCGTTTATTGTTCCTACTCCTGATTGCTGCCCAGCAACCGCTGTTGGGAAGTGTGTTTCTGACTGGTGATAGAATCAGGCTCTGCTGTGATGCCCTGATCCTCAAAGTCAAATAGCCTGGAATTTATAAGAAGAATGGCCATCTTGGTACTGAGCAGAGTGAGGTGCAGAAGGTGGGTAGCAGAGAAATGTGCGTGCCTCTGTGTTCACAGTGAATCGATCATAAATAGTCAAGCAAGTTGGTGTGTTCTAATGAGGCCCATACTGTGTTGAAAGTTTCATATGTTTGCGGAACATGAAAGAGTTAGAGGCCACAGTGCGGTAACTGAGAAACAAAGTTAGCACAATAAATGAGATGATTATAATGAGAGTGCTGCTGCATGTATTTTCATTTGGAGACCTTCAGTGCTGCAAGTAAGTTTTATAATGAGGATAGGATTTGTTTCCATGAATTGCTCACTCATAGATGGTCTGTGCCATTCTTGCAGGTTCATTGTGTAGAGTGTGCACTGAATAGAGCATTATAGAGAGTTCTGAGTGGGGGGGAATCCAGAGCATTTGAGAGCTCTATGCTTTGCAATGTGTCTGCAACTTCAATAACTTTTACAGGGATAATTGGAGGGAGAAGAGGGAGCAATTGCTGAAAGCCAGGCAACCTGGGTGGATCTCTGCACAGAGACTGAAATTCCTCATGCTTTAGGCTCAACATTAATTGTCTTAAAAAGTTAAGATTGTGTGTAAATTTGGAAAACAGCCTTGAATTCAATTTTTATTTGGAAACCACTTTTTTCGAGACTTGAAAAACAAGACTTGCAAATGAAGTCTATATTTCCACAATCCCACAGATCTTATATTTTAAAGCAGCAGTTTTAAGACTAAGAACACAATGATTTTCCACTGGTTCCCAAGGAGGAAGAGAGACGACAGAGATTTCACTTTTTGTCACACTCCAAGGCCTCTTAGTAAATGGTGGAAGCTGAAGAGATGCCTGTCACTGACATCTTGTTCTCCCAGACTGTCGTTCTGGGAGACTGAAAGAGAGAAATTATAGGGGGAAACCGTCAGTTTGGATTAAAAATAGTAATTCACCTTTAAAGTGAGCATGTTCAATCTTGTAGTTTTGCTCTCCATCCTTAAGTTACAATGACTTTGATCTATGATGTAGGTTAGAAGTCATAGGCAAAGTTCAGTCATTCTAATAAACTCAGTAACAATAACTAGTATGTATCAAAACTGTGCTGACATATTGATTTCAGCTTGCCATAGCATGAAAGCTCGATGGTACAAATCATTTGAATTTAAGCCAAAGTAAGTCAACCCTTCATAGTCAGTACATTTACTATATCTTGGAATTTGGTTATGCTTTGAAGCTGAACCCAAACTCGGATGTGTTTTACATGGCATGGGGGGAGAGGGGAAAGGGGAAGGAGAGGTTACACAAGGAGATCATTTGCAGGTTAGAACTGAGATCACAGATTTTTGTTTTAAAGATTCTCTTTCGTTGCCTCCCCATTTTGAAGATTCTGTAGCTCAACACCAAGATAGTGGACACAGACGAGAGTCTCCACAGGCTGTCAGGGAGCCAGTGTTTGAGCCTGGCCCAGTTTCTGGCACTCTCACCACTGAGTCAGAAAGGTCAGGTTCAAACTCTGCTTTGCTACTTGGAACTCAGCCAACACTACAATCATTATTATTGCTGTTGTTGTTGTTATAACTGTTATTATTATTAACATTATGATCAACGCTGTTTTACATTGTCTGTACCTTCCTTCGCTTGAGATGTCCTTTCTGCCTGTTCAGATGGACAACTAAAGATCTCACAGCACTATTCAAAAATAGAAGGGAGTTTTTCCCCGTGCCTTCACCAACAATCTCCCCAGATATAATTGATCATTGAATTAATAGCTGTTTGTGAGTCATTACTGTGTTTAAATTGGCTGTTCTTAAATTCACAGTAAAATCCCTGTGTAGAGTTTTGAGATGCCTCAACGACATGATAAGGTGCAACATCCGATGTAAGGGTTCTTAATATCAGTGCCCATCCCCACTCCTAATCGAGGAGATGCACGCAGTTAGGGTGGGGTCAACCCTGCCAATTTTTCCTCTTCTTTTACCACAATAAAATGAGTTCCACTACCGGGAAGTAGCTCCACAGAGCGGACTGGGTTACGTTCAAGCCATACGCAAAGCCAGTGTTTTATTACCGTGATCTCTCGTCTCGATACCAGGAATTGCCATCGACAAGAATGGTTTGATGTACTTTGTGGATGGAACCATGATCCGAAAGGTGGACCAGAACGGAATAATATCCACCCTACTGGGCTCCAATGACCTGACGTCAGCTCGGCCCTTGACTTGTGACACCACCATGCATATAAGCCAGGTATTTGCTACCGTTCTCGCCTTCAGTGAAGTTTTAAATAACAATGAAATTTAAGTCAGCTTTTTTGAGGCAGTAAAAAGTAAAAATTTGGGAGATGGGGTACTTTAGTATTTGATCAATTCAAGACAATTGTTCTAGTGAGCTATTTCCTGCACAGATTATGGTAACTATTGAAGTTATCTTACAGACATATCCCAATTTTCATATTGTGTAAGTAAATAATGTTTTATTCAACATAAATCTACCACTGCCTTCTTTAGGGAAATGGAAGCTTAGCTTGTAATATTCAAATAACTTTCAAGACAGGACTAATGTGGACTTGGATTAAGGTCTGGAAAGCTGTGAGTGGTGAGGAGAAAAGAAATCTAACTGGACAACTGTGTCCTCATGGATGAAATTGAATAATCAAGAAAAAGCTCAAATTCTTTACACACTGTAATGAATTGGTGAAGTGATTTCTTAAAAGTATGGTTAGAGCGCCATCTGATGGTGAACAAACGTAATTTCTGGCATACAAACCAATAGGATTTTCAGAGCATACAGTAATAAAGAAGCATAGAATAATGAAAAACACTTGGCCTTGAAGCACCTTCTCTCCACTAATCATTTCAAAACCTACCCTTATAATAGACCACCCCACTCACTTTATCTCCTGGAGGAAAGCTGTGTAGCCCAGTTTCTGAGCCAGGCAGATCCGCTTCTCCAAGGCATTGCTGATGTCAGACCAGCCAGCCGAGCTCATTGTCAGGATTTCGAAGTACAGTCTGGGAGCAGGGATTCTTCCCTCTTGACTCTTCATCACATCAAGGCTCGCTTATGGCAATTCCCTCCTCATCGGCCTTCCCAACTCTTCTCTTCACAAGCTGCAGATCATCCAAAACTCTGCAGCTCGTGTACTCTCGCGCACCAGGCTCCGTGACCCCATCACTTCCACCCTCGGCCGACTCCACTGTCTCCCCATCCCCCAGAGGATCGAATTCAAGATCCTCGTCCTCACTTTCAAGGCTAACCATGGCCTTGCCCCCTCCTACCTCTCTGACCTGCTGACTTCCTACCAACCTGCCTGCTCCCTCCGTTCAGCGGGCTCCAGCCTGCTCCATGTCTCCCGCCCGACCCGTCCTACCATCGGTGGCCGGGCTTTCAGCCACACTCTGGAACTCCATCCCACGGTCCCTTCACCTCCCTTGCCTCCTTTAAGGCCGGTCTCAAGACCCTCCCCTTCGATCGTGCCTTCAGTCGCCCTCCCACCTCTCTGGTTTCCCTCACCCCTTCCCCACCCCTCCTCCATGCTCAGGTCCTGACCCCTGACTGTCCAGCGCCTTGGGATGTCCTCCCGACGTGAAAGGCGCTCTATAAATGTAATTTTGTTGTTGTTGTTGTCAATGTTACTAGGCAAAACCCTAATGAATAGGGTGAACAAAGCTGAACAAGCAGCAGGAAGCCTGCCAGACAGTGATCTCATTTGTGAGCTGTGCAGTTTTAGCCAGTTCCAACACACACTAGAATTCCAAAGTCTGATTCCACATGATTTTTATCCCCCTTTGAACCTGGACCCTCTAATCATGCTCCCACAATTTATAAGTCAAATAGTTTGCCTACATCTGTCACAACCAACTGGATCTGAAATGTTTGTACATCTGCCACATCATAATTTTTTGTAACATTGCTTCCCGATGTATACAAAACAGAATCTGTTTGTGCTTTAGCAAACTGCCTATTATTATTTTTAAAAATGGGCAATTTGGTCATTCAATCCACCACTGTTTGTGGGACACTGCTGTGCGTAATTGGCAGCCGAGTTTTGCCCACCAAAATAAATACGTCAATTCACTTTACAATGAATTGTGTGAAGTGCTTTGAGATGTCTTACTGATGTGATAAGGCACTATATCAAATGCAATAATTATTATTATTATTGCTAAAATAACTAAAGATATTCTCTGGATTCCTCATTTTACTCTGTATAATCTGTTTTGTATTGGCGTCCTATTTTTTCTAATGCTCCTATTAGTTACCTTCAATAAATCTTTACGTTGAAAATTAATGCCTTTTCTGGGAGAGTGATTCAGCAGTTCATAAACTGTGGGAGTGCTTTTTTACTGTTTAAAATACATTTAATATCTTATAGAGATGTCAATTAGTTTATTGAAAAAGCCTTTACATCAGTTGTCTAAAAAAAGCAGTGTGATTGTCAATGTCTGTTTGCAGATATGAAGATATAACCAGTGTTTTTAATGTGATTGGAGTAGCTCCTTATGACCATGTGAAGTTCAGTATTAAAATAAACCTTTCCAATTTCAGGTTCGCTTGGAATGGCCCACAGACCTGACCATTAATCCAATGGACAACTCCCTCTATATACTAGACAACAACATAGTGCTTCAGATTACAGAGAATCACCAAGTCCGTATTGCTGCGGGCCGGCCCATGCACTGTCAGGTTCCAGGTGTGGAATATTCACTCGGAAAACGAGCTGTTCACACGGCGCTCGAGTCTGCCAGTGCTATCTCAGTGTCCTACAGCGGGGTCCTCTACATTGCGGAGACGGATGAAAAGAAGATCAACCGTGTGAGGCAGGTAACTACAGATGGGGAGATCTCGTTGCTTGCAGGCATGCCTTCAGACTGTGACTGCAAGAATGATGTCAGCTGTGACTGTTACCAGTCTGGCGATGGCTACGCCAAAGAAGCCAAGCTCAACTCACCGTCCTCCCTGGCAGTTTCTCCAGATGACACATTGTATATTGCAGACATGGGCAACATTCGTATCCGGGCAGCCTCCAAGAATAAGCCAGTGCTGAACTCATTGAATTATTACAAGATAGCCTCCCCTTCAGAGCAGGAATTGTACATCTTTGATATCAATGGCACTCACCAGTATACTCAGAGCCTCATCACAAGTGACTACCTCTACAACTTCAGCTATAGCAACGAGAACGACATCACAGCAGTGACGGACAACAACGGGAATATCCTGCGAATCCGAAGGGATCCCAACCGGATGCCCGTGAGAATAGTATCCCCTGATAACCAGGTGATATGGCTAACCATCGGCACCAATGGAGGACTGAAAAGCATGACAGCCCAGGGTCAAGAGCTGGTTTTATTCACTTACCACAGCTATAGTGGGCTCATGGCAACAAAAAGTGACAAGACCGGTTGGACAACTTTTTTCGAGTAAGATTTTCTTTATGCTCTTGTTAAGATTTTCTTTGTACTCTGATTATTTTGGTATTTAATTTCAGATGAGTACAATTTAAAAATTATCACCATCACTGAAGTAAACATTTTCGATCAAATGTGCTACAACTGGGATTTTGATGTTACATTTTGGTGTCAGATATTTTCCATTTACTCTTACGTTTTCCCTTTCAATGCCATCTAAAAACACATCTCACTTTTGTATCCAGTGAAGCGTCAAGGGCTTCTAAAGGGTTTATGAGTAATTGCAGTTTTACCCCCACTATGGGCTGCGGTAGCTGATCTCAGCTGGGAAGAAAGGGAACTTTAAACCAAATGTAACCAGCTTTGTTAAGCCTTTCTGATGTGAAGGGCGAAATGTAAATGTAAATTGAATTGCATAACCAAAAATGTTTCCTAAATCAGTCACCTTATCAATAGGATGGGCAATCACCGAGCACTGTAAGAGACTGTTTTCTCTGCTTTTGTTCTCTCTCTCTCTCGCTTTCACCCCTCCCCGTTTCCCCAGATGTCCTAGTTGAGGGCACAAGCAGATGGAGGAGAAATGCAATATACTTTGTTCGTGGCTGACATTCAACTCACATTCATGTTCAGTGACCTCTTTGTTGTTTTAATTGTGCGTCATCATTTCTCTCGATCACCGAAGAACGGCGATCTGGAACATTGTGATGAGGACATGAGAGTGCTCGGCATTTCTATTTTTACAAGTTCAAAGCATACGAATGGCTTTGTTGATTGTGTTGTTGCTCAATAACAGGATTGAAGGAAGTCAGGATAAGGCCAGCTGAGATATGAACAAATAGTTCACCAGACACATTGATTTCTATGCTCCTGAGCAGGGTGACGGGATGTGTTTTTTGTAAGGAAAGGGACACATTTTGAAAAGTGGAGGCAGTATAATATTCATTGTCTTTCCATTGAGCCCCACTTGTCTGCTCCAGTGGTTCAGATGGGCATTAAGGATCCCTGAGGCACAATTTTAATGAGTTTCCCTGGTGTACTGGCATCCTATTGATAAGGTGACTGAATTTAGGAAAGTTTTGGTTATACAATTCAATTTAGTTTACATTCATATTTTGCAATTAATATAGCATCATCACTCTCCAACATCTCAAAGCATTTCACACAATAATGAGTTACTTTGAACTGGTACTGACTGTTATGTAGCTTTTCTGACGTGAAGGGCGAAATATGAGTTGTTCATCCCATTGCCATTTATGCAATGTTACTGGTGCAGATTAGCTGCTACGTAAGAGTACGGTTAGTAACTCATTATTGTGTGAAGTGCTTTGAGATGTTGGGGAGTGATGACACTGTATTAATTGCAAAATTTATTCTTTATTCTGAAATGCTTTGCTTGATCATCTTTGGACTTGTGTTGGATGTGTACAATTCCTTCCCTCAAGAGATTGAATAGATAGAGTGAAGCTCATGATAGGATAGATGTTGCATGTTTGAGTGGTTGAAGGTATGGACCTGATCAAGCAAGTGGTCATTTCTCAATCCTTGGTTTATGTTTTCATGGATCGCAAATGCTGGTGCATATATACTGATCATCGACAAAAAGATTCACATTGAAAAAGCAGTGATGTCTTGTTTCTCAGATATTATACAATGAAATGTGACAGTTTTGATTCTTGTTTTCATATCTTTTATGAAAGGAGTTGTTGCTTCCGAGCTTCACTTCTTCCTCTCTCGCCACTCCCTTCACGAACCCCTCCAATCAAGTTTCCATGTCACCCACACCACAGAAACAGCCCTGGTCAAAGTGACAAATTAAATTTTGTCCATCTGCGACCAGGACTCCCTCTGCCTTCTCGTCTTCCTTGACCTCCCTGCTGCCTTTGATACTGTTGATCACTCTATCCTCCTCCACCACCTCCTCTCAACCTTCATGGTTCTGTTCTTGAATGGTTCAGATCCTATCTCTCTCATGCCGTCTTCACCTCATCTCACAAACAGCTTCTCCTCTAGCCCCAGCACCTGTTCATGCGGCATTCCTCAGGGCTCTGTCCTTGGTTCCCTCCTCTTCATTATCTATATGCTCCCTCTTGGTGACATTATCTATAGACATGGGTTCAACTTCCATATGTAAGTAAATGACATCAAACTCTATCTCTCTGCCTCCACCCTTGACTCCAGGACCACTGCTATCCTGGCAGAATGTCCAGCACCTTGGGACGTCCTCCCGACGTGAAAGGCACTATACAAATGTAATTTTGTTGTTGTTGTTGTTTATAGATTCAAAACTCATCACTATCTGTTTCTGTTCAATGTGTCTTGTCTAGGTAGCTTGCATTCTGAATGTTGCACTAACTTTTTACCAGTAAACTTTTCACAGTTTTACACAGCTTTACTCCATCTCATCATACACAACCTTTCCAAACATTATCCCCATCCTCCTCCTCTTCCTCCTCCTCCTCTGCCCATCCTCATACCAACCAGCCCTTCAGAAGCTTCAGCAAGTGCCTGTTGGGAGGAGCACTGTCAGGTTGTAGATGACCTGTTGGTAGCAGCAGCCTCTGGTTGTATATGGTTGTCTTGGAATGTGCAGTTCAAGGTTGGACCATGCAGACTCAAGTGTAGGTGATGTATTGGTATATGCAGTCTCAAATGTAGTCTCAGAACTCCAAGACACTATACTGCATGAAGGGCTCTATATAAATGCAACTTGTCATTTTAAGTGATCTATAAGAATGTGCTTTGCAGGTTGTATAAGGTACAAGTATGTTGGATTATGCAGTCTCAGGTGTAGACGAGCTATTGGAACATGCAGTGTCAGGTTGTACCAGGTATGTTGCAAAGTGCAGTGTATGTTGGAGGAAGCAGCAATAGCCAATAGATTAATCATATGCATAAAAGGATCTACTGAATAGTTGTATGAGGGAACTAAATAATTTAAACAACAACCCTCTGGGTTATAAGCTCGGTCAGCCGATGTTAGTAGGTTTGCATTTCAGAGACTGGGTTTTAACTGTAGTGCTTTATGCCACTGTGACCAGTTGGGCTCAGTAACTGTTCTAAAACTGCAAGCGAGATTTTATCTTACTAGAGTTGATCTCAAGTGGCTTCCACCCGTTAAAATTTAATAGGAATTTGCTGTTTGAGATCCAGGATCACATTTTGCTCTTAAATTTAGTTTTAATGAATGGTGTAGATAAGAAATAATGTTAATTCTTCACTTTAGGCACTTGCATTAAGTGTCCTGGTTTTAAAGAACTACTTTTGATAATTGTTTTATTCAGCTACGACAGCGAGGGCCGACTGACGAATGTTACATTTCCTACTGGTGTGGTCTCAAGTCTCCATGGTGAGATGGAGAAGGCAATCACTGTGAATATTGAAACATCCAGCCGGGACGAAGATGTCACCATCACTACCAATCTCTCTTCAGTGGATGCCTTCTACACCATTGTTCAAGGTATATATTCTATTTACTGCTGACACCACAAATATTTTACGCCAATGACTTCAAATATAAAAGGGGGGACAGAGGCAGGATTTATTTTTGTGTGGCAAATATTTTGTGCTATCCTCAATACCACGGTGTGATTACAGTTTATGGAATAGTAAACACAGAAAATACATGTTATCACAAAACTGTTCAAATTCATATGGACACTCGTCAGAAACATTATGTAGGGACATACAATAAGGGAAGTGTGCAGAAGTAACAGAAGGTTAATTGATTGAAAGGGATATTAAGAATAAAGACGAAGGCTTAACAAGCACATAGTGAGAAGGGACCGGAGCAGGCCATCCATTGGCAGAGTACATGCCCTCCACGAGCTCCCGCCCCACTCCCTCTGTAATCTCCTAACCCCATATAGGCCTGTCCTTTCTCTCCGCTCGGCACACACTGGCCTGCTCCAAGTCCCCCGCACTTCCCACCCCATCATTGGCGGTGGGGCATTCAGCATCTCTGCCCCCACACTCTTGAACTCTATCCTGCAATCCCTCCACCTCACCCCCTCTCTTGCCTCCTTCAAGTCCTGTCTAAAGACTTTCCTCTTCGATTGTGCCTTTGGCCACCTTCCCAACCCCATCCTCCCTGCTCTCCACCCCTCCTGACCCCAACTCCCATCTCGGATCCAAAACCCCTGATTGTCCAGCCCCCTGGGATGTCTTTCTGACGTGAAGGGCATTATACAAGTATAATTTGTTGTTGTTGTATTTGGAAGCAGGTAGAAAAAAGATTGAGCGAGAAATGAAAAAGAGAGAACAGCTGATGAAAATAAACTCTTGATTTTGTTATAATGTGTTACAATAGCAATGGGTTTTAGGGAGCAAATGAAAACTGCAATGGACCAAAAGACAGTTGAAAATGGGGGTAAACAGGAGAAGGTAAACCTATTATAGGAGGTGCTAATTTAAAGAAATCTCAGGATTTTAGCTGACAAGTAACTCACTATGTCCAAACAGTATAAGGCAGCAATAAACAGACTGAATAGGATATGTGCTATGTTCTATATCAGCTGAATTCAGATTGCCATAAGTCATTCTCAAGCTGTGCAGTCTTCTGATCAGGCTGGATCTACAGCTTTGAAACCGATTTGGTCCCTGCTACATAAGAGGCCTCCCATACCTCGATAGGCAGTACAGAGGAGAGTATCAAGCCTAATGCCCAGTGTTATAGACTCCTATGAGGAGTGATTGGAAAAGATACTGCTCTTCAGACTCAAAAACTGTCAGTTATCTCAGAGAAACAGAACATAGAAACAGGGTTAAGCCATTCAGCCCTTCGAGCTTGTTCCACCATTCTATAAGATCATGGTGTGATCTTTACCTCAATTCCAATTACCCACCCTTGCCCCGTATCCCTTAATATCCTGACCTGACAAATAGCTATCCACCTCACTCTTGAAGATGTGAATGGATCCAGGATCCACAGCCTTTTGGGGGAGAGAGTTCCAGATTTCCATTACTCTTTGGGTGAAAAAACTACCTCCTAATTTCACTCTAGCAGAGGATACCCGATAGATCCTTATCGATACAGTCTGCAAAGCACAATACAATACTTACAGAAACTCCAACGCAGCAAGACAGGGGGCATATATTCAGAATTCCAAAGGGTATAAAATACATAAGGTTTGCATCAAAACATTTAGCATTTGGTTGCTATGTAGCCAGTACCTTAATACTATTGGTATGGTAATGTGCTTTGAAGTTACAGATTGCAATCTGAGGCAAATGGAATTATTGAAGCCAGAAATGTACTTTCTCTAAGGCTTTATTTGTTTTTTTTTAAATTAGGGATTTTTTTAATGTCATTTTTTTTAAATGTCATTTTGAACTTTTTTTCACATATTTGTCTGAAAATTCTCGTCTAGTTATTATGGCTCATGAGTCACCCAGAGGGTGAAGGCCGTTGAGATTTCTGTCAGACTAGCAGAAATGAAATAACCTGCGTAATTTGAAGTTATTGTAGTGGAGTTGCAGTGGAATTGGACCTGGAATCATAGATTTGTTGTACTTGGTTTAAGTCTGGGTTCCACTATTATCAGATCCATTATGTACATTTCGCCCACAAAATATACAGTCAATTCACTTTACAGTATATTCTGGGAAGCGTTTCTCAAATGGCGTGCTAAGGTGCTATATCAAATGCAATGATTATTATTTTTACATGAATATCTGAGACACCAAAATATTCTGCTAAATATTTTATTGATTTTAAATAAGTGACTATGAAAATAACGGCACGTGACTGGCTAATGCAGAATTGTATTAAATCTGCAGGACTAACATTTTGCGAATACGGATACTTATCCTTATGTAAACATTATTAATATTCACTTTGTGCTTTAGATCAGCTGAAAAACAGTTACCAGGTTGGTTATGACAGCTCCCTTGGGGTTATGTATGCCAACGGTATGGACACCAGCTTCCAGACGGAGCCCCACATTCTGGCCGGCACAGTGAACCCAATCATCGCCAGACGCAACATCTCTCTTCCTGTGGAAAACAGTCTGAACCTGGTGGAGTGGCGTTTCAGAAAGGAACAAATCAGAGGGAAAATCAGTGTCTTTGGACGCAAATTGAGGGTAAACAGTCTGGAGTTAATTAATTAATCATTGGTCTTTACAGGAGTTCCCAGAAACCGTTTTGGTGCCAGTAATGACTATAAATCCATTGAACCATTTAAACATCCATTGAACAATTTAAACATTACATGTCAAATAATAGGCAAAGAGCACTTCTGTTGACTCTGACTGCTGTGGAGATGACAAAATTAGTCAGGATAAAGGCGAGCTTGGAGAGCCAGCAGTCAGCTGTTAAAACAATTAAAATGTGAGGATGTCAACACAGATCATAGAAATTGGGACCTTTTTGTAATTCTTCCAGTTTCCACTTGTCACTTGGGGGCATCCAAATATATCAAGTTTTTGAAATTATAATCACTCAAACCATGACTGCAGTGCTCAATTGACTGCCGCGTTTCGCCTACAAAATATAATCAATCCACTTTACAAAATATTTTGCGAAGCGATTTGAGACAGCTCAACGTTGTGATAAGGTGCTGCATCAAATGAAAGGATTATTATTTTTATTATTAATTTACATGATTGCGTGTTTCAACTAGATAATGTACCTCATCCTGACCACTGTGATGTTCACAGACTCTCGGAGTTTACAGATTTTGTTATTTATGAGCGAGCCGCCCTAGAATTTAGGAGGTTACACAGTGATTTGATAACTGGCGGTGATATTACAGAATATGCCAAGCGTGATTAACACAGGCTACAAAAGAGATCACTTCAGATCTCACTGTGCCCAACCAATCAGAGCAACAAGCAGAATTATAATTGTTCTGTAACGATTCCCAGTGAAACGTATTTTGGAATTATTATGAGATATGTTTACCTTAAATATGATCAAAATAAATAAAACAAGTTTGTGATTGTATTTTTCAGATTTATGTTTCGCTTGTACTTAAATCCTGCACAAGCAGGTGAAATTTACCAAATATTTGTTAGTTTCGGTAACAAATCATTGCCTTTTCTATGAAAGTACAGGCAGCATTTAAATCAATGCTATGTTCTTTGAAGAAGAGGAATAAAAAATGTTTAGGGCGAGAGTGAGTGGGATTTTTCACATAAGTACACAGTCACTGCACTTCGCAGTAGTATCCTTAAAACGTCTTGATGATGCTATATCATAAGCAAGGATTATTATTATATTGGTTCATGTGGTGAAAAACATCTCTGCAGACTTAAGTGTCCACAACATACATAGTCAATCCGCTTTACAGTATATCCTGTGAATCACTTTGAGATGTCTTGACGATGTGCTAAGGTGTTGTTCTAAATGCAAGGATTATTATTATTATTGATGGGCCAAAAGGCCTTTCTGCATTCTACATACTAAGTGTTTATGGACGGGGGTCTTAGCCTCTACCTTTGTTATTAAGTGAAAGCCAAAACTGCTGTTTGTCAATGATTACAAAATGCACACATCATGCAATGTGTGGTTTATTGTAACTTAAAAAAAAGCAAAATTGCATTCTTTTCTCCACGTTATTTATGCGTGAATTACAGTCAGTAATGGATCAGGCATTTGAACACCCTGGTTTTCTCTGTCTGAAAACATCATGCTTCTCATATATATTAATGAATCTCAGGCATGTTGGTGCCCTGGGAAGGTTTGAAAGTGGATAATCTCAGATGTTTTGCTAATAATTGCCAAGTAAGCTTCCAGCACTTTAATGCAGAATGGTTTGAACTGAAGCCAAGCTGTCCTTCAATGTAATGAAAGCCCGTTAAACTCGTGTGCTCAGTTACATCAAAAAGTCTGTCAAGTAATTTGCACTGAGGAAGAATCAATCACTCTGAACGCTCTGTTTAGAAAATAACAAGTTGTCTAAAAAGCAATAAGTGAGTGGGCGCTGAAATGCCTGTAATTGATTCATCCTGCTTGTTTTTAATGTTCCAAAGGTGAATGGCAGGAACCTCCTTTCTATTGACTTTGATCGAACGACCCGGACAGAGAAGATCTATGATGATCACCGTAAATTTCAGTTGCGGATTCTCTACGATCAATCAGGCCATCCTACTCTCTGGCTGCCGAGCAGTCGCCTCACTGCCGTCAACATCACTTATTCCTCCACTGGACAGATCTCGGGCATTCAGCGGGGCCCACTTGGTGAGAAAATTGAGTACGACTCGCAAGGGAGAATTGTGTCCCGTGTGCTGGCTGACGGTAAAACGTGGAGCTACACGTACCTGGACAAGGTGAGGAATGAGACAACAACAACAACTTGCATTTATAGAACGCCCCTCACGCGGGGTAGAGTCCCAAAGTGCTTGTCAGTGGCGGAGCACAACGCTGGGGAGGGGGGAGGTGATCGTAGCCACGGTTGAAGAGGAAGGTCTTCAGGCACGACCAGAGGATGAGGAAGAAGGGGGCAAGGCGCAGGGATAGAGGAAGAGTCTTCCAGAGTTTTGGTGCGTAGTGGCTGAAAGTGCGGCCACCGATAGTAGAATGGGGGGCACGAAGGACATGCAGGAGGCCAGAGTCAGTTGAACGGAGGCAACAGGTAGTGGGTTGCGGAGTAAGCAGGTAGGGAGGTGCCAGGGCATGAACGGATTTGAAGACAAGTGTGAGGTTCTTGAAATTGATCCGTTCGGTGATAGGGAGCCAGCAGAGCCTAGCTGGAACTGATGTGGTGGGGGTACAGAGTTAGTGTGGATGTGTAAGCGGACGCGGAGTTTGGAATTAACTGGAGTCCTGTAGCTCAGTGGTTGAGCACTCGCTTTGCAAGCTAGAGACCTGAGTTCAATTCCAGGCAGGGCGAAACCTTGGGCAAGTTTCCTTACTCCACACGCCTAATAATAATCCCTCCAAAACCAAAAAAAAACAATAATAAAATTGGTCATTTTCAATCTACGACTGTTTGTGGGACATTGCTGTGCGCAATTGGCTGCCGCGTTCGCCCACAAATATACAGTCAATTCACTTTACAGTGTGTTCTGTGAAGCGCTTTGGGACGTCCTCCCGACGTGAAAAGCGCTATATCAAATGCAAGGATTATTATTATTATTATTATTATTAACTGGATTTTGGCGTACAAAGCACCTCAACTCAGTGTTGATCTCCGAACGTATTTGACACATAAACTGAGCCTCGCTTGCTTAAATGGAGTTGTGTTTTATGAGGTTGAAACTAATAATCTTCAGATATATGTGTCCAAATAAATTATGCCGAGCATTGCTAAGGATTTGTAGGTCAAGGATAACTTAATTAAACAAAGACATCATCATTCAGGATGAAATTTTAATTTATTTTATCATAAAATTAGCATTTTATTTCCTAAGCGTGCAATTATCTTCTCGTCTTCTTTACAGTCCATGGTGCTGCTTCTTCACAGCCAACGCCAGTACATTTTTGAGTATGATTTATTAGATCGTTTGTCTGCTGTCACCATGCCCAGCGTTGCCCGTCATACCATGCAGACTATTCGCTCCATTGGTTACTATCGCAATATTTACAACCCTCCTGAAAGCAATGCCTCTGTGATTGTGGACTACAATGAGGAAGGGCTGCTCCTCCACACAGCATACCTGGGTACAGGCCGTCGCATCCTGTACAAGTATAAGCGGATGTCCAAACTTTCCGAGTTGCTGTACGACAGCACTCGTGTCAGCTTTACCTACGATGAGACCGCCGGGGTCCTGAAAACCGTTAACCTCCAGAGCGAGGGCTTCATCTGCACCATCCGATACCGGCAAATCGGCCCCCTGATTGACAGGCAGATCTTCCGTTTCAGCGAAGACGGGATGGTGAACGCCCGCTTTGATTACAGCTATGACAACAACTTCAGAGTGACTAGCATGCAAGCCGTGATCAACGAGACCCCATTGCCGATTGACCTGTACCAGTTCGATGACATCTCGGGCAAGTTTGAGCAGTTTGGGAAGTTCGGGGTCATCTACTACGATATCAACCAGATCATTTCCACCGCAGTAATGACGTACACCAAGCACTTTGACACTCACGGACGAATCAAGGAGATTCAGTATGAAATATTCAGGTCACTCATGTACTGGATAACCATTCAGTATGACAACATGGGTCGTGTGACACGGCGGGAGATGAAGATTGGGCCCTTTGCTAACACCACCAAATACGGTTACGAATATGATGTTGATGGACAGCTTCAGACAGTCTACTTGAATGATAAAATAATGTGGCGCTACAACTATGACCTGAATGGCAACTTACATTTGCTGAACCCAGGCAGCAGTGCACGTCTGACCCCACTGCGATACGACCTGAGAGACCGCATCACTCGCTTAGGTGACGTCCAGTACAGACTTGATGAAGACGGATTCCTGCATCAAAGAGGGGGCGATCTTTTTGAATACAATTCCAAGGGCCTTTTGACTAGAGTTTACAGCAAGGCTGGTGGCTGGAACATACAGTATCGCTACGACGGCCTCGGGCGACGAGTCTCCAGCAAAATCAGCACTGGCCAACACCTTCAGTTTTTCTATGCTGACTTGAACTACCCGAACCGAATAACTCATGTCTACAACCATTCCAGCTCTGAGATAACATCCCTCTACTATGACCTTCAGGGGCACCTGTTTGCCATGGAAATCAGCAGTGGGGAAGAGTTCTACATTGCTACTGATAACACTGGGACACCATTAGCAGTATTCAGCAGCAATGGGCTGATGATTAAGCAAATTCAATATACTGCCTACGGAGAAATCTACTTAGACTCCAACCCTGACTTCCACCTGGTAATAGGATTCCATGGTGGCCTCTATGACTCTTTGACTAAACTGATACACTTTGGCGAGAGAGACTACGATATTCTGACAGGACGCTGGACGACGCCTGACATTAGCATTTGGAAAAACATCGGGCGAGATCCTGCACCATTTAATCTGTACATGTTCAGAAAAAACAACCCCGTCAGCAAAGTTCAGAACGTGATGGATTATGTCACAGGTAAGAAAGAACAGCCGAGCCAAATAATAATCATTGAAACAAACACAATTAAATACCTGTGTGCAAAGTACCAGTGGTGTGATATGATAAAAGTTACTTCTTTCTTGTGGACAGAAGCGTGTTAATTACAAATGGCGGGAGATGATAGATGTCTTCATTGGGGTCCTGCTGGGATCTACTAATTGATGGGATAAATTGGGCCAATAGAAAAGTGTGGAACTGTTTGCCAAAAATTGCGTGCAAAATTTTGACACATTTTGCAGAAAATGGTGGGGGGTTGATTGGCGCTATTGAGATACCTTTTACTGCCAACCTACCTTTTTTGATAAAAACTAAACATGAGGAAATAACACATTTTAGATTGTTGCAAAAAACTTAATTGCTTCTTTAACAAAAACACCAGCGAGGCGACAGGAGCTCTAGGGCTCAGGACCGCACACAGACCCAGAGAGAGAGACACATACACAGAGAGACACACACATACACACTCAAAGACACCAAGAGAGACCCACACACTCACAGACACAGAGAGACACACACCCAGACACAGAAAGATACACATACTCAGAAACACAGAGACAGACACAGAGACACACATTCTCAGAGAGAGACGCACACACACATAGAAACACTCACAAACACAGAGAGACACACACAGGCACAGCCACAAACACATGGAGGAGAGGGTGACACAGACATACTCACACAGACATTCACAAAGAGAGAGAGAGAGACGCACACACAGACACACACTCACAAATGCATATAGCGAGACATACACACAGATAATCATACAGACTCACACAGAGAGACACACAGACAATCACAACAGCGGGGCCTCCGAGTGAAGCCCATTTGCCGCTTGCACATCACCGCACACGCATGTCTGGAGCCACCCTGCCCACACTGACATCAGATAAACAGTCGGGAGGCCCGTGGGCCAGAAACTATGATTATAGTGGGTTTGTAGCCGGGTGTTGGGGAGTTTGTGGCAGGTTCCTTGGAAAAAGTGCGGCCGCACGTTTCTATTGGCCCACGCGATAAGTCTTTTTTGTTACCACCAAAGCATTGGTGGTTCGCCTAAGCAGCTGTTTATCCCTCTCTAAGGGTCTCTCTAGAAAGCTTGTTACTCTGGTTAAACATAGACACGCACACACACTTACTGTCTTAGTGAAAGGTAGAGCAGATTTCTCTTTGGATCAACATATTTCTGAAATTGTTTTAGGGAACCCAGATCACAATTCTGTGATGTTTTCAATTTCCTAAAGTAGTTCTGGTAAATTTGATTCCTGTGTCACTAAAACTATTAGACTTTACATTTGGAAGTGGATTAAAGGTCATTATTGTCAGATTAGACTCTCAGTTCCTATTAATATTCATAAGATGAACCACTGCATTGAAAATGAAATATTACATGTTACCTGGTATAACGAGTTATGCATTCATATAAATACATAAATAAATGCAGTCAGAATATTTACAGCATGATGGTGGTTGTGACAAGTTAAGACAGGGTTGAATTACCAGGAGTTTACTGTATTCCTCGTCTAAAAAATACTCAAAATCTCAGCCTTGATGCTTGGCCTTCATTGATTGGACATTGGTCCTTCGGATGAAACATTAAACTGAGATCCCGTCTGTCTGTTCAGGGTCACATTAAATATCCCTTATCACAGTTTGAAAAGAGAAGAGAATTTCTCCCTGTGAGTTGCCCACCAATCTCCCAGATAAAATAGGTCATTCACTTCATGGCTATTTGTGGGGCACTGCTGTGCGCAAATTGGCTGCTGAGTTCACTTACCAAATATGCAGCCATTACCCTTCACAGTAAGTCCTATGAAGCTCTTTGAGGTGTTCTCCTGACCTGACATATCAAATGTGCAGTTTGTTTTATTATTTATTATTAGTTTGTACAACAGGGTTCTAGAAAGATTTTGTAAATGCTCTATAAAAGAAGTAAAGAACAACTATTGGAAGAAACAAGATAAATCTTCTCATGACCACTCGTGCTGTAAAGCTTTGAATTGCATGATGGCAAGAGGTTGTTCATTCCTTTACTCCAGTTTTCTCCACCTTTTTTCTTACGAAAGTCAGAGACTGGTGGTGCTCGACTACAGTTCCACAAGTGCTGGTCCATTGCCATGTGTATCTAACCCTGTTTAGCATGTGTGAGACTGGACACCGAATCTTAGCAGATTGTTCAAATGTTTTGGTGTCACAGCTGATTCAGGTTATTTCTTCACATGACCTCCACAAAATGCAGTTTCCAGTCACTGGTAGCAAATGGGAGCAAGCACATTGACTGATTTTAATCACATCACCTCCTCCCACCCCTCTCTTTGACCCAGTGGCCAATTGTGGCAGCCCATTTCTGGCTGCCTCACCACTTCATGCTGCCTTTAACCTCTGAGTCAAAAGGGAGGTGAAGAGCTTTGTAAAAACACCCTCACATTAGAGTGTGGCATTAGACAAGGTTTATGGTCGCATAAACTGTCAGGAAAGGAATGTTTCACTAAGCAATAAAAGCAGGTTGCTTTATTACATTACAACAATACCCTTGTGTATTTTGCAAAGAAATTCTTTTACCAGAGCTGCCAGAAGAAATAAATCAGTCATTTTATTTTAATGGTTATCCTATTTAATGTGTATCATCAAATGTATCTGTTGAGCCTTTACAGCTTTTAGCAACCGAACCTGAAATGGAATAAATCTTTAAACTTATCAAGTTTTTATTATTTCTATATAATCTGTTCAGCCTTTAAAGCTTCCTCTTGAGTCAAGAGGGTGTGGGCTTAAGTCCCCGACAGATTTTTTTAAAAACAACTTTTGTTAATATAATGTTCTATCCATTATTCACTTTAAAGTGCAGTGATTGTGTATTTTGTAGGAGATATAATTTCCATGTGAGTCGAGTTGGTCTTACTCCCTCTTGAGATGTTTCAGTTTCTCTGTACTAAAAATCTCTGGATACTGTGGCAGGATTGCTAGCTTCAGTATAGAGACACTCCAATAACATTGTTGACCCTCCCTGGATAAGTGGTTGCATAGGAAACCTATAGTCTGCAATTATGTCCCAATACCCAGATTCACTTGAAAGAAATGGATAACAATAGAGATAGATAGCAACAACAAAGGATGCTCAGAGGGATGGACCACATTGGGAGGAAGGTGATGCGTTGGAACAAAAACTTCCAAAAATATACGTGTATAAATTACTATTTTGCAGTGCTTTGAACACATTAAACACCCTCAATGTTACAAAAAAAATAATAATATACCAACCTTTGCCTCCCGATGACAATTTAAATTAGCTGAAAACTGAATACAAAGTTAAAATTGGGGGAGCCAACATATTTGAAGATTTGTCAGCACTATTACATCTTTTGTTTACTGAGCGCTTACCTACCATTTGTAAACCTGCAAGGATTTGGAATCCTGCAGCTCAGTGATTAGACCACTCGCCTTGCAACGTGACACTTGGGTTCAATTCCAGGCAGGGCGAAACCTTGAGAAAGTTTCCTTACTCCACATGCCTAATAATAATCCCTCCAAAAAAAAATTGGTTATTTTCAATCCACGACTGTTTGTGAGACACTGCTGTGCGCAATTGGCTGCTGCGTTTCGCCCACAAATATACAGTCAATTCACTTTACAGCATATTCTGTGAAGCATCTAGAAGACGTTAAAAGTGCTATATCAAATGCAAGGAATATTATTATTTGCAATTTTGAAATGACAATTAAAATGCTCAAGGTACTAGATTTGAGAGAGGCATTTGACGCTGCAGAAGGGCGTCATAAGAGCAATTCATGTTGAGAGCAATTCATGTTGAGAGCAAGTCGTGATTTGTTTTCGCTCTGAATTTGATTCCATGACCTTTACTGGTAGCTTTGTTACATTAAACTGTGTGTGGCATGTCGCTGTGGTGCGGAAGGATTTGTGATTCTCAACTCCAGTCAGAGGAGAATCAAATGCAGATAATTCCCAGGCTGCTTTAGCAGACCAGTATCAAAGAACAAATGGAAAAAGTTTGGGATGAACGTCCTTGCTCTCTCAAGCAAGTTTTGCCTTGATATTGGGCAGTGCAGCCGAGTAATGAGGGACAAACAAAATGTTATTTTTAAAAGATAAGAGGAGCTGCTGTCCTTCAGTGAGAAAGGATTTATTTCCAAGTCATACATTTTGAACAGGAAAATGCTCAGTCACCCATCAAATGAACTGAACATTAGGATTTAGTGAATCACATGTATTTCACAGAAAGAACGTAACATTGTGGCACGCATCACATTTTCAGCAGTGTATTCTCCAAGTCACCCGATTGCCTTCTTTCTACAGATGTTAACACCTGGCTCCTGACGTTTGGCTTCCAGCTTCACAACGTTATTCCTGGTTTCCCCATCCCTAGGCAGGGCGTGTCAGAACCTTCATATGAGCTTGTAAAGAGTCAGGAGTGGGACGACGTGACGGTAAGACCTCATAAGAAAATAATCAGCCCTTCTATTCTATTTCTTTTTTCAGTCACCCGCATGTCCCGACACATGTGGAAGCCCATCGCCATGCTTCGGAGTATCCAAACCCAGAGTTCTACATACGCATTCCACCTACGCACGGAAATTTCCCTGGTTCTGTAATGCAATGGGCTTACTCTCTGGAGGGACGTACATATTTTATGTTAGGTCACGGTATCAAGGGATAGGGGGCAAGGGCAGGTATTTGGAGTTGAGGTGCAGATCAGCCATGATCTACCAGAATGGTGGAACTGGTTTGAGGGGCTGAATGGCCTACTCCTGTTCCTGTGTTCCTGCTTACCCAGTTCTGAAGAGTGTCAGGTGCAGACTGGGTAGAGCCAAGGCTTGGCTTGGAGTGTGCATTGAGAGTACCACTGCAGTGCAAACAGCTGAAAGCTGCATACATAAGCAACATAGCATCTTAGTTCTTTAATGTAAATTGTAAACTTCGGGTTGTTTTCTGAACAACACAACTTGCACTTATAGAGTGCTCTTCATGCAGGGCAGTGCCTTGGAGTGCTTAAAACTCAACTCGTTAGGAAAACCCAAACTAGATTTTGCCCCCAACCTGATTTCAAACCAACACGAAAGAGTTATGAAATTTATCAACTAAGACAGTGTTAGCAATGAGATTTTCCCATTTTACAATGACACTGCCAAGTGCAGTTTAGAATCAAGCAGCGACGAATAAGATCTCTTCGCACACCAGTCAGCAAATTTATGACAAGTGGAGAATTAGCCCTGAAGTGTCAATACTCATTACTGAGGGTTTACTATCAAGGAGAATAAGGTGTTAGATAACCTGCTAATAAATGAAATTAATTATATCAAGTGTTGTGTGTCTTTCGATTTACAAGTTGGGTTGGCCTCCCCAGAGAACCGAAACCCAAACATTGACATAAATTCTCAAAGGTTGAACAATACGTAGCGGTGCAAATTCTGGGTCACTTTGCAAAGTAATTGCATGTAAAAATAATAAATTGGCAATAATAAAGTCATTAAGTTAATTTTTTTTACCTATAATAATGTTTCTTTCATTCTATGCTCATAGTCTGAATAAAATGCAAGTTGTACTTTGCTTTAAATATTCGTCCTGTTTAGGGGAAAGCTTATTTCTTTGTGTGGCACAAATGTATTTTTCCATGGCCTCTATTTAAATTCAATCCAGACTGCGAACATCATAGGATGAATCTCTGTGGGACGATAAATTTACAGGGTTTGACCATGTGATCCTAGGATGGTGAAAATCTCTTGTAGGCCTTTACTTTCTGTCAAAATAAACAGCATCAAAACTATTGTGGAAAATGTATCCATAGGATAAACACACTGTTTAAGGTATGTAACTACAGTCATACGCATATAGTATATAACTGCAGTCTCAGATTGTTTGCGATCAGAGACTGTTGTTTTGACTAGTGCTGGAAATATTCTTTCTTGCACTAGTGAAACTTGTGAGTGAGTGGCAGGTTTTCCTCAGTAAAGATTTACATAGTAGAGGAGGAAGGCTATGCAGAAGTACATCTCAATTTCCCTTTGTTTAAAATAAACAACAAAGCATTCAATTTCAGAAATGGTGCTCTGCATCCCGATATGAATTCTGGCTTTTTTTTTACTCCTCGCTGCTCTTTCTCAATTAAAACGTGCAGCTTTCTAAATTGTTTCCATCTTATGCATCAGATATTGTGTGACTGGCATTCTGAGGAAAAGTAGGACATACACTCTAATGTACCTGGCCATTTTCTGTCAATGTGTTAACCCTTTCAAGCGGCGCAAGTTAAGTTTACAATGAGGAGTGCAGATCGCCAATAGCTCATTTAAAAAGCAGCTTGACAAAGTGATGAACGGATGGGAGGGTGGGTGTTCTGGAGGTTGAAATTAAAAAGCAAAAGCCCACATATGAATAAATTTGTCCCAAGTCTGGTCTTTTAACCTATCATAAATAAATGCCTCTGCAATTCATATTCAACTGAGAAAAGCCCAGTTACTGGAAAGTTGCTCCATTTTCCAAAACAATTTTTGGTCAATTTTGCAGTAAATCTGATACCTGACACTTGACCACCATCGATACTGTATCAGTATTGTGGGGAGTGAGCTGTAATCAATCAAAACCAGTCGGCCCAAACAGACAGGAATTTTCTTCGACTTACCAGCAATCTTACGGGTTTGAATCACTGAATGGTATTAAAACATCTGCTGTGATATATATTTTAAATCACATTAATAACCAGATAATGGGAGTAGTGAGTAAAAATTTGCACACTTTAGCAAAGTATGATTTGGATACATGACAATCTGCGTGGTGTTGCACTAATTCTATCTTAAATTTGGAAGTGTATCTCAGTGTCCTGTTTTCTCAAGCATCACAGTTACAAAGCCTGTTTAATATTCTGCGTCAATAAATATACTGGGAATTTTTCTTCACTCACATATATATATTTTGTTTCTGTCTTATCTTTAGCCTCTGTCTGGTGTACAGCAAACAGTAGCAAGACAAGCAAAGGCCTTCATAAGCGTGGGAAATATGCCAGACATTAAAATTGGCAAACATAAAGCCAGCAAAGAGAAACCATGGCTTTGGTTTGCGACGGTCAACTCTCTCATCGGCAAAGGGGTGATGCTTGCTATCACCCAAGGAAAAGTGATAACTAACGTGCTTAATATTGCTAATGAGGACTGCATCAAAGTCGCTGCGCTGCTAAATGGTGCATATTATCTGGAAAACTTGCATTATAACATTGAAGGAAAAGACACTCACTACTTCGTCAAAACTGCTTCACCTGAAAACGATCTTGGAACGCTGAGGCTGACCAGTGGACGCAAGTCTTTGGAAAATGGCATTAATGTTACTGTCTCGCAGTCAACCACTGTGGTGAATGGCAGGACTCGAAGGTTTGCCGATATAGAAATGCAGTACAGCGCCTTGTCCATCCACGTCCGCTATGGAATGACCCTGGATGAAGAGAAAGCCCGAATACTGGAACAGGCCAGGCAACGAGCTCTGGGATGTGCTTGGGCCAGAGAACAACAGAGAGTGAGGGATGGTGAGGACGGTGTCAGGTTATGGACAGAAGGAGAGAAACGCCAGCTCCTCAGTGCTGCAAAAGTGCAAGGATACGATGGGTACTATGTACTCTCTGTGGAGCAATACCCAGAGTTGGCAGACAGTGTGAGCAATATTCAGTTCCTAAGACAGAACGAAATAGGAAAGAGGTAACACACAGGCTAGTTGGTACCTGCCAAAGAGACAAACTCAACACTTCTCTTTCTAGGGGAGCAGAATTTTACTTTTGCTGCCAATAGCTACCACAGGGTAAACTTTGAAACCTGAAATGTCACTGTAGCCTGAAGCTCAGATCTATCTGTAGCACAATTTCTCTCCTAAAACTGTTGGACTTGATGGAATTCTTTTTCTACTCATTTGGAGCCCATAAAAGGGGAAGAAAGATGGTTACTGCAAACAAAAAAGCTCTACAAATTTCCCTTTATATACAGGGTTGTCGACTGCTTTACATAAATCGTTTACAGTGGATGCCACTAGGTTCAGACCAGAGCTTGGACTGAAATGTGTGTAAAATAAACTAAAAAAAATACTGCTTAATTGTTTTGTACTTGGCCAAATCTGTTGACTGTTTTCTGTTGTTTAAGAAACACTGTATTAAGCATTAGAATCAAAGTGTCCAGATACAAAAACTGTGTATTTACATGAGTGACCTTTGCTTACCAAAAGTAGTCTTAATCTTTCCTCGCAGTAAGTGATATTACTAGTTGGACCCGTGGCAAGAAAAATAATCCCCAGATTCTACTGTGGACCAATGTCCGCTCTTTTCACCGTGCTGCTTTATATAAGGACACTTTGTGCTAAGTAGCTCGACCATGATAATGACACAAAATTTCATCATCAATTTTACAATGTTTTGCCTTGGGAAACAACGCGATGTACAGAATCGCTGATGCAGCAAAGCAAAGGAAAACTTTTTTTTGTAAGATGTGTGAGACCAGTTCTTTATGGAGTTTTTATATGAATTCCAGTTTACTGTTCACCAGATACTAGTCTCAAAGATGTTAATTTATGTAAAGTGTTTCAAAGAAGTTTATACTTGAAAATAAAACCTTTAAAATACAAATGCTGTGTTAAACCCGAATCCTTTCTTTATCAAGCTGACTCGGTTGGGGAATATTTCCTGTTAAACCTCCTGTCAGTCTTTTCATTGCTGAACATGTAAAACTCATTCGCATCATCTAACCTTATGACACAAAATGTTTTCTGTTGTGAAAACAACTCAGATCAAATGGTAGAACTTAGCCCTCTATGTCGGAAGGTTGTAGGTTCAATCCTCACATCAGAATTTTGAACTCCTATAGTCCAGACTGGCAACCCAATGTAGTGTTGGGGAGTGTTTTGTTTGTCCACAAAATCCACAGTCAATACACTTTGCACTATATCCTGTGAATTACTTTGAGCCATCCTCCTGACTTGAAAGGTGCTGTATCAGGAAGGATTGTTATTACTATTATCATAACAACTGCTGTACTTGTCCAATCTGCTAGACACACACTCTCTGCGATCACTGCTAGTGTCCTTGTGGCCATGGTTGGTGGGTGGTTGGGTTTGGGTGGGGGAGGAAGGGAGGTGAGTGAGGGAGGGAGAGGGGTGAGGGAGGGAGGTGAGAGAATGGAGTGAATGAGGTGAGAGAATGCAGTGAATGAGATGCATGAGTGTGCAACGGAGACTGAATTTCCATTTGTCGTCTGCTCCTTGTCTCTGAGCATCAGTTAATACTCCAGAGTGGTTGGGCTGGACATTAGGACCCCAACTTTTGCTGTACCTCTCTGTCCTTACATCAGTTTGGTTAAAGACAGAAGCTAAACGCTTCCTGTTTGGACAACAGTGCACATTGTGCTTGTTAAATGGACCTGTGTTTTAATTTCAAAGCAGCTTTGCTGGCAAAATGTATTTCCTCCCCTTCGAATCCTTCACAACTGGTGCAAATACAAGGTGTGAAACCCCTGGGGGCCCTGCTGACATCTGCTGAAACAGTCTTCATGAAAGGAAACAACAGATCAGTACAGATAATAATTATCCATTTCTATCAATTCCTGAGGGCATCCTCTTATTCTAATCTTCACTTTATGCAATGCACTTCCAGCAACTACAGATGGCCCAGTTCAATTGGCTGGTAAACTTTTACTGGCTAAGATGCTGCTGCCTCTAAATGTCATACTCTGCTCACTGCTGTTGTTTTGTTCCAGCTGAATCCACAGTACTGGCACCACACATCTGTGTTTGAAGGATGATGCTGGATTTTACGTTTCACTTCCAACTTTCCCCAATTTATGCTGGCAGGCGTGAAATAAGCAAGCGGTTTTGAAAAGCTGCAAGTTCAGGTTCTGCTCATTTGCAAATACAGAGCAAACATAACTATTACAATTTACATTTATAGTGCGTATTTCACATCGGGAGGATGTCTCAATCCATTTCACACTGCTGGATGGGTACCCATCCAAGCTGGGGATGGTAGTCGAAGGGGGTACTAAGTGGAAAGATAACTGAAAGTGCAATCAAGAGGTAGTTTTTGAGATGTGCCTTGAATTTGCCCACAGAATATACAGTCAATTCACTTACAGTATATTCTGTGATGCGCTTTGAGCCGTCTCGAAGATGTGATAAAGTGCTATATCAAATGCAAGGATTATTATTAATTAAGTTGTGGTTTGCATATAACAATAATAATCCTTGCATTTGATAAAGTGCTTTTCACATCTTCTAGACGTCTCAAAGCACTTCACAGAATATACTGTGAAGTGAATTGACTGTATATTTGTGGGCGAAATGCGGCAGCTAATTGTGCACAGCAGTGTCCCACTAACAGTTGTGGATTGAGTGACCAAATTGTTATTTTTTTTCTTGAGGGATTATTATCAGGCATGTAGAGTAAGGAAACTGCCCCACGGCTTCACCCTGCCGGGAATTGAACCCAGGTCTCCCGTTTGCAAGGCTAGTGCTCTAACCACTGAGTTACAGGACTCCACATGAGGATGCTGAGGTCACTCTCATTCAAGCCCCAACTAGCCAGTCAATAATTAACTTATTACTTATTAACTAACTTATTGGGTTAGTAGCTGCAATTGCATCATCTACAACATCAAGTTGTATGTCTAGATTTAAAATGCAATCTAAAAAGTCTTTTAATCTGGAAGTTATCATTAGTTTCAAATAAATGTCTCTTTCTTACATCCTTCTGAAAACTCAATAAGGAGCAGGAAATACATCCTGGTCCATACCAAGATATCTGTTCTCAACCAGAACAGTGGTAAAGCACTCTATAAATGGAATCTTGTTGTTGTTGTAAAGAATGGCCTTGGCATCTTCAACCCAAAGAAGAGAACAACTTCATCTGAAGTTCTCTGGATTGATGTCCAGTGATCTTTGACGGAAATTATATAGAAACATAGGAAATTTAACTGGAGGATGTGACCATTTGGCCGTTAATGCTATGGCACTGTTAACTTGTTTTTAAATTGTACATTTCATTAATCCCACAATTCCCACTGTTTCTCCATATCCCTCAATGTTTTTGACCTCTCAAGTGCTTATCCAGTTCCCAATCCATTTGATCCAGCTTCAGTAGCCACTTCTGACAATGCCTTCCACACCCTAAAAATTGTCTGGATGTTGTGTAAGGATAGGATCAGGTTTTCCTGTGATGCTCCTAAGCTTCAATAGCCTCACCGACGAGCTTCATGCATGAGGGTTGGCTAACGGAACAAGATGTCAAGAGTCTGCCTGGTGTCTCTGGGTTCGCAGCACAGTATTATCCGGAATCTTCGCAAGAGGAGGAAACATTTATTTATTTTGATATCTATTTCAGTTCAAAATAAATGTTACAATATTTTCTTTGACTGAGAGGGCGTGTTGACTGAGCCCATGGGTACTGACACACAGATATCTATCTTACTATAAACAGCAACACAGTAACAAAAGCAAACCATCATTCCCTCCAGCTCAATCATCCAATTTCCCACAGCATTCCTTCAATTTATCTCTCTAAATCTAATAAATCTAGCAGACCTAAAGTTTAGGAGGAATTTTTTCACGCAGAATGTTGCAAATATGGTTGCAGCAAAAAGCATCATTGAGAGAAGACTTGATTCATACATGAGGGAGAAGGGAATAGAGGTGTACGGGAGAGAGGAATAGCAGGGATTGGGCTTTTGTGGAGTACAAATACCAACAAGGACTAGTTGGGCTCAATGACCTGTTTCCATGCAATATTATTCTATGTAATAACACTAATCCTTCAGTTAACAGGCACATATCCAGTCCCTTTTCAAAAATCCTTTGCTTGTCCCACCACTTAGCTGTGCCAATATCCTATTTCACCCTTTTCCTAAAATAAATTCTCCGGCAATTCCATTGCTATGTGCAAATTGGCTGCTGTGTTCGCCTACAAAATAGTCACTACACTTCACAGCAAAATCTTTTGAACCACTTTGAGATGGCTTCTCAATGACATGAAATGCAAGGATTATTATCTTATTTGTAATTTGCAGGAGTAACTTATTAGTGGAGCCAGTGAAACTTCATTAAAAAAAGTTCAATTATATATATAAAAATAATCCTTGCATTTGATATAGCGTCCTTATCAGGTCGTTTAGATGTCTTAAAGTGCTTCAGAGAATACTGTATATTGTAAAGTGAATTGACTGTGTATTTTGTTGGGTGTATTTTGGGGGTATTGGCAAGAGAGAAATAAAAAAACTCAACCAAAGAGTCACCTCCTTCAAACAAGCCACACAAATTTAGCATTGTGACAGCTTGTCCTAAACGTGCTTTATGTTACTTGTGTAAAGAAAATAAACTGCTCTTAGATTGTCAGTTTCATCAGAGTATTAGAGTGGGAGAGCATTGTGTGTTGCTTAGGGAATTGTCATATTTTAGCAGTTTTACATTCGTAGTTTCATTACAAAAATAAAATATCTGAAATTGCAGTTTCCAAGTGCCGGGCTGAGCCCTACTATTCATCTTGCTGACAGCTGCAGTGTGGAAATACACATACTGACAGCAATTTCAGCTACGGCCTGGTTAATAATTCATTGTAGGAATTAGGTTTTTTGGGGGGGGTTTGTTAATGCGACATTAAATTACTGACTGAATACAGTTGTTTGCATTTAACAGACTTTTCCATAAACATTAGCAAAACAGATATAAATGTGTAACATATGGTTATTTTGTTACATTTGAGAGAAATTGTAGCAAACACTAAGGGCTTATAAATAAATACTTGGCAAATCAATTTAATTTGTAGTTTATTTCCAAACCTCATCTCTGTACCTTTCCTTATAACAGATGCAAGGCTTCCATGTACAAAGTGAAACCCAATTACAGCAAGTAAGAAATAAACATCTGCTGTTTTGCTATGGAGGTTGTGTTTCTTGCTCTTTAATCCAGTTTTAGGATGAAGAAGTTGATTTGGTATCGGCCAGGCTTGTAAATGAACCAATCACATTTTGGTTGAACGCATCGAAGTTCCAACCCAGTAAATCTCCCCAGTGCGTTTCAGTTCTTCCTCTGATACAATTTAAAACAGAACATAAGTGTATTTGGATCGACAATCCTGCAGTGTTAATTTAAAAATCCATATAAAAATGTGCATTATGCTGCAGTGAAGCTGCAGTTGTAAATCTGGGTTTTATCTACACAGTCACTTATTTCAAGTCATTTATTGCCTTATGAGTCCATTTATATACATTCAAGCTGTCTTCTTTTTCGTTCCATGTCAAGTTAACACGTTAATTAAAACCAGACGGTTTGAGAAATACAGAACAAGTCAATCGAAGAAAAAAAGTAAAAGAAAAATAGGTTAATATTTTTAGTCCCACCCTTTATCTCTCTAAAATAGATGCCAGTCATGCCTAATGCTCTATTCTATAAAGGTCCCTCTGTCTATCTATCCCTCAAGCTGACTTGTTACCTCATGTACAAGTTTGTGAACACATGCTCATATATCCAGGATTCTCGGGCTTGCTTGATTGGTGTGTAGGGAGGAAAGAGGTTGCTGCTCAAGCTTCGAACTTCTAACTGGTGATTGGTTCGGGGTGTATTGGAGTTGTGAACTGGAGGATGGTGGCAATGCTCTCATCCATTTCATGCTGAAGTGCTGATCACCAACAGGCTGTCATGGAATTCCTGGTACCAGCTATCCCGCTAGTGAGGGCTCAAACCTGTGCTTGTTAGATGTCAAATGACCAATGAGTATCTATCTATCGCAATAAAGCTACAACAACAACTTGCATTTATATAGCGCCCTTCATGCCTCTCATAGCTGGGTCTAACTGGTTCCAACATAACATGCTGGGCAGTCTCAATAGTCCAGTTCCTAAGTCAGGTGGGTTTACAGTACTCCAAGGTACTGCTGATGACAGACCAGTCAGTCAAGCTGATCAACAACAATTGGTGGAGCAGATGTCTGGTCATTGGGGCCAGGGTTTTTTCCCATTTGGCTCCTGTTAACCCTGCAAACCGAAGCTCTAATGGCGAGGGTGGTCTTGGCTATACAAACAAAAAAACATGTCTGTAACATTTAGATGCTCATTTGCAGCATTTGGAGTTTTTAATCTCCACAATGTGGTTTAAATTGCTTAGAGAGTCAGGGACCAACACTTAAATCTCAACAAATATTCTGTATCTTTTCCCTACGTCAGTTCCCATTTTATTCCTAACCTGCATTCACCTCCAATGGGAAACGCATTGTACCAAAATAAACTATGTGCAGATACCAGTGGTTTAATTGGCCTGTGGTGCAATGACTGATACTGGATTTTCAATCCAAGCAATCTCTATAGATTGACATTGGATTTCAGGTCCATAAATGTAATCTTCTGTACCTCATAGAGGAGGTTTAAAGCAATACTATTTTCGTGGAATCCTGTTGTCTGCAAGAGATTGAGAAGAAGTAAGCTTTTACTTATGACAAGAGGTGTACTAGCAATGAGCACTGAACTCAATTTCCAATGACCTTAATAATGCATTTGCCAAACACACAAATTTGACTGAATTTCAAAACTTTGGGTTTGTCACAAAATTTCAATTAGTGTTGCTGGAGCTCACTCACAAACACATCAGTATTCATAGAAGACAAAATACTGCAGATGCTGGAAATCTGAAATAAAAACAGAAGTTGTTGGGAACACTCGGCAAGTCAGGCACCATCTATGGAGAGAGGAAAGTGGGTTTCAGGTTGATGTATATTTGAAGTGCCTCTCTGCCAATCGAGAAGAAAAAACATAAGTACTATTGTGACCAATAGCTTTTTCTAACAATATGGCAGATGTTGGCCACCTACAGATGAGTGGGATAATATGAACTGTACATGTAATTGTTTTCTTTCCAAGTGCAATGTATTTAACTGATGTTTGTATCTCACATTAGGCTGCACAAAGAATCGATAGCCAAATCTGCACCAACGTATTTATGTAAATCCATTTGAGAATAGCAGATCTGCTAGTTTTTATAGATACTTCAGACTATGTGCTACTTAAGTAACACACAAGGGATTAAGCATGTGTCGTGTTTAAGAATTTTCACAACTCTTCTGGGGTGATGAGCCCCAGGTGGCTCATTTGAGTGTTGGCGAATGCACAAAGATACCTGTTTCTGCATCTCAGCTTACCTCTTACAGTGCAGGGAGATGTGTAGCAGTTACATTTACAACAGCAACTGATCATCCATCTCATTAGGAACAAGACGACATGTACCCAGTACCTTTAGATAACTCGATATAAGGAGAATTTTAAAGGTGGTTTCTGACACATCACGATAGATTCAGTTAATTAACCTAATTTCCAACTCTATGGATATACCAGGAGACTCAGAGTTTTGAAATAGTGCCTTAACGCTCAAGGCAATCATGATTTCTTCCCGAGTTTTTTATTTTCCAACCACAAGTTAAACCTATACATGATAGCGGGGGGTGGGGAGGGGTGACCAACTTTCTAAAGTTAAGGACTGGTGTCTCTTTTCCTGGGAAAGGGACAGAAGGATTTTTAGGTTCTGAAGCATATTGGATACAAAATTGTAGTTTTTTTAACCAATTTCTTAATTAGAAATGTGTAGATAATGAATGTCTAACGTGTTAAGGAATTCTGTTTTAGAAACATAATAATAATGCATTCTTCAGCATATTCGATGTTTACGAAATTTGTTATGAATGTTCAAAGGCCATTTCCGACATTAATCATCTGTTTTAGTTTGGTGGTGAGTCCAAAACTTGGGATAAATTTCAGCTAGCCACCATCAACGACAACAACAAATTGCATTTGTATCGCATCCTTCACATTTGGAGGACATCCCAAGGCGCTAGACAATCAAGGATTTGGACTTGAGCTGGGGATTGCGATCAGGAGGGATGGGGGGCAAGGAGGGTAGGAGTAGGAAAGTGACCGAAGGCACAGTCGAAGAGGAGGGTCTTGAGTTGGGAGTTCTTAAAGGGTGTGTAGGAGGAACCTCTTTACACAGTGGTTGGTGAGAATGTGGAGTTCATTGCTGGAAACAGAAATCATCAACATATTTCAGAGGAAACTTGATGCATACATGAGGGAGAAGGAAATAGAGAGAGGAGATAGGAGGGGTGGAGGCTTACGTGGAGTATAAACACCAGCACACTCCAGTTGGACTGAACGACCATGTTCCGCCCTGCACTGTTCTATGTAATTCTATGTAAAATTCAACCATCGCATGTTTCTCAAGAAATAAGTTAAGAAATTAAACTTCAGCAATATTGTTTCATATTTAATCCCTTATTACCCCACCCGCCTCATCATTGGCAGGAGAGCCTTCAGCCACTCTGCCCCCAACCTGTGGAATTCCATCCCCCAGTCAATCCGCCTCGTCCCCTCCTTAGCCTCCTTCAAGTCCCGCCTCAAGACCGTCCTCTTCGTCCATGCTATCGGCTACTCCCTTTCCCCTCCCCGCCCTTCCCCCACCAAACCCAGCTCAGGTCTGAAATGCTGTACTCTTAGGACATAAGCCTTAGGACATTCTCCTGATGTGAAAGGCACTATACACATGTAATCTTGTTGTTATTATTATTTTGTATTTAACTTTCCTTCCAGCATTGAATTTCCAGTATATGCTTCTCAAATCCAGGTGTATTTATAATAATATAATAATAATCCTTGCATTTGGTATAGTCTGTTGCGTCATCAAACATCTCAAAGAGCTTTACTGGACATTTACTGTGAGGTATAGTGACTATTGTGTAGGCGACGTGGCAGTGAATTCTAACTCGGAGGTATGAGCACTACCAATTGAGCCAGACTGATAGCAGAATTCATTTATTATATAAATGAACTACAGCAAAGGATTATTCAGCAACTGGTGTTACCACAATAGATTCCAATCTAGGCCAGACAAATGGCATGTAGATCTCCTCACTGTAATGACTAAGTGGTTTTGTAAAACAAGTTTAGATTGATCACTTCTGGATGAATAAATTTGCACCGCTGGCAATGCTGATAAAAAAATGGGAACACACTTTTGACTGTTTTAACAATCATTAAAAGCTAGAAATGTACTTTTTTTGATTATCACATGTTAACAATGACATATCTTATACCAACGATTGGCTAATTACTAAATATTATTGTGGTGAAGCAATGAAATAGGGGTGAGACATTTTTATTTCAAATATTAATCCTCTCCTTCGAAGTTTTACACACAAGTGAGAAATTGATGCTGTGCCTGTAGTGGATGAAGGGTGGAGCAAAAGTGAATGCCATCAGAGGCTGAATATGAATTGTCACAACTGCTCTCCCTTACTGACTATCCACTTAGCTAAGTGCTGTGCAAGTTCAACATAGGATTTCCATCATGCTCATGCTCCATGCTACATAGAATGTACATACCTGATGGGCCATCTTTACACATGTGGTATGCAATACCTGTAAGCTTGATTCAGTTTGTAGCACGCTCACTTCTGGGTCAGAATGTAATGGATACAAGCCCCACGTCAGGTCAGAGCTCTGTGATGACACTTTAGTGAAGTACAGTACTGGGGGAGAGCCTCATTGTCACAGGTGCAGTCCTTTGGATGAGAAACTAAACTGAGGTCCCATTTGACTGTTGTTCAGGTAGATGTTAAAGTTCACATGAAAATTTGAATTTTAAATTTGAAAGGAGTTTCTGCCAGTGTCTTGGCCAACAGTCCTCCAGAAAAACATTGTGCATGGTTATTGGAGGGACCTTTCTGAAATAACCAAGTTTTTATCTCATAAGGCGCTATAAAGTGTGAGGTTTTTTTTATTTCTATTATTTAGCCAGCAGCAGGAATTGGGCATTCACTGATTTCTATTTCAAAGCTATGTTTACTTGTGTGTTATTTAGAGATAGTGTGGGAATGTAAAAGGACTAAAGCACGTAAAGTACAGAGTGTCTCGACAATGATAAGATTAGAGTTGTTTTTGAGCAACAGCTGTAGATAATTAGAGCAGAACCAGTGTCCTTGTACTGTCTGCAAATGTATAATCAAACTTGTGATGATTGAATGCTTGTCAACCAACAGCAAGAATTGTTTGAGACACCAGTTAAGCATGAGGTGATTGTAAATAATCATGTATATAAACTAATGGGACTGCCCCATTGGTAGAGGGAGAGTACCGACTCTTCTGAGAGACGTGCTATTGTATTGCCTCTCGCTTTCCCTCTCCTTGCTGCAAGTATTTGAATAAACTATATTTCTGAGCTAACTCTGTTTGTGAGTGGTCGTTTAATCCTAGCTATAGTGACTACATCCTGGGTTCGACAATACAATAATTTATCTAGGCCCCAATGTGGTGAATGAAACAGATGTTTTGTGTTTGTGGGACCTTTATATGTACAATATACAATACATATGTATATAGAGCCTTTAATTTACATTTATATAGAACCCTTAATTTACATTTGTACACTGTAGGCGTACGCCTGGAAAATATACAGTCACTTTGCTTTACAGTGAATCCTGAAGAAACAAAAACAATAATAAATTGTTCATTTTCAATCCATGACTGTTTGTGGGACACTGCTGTGCGCAATTGGCTGCCGAGTTTCGCACACAAATATACAGTCAATTCACTTTACAGTATATTCTGTGAAGTGCTTTGAGACGTCTCAAAGACGTGAAAAGCGCTATATCAAATGTAAGGATTTATTATTTAATATTATTTTCCTGTGAAGCACTTTGAGACATCCTCTTGACACGAAAGGTGATACAGTATATTAAATGGAAGGCTCGTTGTAGGTTTATTTATTATTACATTTATATACAAACCCAAACACTACTTGACAAGAATTGCTGTAAAGCCATTTGAGATATTTCAATCTGATAAGGCACAATACAAATGCAAGTTTGCCCACAAATTTACTTGTAGATGGCAATAGATATGTAGAAGACAGCAGTGCCAGAGGAAGCAGAAGTCAATTCACATGGCACTTATAGTGAAAAGCTTTATTTGCAACATGAACAGTAACTGAGCAGTTCAATTTGATCTCTAGGATTAGAGAGACCTCAATAGATGTCAGGAAATCATTCATTGGTGTACAAAGGAGAGCACATTCAATTTCCAGACTCTCACAGACACTGGAAGAGTATCACAGAACCGTACAAACCTGCAGTGAAACTGTTACAACAAAAGAGGAACAAGCCAGGGAAGAACTGAACTCCCTCTTCATGACCAAAGCTGAGCTGTTGATCTGCCTTGTGCACAAGCCGGTTGGCAAGACAGGCCCTCTGCCCTATGCAATTAACAGCCTGGTAGGAGCATTCAGAACAAATACACTGTTCATTTTGCCTTGGTTACCTCTGATACCAAAACAGAATTAAAGGGAATTTGTTAAGACCCTTTGTAATTGTATACTTTGCAAGAATTCAATACATTAACCTGAGCGCATGTGAACACAATCTGGCTAAACTTTCACTTACCTAAATGAGAGGAGTGATGACTCAACTCCTCCATCTTTCAAGAAGACGTATCCAAAATGATAGTGTCCCTGCCCTCAGCAGCCTGAACAAGCAACCGTTGGAGTCTTACAAGAAGCTAAACCAATGCTGCATGTCACACACAACCATGCATTGACATTAGCACCACACAGAGCACGTAGAAGATTGAAAGCATCTCACTGATCCTCAAGAAAGGCAAAGAATCATTGGACAATGCTTTCTAGAGATTAATCTCCCTTCTAAATTCACAATCATAAACATTCTGGCCAAAATTATACTAGAATCATACTAGCACAAACTGAGTCCATTGTGATCCACAGAGGCCCATCCAGGCTTCCATCAGTGAGAGGCATTGAAAAGACGATGTCCAATTACCCAATGCCTCCTCCGTATTCTGCATTGTTTTGGTTACCTGCAGTGAATAAAATCCAGGGTTGACACAGCATCCCTAACATGACAACAAAAAACATTCAATCACCTCACTTGCATGAAAGACATTGGGCTTCAGAATGCATTAATCAAATGACTCAGCATCTGTACATGAGGCCTACATATCAAAAATCCTAACCCCAAACTGTACCTGTACTAGAGACATCCACATTTGGAATGCTCATACTTTCCCCTCCTCTTTATCCTTAAAAAATACATTCCTGGAGATCCAACTCTTAAACTCTTCAAAGACTCCCAGTCAAGATCACCAAATAAAAATATTTAAACAGATTATACGTTACAACAGCTTGGTGTTTAACAGATCCGTGCTGTGCAGATTGCTCTATACAATGTGATAACATGGTTTTCACAGCACTTGGCTTTATCCCTCACACACACCAGAGTTCCAGAGACCAACTTCCAAATTAAGGCTGAATGTCAGAATCTTCTAAATTTTCCTGGATAATCTTACATTTTAAGACAGTAGTCTTTATCCTAAGATTGAGAAATTTCAATGTTGAGGCCTCACCTCAGATGCTTTAAATTAATGGCTGTAAGATAGAACAAGAAAAGCCTTATACATGTTTGCTTACTCTACAACACGTCAGCATAAGCCAGTCTGGTAACAAGCTACAATTGTCCTCTGGGCATAAATCATTTAACTTCCGTGCATTGTAAGGTACTCAGTAATGAGAAGAGCATATGAAATAAGAGCAAGATTGCAATAATGTGCGCAGATTCCATTAAAAAAAATAATAATGATGGAGTTCTCTCTCAAGGCACATATAATTGGTTCAATATAACTTGGCATATTTATGAATCTTAAACTAAGCATTTCAAGTGGAAGGGTTATTAAGAGGCACATTCTGATACAGGATTCCACAAAATAAACTTTGTTTTATCTAAAGGGTTGCGGTCTGCTTAACCACTCTGAATGTATTCAAACACACCTCTTGAGAGTTGTTTCCTGCATGTAGTGAGAGCACCAAATTAGAGTAAGCTCCAAAGCACTTTGGAATTTTCCATCAATTGACACTGAAACTGAATTCTTAGCAAAAGTAGACAAAGGCTTAGCTAACTTGATGTTAACATTGGAGATGCATCAAATGCATCTGGTGTGAACTGAGGGTTGGTTAGGTCTTACTAGAGAGCGTATACTGCATTGATTTAACAGTCAATCAAAGGCACTACAATTCTCCAGAGAATGTGCTTCTCCATATCCAAACATTATTTTCTATGGTTATACCATAACATAAATCATAAGCTGTGAATGATGTACTTACGAATTATAACCTTTCCTTACACAGAAAAAATTATACCTTGTACCAGGTGAATGGCTTCTCTATCAATCAATCTTTGCCTTCTTAAAAGTTGTAAAGAGAAGCTACCAGGAATTATAAAAACAAAAAGGATAAAATAATCCTTGCATTTGTTCTAATGCCTTATCATCTCGTTGATACGTCTCAAAGCACGTCACAGAATATACTGCAAAGTGAATTGACTGTATATTTTGTGGGCAAAATGCGACAGCCAATTGCACTCAGCTGTGTCCCACAAACAGTCGTGGATTGAGTGACCAAATTTGTATTTGTTTATTTGTTTTGTGCTCGTTTGTTTATTTATTTATGTTTCTTTGTTTGTTTATTTATATTTGAAGGGATTATTACCCCCAGAAAGTGATCAGTCAATCGATTATTTTATTACACATAAACAACTAGAAGCTTGGTACAAATCAAGACTCAGGGCTCTTTTAATGCAGTGTCTGTAAATGACAATTTTGGCGTTGTTTCACCACAAAAGGTAAAGTGTAACCAAGGATTGAGTGAATACCTCTGAAACCCCACCTGCAGGAAGTCATTTCAGGGATTTTTTTAAATCAAATTATATATATTTATTTGTCTCAGACAGTATCGAACCTGTTACAGAAAGGAAGTCGCAACATGTTATTATTCTGTTACAGAATAACAACCCACTGACAGACAACCCACTGCCCTTGTGGCAGTGGGTTGTCTCTGCGCACTCCACTTTGGTGAAAGGACCAAGGCTTCCCCACCTCAGGATTTTGCCACCGTTTGCAGGACGCAGTTACAAATGGGATCTTGTACACCACACATATCAAATGTAGCACACACACACACACTGTCCTCCCTTCCCATTTTCAGGTCTCTGCTGAAGACCTTTCTTTTCGACTGTGCCTTTGGTCACCTTCCTCCCCCTGGCTCGGCCCCGGGATCCGTTACTGTGAAGCGCTCTGAGAAGCCGTCCGGCGTGGAGGGTGCTATATAAATCCAGGTTGTTGTTATTCTTGTTAAATATCCACATATTCAAACATCACATACACACACTTTACATACTGCAAACACACCTCATACACACACACTCACACAAATGCATTAAAGACACTAACGCCATCAACCCTGTGGGAACTCCACTTGGATCAATGTACTTCTGCCTTTGGCTTTGACCCCCATGTTAGGACTTTGAATTCACAGTCCATATGAATGACCACTTTTATTTGGGAGGGTTATTGGCTAGAACATGAGAAATGCCCTTCTCTTTTTAAATAGTGCCGTTGAATCTTGACAAGTAGATCAAGTTAATGTCTCATCCAAACGATAACACATCCTAAAATGCAGCACTCCACAGCATTGCATCACTCAGAGTCAATCTGGATTGTGAATTTAAAGTCCTGACATGGGGTTAAAGCCAGATGCAAAAATGTAAAACAAATTGAACGGAGATAAACGGTGACTGAATAAATTTTCAGCAATGATTCTGGCAATTATGAAGAGAATAAATGATGAATCAAAAGTTATTATATAGTAATTTTGCAACAATTTTCTAGAACATGAAGAACGAAAATTAGGTAATTAAATGGAAATGGAGCCATGACTCAGTGGCAATCGTAAAGCAACCTAATAGTACTAGGTACTTTTTGTAGTGTCTTCATATACTGCAGATACAGTACTAAATACAGACTGCACTGGCTGCCTATCCCAGAGAGGACCAATTTCAAGATCCTCACCTTTGTATTCAAGTCCCTGCACTACTCTGCACCCCCTACCTCTCTGACCTCCTCTCTCCTCAAACAGTACCCGTTGTCTTCGTTCCTCCAGGTCTGGCCTCCTCCTCGTCCCCTGAGTCCTCCGCTCCACCCTCGGCGGCCGTGCCTTCAGCCACTATGCCCCGAGGCTCTGGAACTGCCTTCCTCACTCCCTTCGCCTCGCTCCCTCCCTTCCCATTTTCAGGTCTCTGCTGAAGACCTTTCTTTTCGACTGTGCCTTTGTTCACCTTCCTCCCCCTCTCCCTGGCTCGGCCCCGGGATCCATTACTGTGAAGCGCTCTGAGACGCCGTCCGGCATGGAGGGCGCTATATAAATCCAGGTTGTTGTTATTGTTGTTAAATACAGGCAATTGAAGCAGTACCTGAGAATGCTCTCAAAAATCATATTAGTGATCCTTAACCCCTAATCTATCAATTTACTTCATAGCTGTTTGTGCGACTTTACTGTGTAAAATCAACTACCATATTTGTTAAAAATACACAGTTGCTGCACTCTACAACACATTCTGTGAAATGCTTGGAGACATGAAAGACACTAAATCAATATAAGGATGTTGTTATTATGGTTCCTTCGGTTAAACATAATGAAGTTCAAACCTTCCTGTAAGTGAGTTCATTTTTTAATTCACAATTAGCCATCTCCCATGTGAAAAGTGATTCTTCCCGTTAGATTATTTCCACAATGGTCTTCACTAACATCAGTATAAATGGACTGGTTTCTGGGAAGGCAGGAAATTATAGAGTAAATGATTATTTTACTTATGCACATGCTTTAATAAGGTACAAATTCACATGGTGATGCTGCATCATTTTTTTTTCTCTCAACTACACTCTCTATTGCTCATGAAGACATTTGACTCCTTTTCCTTCAATCTCCATAGCTGCTGGGCAACCTTTGTCAAGTGGCTAATATCCATTCTGTCTAATGATGAGAAGGCTGCAGCCTCCCCTCAACAGTATCGGTTGCTAACAGTTTCAGCAGATTGTAAAGTTCCAACATACACTATCTTCCCCGTAGTCTGTGTGACTCTTTGTTATTCCACATTGAAAAATTTCAAGATAGAGAGTTAAAGCAAAATATAAGAATAACGGAAATAATAATAACAATTCTTTCATTTGACATAGCACCTAACATATCAGGAGGACGACTGAAAGCAATACACCGGATTTTGCTGTAAAGTGTAGTAACCGTTTATTTTGTAGGTGAAGAGCGGCAGCCACTTGGCTCAAGCAATAACCCCCAAACAGCCAGGAAGTGACTGAGCTGTTTTATTTGGAAAAGTCCCCCAGATTTTGTGTTACCCACAAATATCTTTTGTAACTCTTCCTTGGAGCATTATTGCGCATATTGTTACAATTGGATGCTGCTGCAAAACAAATACAGAATGTAGGTAATGAGAACCTCCCATTGGATAGGATTTGGTGTTGGGTCTACATTTGCACTCGGTGTTATTGTGGGTTTAGTGCCGAAGACCCTGCCTTTCATAATACTGCATTATGAGCGCTGTAGAGTATTGAATAGAGCACTCGCCTTGCAAGCAAGAGGAGGATCTGGCTTCAATTCCCAGGCAGGGTGAAAATGTATTTTCCGTACTCCACCCACTTCTGTTTACCTAGCAATTAGTAGGGACCTGGTTGTCAGTTGATTGGAGGAATGCTTTTCTGGAGATAATAATCCCTTAAGAAAAATATTTTTTAAGATAATAATAATTTGGTGACTCAATCCATGGCTGTTTGTGGGACACTGCTGTGCACAATTGGCTGCCACGCTTTGCCCACAAAATATACAGTCAATTCATTTTACAGTATATTCTGTGAAGCGCTTTGAGATGTCTTGAAGACATGATAAGGCGCTATATCAAATGCAAGGATTATTAGTATTATTTTACACTTTCATTTCAGGTTTTCTTGTCAACTTCTTCTCTGCCCATTTCCTAGCAATGTTTCCTTTTGTTATTTTCTTCCCTGTGTAGCATATAATCAGAATATTATTTTTTCCATCTGCTTCTGACCACTCATGTCCAAACAAGTTCTAATTTCTATTTGACTTCCTCCCAAATCTCAACCTATAAGGGAGTAACTGAAAGTAGAGTGTTTGAGAGTGTCTTCATAGTACAGTGCTACAATCATAAAGTGATTAAGCTTTGCGCATGAGGTTTTAGAATATCACTCAAACCCCCTCAAGTGTTCCATATCTCTCTAAGCTACTCTTAGCCACCTGCTATCCATAATGGTACACATCTAAAAGGTGCATTAGCCATCTGTATTTTATATCTCTAAGGTGTGTTTTCATGTTAATATGCACCAAGTATTCCTCTCTAATCTGGCACCCCAATTGTTATCCAAATGTCCCGTGTTCTTTTATATCACCAAGGCCACTTAACATGATATTTCAGTATGGTGCACAATCATATCACACTTGGTGTGTGAAACAAACTATCAGCACGTGATGGAACAACAAATTGTATTTTAATATGGTGAACTCCTGATAATAAGACCTTGGCTTATATCATCACATGACATATCATCATGCTGTCAATATCCTGGCCGTTTCCTATGCAAAATCTGAATAAGGTACCAGCTCCCCTCATACATGTATTCATCACCTAAAAGCTCAACTACGGAAACTCCCTCCTCGTCGTTCTCCCCAACTCTTCCCTCCACAATTTGCAGATCATACAGAACTCTGCAGCTCGGGTCCTCTCCCGCGCCAGGCTCCGTGACCCCATCACCCCCACCCTCGCCCGGCTCCACTGGCTCCCCAACCCTCAGAGGATAGAATTCAAAATCCTTACTTTCAAGGCCATACATGGCCTTGCCTCCTCCTACCTCTCTGAACTGCTGACCCCCTATCAACCTGTCTGCTCTCTCTGTTCAGCACGTTCCAGCCTGCTCCATGTCTCCCGCCCAACCTGCCCTACCATCGGTGGCCGGGCTTTCAGCCTCTCTGCCCCCACTCTTTGGAACTACATCCCACAATCCCTTCGCCTTGCTCCATCCCATGCCTCCTTTCAAGGCATGACTTAAAACCCTCCTTTTTGACCATGCCTTCAGCTGCCCTCCTAACCTCTCTGCCCTCCCTTATCCCAACCCTGACCCCACACTTGGGTCCTGATCCCTGGCTGTTCAGTGTCTTGGGACGTCCTCCCGACGTGAAAAGCGCTTTACAAATGTCATTTTGTTGTTATTGTTGTTGTTTCAGCACTCGCTTATAACATATAAAGTCGCATTCTCTCCATCCCAGTAAATAAAAATATCGTTATGTATCATTGGAATGATACCAAGGAAAAACGGTCGCCTGCGCGCGGCTCAGCCAGCCATGTGGTAGCTAGTTTGACTGTTGTGACAAGATCTCTGTGAGTAGAAATGTTAGACCTTACTTTCTATGAGGTTCTGCCTGATTGTTAAAGTCTGAGGGATTCAGGTGGTTAAAATGAAAGAACTGAACAACTTGTGTTTAAAGACACACGTGCCTAAACATAAACTTATACTATACTTAACTTAAACAAATTTTAACAAATAAACTGACAGTTGTGGGGGCTGGGCCGCTCTATCACAGTGACAGCTGCTCGCTCTGTGCTCTGTGCTATGTGAGTCCACCTGGTCATAGCGCCCCTCAATGATGCCAGAGAACTCATGTCTATAGAGACACCACGGATATCGTGTCACTGAGCTCGTTTCCCTTGGAGTGACAATATCTTAGGACATTGGAAGAAAACTCATTTCTATTTTTTGTGATAGACCCATGGCATGTTTACCATCCACTGAACAGGAGGCAAACGAAGGACAACACCTTTAACATCCCAGTATTGGAATGTCAGCTTAGACCAAATGGTCAAACTGGCCTGCAGGCTGTATCCGGCCCAGGGGATTATTTAATCGGGCCCATGAGCCATTGCCAACTTCATTGTCCAATAAGCAAATACAGGCAACGCGCAAGCCTTGAGCCAGTCAGGAGATGGTCACCAGAGGCTCCGGTTCTGCCTGGCAAAAGAACTGGTTAATCAGAGGCCAGTGATGAGGAGAGGTCCAGGCTCAACACTATATAGAATTTTCTCATGTGTCTTGGCAGTTTTATAAGGTTGATAGCTCTGTACTCACGTTGAGTTTCTGAATTGGTGCTTACATTAATGGTCTTCTAAGTGTCGAGGAAATGGATATTAAGTAAAAGAAAATTTGATTATGTACAATTTTTCATACAATCCACTCTAAATCAATTCTTTTCATTCTTGATATTATTTTGAATTATTATATTTTGTGCATCGTTATTTAGTTAGTTAGTTTTTGCTATTATGGATTAAGCAGGTTTGGTTTTGTTGAGCATTCTTTGTTGGGGTCTCCATATGCTGAATTGATAGCTTGTGTTTTGATTTTAATACATAAAAATTAACTTGATGCATACATTATTTCCATTTGAGATTATCATTATTTTATTTATTCTTAGGGTAATTAAATTATGTGCATTTTAATTCATTTAATCATTTCTTCTGCTTTCATTGTTTACTCTGGATTTAATGATATTCTTGCATAAATGTACTTTATTCATAAAGCTGTATTATTGTTTTAAAAGTTTTATGAATTTTTACATTTCCTATTTAAAGTTTGCATTGTAACTAAGATATAGTGAAATTAAGTGAGACAGGGACACAATTTAAAACATAGGATTTCTATATGATTCTTACTGGTTATGTTTCTGGAAGCGAAACACAAAAATATTACTTATGCAGCCTGTGAATGTTTCTCAAATTCGGCATCTGACTCTCAGCAGCTAAAACGTTGGACCACCCTGACTTAGACTGTGAGCTCTATGTCCGATCTGCAGCTTGTAAAGGCTAAAATTAAATCTTTCAAAAATAACCATAAAACATACAAGTGTAAGCTTCAAATAAAAAGCAAGCAAAAAGCAACTAGCATTTATATAGCTCATATGGGTTAGCGACTCGGATCACTTAACAATGGTAGAACTTGAGCCCGAGCCAGCGAAAGATGGGAGGCATGGTCGAAGAGGAAGGTGATCTGAAGATGAACAAGGAGGGGACAAGGCAGAGGATTCAAGCTCAGAATTCCGGAGTCATGGGGTGTAGTGGCAGAATACTACAGTGAGAAAACAGAGAAGAGTCACGTAAGTCATGAGTTAACAACCAGCTTTAAGGAGAAAAAAATGCACTCACTAGTCTCCCTGGATTATCAAATGCAAAAGGACAAAAAGAATCCTCTAATACATCAATGTGCAGCAATCAAAATTGGTGGAAAAATAAGATTTCTAATTAGAATGACTCTTCAGTGAATGGATTCAATTCGAGGAAATGAGCCACTCAACCTATGAAAATTAGTTCTTCCCCCTCTCACTCTTCACGAGGCAGAGAGGAGCAAAAATTGCCATCCACTGTTGAAGCACAGCGAAAGACAATATTTTTCCAATGTTTTGATGAAGTGACTCATCAGTCAGTCTGTCAGTTTGTTAAATGTCAAGATTTAGTTGGAGTACAAAACTCCACTGCCAACAGCTGCAACTCATCATCGAAGTTGATGTATTGCAAAGAAAGTTAGCAAAGTGTGTACAGTGAGCGGAACTTCAGAAGATTGGAGGGCAATGGTTCAACAACATCAAAGTATATCAGGTGGACAGAAAAAAATAACAGAAGAGTGCTCTTGTCAGGGCAACCTACAGCACTGCTCCAGTGCCGTGACATAAAGGGGCTCCCCAAGCCCCAAAGATAGTGCAGAGGGGAACAATGTGCATGACCCTCATTGTTAGAGGAATGAGCTATGAGCAACAATTAGACAAGTTATTAGATAAGTTTAGGCTCTTCAGTCTTGAGAGAAGATGATTCAATGGAGATCTTATAGAAGTGTATCTTATTTTAAATAGGACTGAAAAAGAAAACTCAGGAACAAACTTTAAGATGCATCAAGACAGTATCAAAACAGTGGAACAAGAGGACATTGATTTAGGCAAAGAGCAATTTCAGAACAGACCTCAATTAATTAATTAACCCATTGGTGTTTATTTACCCTTCAGTTAATTAACAACTACAATAGATTGTAGAAGGGTGGTTGAAGCCAGGACTCTGGACTCATTTAAAAAATAACTTAATGCTTAATGGAACAGTAGGATAGATATTCTGGAAGGATGAGATTAGACAAGATGAAAGGCTTTCTTCATTTGAACTAATCTTGTGAAGACTTACTTTAAAAGTGAGTGGCCCATGATTGAAGACAACTACTCTAATCAATCTCCACTTCCTTAAATATTGGTGACGAAAGTGTAATATCCACAAACCAAATTTGAATTACTATACCAAGGTACATTGTTACAAATATCATAGTATAAAACTTGATGAGATTCATAAAATGCTGAATCACAAATCCCAGTCCAAGATGACTCATAGAGTTTTATAAGGAAAATGTGCATTATCTTTACTGAGGCAAAACATATAGAAGAGAATACAAATATAGTAAACAAAGGCAAAACATACAAATACACACATATATATATATTATCTAATTACATGAAATAAGTAGAGAGATGGGAAAAGGCTTCAGGTACCTCTTTTGATTTTTGGTATAGAAGCTATTTAAAATTGCATAATTCAAGTATAACCTTGCAAAGAGAAACAATGCTGATCTCCAAAGCTGTGCATGTGACAAGGGAAGTCAAGTGGTGCGAAATCCTGCTCAAAGTTTCACCACATGGTCATACTGTTGCATGCGTTGCTGGCACATACTGTACGTTGTACAAATACTCACATAAATAATTTATTTTCAACTGATTTGGGCCAAAAAATTGCTTTGAGCCTTCAGTTCTCAGTCACTAATTGCCCATTTGTATGCTGAGATTTTTTGAGGGGTTCAGCTGGATGTCTGGCACATGCAGGATCTTCCAAACCAGACTGAGAATTCCACACATTCATGTCACCTATGCATAAAAATGCCCCTGTGTATGGATTAGAATGCACAACAGAAAGGTTTACAATGGAGAGAATGAGGTGCAGGTTGACAAGACCCAACCAAGGCTTGGGGATCCCAGAACAGGTTTAATTATTAGGTGGAAAGCATTTCCTCACAGTTTAACACAGAATTAATTATATGAATTTCAACCAAAATCTACACTTTCTTCCAAAACTGAATCTTCAGTTTTTTTTCAGAGAATGTATTGACAGGAGGAATATTCACCCAGTGTTTAAGTGAGAAGGATTGAAAGGTGTTTAAATGCTGCAAGATAAAACCAATCCAATCTGTAATAATCATTGTAGGTACTTAGGCAAGTTTATTATGTCTTTATTATTTATTATGTAAGTTAACAAAGCGATATGCCTCAGTTAAGAATAAAACAGGATGTACTCTCCAGCTGTTTGTTAAACAATGCCTTACTGCATGTTGCACGCTATCTTAGTACAAGCACTCACAGCGAGAGAGACACATTAACAATTGAGGATTTATTTAGACATGGAAGATAAATACAGTATAGGACTTAACCAACTGTGAGAAGTCAAGTAGTTGTAAGCAAGGTAAAGCACTCAAGCTGTTTTGTCATTTTTCTATGAAAGCAGCAGGCCTTAACTGTCTCTAATGCACCATTTATACTGCTCAAAATAATTTGAAATGGCTACCAGCAGGAAAGAAATTTGGAGAAGGAAACACAAGATTACACTTTTTTAAGATGATAGTCTGCCAATCAGCTTTTCAAGAACATTAACTGCCTGAAGGATGCTTCAAAGAGCTGATCAAGATTCGTTTGGGAGTCATTTGTACAGGCCGGGACACCAGACTCATTTAAAAAGCAGCTTGGTACTGTGATGGGTGGATAGTAGGTAGGAGTTCTTGAGGGATGAGAGCAGATGGGTAGAAGGGCCTTCTTCATCCAAACAAATCTTGTGATCTTGTGAAGCTTAGAGGCAACTGATAACCAAATTTTCTCTGTAACAAAGGAAGTGATCTCCCCTCCATTCAAGGTCCACAGTCAACTGGCAAAAAAAAGAAATACCAAATTTATAAATATTTTACATGCTCTTAGAAATTTACTAGGAATTCCAATGTGATTCTTGACCAGATAAGCAAAACAAAGTAGTATCTTAAACAAAGACAACAATTATACATTTATATATTGCCTTTCACATTGTGAGAATGTCACGTAGCACTTAAGAGAGCCGACTGGGAGCCCGAGTTCGGGGTTGGGAAGAGCTGAGGAATGTGGGCGTGAAAAGTGACCAAAAGCATGGTTGAAAAGAAAAGTCTTAAAATGGACTTCAAAGATGTGGCGGGATGGCACAAGGCGGGGTGGATGGCAAACCAGAACACTGGGGCAGAGTGATTCAAAGCTCTTGAGTGGTTGGTCGGGTGGGTCAAGCAGGATGCATGAAGCAAGACAGTGTTCACTGAGCAGAGGGAGCGGCTGAATGGTAGAGTTGCAGGATGCCACAGAGCAAGACCATGGAGGAATTTACATACAAAAAGAAAATTTAAGAGAGCATTTTCAAAAAATGTTATGATTGTCAAATCCATTAACTCAACCCTTCAAAAGACAACTCCAACAGGTAACATGATCACACACCAGACAATGACATTTTACATTGTCCCGCCATACCGTCAGAGAAGCCCACAGACTCCCTGACTGAGTCTGGCTCAAACTTCTCGCATTACACCTCGGTGAAGCCTGTGATCATAAATGTATGTCTTCTTCACCTTTTAACCTTACATTTAAATAAAACTTTTTGAAATAAAACTTCCATTTAAAAGGAATTAAGGTACTGGATTTAAAATTTGTCACAATCCCATGTCGAAATATTTTGAGGCAGCAATAAAGACCAACAAGATGCCAAAACATTGCCAAATCGAATTAAATTCCTCAACCTGTTATGTCACAGCTTGAATATTGCAAACAGTCCTCGTCACCAGGACTTGGAGGGATTTCTTGTACAGGCAATGTGGAAGAAAACAATAAGGCTAATCCCCACTATTATTAGTTATGAGTTTATGAATATTGTTCATAAGTTATAAACACTGCTCACTGTTATGAACTTTGACGAACAACTTAATAAACTCAAGCTCTTAATCGTTTTTTAAAAAAAGTATCTCAGAGGAGTCCTTATAGAGAAGTAATTAAAATGATAAATGGGAGAAGGTGGAAAGGATTATCAGCAAGAGTGGTTGAGGGCAGGATAATGGATACATTTAAGAAACAGCTTGATGCTGTCATTCAGAGATGGTTGGGTGGATATTCTGGAAGGATGAGATCGAATAGGCTGAAAAGCCTTGTTCATCTGAACCTTGCTTGTGATCTAGATTGGTTGCCACATATTATCTCAAAGATAAAATATTGCCTCTATAATGTGTTATTATACTTAAAGTTCTTATTCATGTTAAATTGTTGTCTTAAATTCTAATTTTATTTTAAATCAGGTTTAACCTCACCTGGAACAAATTAAGTTAAAACCTCAAATCAAAATGGCAAGAATTTGTGTGACTCAATGATTTGTACATTTTTTCCTTAGAAGTTCAGAAGAGAAAAAATCACATATACAGTATGTATATTTATCTATATATTTGTATTACTGCTGATGTGTGTGTATCCAGTCTGTTTAATTTACATTGTGGCCTACTGGCTATGCATCTGTTCCTATGGCGATCTAGTAAATGTGCCTTTTCAACATATTTTAGTTGAGGGAGGTAAGGGAATAATAATAATCCTTAGATTTTATATAGTGCCTTTCATTTGAAGAGGACATTTCAAAGCACTTCACGGGAACAACAACAACAAGATTCCATTTATAAAGCGCCTTTCACGTCAGGAGGACGTCCCAAGGCGCTGCACAGTTGGGTCATGACCCGAGCAGGGGGGAAATGGTCAGGGTGAGGGGAGGGAAGGGAGGGAGCGAGGAGGGGGGAAATGGTCAGGGTGAGGGGAGGGAAGGGAGGGAGCGAGGAGGGGAAGAGAGTCGAGAGGGGAGCTGAAGGCACGGTCAAAGAGAAAGGTTTTGAGACCGGCCTTGAAGGAGGAAAGGGAGGAAGCGGCGAAGGCACTGGGGGATGGAGTTCCAGAGCCTCGGGGCTGAGAGGCTGAAGGCCCGACCACCGATGGTAGGGCGGTTGGGGCGGGGGACGTGGAGCAGACCGGAGCCAGAGGAACGGAGGGTACGGGCAGGTAGGTAGGGGGATAGTAGGTTGGAGAGGTAGGAGGGAGCAAGGCCGTGAATGGCCTTGTAGGTGAGGATGAGGATCTTGAAATCGATCCTCTGGGGGATGGGGAGCCAGTGGAGGCGAGCGAGGGTGGGAGTGATGTGGTCCTGGTGCGGGACAGTACACGAGCTGCAGAGTTCTGAATGACCTGCAGCTTGTGGAGGGAGGTGCCGGGAAGGCCGGCGAGGAGAGAGTTCCCATAGTCCAGCCTTGAGGTGACAAAGGCGTGAACCAGAGTTTCAGCAGCGTGAGAGGTGAGGTAGTGCCGTAGTCTGGCAATGTTCCGGAGGTGATGGAAGGCGGTGCCAGTTGTGGTGCGGATGTGAGGGAGAAAGGACAGCTCAGGGTCGAACAAAACGCCGAGGTTCCTGACTGGCTTTGAGAGGTGGAGAGTGCAGCCTTGGATGCTGATGGTGTCAGCGCCTGAGGTGCGGAGGCGCTGACGTGAGCCAATCAGGAGGGCCTCGGTTTTTCGCACGTTGAGCTGAAGAAAGTTGTCTCTCGTCCAGGACTCGATGTCGGACAGGCAGCTGTCAGGACATCGGTGGTCGTGGAGTTGAGAGTAGAGGAGGAAAGGTAGAGTTGGGTGTCATCCGCATACATGTGGAAGTTAACTCCATGTCTGCGGATGATGTCACCAAGGGGGAGCATATAGAGGGTGAAGAGGAGGGGACCGAGGACAGAGCCCTGAGGGACACCACATGAGACAGTACGGGGGGTGGAGGAGAAGCCATTCGTCGAGACAAAGTGAAGACGGTGAGAAAGGTACGACCTAAACCATTCAAGGACAGTGCCTTGAAGGTTGAGGTGGGAGGACAAGCGGTGGAGTAGGATAGCGTGGTCGACCGTATCGAATGCTGCCGATAGGTCGAGGAGGACGAGGAGACAGAGGGAGCCCTGGTCACAGATGGTCAGGGAAATACTGTAAAGAGTAGTGACTGTGTATTTTGCAGTTGAAATTTGAAGCCACTTTGTGCATAGCAATGTCCCACAAACAGCCATAAAGCCGAATGACCAATTTTATTTGAGGGATTATTGGCCAAGACACTGAGCGAGCCTCCCTGGGATCTTTAATTTACACCTGAACAGGTAGAGGAGATCTCAGTTTAATGTCTCATCCAAAGGATATCAGCTCAAACAATGGAGCACCTGTGGCATCTATTTCTTTCTTTGTCCAAGAAGTCGATATGCAACTTCAAATTAATGTAAATTCACATTCTTACTGCTCATCAAGGTTTGCATTAGAACAATCCTGTTGTCTTATAACAGCCGTGGCCCCAATAACTGCCGAATTACACAGACTGCTTTAAATCTCTAGATAAGGCTTAATACAAAAATAATAATAATAATCCTTGCATTTTCACGTCTTCGAGACATCTCAAAGCGCTTCACAGAATATACTGTAAAGTGAATTGACTGTATATTTTGTGGGCAAAACATGGCAGCCAATGTCCCACAAACAGTCGTGGATTGAGTGACCAAATTCTTCTTTTTTTTAAGGGATTATTACCCTGGGAAAAGCGATTCACCAATCAACTAACAACCGGGTTCCTACATGTTGCTAGGTAAATAGAGGCATGTGGAGTAAGGAAACTTACCCAACATTTTGCCTTGCCAGGAACCGAACCCAGGACTCTCGCTTGCGAGGCGAATGCTCTAACCACCGAGCTATATTCTGTGAAGCGCTTTGAGATGTCTCAATGACATTACAAGGCACTATGTCAAATGTAAGGATTATTATTGTTAAAAATACAGAGTCATTATTGTTTTAAAAAGATACATAAAATGATATATCGAAATATGAGAAGCAATAACATCAGATTAAGATTATACTTGGATCGCCTGTAAAATGATAATGGTTTAACAAAGCCTAACACAGTAACAGCTCACTCTCAATTGTTCACAGATCTAACAACTTTATTGCAGAGCAGAAGCTGGCTGAATATCATTTGCAATTTTATCCAATTGTAGATGACATTTCTGAATTCAAGATGGCAACCTCGAAGATGGACGTGCATTACATATAATGGATATAAATCATGCACTCCATTATGAACTGAAAAGATGTTAGCATAGCTGCTGCAATGGGATTTTATTGCCCCATATGTATCTGTCATGATCCAAAGCCTTTTTTCCACAACCTGTTTGTTCATAACTAGGAAATAACAGATGTGTTGTCTAAGACAATCAGATCACTCTTTCAGTGGGGTACCTTGCTTGTGAAGGCACTGAATATCAAACATGTGAACCTTCTTACATTATAGGCTAATAGGGACTGAGGGAGCGCAAAATTATACATCTTTTCTGTCAATAGGAAGATGCACATGGAAATGTGCCAAGTGTGAACAAAATTGACATAACATTAGAGTGATGTGTGAACGCAGTTCACAAAGTTCGAGCATCTTGTCTCTTTCCTCTGGCAATCATCGAGATTATATTTATTATCACCTTTCATAGCTTCTTCCGAACTGTGACTATCTGTAAAAACAGCCATTTGTTACATTTGGAGCTCTGCCCTGCCGTGCTGGCACAGTTTGTGACTTGTGTGTTTTTCCTATTTCATTATGCAGTGTTGTGATGCACAACTTCCTGTTGTTCCAGAACACCAGCCAGACAGGAAAGAAGATGTGTTGTGAAAGATAGCTTATGAGATGCAGTATCACACAGAGAAACATCTGATCTACTTCAACCTCTAATATTTTTCTGGCTCTTTCATTAACAGAGTAACCATGTGTACAGCCTCTGTGTAATATATCCTGCCTTTCTCTCCCAACCATAGAACCATAGAAAGTTGCTCTTTTAAGAGCAATCCTTCCTGTCCTATTTATCTGCCTTTTCCGCATAATTTGTTTGTTCTTAATAATAGTAATAACCTTGCATTTGATATAGCATCTTATCATGTCATTCAGAAGTCTCAAAGCGCTTCAAAGAATATACTATAAAATACTTGTTTGATATTTATCTAGTTTCCTTTTGAAGCTAATATGAATTTTGCATCAACCAGCACTCCATTCCGTATTCAAACTACTCTGTGCCGNAAAAAATTCTCCTGACCTACTGCTTGCTTATTTGCTAACTATCTTAAATTGATGCTTTTTAGTCGCTGACTCACCAACCACTAGAATAATACTTGGCTCAGTTGGTAGCACTCTTGCCTCTGAGTCAAAGGTTGTAGGTTAATTTGCTATGTTAGAACTCCTTATAGTACACCTATATAATATCTGGAATTGGACCCTAGCCAGACTGGGCCCAAAACCAAAAACATTTTTTAAAAAGCTCCAAGGACCAAATATTTCCATGGGCTCGCAAGTAGACTCCCGCTGGCCCAACTCTCCTCGCATTCAGCCCATGTGGTTCACAGCTTCCCGCCTCACCGTCCTTTCTCTAGTGTCCAGTGTCCGTGTGGGTGAGTCACAACATTTTTTTTACACAACGGTAGAAATGCATATACAAGTTCCGGATAATACCGGTATATACATCACTGGTATTTTCTGGCACTGCATATGCATGTTTTGCATTACGCATTCTAATGACACTTAACTGAAAATTCAGGCTCATCGGATTGGATCTCAACCCCCCCACCCACCCCCCATTAGTCGGCCAGCTAGGGTTTTCTATAGTCTAGGCTGTCACCCCAATGCAATGTTGGGGGTGTGCTGCACTGTTGGTGGTGCTAACCTTTGGATGAGACGTTAAACCAAGGCCTCAACTGCCTATTCAATGGACTTTGAGATCAAAATCAGTGGCACTACTCGAAAAAAGAGGGGAGTTTGAGGGTGTTGAATAAAGACATGGTCAACAGATACATTTTTGTATCAAAAGCTTTAAAGGCAGGAGAGAAGGAGCAAGGTGAAGGGATGTTTGGAGAAAGTTCAAGAATGCAACAACAAGATTACATTTGTATAACGCCTTTCACATCGGGAGGACGTCCCAAGGCGCTGGACAGTGTACAGCATTTCAGACCCGAGCTGGGGTCAGGAAGGGAGAAGCGAGGGGAGGGGAAGGGGGCTGAACGATGGCATGATCAAAAGCAGGATCATAAATTTAGCCATCGATAGAGGGTGATGTGAAAGCAGGCTCAAAATCTAAACATTTAGAATTAGAATGTTTCAAAAAAAATATTGATCCAACTCAAATTAATTATTGCAATGATACACAGAATAATGACAGATCAATTCTCCACCTTGAAAATGACCATTGAGTCATAGTCCTGGCAGAAATAAAAATTCTAGCATTTAAAACGGGTTCAGGAACCTACAATATTCAACCATATCTTTCGGTAATTTTTCATTAACTTAGGTACTTGAAGCCAATTAAAATTACAAATTGCCCTTCTTGAAATGCCTTGTCCAATTGACTGCTGTGCAGAATTGTTTGCCACATTTCGCCCACAGTATATTTTGTGAAGCGCATTGAGAAGTCCTAACTGCACGATAAGGCACTATATCAAATGCAAGGATGATTATTATTATTATTGAAAGGTTTAATTTCATTTCTTTGCTCATATATCTAGTTGGGTATGTTAAATTAATTTTGCCCAGATTATGTTTGAAACCTTCCTTGCAGTTCATTGAAGATCTTTTTCATCCTAATTCTTCCATATGCTTGTTTTGGTAGTTTCATCTAGAACCCAAGGCTAGTTCAACTTGTCCCTCCATTTGCTGGAGCCAAGAACTTAGCTGGAGTCTGAACATCAGACTTGTGAAGACAGATTGAGCTGTGGGAGGCCCAGTTTAATGGATCCTCGCCCTCCTTATAAATCAGAGAAATCATGGCGCCCTGCAGAGTGCACCAGACTCCCAAACTCCATTACTATGCCAGTACAGCCAGAAGGTTAAGGCACTTTCAGAATTTAACAAAGGCCCAGAAAGTGAAGGAGCCTTTATGATCTTACTTCTTGCGACTGGCCCAATAACACTAAGGTACTCTATAAGTCACTCATCCATGGTAATCCAAGATCCCCTAACTTCTCTGGCCCATCCCCTGAGGAAACGGCATTAGTCTAAAACTCTGTAGAATGGAACAAAAGCTCTATTGATGTCCTTCGGGGCCTTATTGATGTCACTAGGGTTCCAATAGTGCTGATATTACACTCGCTGCTGCTGTGTAGCTGGTGTGCCAATAGATTTATCTTTGTAATTGTAGCACGGCTTGATAGAGTCTCACAGCTTGAAAACAAGCGTTCAGTTCTTCCCGATATGAATTATTTACTTCAGGGTCCAGCTTCCCTTAGCCCAAGCAGCTTATTCGTTCTCAAGGCAAATTAAATAATTTCTTACGGTCGGCCAACAAAATAAATTTTCTTGATTCAATATTTCTTGATTTATGCCATAAATTGAAAATATTTATGAAGAGAAAACTGGAACACACTCCCAATCGAACACAAACTTACCTAGACTCATGCAAATGTTCGTGGGCCACGTGTTGGCCACCACTGCCTTAGACACGTTAGGTGTGGAAAAGAAATCCCAAAGTCTTGTTGTTGTTCCTGAAGGATTTTTAAAAAAGGCTCATAATAATAATAATAATAATAATAATCCTTGCATTTGATATAGCGCCTTATCACATCTTTAAACTGTCTCAAAGTGCTTCACGGAATATACTATATAATTTGTGGGTGAAACACAGCAACCAATTTCGCACAGCAGTGTCCCACAAACAGTCGTGGATTAAAGTGAACAATTTATTATTTTTTTGAAAGAATTATTATCTCCAGAAAAGTAATCCACCAATTGATTAACAACCGGATTCCTACTTATTGCTAGGTAAACAGAGGTGTGGAATAAGGAAACTTGCCCAACATTTTGTCCTGCCAGGAATCGAACCCAGGTCTCTCACTTGCGAGGCAAGTGCTCTTATCATTGAGTTACAGGGCTCCAAAGGACTTATTTATGTGTTATGTGCAATGTTTGTATACAAATTCCGTATTTATTGCTGTTTGTCCTTTTTAGTATTTATGAATATTCTTGCCTAATATAATAAAAATTTGATGAAAAACTGAAAGCAGGCAGAAATTATATGAAACTGATTGCTAAATATTAATATATGTATAAATACATAATCTACCATTCGACCTTGCACTTATTGGTGGGTTGTTCCTTATTCAGAAATCCCTTTTCAGAAATTATGTATCATTAACATAATTCCATTATTGCTAAGGAAAGTATAATATGCACATGAATCTGATGGCTGTGTGTGTAAACAGTAATCTGCAAATAAATTAGTCATTGCAAAATGGGTTCACAAGCTACTAAAATTTACATATTTGTATGTGTAGTAAAGAGTGAAACCAAACCTAGGGAGAAGCTACATCTGACATTTATATTGAAGTACACTCCTGAATAAGCTCCACTATATGCATGTAGTGGAAATGCTCTCAATGTGCAAGTTTGCCTAGTATTTTTAAGGGTAAGACTGAACTTCATACTATTTTCCTGTTAGAAATGTTTGTTCTGCAAGTCGGAAGTACAACAACAACTTGTACAACAAATAATAATAATCATTCTTGCTTTTGATATAGCGCCTTATCATGTCTTCTGGACGTCTCAAAGCACTTCACAGAATATACTGTAAAGTGAATTGACTGTATATTTTGTGGCAGGCAGTTGCGCACAACAGAGTCCCACAAACAATCGTGGATTAAGTGAACAAATTATTATAATTTTTTTTAAGGAATTATTATCCCCAGAAAAGCGATTCGCTAATCGATTAACAACTGGGATCCTACTTGCTGCTGGGGAAACAGAGGTGTGTGGAGTAAGGAAATTTGCCCAAAGTTTTGTCCTGCCGGGAATCGAACCGAGGTCTCTCGCTTGTGAGGCAAGTGCTCTAACCACTGAGCTACAGGATTCCAAGTAGAATGGAAAGGCCTGTTAGGATTTTTAGATGAGGCATCCATTCCCAAGTCAATGTCTGTCTTGATAGAGCTCTCGCCTCTGAGTCAAAAAGAGTGGGTTTATTACAACTTACATTTATTTAGCTCCCTTCATAAAATCGTGGAATCACACAGCACAGAAGGAGGCCATTCGGCCCATCGTGTCTGTGCCGGCTTTTTGAAAAGAGCTATCCAATTCAATCCCACTCCCCCGCTCTCTTCCCATAGCGCTGCAAACTTGTCCTCCCCAAATAATTATCTATGTCAGGAGGATGTTTCAAACTGGTTCACAGTGCTGGATTAGTACCTGAGTTGGGGGTGGCAGTGTGGATGTGGGGAGGGTAAAGATGATCGAAAGCACGGTCAGAGGTATGCTTTGAGACATGCCTTGAGAGAGGAGGGAGGCAGCAAGTTGGAGGGACTACAAGATGTAGACATAATTATGATAATAATAATACTTGCATTTGATACAGCACTTTATCATGTTGTCCAGATGTCTCAAAGCATTTCACAGGATTTGCTGTAAAATGCTTTTTGACTATATTTTGTGGGTGAAATGTAGCAGCCAGTGGCACGTAGCAAATGTCCCACAAACAGCTGTGGAGTGAGTGACCAATTTTATTTGGGGGATTGTTGGCCAGAACACCAGGAAAAACTTCCTTCTCTTTTCAAATAGTGCCATGGGATTTTAAACGGCCACCTGAACAGACAGATGGGACCCCAGTTTAATATCTCGTCTGAAGGACAGATACAGAGGATATAGTTCAAGAATACAGAGAGTGGAGGCAGAATATGTTTGGATTTGAGGCTCATAATCTTTGCTGATGTTCCAGGACTTTAAGCGCTCTGGGATCCTGCCCTGTGTGAGGAATGCTATATAAATGCAAGTTGTTGTTGTTGTTGATGCAGGAGGTGCTTATTTTTTGGATGAGATGTTAAACTGAGGTTCTGTCTATCTGTTTCGCTGGTCATAAAGATCCCATTGCACTATTCCAAAAGAGAAGGTAATTTCTCCTAGCTTCCTGGCCAAGATCCCTCAGATAAAATTGGTCATTCATTTCTTACTTCTTAGTGACCTCTGTAGGTCACTATAGCATGCAAATTTGTGCCGTGTTTGCCTGCAGTAAAATCCCATGAAGCGTTTCGAGGACATGATCAAATGTACGGATTATTGTTGCTATGATTAATACTATTGGATTCAACAGAATCTAAAACGCAATATTTGTAACAAGAAGGTAATAATAGTAGCATATCTAGTTACCATTAGGAGTCACTATTTGCGACGTCCTGCTACAAATATTGCATTTTCATCCCTACTTTAAGGAAAAGGTTGATGCATTAATAATGTTCTGCACCAGATGTCTCTGTAATCTGGAATGATTTAGTACTTGCTATAGTAGTGACCTCTGGTGGTAGACATTCAATTCTATGCAAAGCTTTACTTATTTTATCACAGTGACTGGTTGTCCAACCTGAACACCTTAAGGGTGGATTTCTTCCCATTTGCTGTGATTGGGGGGAAATCCTTTCTGTAATGTATAATTGGAATATAAATTATCCATTGAATCTATAGCTGGATTTCTCCCTGGGTTATATATAAACTCAGAAGCATAAAGAGGTCTCTGAGAATTTCTGAAGAGATGATACAATCTAACATTATATCCTGTTGCATTTTTAATATTATACTTACTGTAAATTGTTTCACTTGTTTGCTTTACATATTTATGTATTTTAGATGGTAGTTTAGAAACTCTAAGAATTGCTTTAATTTTAGGCAGCCTAAACTAAGCTGATCTCTGCTAAATAGTGTGACTTATAAAACATCTTTGCATTTGATGGAGCGGCCTTATCATGTCTCAAAGAGTTTCACAGAATTTACTGTGAAGTGTAGTGACTGCATATTCGTAAACTTGCACCTATAAACTCTTTGCAACTTGTTTATAGTCCCAAATCTTCCTATTAGAACACATCGTGGCTCAGATTGGGATAAATGACACAAATGCTACAGTGTATCGGTTAGTAATGTTTGCACATATTTTCTTGCCCTTTTCAGTAAATACTTCTCTCCAGAATAAATAAATACGCATCCAACTTATAATTGGTGCAAAACGTCCACAGACGCCGTTGAGGTTTCGAAAGCTTCCTGGTACAAATAAAAAAAGGTATTCAATGGAAAATAGTAGGAAGCTCCTTGCAGATTAATTCTGATATGAGCACAATTCCACTGAACATGTAAGAAATACACCATTCAATAGGATTTCAAAAGTGCTATTGTGTAAGTTTAAAAGATGAACTTTCAGAGCGTTTAAATACAGAAAATGTTTAAAAAGCAAACATTCTTTGATTAAGTATCCCTGTTCCTGACTGGTCTTTCATCTCTGCCACCAAAACACATAGATATTAATAAGACACAAAATAAATGCACTTTAGACCAAGACTGAAAAGTGAACAGAATGCTGTTTTGCAATTGCACAGGTTAGATGGAATTTGAAAGCTATTATCAGCAGTTCATATGCCAATTGCCGTATATAATGAAACTCTCATAGGCCAGGAGCCAATTTGAGGAGATTTGACAAATATGCAAAGAGGTTTCGTTTCTCTGCTCTTGTTACATTGGAAACAAAAAGGGAGATAATTACCCAGCACTGTTAACAGATTGCTGGAATTGCAAAGACTTGGCCCTGGTTGTATATCATTCACATTGTAATGAACCAGTAAACAAAACCTAAAAGTATAACATATTTATTTCCCTCGGGAAGTAATTTCCTACTTCAGAATCTTAATGGCTAGGCTTGATGCTGAGGATAAAATGATTATCATGTCATTTATCCTTGCTGAAGGTGTCAGGTTATCATAACTGTCTTTCAGGAATGATGCATGGCATTTCAATATATTAAATCTACTTCTCAGTGTTAAGACTTTTTTTCACTTACCCGGAAGAAGAAAGATATTTTCTTCTGCAAACCTCACATTTTTTTTGCCAGAGGAAATAGACTGGCCCCTGATCACCCAGAGAGTCAGATAAAACAGCGTCTGCAAGCAATTGAAGTGCAGACTTTGAGAAGGGTAATAGATATTTGCTGAATTAAATCCAGGTGGATTACAAGTCATTTCACCTATTCACTCACTGTTTAAGCACTTATTTTTATGTTTTTTTGCATAAAGTATAAGGGGAGTTTTAGTCTCCTTATTCTTATACTCAGTCTAAAAAATTATGATTTAGATCAAAAAAGAGAGCTCCCAGCTTTGCTATATACATCATCAGAGATGGACATACACCACAGCACCAAGGCATAATATAATATAATAATAATCCTTGCATTTGATAATAATAATAATCATCCTTGCATTTGATATAGCGCTTTTCACGTCGGGAGGACGTCCCAAAGCGCTTCACAGAACACACTGTAAAGTGAACTGACTATATTTGTGGGCGAACGCGGCAGCCAATTGCGCACAGCAATGTCCCACAAACAGTCGTAGATTGAAAATGACCAATTTATTATTGTTTTTGGAGGGATTATTATTAGGCTCTGTGTGGAGTAAGGAAACTTGCCCAAGGTTTCGCCCTCTGCCTGGAATTGAACTCAGGTCTCTCACTTGCAAAGCGAGTGCTCTAACCACTGAGCTACAGGACATAGCGCCTTATCACGTCTTCAGAACATCTCAAAACGCTTCACAGAATATACTGTAAAGTGAATTGACTGTATATTTTGTGGGTATCTTTAAAAACAATATCAACTTAAAACCTGCTTTAAACATCTGCAAATAGTTTTGAACAAAAAGGGGCAGGTCAGGCAAAGAACAAAAAATGACCGTTTCACACTGATAACTAAAACATGTGATTTTAGTTGGTTAAACTCCAACAGTGCTCAAACATAGGCTCTGGGATCCTCCAGTATTGGTTCTTGCCAACTTGCACCTAATACACTCCAGGGTAAGGTAAACAGGGTAAGGTAAACATATCTCTGTTTAACCCTCAACTGTCTTGTTTGATCTTCAACTGCATTTGCATCCTCATCCGTGCCATGACCCATTCTGCCTTCTCTACCTCCGCAACATCGCCCGTCTCTGCCACCGCCTCTATCCTCAGGCCGCACTCATCCATGCATTTATTACATCGAGGCTCGACTACACCAACTCCCTGCTTGTCGGCCTTCCCAAATCTTCCCTCCACAAGCTGCAGATCCTCTCCCGTACCAGGCTCCATAACTCCGACCAAACCCACCCTCACCTGGCTCCCCATTCCTCAGAGATTAGAGTTCAAAATCCTCATCCTCGCTTTCAAGGCCCTCCGCAGCTTTGCTCCGTCCTACCTCTGTGACAGGCTAACCCCATATCAACCTGTCCACTCCCTCTGCTCAGCAGGCTCTGCTCTGCTCTGCTCTATGTCCCCCACCCTGCCTGCTCCACCATCGGCGGTTGGGCCTTCAGCCTCTCTGCCCCACCCTTTGGAACTCCAGCACACTGTCCCTTCGCCTCACTCCCTCCCTTGCCTCCTTCAAGGCACATCTCAAAAGCTTCCTCTTCGATCACACCTTCAGTCACCCTTCTACCCCTAACCTCCTTGCCCTCCTTTCCTCCTGATCTCAACCACCTGCTCGGGTCCAAATCTTTGACTGACCAGCGCTTTGGGATGTGAAAGGTGCTTTACAAATGTAATTTGTTGTTGTTGGTGTCCCTCCAGGGAGTGAGTGAACATTACATTCCAGATACAGGAACATTTCCATGTGTAAATGATATAGTAAACACTTGATAACTCGTCACGCCAAGGGGAAAGGACTCAGTGACAATTTATCTGAGCCGGCGAGTTAGGCATAAGTGTAAATACATGAATAAATGTTGGGATATTTACAGCATGATGACTTAAGTGTTAGTGTTGGTAGTGACAAGTTAAGCCAGGGTCGAGTTATCAGGAGTTTAATGTAACTGCAAAACTCTTTTAAAAAATGCGATTACACTATTCACAATGATAGTCAAAAAGGGTAAAATGAAAGCTTTCCTCAAAGATGTTGATGAATCGGTGGCCCCTGTTGGAAAATATGTGTAGAGGGCAAGTAAGGACAGTATTGGGCTTGGGTGCTATGCCCACTAGTGTCCAAAAAAAATTATAAATTGGTCATTCAATCCACAATTGTTTTTGGGTGTGAGCAATTGGGCTGCTGTGTTTCTCCCACAAAATATAGTCAATTCACTTCACAGTACTGTATATTCTTTGAGGCGCTTTGAGATGCCCCAACAGTGTGATAAGGCACTATATAAAATGCAAGGATGAAGAATTGAGCAAAGTACCTGAGAGATGCCAGTGCCAGTGGAGGAAAATAGAAAATTGGCACCAAAAAGACATAGCGTCTTGTAGTAAGCTACGAAACAAACCACAAAATTTGCACTGCCCAGGAAAATAAGATGTAGCTTTTATTGAATGCCTCTTAAATCAGCGCCTTGGGACGTCCTCCCGACGTGAAAGGCGCTCTATAAATGGAATCTTGTTGTTGTTGTAAATCACTTGAGAATCTGCAGTTGTTGAGCTTTTTCGCTGCCTCACAGGACAGAATTATCTTAGGAGGCCTATTTAAAGATTAGCCTGCTTTTCTTACCACAGCATTAAATAATACAAAATAAAGGTATTTTAACCGGCTGCAATCCTAGAAGCAGGCAATGGAGAATCTGAGCTTCCTTTTCAAGTTCAGTGAAGTGAAACCCAGCTCAAGGCCCATAAATGGAGTCAAGCAAACACAAGGCTCATTAAGATGAAAGGCAGCCTTTTACAAAAACTCAGGCGCTGGTCAAAGAAGCAGTTGTCTTTTTGAAAAACTAAAAAAAAGAAGCATCTGTGTTAAACCCCAAATCCCCAGTGAACCTATCAGAGCCAATCAAACCCAAACCATCTGGGGTCATCTACTTTACTTGAAATAAAGTTTGAGGCTTGAAAGATGGACTGTAATGATTTGTAAAACTGTGCTGAGGTTCCACTGTGCAATTAAGCAGCAAAATAACGCAAAATAATCGATCGTGGTCCCGTGCGATGCTCTCAAACTTTCCACCTTGACTGTACAGTGCTAAAATGCTTGAACTTGCACTGTTCTCACAAAACAGCTTGTCCATGAAACCCACCTGTTGAGAACCTAAAATACAAATTGTGGAAGTTATAAAAGATCAAGTTAACCCTGACACTTGAAGATCCAAACACACAATTCAGCAATGGAACCTGCAGCAAAAAAAACAGTATCTGAATAACTTTTGCAGAGAATTCAGTTTAGTCAACTGAAAAATAAGGGTAGATTAATCCAACACTTTGCAATTGTTTTACTTTTAAATACTGTATCGCAGAAGGTGATAGCAGTCTTTGCCACTTTGCAAAGCCATCCATTTTCTAGCCTCCCTGAGCGAATCTAGTTACTGTAGACGAGTTGCTTTGTTTGACTGAAGAAGTGTTTCTCCTTCAACAGTCAAGCTGATTTCTGCAGAGGGAACAATTTCTGAAAGTGGGTAGATCCTTGTGCTAAACGCGAAAATATGTATAATTAGTGAAAATAATGAGTGAAAATATATCTGATGTAGTCTCAATGCACTTCATAGGAATATCTGTAAGTGTAGTGACTGTGTACCTTGTTAGCGAACATGGCAGCCAATTTGACATTGCAATAGTCCGCAAAGTGTCATTGGAGATCTTTGAACTCTTGGACTCTAGACTGACAGCTGTGCTGGAAGAAAGCTGCATTATCAAATTCATTCACCTTCAGATGAGACACTAAACCAATGTCTTGTGCCTCCTTGTTCAAGTGGATGTTAAAGATCCCGTCACACTATACATAAGGATAATAATCCCAACATTTGATATAGTGTCTTCCACATGGGGAGGACATCACAGAGGATACATTGCAAAGTGTAGTGTGTATTAGTTGGTGAATTCTCTTCTGATGTCCTGACAATTAATCCCACCCCCCCCACCTGAGATATTTTGTCATCATTTTGATTATTTGCTGGACTGAACTGTGTTCAGATTGGCTACAGTGCTCACCTATAGTCACTGTACATTTCAGAATATTTTCCAATATGCTTTCTGATGTGATTGTTTGCTTTATTAAATGTAAGGATTATTTATTAACCTTCACACTTGAACTGCCAGTTCTTTCCTCCCATTGGCTTATAAGCTTTTTAAGTTACAGCGCCTTCCCTGTTGCCTTTCCTCTTAATCAAAAATCCTCTCAAAAGAGTAAAAGAGTAAATAAGATATAGTGTGTCGAAATCCACAGCAGAAGGTTGGAAGTGCTGATCAGTCCCTGCGTGCCAATCACACCACTGGCTGCTTGGTGTTTGACGAGAGAAATGTAAAGAACTGCTAGAATCAAGCAATAACCTCCATCTGGTTACGGTGTACAAAGCTCATTTGTTAGTTTATTGGCAATGGTATTGACTTGTTCAAACACACGTGTGAGCCGTTTGTGCACAATGTATTCCACAATAACCCGCTGACTTCTCACTAAAGTTTCAGCAGCCTTATTCAAGCAACAAAAGGCTTCTCTCCCCACCCATTCAATCTAATAAATGTTGCACTTGGTATAGCTAACCCGTCGTCAAGACATCTCAGAGCACTTCCACACATTTTATTGTGAAGCATAGTAGAAACTGTGTATTTGTTGGTAAACTTGGCAGCCAATTTACACACAGCAATGTCCAACAACTTGCATTTATATCGCTCCCTTCACACAGGGATCAATTTCCCACAGACAGCCATGAAGTGAGTGACCAGTTTTATTTAGGGGATTGTTGGCCAGTGTCAGGAGAAACTCCCTTTTCTTTTTGAATAGTGCCATAGGATCTTTGGCATCCACATGAACAGGCAGACGGATCCCCGGTTTAACGTCTCGTCTGAAAGCGGACACCTCCAACAATGCAGCACACCCCCAGCATTGGAGTAGCAACCTAGACTGTGAGGCCAAAATCATGATTTGGTTTCCCTAATAGGTGGAGACTGAGCATGTTATAGTGGTATAAGCACAGGAACTTTTCAGTGAGTCTGGCTATGGGACTCAGACCATTAAAATATCTGCTAGTCAGTATGCTTTGCACTGTATGCATCGTGACCTACTAATTCAATTTTAAAATCAAGAGCAGCAGCAGGGATGATATATGAACTGTGCCTAAGGGCAGGAAAAAATGTAAGCCAGAACAATTCCAATGGAACTCAGTTGCTGACTCGTTTACCTCCCATTCTGAGATGCCACAGGAGCTATAATTGCTGGTGCTATCACTGCCTCTAATATATGTCATTAATTTACCGTAGTCAGGTTTCATTACCTTTTAAGTGAAGGTAATTGATAGCTTAGCCCTCTATTGCAGTTTTGGACAGATGTTGAAGTACATGCTTTTTGAGTATCTCTCCAACGTATTGAGGTCACGTTTCTCTATAACAAAAGCCTGTCAGCAAATAAAGCTGTTTTGAAGTTTGCTGACCTTTTTAGATTGTCAACGTCATAATATTGATAAAACAAAGGTTAAACACCTGCACTTTCTTTAAACATTAGTTATGAAAAGCATCAATTCTGAATCAATGAGAATTTAAATATAAGTTCTCAGCATGCAGTATTGACAAAATGCTCCATCATAATCTCTAGACACCTATTCTGACAGGTCATGGAGTTAGAAGTAGCATTAGAAAGACGTCATACATTCTGAAAGAGTTTCTTTTCTGGTCTTTACAAGATCAGTTTGGATGTAGTTCCCTTCAGCTCAGTTGATCTCATCCTTCCTGAATACTCCCCTTACATCCTCCCATCACAGCATTGAGTTTTTTTAAAAACGACTCCAGCTTCCTGGTCCCAATCACTCTTCCTGTAACCTGTTCCATTCGTTAATTACTCTCTAGATAAAGAAATACTTGCCAATGTCAGTCCTGAAATTGCTCTTTGGAATTCTAAACTTAGTTCTTGTTCATCCTTGTGCATGTGAAAATATTGTTCCAAGTTTACTGCTTCAATCACATTTAAAATGTTACACACATATAAGGTTCTGTCTGAGATTTCTCCCTTTAAGACTGAAGAAGCTAAGCTTATAGCTCATTAATCTGAATTAACTGATCCCAAACTGATTTGGGGATGTAGCCCAACATCCCGTTTGCCTCATTTATTGTTGCCTCACACTCCTTTGACATGATGAACAATTAGTCACCTAACACCCATAGATTTCTTTCAGCTTCCTCATTAGCAAGTTCTATCCCATCCATATGTGGTTTCCTTTTCTTCTTCTCCAGGATTTTGTTTTGTTTAGACGGATAATAACATTAACAATTACCTCCATTTTCTTCTCAGTGATGCTGTAGAGTAAATGTGATGCATACATTACAAATGGCCCATCACCGGAGATTTTATTGAATAGCATGTCCCTGTGATTACAACAAATGAATCACTTACATTAACTTTCAGAAAATGGATATTACTATCCAACTTAGTAGCTGAAATTAAGTCTAAGTGATATGTAGATCTAGGTTTCTGAGGATATATATGTACACACACACACGTTATCACGTGAGCTTATAACAGATGTTTCCAGATATAATAATAATAATAATAATCCTTGCATTTGATATAGCGCTTTTCACGTCGGGAGGACGTCCCAAAGCGCTTCACAGAACACACTGTAAAGTGAATTGACTGTATATTTGTGGGCAAACGCGGCAGCCAATTGCGCACAGCAATGTCCCACAAACAGTCGTAGATTGAAAATGACCAATTTATTATTGTTTTTGTTTTTTTTGGAGGGATTATTATTAGGCGTGTGGAGTAAGGAAACTTGCCCAAGGTTTCGCACTGCCTGGAATTGAACTCAGGTCTCTCGCTTGCAAAGCGAGTGCTCTAACCACTGAGCTACAGGACTCCACAATTGATATTGAATGTAAAATGATGCACTATTGAAAAGGAAAGGAGCATTCTTACTGAGGTTAACACAATGAGACGAGCACAGCCCTGAAATGGGCTCATTGCTTATCTAAGCCACCCCTGGATGCAAAGGTGAAGGGGATTCTTCCCCCACTCCACCCTATCTATTTAATAAATAAAATATTTTATCTCCACCTGTATTTTATTCCCACAAGTCAAATGTAAGTAAACGAAAACAAAATTTCCCACATACAATTCCTAAGCAACCAAAGTGTATACAACAACAACTTACATGTATATAGCACCCCTCATGCAGGGCAGTGTCCCGGAGTGCTTTTTGCTTGTTTTAGCAAATACATTTGTTTTAAAAAATATGCAACATGTAACACCCTCCTCCAATAACATTTGCCTCTGTAGAATTCTTTCTAAAACAAGCTTCAAAAATAAATCTCACAGAGTTTCCTCTCACACCCCTTCTGTTAACAATATTGTATGAAAGAAATTCTTGTTGTGGAAACAAAAAGCACATTACAGTACCTTACGTACATCTAACAGCAGTTTAGTCCTAACCCAACATTTAAACTTTTTTTTAAAAATACAATTCAAGATATAAAAAGGAGCAATTGAGTTTCTCCGCAGTGGAGGATTTGAGGCTTCAGTGGGAACACCCAGGGGCAGTGGAGCACGTTATGTCACGATTTTCAATCTTGTTTATTGAATCAAAATCGATGACAATCTTTCTGTGCTTCGGAGTAAATGGACTGCATTAAACAAAAACAAAAAAGTAGATTAGTACACAAAATAATTTCAGATTTCAAATGGGATGAAATTTGTCACTTTTCATCATGTATTGACGGAAAAGATTAACACAACAAGCAACAGCCGGTAATCTGGAGACACTCACAAGTACTTGCTCTGGTTCCTGACCTAAGTAGCCATTCCATATTTGTGGGAATGAGAAGGTTACCCAATCTTGGGAGGCAGCAAAGCTTAGACATCTCCTATTCTTAACAGAAATCCATACAAGCAGGGGTGTCGCTCGATAGGAATCAACAGCAAGGTTCCCTAATTTTTTCCTTGTGTAGGAAATTTAGTTAGAATAGCAGAAATGAAAATAATCTCTCAGCAGTTTAGGCTGCAGAAAAGTCAAATCCTGGCACTCTGTGAAACTAATTAAATAACCTTTCCCACCTGATGCACATGCAGCCAGCTCCCCCCAAAACGGGCTACAGGTAAGTGCCTATACAGAGTGCCTTTACACCAGATGAATAAAGAGGAAAGTCCAAAGAGGAAAAGTATCCTCAACAACACTTATTAGTGGGTTAGAATGCTTTGAGGGCTAATCTTGGTTACCTTTTGAAGAAAAGAGGCCTAGAAACGAGTTCAAAATGCCAGCAGTTAGTTGTGTGTGCAATGGAATCAGTTATTTTATAGGCTTATCTCTTAACAATATCTTAGGCAAGCATTATCAAAAAAAAAATCTTGAGTAACTGGCATTGCTTCCAAATTGTTTTCATGCCTGCTGCAAGTGAGTCTGCAGTGTTGGGCTCGAAAAACTATGGTTCATGTTGTACAGTACTACAGCCATATGATGGTAATCATACTCACCTAACACACTGCACCATGTTTAAAATCACTTCTGATTTGCTCTCAGTGTCAATTGTGCTGATGAGGAGTTAATAGGTTCCACCACTGAGACATTTCTCAGATTGTCTATTCCTCTCCTCATGGTGATCAACTTATACTTGAGTCAGGACTTATGAAGTTCATTATCACCTCCCCCGCCCAATGAATTTTTAACATACAAACATAAGAATTTGCGAGGTGAAAGAAGACCAAGATCCATTTAGTTCGCCTTCCACCACCCTGGCAGTCGCTTGACATGTCGTGTCCCTAACTATATACTGTATCCTGAGATATTATTTTCTAGCAGAAATCTATCTAATTTGTTCTTGAAACAAATGACAAGAACATTAACCTGCAAACTTAGAAAGTGATTTATGATTGAAAGTTCAACTGTGGAACGTCACCCAACATCCATATTTCCCAGTAACCAGGAGATATTTCTCTCCCTAGCCCGGAAGGCTGAGGGCAATCATAGCATTTAAAGCCCCACCCCCAACTCAGATCAAACTAGGGACCTTTATGATCAGTTTCCCACTGCTACTATTCAACTAAAAAGGAAAGCTTCTTTTAAACTATTTGCTTTCATCTGACTACTGCACAGTGCCATGACCTCTACTCAAACAAAAGGGAAGTGAAGGCAGCCGAGATGTAACTGACACACAGGACACAAGATTGTTTTAGATAACTGAGGAGAGCTCAGGTTAAGAAAAAGAATGTTTACTTGCAAGACTGCCATAAAAATCAATGAAAAAACAACTGGTTACTAATGTTAATGTAGTTACGAGAGGCAAATGTTTGCCCTGTAAACTCCATTAGCAATGCTCGTACGGCTCTATCAATGACTTGCTAGGTCAAGCCAAGGCCATATAGAGCTGCAGAATTCAATTGTGGGTTGACGTGAGGTTACTGATGCAAATGCAAGTTGTTGGTCTCTGCTGGACAGGATTCAGGGTGCTAAAATTGCTTCCAAAGTAAGGGGGAGCGAAGGGAGGAAGAAACAGAACTCAAGCTTTCCACCCTCCACTCCACTCCCCCATCCCATGAAAAGATAATGTTATTTTAGAAAAAGGAACCAGCCAGAACATGCTGTAAATGGTCCTCTCCGGATTTCTTCACGTCACCTCTGCACAACTATGAATTGGTAGGAAGATGTATTCTCCCTAAAAAGACAAATCGGAATAATAGCACAAAAGTGTATCTCTGTGCATATCACAATTTTCATCTTTCAAAAAACACCTGGAGGATTTTCATAGCTCATCATATGTCACTATTGCGCTTTCCAACACTGCATCTTCTACTTACCTACATTCTACACCAGCCATATCTAAAAGACGCTTGGAGGCCTTCATTTCTGCCATTTCACAATACTTATCGGACATGTAAATAATTTTCTTTATGCCTAGACAAAAAATGCAAAAAAATGCATTAAATGCTGATGTAATACACCCTCAAATGGAGATTCAGATTGCATTCTGTGCGAATTTCGTAATATATTGTATTCAATATGATTTGACATAACACGCAGGACTTACAATTGGTAATAATAATTACATTTGATGGTAGGAAATCTAAAAGTGCTTCAAGGGATTTTACTGCCTTGAGTGTAGTGATTGTATTTTGTAGACAAATGCAGCAATTTGTGCACAGCAAAGTCCCACAAATAGCAATGAAGTAAATGACTAATTTTATTTGGTGGATAGTTGGCCAGATCAGGGCAAACGCCCTTCTGTTTTTGAATAGTGCAATGAGATCTTTAGCCACCATCTGAACAAGCAGACAGGTCCTCAGTTTTAACTCAGTCGAAGGACTAAACCTCCAACAATGCAGCACACTCCCAGCACTGTGTTGAAGTGTCAAGTCTCGACTATACAAGTTCAAAGTCCTGATATGGGGCTTGAGTCCGCAACCTTTCGACGCGGAGGCAAAGTGTTACCGACTGAGGCAGACTGACACATAATAGCAAACTGTAAAATTCTGACAAAAAAGCTTGGATTCCATGTTTTTCCAAAAGACCATTGAACCTTGCCTTTTCCCTCACTATCTGTACAGCCCACAGCTTACTCCACACTAGAATTTAATACCCGTTAATGCTCAAATATTACAACACATTTTTGTTTTGGGTTGGGGGTGGGAAAAAGAGTATAATAATAATAACCCTTGCATTTGATATAGTGCTTTTCACATCTTCTAGGCGTCCCAAAGCGCTTCAAATATACTGTAAAGTGAATTGACTGTATATTTGTGGGCGAAACACGGCAGCCAATTGTGTACAGAAGTGTCTCAAAACAGTCATGGTTTGAGTGACCAAATTGTTATTTTATTTATTTCCTTGAGGGATTATTAGGCATGTGTAATAAGGAAACTTGCCCAAGGTTTCGCCCTACCGGGAAGAGAACCCAGGTCTCTCGCTTGTGAGTGCTCTAACCACTGAGCTACAAGATTCCACAGGGTCACCATATTATTATTATAAATCTTTGACACATCATTAAAAAAGATATGGTTACCAAAGTAACATATAGGTCAGAATTCAGTGTACTGTAAAACTCCTAGGGCGCCTGAAGCGAATTCTGTCCTGGCTGCTGAGGTATTACTGGATGAACGATTCAATAGGCGAGATTTCTCATGTATCTGTATTAAAACAATCTCTTGAGCTCTCTAGGGTACCAGAGGCTGACTAAATGCTGGAACTTTCTTTACAGGTAGGTTCAACACCTCTGTGTGACTTCCAATTAGGCCCGTGGAAGTCTGAGTTTCTCATCAGTGTCAGACTGCAATTCCACGGAAGCTTGCAGAACAAACATTGCTTAAGGCTCCTGCAAATGTGACATCTGCAAGAGAACATTTTAGAAGGAAGGGAAAAAGGAAATGTATAAAAGGCAGACTGTAACTGTACCGTGCGCCACAAAGTGTTCCACTGTTGAACACGGCTGCTGGAATTTACTTAAGATAATGTTGTCCGGCTCCAATATCTCGGGGGCGTGACAATGAAATACAACAAAATGGCCCACTTACAGGTCGTCGCTGATGCAGGGATGAACAGGAAGTTCTGCTGACATCACATCCGTTGTAAAGTGACATCAGCATCCCTTCCGCTGCATAGCTCATGCAGGAAGTGATGATACAGAGGAAGGGGTTTTCGTGTTGACCCGCTGACCTGGAAACCAGGACTACATGGCACGAGTCCACAGTAGCTTCACCCTCTAAAGTGAACAGTGAGTGTTCTATCACACTGTCCTGTAGTTGGAACAGTATGTTCTCGAGTCACCAATGGTATGAAAGTGGAATGTGTGAAAGGTAAAGAAAAATCGCTTGAAAAATATGATAAATATTGAAAATGGTTTCCGAATCAAATAAACGGAAACATTTCTTTAATCCATTGACATGAATTTTATAAGTTTAAGCATTATAAGGCAATTATTGTCTTAACAGGTGGCTTAAGTATCCGTTTGGTTTGTATGCACACAGTTCACACACCAAGCTGTCTGCATTGTTCCCTTGTGCACTTTTACTGCAGTGAAAAAGTCGATCAGACAGAGATCTTATCCCCAATCTTGAATTTGCCAATACAAAAAAAGTGTTAAGTAATTGTTTCCTAAAAGAAGGATGTCATAACATTCAGAGAAGAATAAATCCAATGGTCTAAATCAGTGTTCAGCTTCCAAACTTACTGGCTCGACATCAATCAAAGCAACACCAACACAGCGAGGAGAACATTGGTATGCAAAGACTGCACACAGCACCCCACTTCCTGGATGAAAATGCAGCACGACAGGAAAACAATAGTTCAGAGTGACGGTTTACTGACTGTGATGTGTGTAGGTGCTCCACCAACTTCATCCTGACTGCAGCTGGTGAAGCTGTCCAGATTCGTTAACTGCTCACACGCACGGACACACACACACACTGTAACTGCATGGATTTCTCAGAGGGGAGAGGGAATGCGGAACATTACAGCAGAGATCGAACCTGTGGATCATCGACGTCCAGTTAAATGCAGCTCCATGCAGCTAGAGATACAGCTGCTTTTCCCCCTCCTCGCTCAGTTACTGTACCTCTTTTGCTGCCCAGGCTGAGATCAGCTAACGCAGCACCCATCTGCTGCACTGGGTGAGGACTCTACCCACTGGATCTTCGGGAGACCATTATAATAATTTTTTGGATCTCGCTCATTTCAAGTTTTCAAATAAAATTCTGCAGATGACAATTACAGTTCTGCTGTGAAAGCTGCCTTTTAAAATTACATTTACTCTTGTTGGCTTTGAGAGATCACAGGCACAGTGGCAAGGCAGTGAGAGGCTGCTCATTTTACAATCCTTTGAGTGCACAAAGGCAAAGTAAGGATTGAAGCCGTGATATTCTGATTGACCCCGCAGTTCTCACCGCAGTTTGCTTTTCTTGCATGTCTACCACCCGCTCCATGATTGCCTCGTGCCCTCACTACTCAATAATAGGATTTTTTTAAAAAAAACTTACTTCAAAAGGAGCAGATAAAAATCTTTCAATGTAGTTGATCCCACTGTTGGTGGCATTATCACTAATACAATAATAATCTTTTCATTTGATACAGCAACTTATAATGTCAGTGAGACGTATCAAAGCGCTTCACAGGATATACTGTAAGGTATATTTTGTGGGTGAAACGCAGCAGCCAGTTGTGCACAGTAATGTTCCACAAACAGCTATGGAGTGACAAATTTTATTTTAGGGGGGAATCATTAGCCAGGGCACCAGGAGAAACTCCCTTCTCTTTTCAAATAATTCCATAGGATCTTTAACATCCACCTGAAAAGGCAGATGAAACCTTGGTTTAAAGTCTCATCCAGAGATGGTTGTTGTGATATTGGACGAATTATCTACTGCTCTCAATATGTGATCATAAATGTTTTACCAAGCTTTTTTTTATTAAAACTTACCCTGTTTGAAATAAATTAATATACGAAGTAGCACTTAGAAATAAGCTAGCGTAGAGAGCTGCAGCAGCTGTGCAGTCCCACGCCCTGCTATCTAACCCAGTTTTACTGTAGTACATTAGTCATCTTTTTCCTTCAAACATTTCCTACAAAATAAATGCTGGAATCCGTAGATATGTATTCCCCACCACCCCACCCACCTTCCGCTCCCCCATTTCCATAATAGAGATTTTGTTGAGCCATAAAGCCACTGCAGCCAAAGGATCTTAACCAGAACCCAGACCTGTGACCCTTACCACTCTTCAGCTGACCATGAGGTGGCAAGTGATGATATTCTTCCTACCCTCTACCTCTGGGGAATAACCCAGTCTACCAGCAGCATGGCACAGATCAAGGACTGAGGTACTGAGTTTAGAATAATCTGACATTGCACCAATGTTACGTGATACACCCAAGAATACAAGGGGGGAAATATAAGTGCGCATTCTTAAAATCATTGTATCAGTGCAATGCAGCATTGAGTCATTCAGACTTGGGGTACCACAATTGGTCTCTGGCCTAAAAAAGGAGATAAAATCAGCCAAGTTTCCTCTTCCAGATCACTATTTGGAGACCCCTGTTTGAAGGTGTGAGTATATACGATCAAGGCTGGAATGCCCTTCGAGAAGCCTACCAGCCATCACCGGGAAACTTCAACACATGAATGATGATCCTGCATTCAAGTTACGAAAAGAACCAGACACCAGAAGGAAAAGGAGTTAAATGCCCTCAGTAGAGGAGGAAGAGCCATCGATCATCATAGCAAGAGAAGACTTCTCAACCCTTTTAAGCAAAAATATTACTTATTCGTTTTTGCAGAGCACTCTTTGTTAGATGAAGATCCTTTGACAATTGGGTGGAGGTAGTTTAACAATACAGATGTGAGCAGCAGATTAATAGGCCCAATTATTACCTTTGAAAATCCTTATCTAAACAGGAGAGTTTAACACCTTTTTATTACAGTCTAACAAAATAAATGTCAAAACTTCTCAAACCTTGAATACAATTATACAATAGTTGTAAATAAATCAGCTTTTGGAACTCCACCACAGCATGTATGGAAATTATGAGTATATAATTTAAGACTGCAATCTTGTCCGGTTTATAAATTGATCACAAAGTGCGCTGCCCCAACCAAATCCATCTGCAACCATATAATTCCCCCAGTAATCTTTCAAATATATATTCAAGGTCTTTTTGCACTGCAACCTGACATTAATTATGTACACTGCTCGTGTTCTGCTTTGGCAGCCCGTGTTTTAGAAGGCTGCTGATTTAAATTAAAAACAGGTTAAGACTTGCACATGTGGCAATTAGTCATTTGGATTCTGACACCATTCAGGGACAGAAACAGATATGTTTTTGTGAAACTGATAGTATGATTAATTTGGATCAAAGGGTACTAGTTTAAAAAAGAAGTTGCTTTATAAATGAGATATTGAGCTACAAAACAGTACACAAATGCAGCAAATGGAAATGGTGCAACAGTTAAATCTTACCTGACTGGATGATGAGTTTAGCGCATTCATTACAGGGAAACAAGGCCACATACATTGTGGATCCCTTCACATCGGCAGAGTTCTTGTTCAGAATTGCATTTAATTCCGCGTGGCAAACTAAATGAAATGTTCAAAAGGTGAATTACAATCAAAAACAAGGTTCATGAAACAAGTTGTATTTATCTAGCACCTTTTATGGTAGGAGAAATAAAAATACCTCAAAGTACTTTTCAGAGACGACTATATAGGGGAGCAATGAATCAGGAGAGGAGGAAGGAGGATTTAAGGGCATTTAAATTATTTTCGCAGACAAAGTGGTGAGCAACCCATCTCAACGACTACACCCTAGCTCAGTAATGACGGTTGAGCGATGGGATTATACTCGGTCTGTACTGTGCAGCATTAGCCTGTTGACAGCTGAAAAGATTCCTTTTATGTAACAGATAATTTATGTTTTTGCTTACAAAATAGTTACCAATCTTCACAGTATATCCCGTGAAGCACTTTGAGACGACGCCCTCCCGATAATAAAAGGTGCTATACAAAATTTAATTATTATAATAAGGCACTGTATCAAATGGAACTACAGAATGTCAAAATGACTCATTTGAAATAAGGGTTTTTTTTTATTCAAGTGCAGTGACTATTGTAACATGGACAAATACAGCAACAACTCTGTTCTACCAAAGTCCCCAAAATAATTAATCAGTTGATACTGACAAGCCACTAGGAGAATGTTCTGCTGTTTTTCGGAATAGTGTCATGGGAACTGAACCAGAAAAGGCAGACATGGCATTGGGTTAAGGTCTCATCCAACAGACAAAACTTCTAATAAAGCAAATCTCCTTTGGTACTGCACTGGAGTGTCGGCCTGGATTTAGATTTACGACAAAGGCAACAAGCATTTATTTAGCCCCAAGGAAGTGTATCGGAGTGCTTAACAGTGGTGTGGCTTGACTCTGAGCTGGAAAGTGTTGGGGGAGAAAAGAGAGACAACCAAAGGCACAAAGAGAGCAGTCTTCAGGTGTGATTTAAAAACGGGCAGAGAACGGACAAGATGCAGCAAGGAATTCCAGAGAATTGGGGCTTAGTGAAAGCACGGCTGCCAATGATGGAGCGGGGGGGACGAGGCACTTTCCAGCTGAGAAAGGCAGCGGGTAGTGAGGTAGGTTATGAGCAGATATAAGAGGTAAGGAAGTGCCAAAGTTTGAAGAGATTTGAAAGTGAAGATCTTGAAATCGATCCGTTCTGCAACAGGGAACTAGCGGAGCCTGGCAAGAACTAGGGTGATGGGAGTGCAGACCCTGGTATGGGTGAATTTTGAATCATTTGAACCTTGTTAATAGTGAAGCTGGGGAGACTGGCGAGGAGTGCATTGGAAAATTTGAGGCAGGAGGTGATGAAAACAAGAATGAAAATTTCAGCAGTATTTGAACTAAGATAGGGGCGATGGCAGAGGTGAAGGAAGGCAGTCCTGGTCAAGGACCAGATGTGGGTAGGAAGGATTACGGAGAATTGAACCTGATGTCAAACAGCAGCCTCTGTTTGCGTGGCACTAAGTAGTTAGTTGCCAGCTGAGACAGGGAGCGGGTAGTGAAGTAGGTTATGAGCAGACAGAAGAGGTTATTAACCAGTTGTTAGTCGATTGGCGGATTGCTTTCTTGGGGTAATAATCCCTCCAAAAATAAATAAATGTTGATTTGGTCACTCAATCCACGATTGTTTGTGGGATGCTGCTGTGTGCAATTGGCTGCCAATTTTTATATTTTTGTATCCAAAATATACAGTCAATTCACTTTACAGCATATTATGAAGCACTTTGTGATAAAGAGCTACATCAAATGCAAGGAACATTGTTATTATTATTATTATGGTTCCCTGAGGGATAGGCAGGGAAAGTTAAGGAGTTCAGAAATGCAGGTGAGAAGATGTTGACAGCAACCGAGGAGGATGGCTTTGTCTTGTCCATATTCAGCTGCAGAAAGCTCGCGCTCACCCAGCCTTGATGTCAGACAGCAGGCAGTCAATACTTTAATTTATGCAGCATTTCAGAGCGTCCAGAATTTGGCAAATTTCTTAACTTGAATCACAACTTTCAAGCCGGTTTTCTGCAATTCTTAAAATAAATTTAGGGCAAACCAGCTTCAAAAATGAAGACTGCATTGAAGAATTTGCAAAATTCTGGACACTCTAAATTGCTAAGAAAAAAGAGTAAATTTAGACCCTCGTGAATTCTCTGCCCCCATTTTAAGCTGTTCATCAGCCTGCAGGGATATGTGGTAAATAGGCAATCGTTTGATGTGGACGTCACTGTGGAAGCTGGAGAAGTGTTCAGAGAAAATGCGATGCTGAAAACCTGAAATCAAAACCAAATATGCTGGAGCCGCAGAGCAGGTGCAGAACGTGAGGGTTTCTGAAAGACGAAGATAAGGTCGGCTAATGTTCTGGGCGGAACCTGCTGTGAATTTCCAGTCCTTTCTGATTTTAATTGTAGAAAGGACGCATTTTTTGCTGCTGGCGCTCCTTCAGCAGCACATATACTAAAATTGGAATGAGAAAACTAGCGTGGTCCCTGCATAAGCATGACAAATTCGTGAAGCGTTAACTTTTTTTAAAAAAAAAGGCACAATGGGCTGAAGGTCTGTATTCAATGCTGTAAATTTCTACGGCTTGCCAAAAAGGTCACACAATGGTACTGATTTTTGGGCTGTATATATAAATGCAAGTTGTTGTTGTTATCCAGAACATTAGCCAATCTTATCTTCCTCTTTCAGAAATGCTCACGTACTGCACCTGCTGTGCAGCTCTAGCATTTCTGGTTTTGATTTCAGGTTTCCAGCATCGAATTTTCTCTGAATACTTTTCTTCAGCTTCCACATAGTGATGTCCATATCAAACGATTGCTATTTCCCCCATGTCCCTGCAGGTTGATGAACAATCACTGGGAAAGAACCGTTGTTTTGTTTTGTACCATTTCAGCATTTCAGCCTAGTTCTCAGGTTTTGAACTGATTGATAGATCTACATCACAATAAAGGAAGTCGCACACTGAGCAAGCTGGAAAAGTGTGGGGAAGAGGGGATGGGAGAAAGTACACAGTTGAGGATGTTGCCTCAAATAGTCAAAAAGAAAGGTAGGTGTGTGTGTTTTTTTTAACGATTCAAAAGTAGGGAAAGAAGCCAGAGGGCAAAGATTTTATCATAAGAGTTCCAGAGTGCCACGTTGAAAGCTTAGCCACTGACAGTTGGGAAGGAAGGGGCAAGGAATGAGCAGTAGGTCAAGTTGGATGACCAGAAAATGCAAGAAGGAAAATAAGGCTGGAGGAGATTGCAAAGGCAGTGGGGTATTGTTTAGCTTAGATACCAAATGTAGTCTCTTCCTTCACTCCACCCTTTGCCAAGGAATCAGCAAGATCTACAGATCCACATGAACAGTTAAACCTTGTCAGGAGCCATTGAAAAGGAAGGGAGGGAGGGTTATTTTGCCTCCTGCAACCCAGGAATGGCTTGATCTGATGAGCTTCGAACACATGTCTGCAGTCTGATAATAATAATCCTTGCATTGGATATAGTGCCTCGTCACATCTGAGATATCTCTAATGAGATATTCTAATGTTGCAGCCACTGAAATGTCCCTGGTTGCCAAGGAGTGGGGTGGATTAGGATGCAAAGTGCCCCCTTCAAATATTCAGGAAGGGCAAATTAGAAGCTCCAATTGTTTAGAAGAAAGCAACTCCTAATGGGATCTTATTATAGCTAAGCGAAAGTAGGTGCCATTTTTCAATGTCTTGCAACCTTTATAATCATACCATTTACATGAATGCAGCTTTATCCAAAACAAAATCCCAACAGAGATGGTTGCGACATTTATCTCCCCCCATGGCGGTTTTATTACTGGAAGATCAAAAAGTGTGAGAAGCAGCTGAGCTGCACCCTGTGGAGTGCCAGGATTGATGAATTTTCCTGTATAAAATATATTTACCAGCCAAGTAACTGGAATATGGGAGTTCCAGTATTAAAATATTTCACTCAAATGAGCAATTAATCTATTCTCTTTGTAGAGAGAGTCTATGTTTAAAATGAAGAAGACACTTCAGATCACTGAAACTTACAAATACATCAGGATAACGCTCTATATAATGGTCTTATCCACAACTTTGCTATCCCAAATCATAATGGAGAGACAAAAAAGGGAAACATTTACCTGCTGCAAATATCCAGCCTGTAATCATAGTTTCAGCCTGGAATATACACTATAGACACCCCTACCCACCACCATCACCAGTCGTCTCTCAATAAACAGAAATAAATTTTGCCTCAGGAAACATTTAATTTTTCTGTGATACAAGATAGAAAAAAAAGCTTTATTTTTATCCAGCTGTTTTTCATCGAAAGACCTAAATACACTTTACAATAATCGCTGCCAATTGTTTTATCCACAAAGCAACATCCTACAAACAGCAACAAACTGAATACCAATTTTATTTGTGGGATTGTTGACAAGAACACCAGGAGAAACTCCCTTCTCTTTTTGAATAGTGCCATGGGATCTTTAACGGCCCCTTGAACAGGCAAATGGGACCTCAGTTTAACGTCTCATCCAAAGGATAGCACCTCCGACAATGTAACACACCCCAGCACTGCATTGGAGTGTCAGCTTAGACTGTGTGAGTTCATGTTCTGAAGTGGGGCTTGAACCCACAACCTTCTGACTCAGAGGCGAGAGTGCAACCACTGAGCCAGGCTCACCAGATATGTGGCTTGAAACCAAAACCCAGACGAGAGCGTTACCCACTGTACCAAGCTAACACTCGGGTATAAATACTAAGTGCCAGGACAAAGACATTAAAGAGCTTCAGCCGAATATTCCTTCATTAAAAAAATCCCCAAACAGTTGAAAATGCTGCTTACTTTATCAGCAGAGCACTGTTTTTTTGTGGCAAGATAGGGTAGAGGGTAACGTGCGAAAAACCGAGGCCCTCCTGATTGGCTCACGTCAGCGCCTCCGCACCTCAGCGCTGAAGCATCAGCATCCAAGGCTGCACTCTCCACCTCTCAAGCGTCAGACTTGAGTTTTGTTCGACCTGAGCTGTCCTTCCCTCACATCGCACCACAACTGGCACCGCCTTCCATCACCTCCGGAATATCGCCAGATTACGGCACTACCTCACCCCTCACGCTGCTGAAACCCTGGTTCACGCCTTTGTCACCTCAAGGCTGGACTATGGGTACCCTCCGTTCCTCTGGCTCCGGTCTGCTCCACGTCCCCCGCCCCAACCGCCCTACCATCGGTGGCCGGGCTTTCAGCTTCTCAGTCCCTAGGCTCTGGAACTCCATCCCCCAGTGCCTTCGCCGCCTCCTCCCTTTCCTCCTTCAAGGCCGGTCTCAAAACCTTTCTCTTTGACCGTGCCTTCAGCTCCCCTCTCGACTCTCTTCCTCCTCCTCGCTCCCTCCCTTCCCTCCCCTCACCATTTCCCCCCTCCTCTCTCCCTCCCTTCCCTCCCCTCACCCTGACCATTTCCCCCCAATGCTCGGGTCATGACCCAACTGTGCAGCGCCTTGGGACGTCCTCCTGACGTGAAAGGCGCTCTATAAATGGAATCTTGTTGTTGTTGTTGTACTTGTCCTGCACTAACCATTTTCCTGAGTTGCACAATAAAAGGTTAAAATAATTTACTCTTTGATTTGTAGCACTAACAACTGTATGAATATTTCATCTTTTTGCACTACACTGCAATATTTGGAAATCGTATTCTCCACATATATAGTGCAGTAGTGCCCTCGACTGGTGAAGATAAGCAACAGGCACATGAGAGAACATGACAAAAAGCTTCAAAGAAGGAGCCACGTGCATTGACTGAGCAGAAATGCAGGTCAGTCTAACAAAAAACCTTAGGGATCATCTATGGCTACCTTTTTGACTGGATAGATTTTCCCCCGCATATTTAATATCCTTTTTTTATGTTGAAAAAATATATGTGGGGTCTCGCAATCCCCTTTCTGGGCAGAGAATAGGGCAGATACATTGTCTGATCTCAGTTGGAGTAGGAATAATTGGCCTTAGAAAGCACTTACCTTTTTTATTGTTGTCAGTCAAAAAGGTTGCCATAGATGTTTTCGAAGGTCTTATCGAACTGACCTGTATTCTGGTCAGTCATTTATATGCCTACTTGTTTGATTCTTGTAATACGTTGAAACATCACAAAGCACTTACAATAATTATTGTCAAATGTACTGGTTATTTTTGTTGGCAAAAGCAGCAGCCAATTTGCACACACCAATGTACCACAAACAGCCATGAAGTGAATGATCAGTTTATCTGGACAAATGTCTTGACAGGACAATGGTAGAAATTCCCTTCTCTTTTCAAACTGGCAATCGACCTTTAACAGCCAACAGGCAGACCAACCAGATGTGTTGTCTCGGTCTCAGTTGAAGGACAGCACCTTCTGCAATGTAGGAGCAGCAGCCTACATAATAGTTCAAGTGATGATGTGGGGCTTGAATCTAAACGAGACAAGCTGCAACTTAAATGTTACAACATGTAGAGAAATTAAGCAAAAAGTTGCTCAACAAATGCTTGATGTTAAAGGCTGCAGCACTGGGGGAGGCCAGGGATTATTGGAGACAAAAGAATCAAGCAAAGAGAAAAGTATGGTAGAGAATGTTGCTTAGGAGAACTCTTTGAACATTCAAAGCTCAATGTTCAACAGACCACAGTTACCATCTACTGCATATAATAAAGTATTGGTTTACTGATACAACTCTCCAATGTATGCCAATGAGTTGTAGAAAGCTGCCCTTGTATTAAGGACTCCTTTGATTTTCCTTGGCATTAAGATGTCTGCGATTAATAACTGAAAACCCTACCCACTTCAGTTTCTCATATTATAATAATAATAATCCTTGCATTTGATATAGCGCTTTTCATGTCGGGAGGACGTCCCAAAGCGCTTCACAGAACACTGTAAAGTGAATTGACTGTATATTTGTGGGCGAACGCGGCAGCCAATTGCGCACAGCAATGTCCCACAAACAGTCGTAGATTGAAAATGACCAATTTATTATTGTTTTGGGTTTTGGAGGGATTATTATTAGGCGTGTGGAGTAAGGAAACTTGCCCAAGGTTTCGTCCTGCCTGGAATTGAACTCAGGTCTCTCGCTTGCAAAGCGAGTGCTCTAACCACTGAGCTACAGGACTCCACTTAAAGTCTTCAAAGGAGAAGGAGACTGAAGGAGAAGGGCTAAAATTGAAGTTAAAATATCAGAATGGTTATGAAATGCTTTCACCTACAAGTACTGCTGGGTAAAAGATCATCCCTCTTTATGAATCTGGAAGATAATCTCCAAGTACTGCTCAATACTGCGATACACAATCCAATTACACTGTCAATTCAATACCCAAATTTGATATGAAATCTGTCAAAGATGAATGGCAGTGCAACTGCAATGATTGCCTAGTTTTGTAGACAAACTCGGCATTCAATTACACCAGCAAAGCCCCACAAATTTAGTTCATCTGGATAGGTAACTGCCTAGATGCATCCTTCTCCTTTCAACTCATCTCTTGGGATGTTTCACGTCCACCAAAACAGGCAGGTGGGAATCTCGGTTTAATAGCTCATCGAAAGACAGCAACTCCCAACAATATTTAATGGAGAGTGGAACTAAGAGTAAAGGCATCATGATCATTCATTTTTTCTGTTTCTGTTGTTCAAGTTCCTAATTTTAGGAGTTCTATATCCAACCAGTTGTAGCAGCATTATGTAGTATGTGCTGGAGTGACTTCCCTTATAGGAAGTCCTCCTCAGTGGTAGATTCAGTATTTACATCAGGCAAGCACCACATGGGCTTTCAGTCTCAGACAGATGACATGTACAGTGTGGGTGGAATGGCTTCCTTCTGTGCTGAAAATTTCTATGTTGCTAAGTCCTGCAACGTGACTTATTCCACCAGGTACCTTCCTACCTTCACGTTCAATAAACAGCCACTCCAGAGATGAACGGATTAGAGAAAGATCAGACCATCTACGATCATGCACAGGTCTATGAAGTGGGATGTCTCTAGTTCTGTATCTCATACTGAATTATACAATAGCCATAATGTACTTAAAATGCTCATAGTGCACTGAAGAAAGAACCTTGTACTTTTAGTTCTTACCATACAAATATTTGGTGTCCAGTTTATTTGATGCTTTTCTTGCCCAAGGTAAAAGATCGTCACTGCAACCATTTGGCATCCCATTGTATCCTATGCCAACAATCTTGTTTTCAGAGTTCACAATACATGCTCCAACCTATAACAACAACATTATCTCAGATTTCCTATTTGCAATATAATAGTCTACTGCAAGTAACTCAGATCTGGTACATTTAACATAGTATTGTAGTCCAGCAGAGAAAATGTGATGTTTTGAAACATGTTGGAATTATCAAACCTGCTATCAAATGTTTCCATCATATATTGGTCCTAAACAAAACACAAAATATTGCCGATGCTTGAAACAAGAACAAAAGTCGCTGGGAACACTCAGCAGGTCAGGCAGCATCTATGGGGAAAGGAAAGTGAGTCAACGTTTCGGGTCCACGGTTCTGATGAAGGGTCGTGGACCCGAAACGTTGACCCACTTTCCTTTCTCCATAGATGCTGTCTGAACTGCTGAGTGTTCCCAGCGACTTCTATTTATTGGTCCCAATTTGTTTCCTGCATTCAGATGCAGAGTTTGACAGGATAACGTAAGACAATAGCCCAGCTTTTCCTTCTCTGTTATGTGTATTAACTTCAATAATAGTTATAATGAGAAAATAATACTATAATAATGAATGTTAAATAATCCCTGCATTTGATATAGCTTCCTATCATGTCCTTGCATCAAATCAAAATCAGTGTAAGTATGTCATTGAAAAGGGTACCAATAGATCAGTTGCATTTAATATCCGAGGGCAGCCACTGATGGATTAAATAGCTGGAGAACTTCTAAATTTAGTTCCATTTGTGTACTAGTGATAGAAGAAATATTCACACTTTCTTATATTTCAAGATATATTTCAGGATATTACAAGATCGCTGCAGCAAGGATTCCAGATGGGCAGTGAATCCAATTCTTTATTCCATTAAAGAGCATTTTCAAGAATGTACATCCAACTTTTAAACAAAAGTGTATTTTATGGATGTTGTTCACTGCATGAGATGGAATAAGATATGTTGTTACAATAAAAGATTACATTTGTAAAGAGAATTTCATGTCGAGAGGACGTCCCAAAGCTATTATAATAGCTTTACCAGAAAAATTGATATCTTTAATAAGTGGAATAAACCCCAATCAATTATTGTATCCAGCTTGACGTATTTACAATAATCAATGCACGTTCAGTCAAACGAACATTATAAACAATGATTCACTTCCTGTAAAGCAAATGTTATCATTCATATTTTTCCTCTTCAATCAGGAACATAAGAATTTTAAGGCGAAACAAGACCAAGGATCATCTAGTTTGCCTTCCACCATCATGGCAGTTGCTTGACATGTCATATCCCTAACTACACACTGCATCCTGAGATATTATTTATAGCAGAAATCTATCTAATTTGTTCTTAAAACAAATGACATTTTCTGCTTTCACTGTCTCCCTCGGGAGCCTGTTCCATAAATCTACTACTCGCTCACTGAAGCAGTGTTTCTGTAGATTTGTTCTGAATTTACCCCCCTTCAGTCATAGGCCGTGTTCTCTGGTTCTACTCTTCAGTACAAGATAAAACAGCTTATCATGATCCACATTATCTATTCCCTTCCGAATTTTAAAGACCATAATCATATCACCCCTCAACCTTCTCTTTTCCGGTGTGAACGTGCCCAGTTTATATAATCGCTCCTCGTAGTCCAGTCCCCCCATTCCCTCAATCATTTTGGTTGCCCTCCTCTATATCCTCTCAATCATGGCAATATCTTTTTTATATTGCGGTGACCGGAACTGCACACAGCATTCCAAGTGCGACCATGATTTATAAAGTGGCAGGATTACCCCACTATTTCGGCTCAATATTGCCCTTTTAATACAACCCAGCATCTGGCATACCTTATTCACAGCTACTGAGCACTGTTGGGATAGCCTCAAATAATTAAAATGTATGCTCATTATGGGCATAAACAGTCATAAAAGAAAACAAGAGAAAAGAGCAAGAGATGTTTGATTTTCTGAACCCAAAGGTATTTGATGTTGTGTACATGACCTGTTGGAACAGTAAAGAATTTTAGGTGTGAACATAAATTTAGTAAAGGATCAGGTTGTAGCAAGTAAGCCTTCACTCTGAGTATATCTATACAAAAAATGTGTATAATGTCTCACAATCACTCTAGACAATATTTCAAGAATGCAACAGGGAGTGATTTGAATTCTAGAAGTTCCTCTTCATCCAGACCAGACTAGAGTTAAACTCTGCATGCAGCACAGTGATAAGGGAAGATCTGGAGACCTTAACAAGTCCTAGACCTTGCCTTCCACTAGTCTCGGGCATATGTTACTTAATTCCTGCGTAATGTCTATGGCCTCCAGACCAGTAGTTTGCATTTAGTTTTCTGCCACATTTATATTGCAGGAGTATTGTAGAGGTGTTTTCATTGCAACAGCTGCATTGTGCAGTTGCTTCAAAGTCGTGAATCATTCTCTGGTGGCCGCATTCCCCCCCACCATTTCTGGGAATGGTCCATACAAGAGTGAGAGCTCAGTCAGACAAAATGGCATATAGCACTGATGGAAACACTGGGGAGCATCTTGTATATGTTACCTACAGCACCTCATCATTGGTAGGTGAGCTGTCCTGCTCTCTGGAACCCAATCCTGGAGTCCCTTTGATTTGCTCAGTCATTCACCTTGTTCAAGGTCCGTCTCAGTATCTACCTGTGTGATCATGCTTTCAGTCATCTTGCCCCTCCCCAACCCTCTCAGCTCCCACCCCCAGCTCGGGTGCCAATCCAGGATTGTTAAGTGCTTGGATATGCTCCAAGGCTCCTGAAATCACAGGTATAAATGTAAATTTGTATTCTATTGGAGTGGAACCTTGATCAACTGTAATAATAAAAATTAGGATTGAACTCATGGAAACCAAGTCAATATCTAACACAACCTCTGATAACCAGACTTTTTGTATTTTCCCAAAGGTTTTCTCAGACCTCTCTTGATATTCGAGAGCATGGAGAACTGTCTATTTAATGATTAGTCAAATAATAATAAGTAATAATCATGTTTGCATTTGATATTGAACCTATAAAGTAAAAACAGCCTTGTAGGTAATAGCTGTCTAATGTAGTATTCACAGGTAATCACAGCAGCAAATTGTAGATAGCAAGGTTCACAATATGATTCCCACAGATCAGTTTCCCCTAAATAAGTTCAGAAAAAAAACTCAATTTCACGGATAGAAAATCATCCCCATGGAGCATTAATCCAAGATGCAGTGTTGTACTCAGGGCTTTTCAGGTGAATTGTGTTGTTATTATTATTCAAAAGTCAGGCATTGTTTCAAAATACATTTGAATAACATTCCTTAAATAAGGAAAGGAAGAAATGCTACAATTTTGACTCCAGTATAAACGCTGCAATTTTGACTCCATATTAACTTCATGTTGGCTTCAGGCATCTGTTACAACTGTGATATTTCTAAATTAAACAGAATCTTCCTTCACACATTTCCTTGAGGATTCAAAGGTGTGTTACAGATACCCTGGAAAAGCTGCTTTGAGTTGCTTCACAATGCCTAACCCTAACCCTAACCCTTCTCTGACCTCTAAATGTGTTATGAATTCCTGAGACAGTTTTAATGAAAAAATAATTCAACTCAACTGCTATATCTTTAATATTTCTTCCAATTTATCTTTTGAAGGACCTACCCGATCATCAACATCTTGGCTTAGTTAGCTAAAGAAATTATTTAGCATGCTTCTGCTGTTATTCCGCAATTTGCCTTTCTATCTCTTTCTTAATCATTCTAATAGTCAAACTTATTATCCTCAAATGACCCTTGTGTGATTCATTTCCCAGTATTTGTTTTTTATTGCAGACATTTATCTGAGACTAATCCAACAGAAACAAGTTTGACAAATTTCTTTCTGGTCCATCAGTTCCACTGATATCAGGAGATAAGGCAGTGTCAGGAACTAACAGAGCCTAAGGAAATCCAGTAAACCACAGGAGAAGTCATCCATGACGGATGCACTGTCTGCACTTTGATTACATTTACTTAATATTTTAACCTCTTTATTGCATGTATCTTTAATAAGAGGGAGAAGAAAGTCAGATGTGAGCTAAAGGTTATTTAAGCAATCAAGCCTGGTTTGGTTGATAGCACGCTTGCCTCTGAGTCAGAAGGTTGTGTGTTCAAGTTCCAAGTCAAGATTTTGATCTCAAAGTCGAGGATGTCAGTCTGATACAACAACAACAAGTGACATTTGTATAGTGCCTTTTGCATCAGGTGGACGTCTCAAGACAATGTTGGAGAGTGCTAGATTATCAGAGGTGCCATCATAGGCGGCGGGTGAAAATATTCTTTGGGGGAAGGGTTGGTTTACTTAAGACAAGTGACCTGTTGGCTTGACTGACTGGCCCATCAGTCAATCAGAGGTGAGGATGCTCCGATGAGCAGTTTACCGGACCAGATGTGGGTGGGCCCTGATGACGAGTTGGGAGAGGGGTAAGAGGGTGACCGCGGGCGCTGTTGGTTGGTACTGCTCGGAGGACTGACTGTGGTCCTCCTTGGATCAGGGCCTTCGCCCCCAGCTCCCCTTAAAGAGGTGAGCTGTAGACAGATTCAGGGGAGGGCTGAGTCCCTCTAGCACTAGCCACTCGCCACCTATGGCTGCCGTCCTCGGATTAGATGTTAAACCAAGGTTCCGTCTGCTCGTTTAAGTGGACATGGCACTATTCAAAAAGAGAAGGATGTTTTTCTCAGTGTCCTGGTCAACAATCTCCCAGATAAAATTGGTCATTCACATCATGGTTATTTGTGGGATGTTGTTGTGCGCAAATTGGCTGCTGTATTTGGCTCCAAATATACTTTGCAATGGATCCTCTGAAAAATTTTGAGATATTTTGATGATGTGATAAGTCACTATATCAAATGCAAGGATTATTATTATTAGCCTTTCAAAAAGCACATGTACAATTTATATATGGACTTCTTTTGAAATAGCTACAGACAAGAGAATCTTAACATGCCTGGCTGTAAAAACATTCACTAATGTCCAAACTTTTGCTATATTTCATCATTCTGGAGCCCACATGCTCCCTCCCGCATCTCTTTCAAGGTTCGGCCTCAATATATACTTCTTTCACCTCGAGAGGAAAGTCATCTTTCCTCTCCCCATCCCCTTTGGTTCTCACCTCCAGCCCGGGTGTCCAGTCAGCAGTGTTAAACACTTTGAGACATCCTCCCGACATGAAAGCCGCTATATAAATGTATTTTGGTATTGCATAGGTTTACATCTTCCCTTAGGAATAACACGATAAAACTTTCGGTACAAACGATATTAATCATCACCTATATCACAGAGTAAAATCACAAGCCAGTTTAAACTAAATCATTCAACCAGTGAATAATTCCTTTAAAATTTCAATTGCATCACATAATGCCTATCATTTTTCCCCACAATGATTTTTCTGGTCTCATGTGGCCTAAAGTTAACCAGCCAACTTTAGACACTTGTGTTTACAGCCAGGCTATCAGGTTGTGTTGTGATTGGATCCGCTTACCAGGACATAGGTGGCTGTATCACTTTACCCAAAGAAAAGATTTGACCATTGAGGTTCAGTACTGCTTGCCTTTTAACATCGAAACATAGGTTGCTGAATTAGCAAGCGTTTCTGACCAAATCTGTCCACATCCTACATTGGCTGGTCATCTGTAGTTCATATGAAGCTACATGACGAACAGTTGAAAAAACCCAGTACCACTAGAATATTCAGCTATATTTTATCCTTGGTTGATAATTTTATAGAAATTATAAATAACAACTTGTATTTATATACCATAAACCATGTGCGACAATGTCTCAGAGCCCTTCATAATAATGGAGTCGGAGCTCAATCAAGGAAGAAGTGTGGGGAGGTGGGGGACAAAAGGTGGTGACTGTAGGCACAGTCGAAGCAGTATGTTTTAAGGCAGCATTTAAAGACAGATAGAAAGAGTGTGAAGTGGAAGGAGGGAGAGTGTGGGTTTTGGTTGTTGGGGGTGTAAATAACTGAAGGATCAGTCACTAATGGTGGTACAGAGCAGGATGGGAAACATGCAACAGGCCTTAGTTAGCCATATCCGAGGGCAAACAGAGATGTGGCATAGGAAAAGGTCAGAGAGATAGGGAGGTTCTAGGGTGGGAAGGGACTTATAGGTGAGAGTGAGGTTCTTGAAGTCATAAATAAGAAAGCATATAATTCTAGTGGGTTGATTACTTCTCAATGGATTTTTTAACTAAGAAACGGATTTCATAATTTAAAAATATGAGTCTGAACTGGACCTCATTTCATCAATTGAAGTTTGTCATGCTAGTTATGTGACCCTAGGGAGCCCAACTCCAAAAACAGGTAACAGATTGACTTGGAATAATAATCCCACAAATTAGTGTCACAGACCTCTGGATTTCATAATGCAGAAATCCATTAAGAAATACTCCAAATCAACCCCAGTTTCCAACTAACATTATGATGTCAGCTGGGTTCAGTTAGTAGCAATCTTGTCTCTGAGTCGGAGTAGTGTGGATTCTATAAATTCACATAATGATGTCTGACACTGTAATGCAGTGCTGAAAGCACACTGCAGTGCCATCATCAGTTAAGACTTTAAACTGAGGTCTAATGTGCCTGGCTAGGTGGACGTTAAAGATCCTAAGGCAGTATTTGAAAAGTGAAGGAGGTATGTAAAAGCAGCTTGATGTTCTGGTAGGTTGGTGTTCTGTAAGGATGAGATTGAATGGGCCAAAAGTCCTTCTTCATCCAAACCGATCTTGCGATCTTGTGGTTTGCTTTCCATCAATCCCCAAATAAAATTGATCATTAACTTCACAGTTGTTTGTGGGATATTGCTGTGTGCAAATTGTCTGCTTCATTTGACAAAATATAGTTACTAAACTTTACAATGAAATCCTGTGAAGCACGTTGAGATGTTTTCCTGATATGAATGGCACCAGTTAATTTTTTTTCATTATTAGAACATCCTATTTTCATGTATTATAAACACTGTTAAAGATCCACGCTGATTTTCCACTTGCTGTGCCTTTCTTCTCATGGCAACTCCATGGGCTGTCATGAGAAGATAACAGAATTGTGGAATTTGAAGATATTTACATTCTTTTACAACTCAAAATATCTTCGTTATCATGGTGTGGCTTTGATAGTGGGAATAGGGAAAACACTTTGCTACTAAACATTCCCCATGCACAAGCACTGCCGCAGAATACAAAATCAAACTTGTTATTGCAGTTAGGTTAGCTCTGCGTTATTCTATGTCACTTTTTATGTTTTCAGCATCCATTCCACAATATTGAATCTCTAACCATTGTTACATTTACATTTATAACAACGTTCACCCTTTTATTCGTTTACCAGGTTTTTGCTCTCCCCTCTTCTCAAAAAGAAGTGTTTGCTTTCTTCTTCTTTCTACTATGGCTAAGCGTCTTTGAGGGCAGGTCATCCTCCAGTATCCGAGCTCATTTTTGTATATTTCCCAGTTCAACAATGAGCTATGTTAGTCGATTGGCAGATCACTTTCCAGGGGTAACAATCCCTCTCCCACCCCCCCAAATGTGATCATTCAATCCAACACTATTTCTGGGATACTGCTGTGCACAATTGGCTGCTACATTTCACCCATAAAATACACAGTCAAAATTCATTTTATAATGAATAAATTTAGATATAAATTTAGATATAAATATCTAAATGAGATGGAAAACATAAACCCAGAATACTAATAACAAGAGGACACAGTTTTAAAGTTGCAAAGGGCCATTTCAGGACAAATACCAGGACGTTTTTCTTTACTCAAAGGGTAAATAACAACTGGACAGGTTTCCTGGAAAGGGGTTGAGGTCAGGACAATAGTAAAAAAAATT